>NC_136868.1:16112106-16789606 GCF_951799975.1 Gobius niger
ATCAGCTGCTCTGATTTCCCTGATTCAAAAGCGAGATTTTGTTTTGTTTTGAATCCTTAAGTGTTATGGCAACGGCCCTAATTCCACATCACTTGAGACCCATGGATAGGTGAAGCAGCAAGTGATTTGTTTAACCATGATTAATGGTCCAATATGGTTAATCACAGTGGCGAGCATAATGAACTAAATGTCTCGAAAATACCCAAGTTGATTAAAAGCCCGGTCTGTCCCGGCAGCAGCAGCAGCAGCAGCTCATGAACGCGGCATTCGGAGCGGTCGCGTGGCTGAGGGGTAAGTGAGTGGTCAGCAGCTCGAGGAGAGGGCAATGGGAGGACTAATAAAGAGGTTTCAAATCCTGACACACACACACACACACACACACACGCAAACACACACACACACTCATATTCAGCCCGGCCCAAGACAATGAGCACGTCGTTGGCTCTTTAAAGCACCAGGGCCCCACAGTCCCTGCCTCCTACACACCACCACCACTCATCCCCCCACCCCCGCCCCTCTCTCTCTCTCATCCCTCGTTTCACAGTTTCCCCTTTTCTCGAGCTGATTCTACATTTTTCACTCTCCTTCTTCTCCTCCGACCTCCCTTTCTCTCTTTATCTCTTTCTTACTCTACTAATTGCTGCTGATCCAGTGTTTTTTTGTGTAGCCAGAGAAATATTTCAGCAGGCTCTTTAACTGAACAATAGTTTGTCTCTCTTGTGGGAGCGACCAAGGCTGGGAGACATGCCATGAATAACGCTGACTTTTCAATAGATAGCCTGTACGCTACTGAGTTCTGTTAAATGCTTGGGGATCTGATCTTTACCTTGACCTGACACACTGTGTTTACTGATGTGCTCAAGCCCTGTATGATTAATGCTACAGTTCAGAGCGTCTCTCCCGGCAGCGCTCGCAGTAAAGCCTTTCCCTTTTGTTCGAGCGCGTCTCAAACTCTGACCCGTGAAGCCGCAGCGGTGAGACTCGGAGAGGAGCACGAACCACAAGGAGGGTGAGAGGGGGCATAATTTGCTGCCAGGAGGTACAGAGGGCTGTCAGGACGTCCCATGACGAAGGGGGCGAGTGCGCGGTGATCTGTCGAGCTATGACCCGGACACAAGCTAATACCCACATCCATACAAAAGAGCAAAGAGAACACACTCGTTTCTCCAACAACCCTTTTTTTTGTGTTTTTTTTTTACTATACATTTTTTTCTACAACGACATGCAAAAAGCTTTCTGATCATTAAAATGTACATTCATGATACCGTCCTATTCGCTTTATGTTTTAAGCTCAGAAAAAAAAGAGAGGGATCCCGTCGTAATGTACAGGATGTGGTGCCCAGCGTGGCTTTTCGCGCTCTGCAGCCGCCAATGATGCACCTTTAAAATAATCACCCGTGTCAGAGCGTTGTCTAGGGAGGGGCGTCCCTGGTGCGGGCTCCTTATTGCAAGTGGCAGGATCAGAGGCTATGTATCAAAATGGAAGTGATGCAATGTGACATGTGTCAGGGTGGATTGGAGAGCATTTATCTGCAAAAAAAAGGAAAGCCCTGAACTGGAAAATGAAAGGCCAAGATGGTCCTTCCTTTCGCTGGAGGGAGAATATAAATTCCAAGCTCGGATGCAGGGGAGATGAGTCGGAGGAGAGGCAGAGGGGTGAAAGGGGGGGAGGGGTCGCGCTGCAAATATTCCTGAATTGTGCCAGACCGAATCTCCCATGCACGGGGAGAGTGCGCTAACCCCGGCGCTACTGCTGCCCTTACTTTAGCTATAACTCTGCCCCCTACTCGAGCTGATGATGAGAGTCTGACAAGTTTTGAATTAATGCATGACCTTTATCAATTTCCTATGAGCTTTAAGCTGGCGATCATACCAGGAACGGCTCTTGTGTGGCATGTCTTAAAATACGACACAGCATCCATCCTCCGGGCCAGTCACTTCCAGCTGAATGGAATAATATTTATAGGACTGCAAGTATAACCTGTTCATTGGCCACTATATATCACCGCCTTTGTGCTATAGAACCTCCAATGTGTTGCAAAGAGAGGGGGGGTGCACGTTTCTATACATTCTGTATCTCTGATCAGGAATAAGCAAACAGACTAAACTTGCACACCTATAAGCCCCGCGCAAAGACAGATTCAGCGTTATATAAATGTGATACTTACAGCATGGGAGATGAAGAGAGTGTTCAGCGACGGGAGTGCGCTGTTCAAACTGTTAACAAATGACAATCATTCAGTCGAACCAAATCATTGGTTCGACTGACTATGAGTGGAGTTGTGGAGGCCAAGGCTCTCAATAGAAATGTACTTTGGGAATTTAAATCTCGACTCGTATTCATTTTTTTGTATGTAATTTGTCTACAGCAATATACCAAAGTAAAGGAAATGAGATGTCAGCACGGATCCCTCAAAGCACAAAGGGGCAATGGGTTCAGCTCTCGGTTCAGGCTTGGATTTTGAACTTGTATTGCTAACTTTTTTCATACAAGCTGTAGTGTCCCGGTCTTAGCTTCCAAGGCTTACGCTCATAGAAATTGTGATCTGACTTTTGAACTGATGATGACTTGAACTCGGACTCGTGAACAATAACTTGGACTGCGCTGCTTTTGTTCGGCTTTTTCTGTACACTAAAAGCAATGTCGTAAAAGCTTTGAAATTTCAACAGTTTTGGACTGACCTTAAAATATTCAAAGTGCTCGAAGCTGGAATGGGATCTCAACTTCAAAAGCTGAACCAGACTTTGGTGTCTATTAAATAAAACACAAAATGCCTAATAAATGGCTGGGTCAGGGGTCTTACAAGCTTTTAAGCATCCAACCATTTTCCTATATGGAGCTGCAAGGACATCAGGGTTTTTTAGATCCAACAAAAAGGTTGACAAAGCTAGCTCATCTTTATAGACATGGTCTTGGACTGCACTTACAGCTGCTTGTCCTCTTTAGGTTAGCCAAAGTATGTGCTCAGGGATGTCCTAATAAAGTGTTTTAAAGGAGTGTGTAAATGTCAAAACGCCCATTGAGATATATTACAAGAACATCAAGCATTCAGGATGATGTGATTTACATGGGACATGCCAAGAATGAGACCTGACTTTATTGTTTGACATCATCTTTCCTTTAAAGTCACCTCGGGGGTTTGTCCGCTGGCTGGAACATTCAACATCTACATGAAGTGCGTGAGACAGAAGTGGTCAGTAGGTCTACAGACTACGGACATCTATGTTAAACTGTGAGCTCTCTATAATGTTAGGTAAATGCCCACTGCCTACCTAAAAAAGCAAAGCAAAAGAACTTCACGCTAGATTCTCGACTCACTGTAATCAGAATCTTTTCCCCCTCACCACCTCAGCTCTCGCCAATCTAATCTCATTACAATTATGCCTCTGCTCCACTTCTGCAACATAAGCTGTTGAATTGTGAACTATGGTTGCTGGCACTGTCGTCACGGCAAAATTACAAGTTCCAATTGTGTACAGTCATCATTTTGGAGTCTGTTTCTGATGAAGAGACATTTTCTGAATATCCACATATTCGAATAGTGAAATGTGTCAATGTAATAATTGTAAATGAGAAGAGTTGATTAAAACCTGGATGCTGGGCTGATATGGTGCATCTTTAGAACACTGACTTTGACCATTCACTCTCATCCTTCACAGGGAGGAAAAGTAGGGTCAACACTTTGAAAACATCAACGTCCCATAACGACAATAATCCATTATAAATGCCCCCCAAGTGAGCTACTAGTACCAAACGGCACAGAACATTATGTTTTGAAGATGGGTCTACGGTGGAGGATGATTGTATCTCTGGCATGTTCATACCTCAATCATTTGACGCACAAATAATGAAATCAATTTTTACTCAACAAAATGTAGAAAGAGCTTCTTGTTTCGGACATCCCTGCACATCCCTGTTGTGACCTGCAAGACTTTTCATGTGCAAGCGATGCATCGTGATTGACGCCTCTTTTGCGGTTCTGACCTGACCTGGATTTGCGAGTTGAGCTACAGTAGCATGTGTCGACTCAGCACTATTTGGGTGTCATCGCTGCCGAGGAGCACCCTTGATCTGAATGCTGATCTCCCATCTGCGCCTCTCGGGAGGACTCACCTGCAGTTTGGGGGGGAGAGCGCATTTAGATGTTAGTCACACTCGGTCCTCGGAGGCTTAATAATTCTGACAGGGGCAACGTGATTAACAGAAAGTAGTTTTTTGTAGTGCATGCCAAGAGTGATGCTTTTTTTTTTTTTATGTGTCCCCTTCTGTCGCACCAAGTGACTTAATGCCCCTGTTCCACTACCAATACATGTACTCACTGAACCTCCTAAAACACATTCCCATGATTCTTCTGCACGCATGCATCATATCAATATGTGCACAGTGTAAACTTAGGGATCCTTTTCTTGTGTAGAGCAGGAAGTTTGAGCGATGGAACAAGCCTGGTAATGTCTTTTTTATTGCTTTTTTGTGGTCACATTTTTGTTGCTCATTTGTCTTTTTTGTGGCTTTGAAAAAAAAAGTGGAAAATGTTATTAATTTTTTCCACTTATTCCTCATGTTTGTGTTACGTTTTTGTCACATTTTTGGTGCTTTTTTGTCACTTTTCAAGTTGGGTTTGATTCTCATTTTTGTCGCTATTTTGACGCTTTTTTTTCAAGAAGCTTTAAGATGTGGGTAAAGCCAAACTGGTGAAAATGTGCTTTATTCGGCTGGGGGTTAAAGCAGTACTTGTTTACCTTCATAAATCCTTTCCGTAGTCCCTCTGGGGATAATACAAGTGTTAATGGGATGGTCTCTGGCTGGAAAACCACAATTGCACCGTGTCGGAGCCACCAATACACACTAATGGAATCACGAAGAAGAAGCAGGAACGGGCTAACGGCCAAGCTAACAGCGGGCTAACCCCACTTAAACAGTTTACAGCCAAGTTTAAGTGAAAAAAAATGATCTCCCTTGTGTAATTGGATGTACAATATCCCTCTCTCCGTAGCGTAGTATTAACTCTCACGGACAATTAATGAGTAAAAAAAAAAACGCAAGAAGCTACGACACCTGCAGTGGCGCTTATGGCCTCTAGGGGCATAAGTTACTTAGTAGTGCTTTAAGACGTTAAAAACACGGAGAACAACTTCCCCAGTTGGGCAATTCGCGTGAAGGCTCGCTCAACTGGGGAAAACGACTGGGGGACTCGGGTCAACACGAGCTTACTAACTTCTGCACCTGACGCGGAAATCAGCCGATTTGTTCGTCTAAAGCTTTTTAGTTCAACACTGATACTTTTTTGAGTTTCGTGTGAGCTGTTGTCATCCTCGTAGTAACAAAATTGCAAGTGAAATGCCTGATATCAACGTAAGCAAAAAGTAAATGTATGTGATTTTAAACGTTTAGAGACGCTAACACAGTTAAATGATTAGCTCAGCTAAGCGCTAATCAAAGATAAAAGACTGTTTTTATTAGATGACATCAAAATCCCCACTTTTCCACAATGATGTCACATCTCGGGAAAACGAGCACCCCAGTCCACATGAATGCACCATTAGTCAAGGTGGCTACCCCATATTCAGCGAAGGCTAACTGAAGCTCATCTTACTAGCAATTTCGCTGGGTTTTTGGAGGGAAACAATAGGACGATGTTGCGTGTGTTAAGACAAACATGGAGGTCTAAAACATACTTTTTCTTACATTGTTCCCATTAAATCTGCTGCTGAGAAAAAAAAGTGCCAACCAGCCTGTTTGTTTTGCTCAAAAGAAAGCAGAGTGAACAACACAGATTATAAAATAATAATTAAATAAATAAAAACGCTAATACTTACAGCAAAACGTTGTTACCTAAAAGTACAGGAGTCTATTTAGAAGCTGTGAATGGATTGTGATAAGTGTGCGACCCGCTGGCGTGACAATAGTTTTAATGTACACAAACTGCATGGAGACGCACCAGTGCTGTCCTCAAACTCACCCCCCATCACGTTCCATTTACTCTCAGATACTAAACAGATGCTTGTTTGGAATAAATGCATTGGAAATTAAAGCCGCGGATAATGAAATGGTGATGCTGTCGTGCCTGCCCGCTTATACACGCTGAATATTGCCGCGTCCATTTCAGCCCCTTCTAATCAATACGCGCTTTTACTGTATGAGCTATCGAGTTGCCGCATGCGAGTGAATTAAATCAGTAATATTTTATGTCCCGGCCTCAAACAATGCGACCGTAATTCCTTCCCTTTAAGCGCGCCCCAAATCTCGCAGCTTTTGTTACATAATGTTTATTTGCATTGGCTGGGCCCTTTTGAAGGATCTCCTGTCCACGCAGCTTTCGCACAAAAACCTGAATTGGCAGTTCAATTCAATGCCGGAGACTAAGAAGTGCTGGGATGCTATATGATTAGGCTGCTATACACTGGGGAGGATTTTGACAGTGGAATGAGACTCTCTGAATATCAATTGGCGAGAGCAGAACTTTACGAGGAGCAAAAAAGCACAGGACCAAGCAAGGGGAATACATTTACAAAGTTTCTGTAGTGTATTTCGTGTATAGGACAAAATTACTGTTGCAGAAAGACAATCTATCTTTATCACCAAGTTATATCGCAGCTACAGGCAAACTTTAAAACATTTGTAAATGTTAATCCAACAAGGACCGTGATTTACTGTACATAAAAGCTAACCGAGCTACAGTCGAATATAGAGCTGGACCAACAGTCCCATTATTTTGTAGCCTTTCATCCCGGGGTCCCCGCTGCAAATATCCCCCCCCTTTGTCTTGATTGGCATATTGATTTGGCATAGATTTTTACAGCAGATGACTTTTCTCGCACATTCCTCTCCATTTAACCTGGTCGTGGGCAGCCGTGTTTCCCCCTGGTGTCTAGATTAGTACAATTAGTGCAACTGAATCGCAGCATGCGATAACACAGCAGCCATACCTCTGCAGCCAATTGACATTTTAAAAACTAAGAACTAATTAAACGATAAGGCCTGTCAGGCTAGGTTAAGGACAATCTATGTGATTGCAGGGAAAGCTCGAGCTGTCGAAGTACACCTTGATTTATAACTTTTCAAACCCGAGGCTTAATTACATTTTATTGATTACTTGTGTGATTGCATATGAACTTTAAACATACTATACTTTCCATGAAGCAGTTTAAATTACTTTGTGTAGGCATTGTATTGTTTCCAAATAGCCATTCTTTCCAGGTGACTGTACACTTTTACAGCAAAAATCAAACTTTCACTCTTATGAAGTACATGTAAAAGGCAGTGCTTTGTGGCTAAAGCTTAAAGAAATGACCAAAATAAGTCTATTTACAGGAGACAATACAGGCAAAACTCATTTTTTCAGTTTTCAGGTTATGGGCCAAATTGGTCTCTGAACATACAGTATATGCTTTCGCCTGGAAACAAACACATATAACAAATCATCACAATAACATGTTTAAATATTGCACTGATTCAATGTTTCTCCATAGATTTCTATTGGAAATTGTAATTTCAAGGGCCATATCTCAAAATGCATTTTTCTCTCATTGTGGCGACAATATCTCCACGTTAGCAGCTCCTACACTGCATTTTACATCTCTTAAAATGAACAATATTTTGAAGATTTCTTATTATTATTTTAATACTAAACAAGATATCCAAAATCCTCTCTGAAAAAGTCTTTATGTCAACAGAAGAGAACCATAAATTTGAATCTGACTGAATCTGTTATTCAGATTTTGTCGCTGAAAAGATACATTTGGGGCATTTTTAGGCATAAAACGGCTTATTTTTTATATTAAAACAGAAAACGACTTAAAACTTGCAATATATTTTTTGTCATATTTATGTCAGTAATCTGCAGTAAAAGTTTCAAATTGATATCTTTAAATTGAAAAATTGTTATGGGACTGTATGGCTAACAGCCCTCTCGATAAGCCACATAAGCCGCCGCTCGGGCCGCGTGGCACGTGTAAACAGACTGTCAAATCGTCGTAGTCTTGATGCATTGGGAACATCCCGTGTCAACGCCCGAGAAAGTGTCCCAAAATGGGTCAGGTTTCGCCGCTAAATCAGCGACGTGGAGGTAGTGGGGAAGAGCGAGTGAGATATTCTGACAAAAGGGAGGCAGTGCTACAGAGGAAAACACTTGTCAGGAGGATAGGAAGGTTGCTATGACAACTACTTATACAGCGGCTGTCAGTCATGTGTGAGTGGAGTTGGGATAGGAGGGAGAGTAGGGGGGGGGGGTATGGAAGGAGGGGTCTGAGGAAGGGTCATTTCTCCATCTGTCGGTGATGCCGCAGTGTAAATTTGACTGTCAGCCCCGGAGATAAGAACAAATTATGAACAATATTAGCCGGCCGATAAAAGCCAACAATAATGAATGGATAAATATATTAAAACCAAATGAGATAGCATCCAGGCAGAAACAGGGGCCGCGAGAAGCCATCCAGGTTTTCTCATTTGGAAGTGAAGATAAGAGTGAGAGGCTGCAAAAGGAGGGGCGCTCAGGAGAAAGATCCAGCGTATTACAGCTAACTGCTCCGGCACACTTCCTTATCCGAAGCAAACGGAATCAAATTCACTCTGTAGCCAGAATAGCAAACATCCTTCCCCTTCCCCTTCCCCTTCTCCGGACCATTATACTTCTCCAATGAGCGGGACGCCACACAACAACAGTGTCAGCATGTGTTCAAGCATTAACAAAAAAAAAAGAAAAAAAAAAAACACAGACAGAATGGAATGAAATTAATTAACCCTAAGAGATCGCAGTGCTTAGCCAGTGGAATTTAATCCAATTTATTACATATACAGGGATCTATCCGGGGCTCCGTTTGCGTTAATGAGATGGCGAGAATGGATGTGTGCATTGGGCCTGTTGTTGGTGCTAATACGGTGGTGCACATTGAATGGGAGTAATAAAGTGCAAAGAGTCACTTTCACTTGCAAGGACCATAGCCTCCGTAAAGGAATATATGCTTGATTTATTATAACGGATAGAAGACAAGTTGAAGATGAAAAGCCACTTTGAAATATTTATTCATTGCAGCTGACTCGCGTTACATTTACTCAAGAATTTAATCAGATTATTTTCAGGTGCATATTAAAGAAGAGCTAAGTTACTTGTTTACCTTAATACATCCTTTTTGTAGTCCCTCTGGGGGTAATACAAGTGTTAATGGGATGATTGGGGGGTGTTTCATCTCCCCCTGGTGTCTCTGGCCAGAAATCCACCCAACTTCCCTGCCTCCGGGCCGTAGGCGCAATACACACTAATATAATCACGAAGAAGAAGCTAACAGGTTAACCGGCAAAGCTAACTGTGGGCTAGCGCCACTTTAGCAGTATTTACAGCCAAGTTTGAGTGTAATTGGATGTACAATATCCCGCTTTCCCTTTGTTTTTTCTGTCAGCGTAGTATTTACTCTCACGGACAATTAAAAAAACGCGACATGCTACGACACCTGCAGTGGCGCTTATGGCCTCTGGGGGCATGAGTTACTTTGTTCTTCTTTAAGGTGCATATTTTATGGCCTCACTCTTGGCAGATGATACTGTATTATGATTTTATATTTTTGTTAGTTCATTCAAGCATATTTTAGGACTGGAAACTTATATGAACAACTAGAGGAATTTGCAGGTGTTTCGGTTTCCAGTTTCAATAATGTGCTTCACACAATCACTTTATTTAATAATTTGCCGTTGTTGTGAGTCCCTATCAAATCTTGAACCAGCAAAGCAACCAAAAAAACAATCCCGGTGCATCAGTGAGATGAGAGTGTCGTGACTCAAGTTCGGGAAAACACTGCTTAAAGTCCTTGTCTCAGTACTTTCAGTAATGGCTGATGTCAAAGGGGCTGGAGACACTTATTGGTATAGTATTTTACGGCAGTATTTGAAGTGAGAAACTAACTTCTACAATAAGAAAAGCACCGCAGGGGGACGGCAAAACTTGTCCAAATTAACTCACAAATAATGAGCTTTTTTTTTTATGCGACACCTTATCACCACCCAAACAACAGCCATCACACAAAATATGGCTTGATTGAATCCTGCGTGTTTGCCCATTTCCAAAGTAAATTAGCACTCCTGTCTTCTGAAAGCCTGCGCGCTAACCCCGCAGTTGACGATGCCGCCCAACCCTGCACTGGTCGCTAATGAGCAAGCTTATTAGTGTCGTTTTTTCCCCTCCTCACCACAAAACATTGCATTGTGAATGTTGCTTGGAAACACGAATGAAAACAATAGTGCGTGTCCTCCACCAAAAAATGCCATCTAAAGCTCCCTGTAGTGCAATTTTCCCCGACCAAAGTAAAGAACGGCTTGTGAATGAAAACATGCAGAAAGTCTTATTTATTATACATACTGAGATTAGCATAATAGCCCGTCTATGCATTACTCCGCTGTAGATTTACACTTTCAGGGATATACTTTGAGGTTAGTTCCATAATTTAAGCGTTGTCTGCTCATTGGGGGCCTGTCCGCACCTTATAAAAGCCATCAGTAAAAGTGCCACAGCGCTATTCATACGGCCTTAACAGTAATGCTGCAGAAACAGTGCATTCTTCACTAAGCACTCCTATGGGAAAGATTAGGTCTCTCAGCCTTTACATACAGTCCACATAATGCAGGAGTGAGCTGACACATGGTTACTCATAGGTCCGGCGGTAAAGGCCACAGCCTCACACACACACACACACCCTCTTTACTTACACAACCACGTGACCTTAAAGAAGCATGAAGCTAAATTGACATGTATATTGAAGAAAGCCTAGTTATATCAGAGGCATGAACTGTTGAATTGTGGGAGTGAGTGGGAGGTTTCCAACTGTGGAATCACAAATACTGTATAAGCTACTGTATATTACAGGTCAGAATATACAGTGGAAGAAAGTGTAAAGGAGGCAGCTGGGAAATTAAAATGAATAAAGTATCGGAACCAGTGACTGCTTATTCCAGAAATGATGCCGAATAAATGCACAAATAATCCTAATATTTCAAGCATAGTAAGAGTGATGTTTCCTGGTCAATTCTGTATGTTCTGCTCCTCCAAAGCACTAAAATGTGCTGAATTTGCAGCATGATTTAAAAACGGTCATCATCAAAAATGTTTCAAACTATAACATGAAATTAAACTAGTAGTTTAGTAGTAATTTGATTACATTTATTACCTCCAATAGTTAACATTTTTGTACCTTTTTACATTACAAAAACCTTTTACGTTTTGGAAGAAAGTACCAAACTGACCCTGATCAAAAGTTTACACACCCCAGTTCTTATAGGGGCTTGATGCAAGTTAGCCATTTTATGCTCACTACTGCCACCTCAGGTCACACGTGTAACTGCACCTTCTATATTAAGCTCGTGCATGACGGCAATTTGGACCCGAATTAACACCCTTTTGAGTGACAGTGCAGGATTTTAGAGGCAGTTGTGGGGAACAGGTCTGAGCTCATTCTACATATTAGGACATTATTGGAGGAAAATACTTAATTTTAAAGAGGGGGTATTATGCTTTTTTCAGCCACATAGCACCAGTCTATAGCACACTACAATGATGACCAAACCTTCTGTTGGTCTGTAAATGCAGTAAATTAGAATAACTGCCTTGTATAAAATTGCTCTTTCAAAATGGCGGTAGCAAAAGCCTTGAAATAGGCCTCTGTCTCTTTAAGAACCTCTGACCCTTTCCGACACGCCCCCTCCACACGCTGTCTGTGGCATCGCAACACTTTCTCCACAGTATTGAAACTACGATCGGTGCATTTTATTTTTTATTGTTGGAAAGGACCTACTGTTTATCACTTTGTGAACAGTGGCCACACAGGATATTATTTGGAGACGAACCTTCCACACCGGACGCTTGGAAGGGGCTCTTGCCTGAAAAATAACTGCTGTTTGGAGGCTATCTCTTTGCATCTGCCATGCCCTATGGATCTCTAACTATACCCCCATGGACGACACCAGGATCTGCAGGAGCCCATACGATTCAAAAGACGGACATTATCTGTGCAGGTGGACAATGGTGTTTCGAGGTTACCCGTTAGCTTGTTATAATCGACTACAGCTCATTGTTGAAGAAAAGTCTGCAATAAACCACAAATGTGTAAAGCCAGGCTCATTGTGTGATCATCGTAAAGGCTGCTTCGAGTAGTTGCCTGCTTTATTGACGTTATTTGTGCATAATATGCTGCCTGTTTTCAATGACTGTTGTGAAGGTGAAGGTTGTTAGCTTGTCGCGGCTAATAGTGCCTTAGCTCCGGGAGAAAACCACTCGGCTACGACTCACTGTAGATGAAATGTGAGCAATAAACTACGAAATCAACAAGCCAGGCTCCGTGTGTGATCATCATAAAGGCTGCTTCAAGCAGTTGCCTGTTTAGTGACGTTTTCAATGCATAATATGCTTGTATTCAGTGAATTTTCCCGTTAGCTTGTCGCGGCTAGCTTGTTAGCTCCGGGAGAAAGCCACTCGGCTATGACCCATTGTAGATGAAATGTGAGCAATAAACTTCCAAATCAACAAGCCTGGGTCCGTGTGTGATCATTGTTAAACGGTTCTTTATGTGTGTGGTGGTTTTATTGACTTTATTTGTGCATATTTCTCGTTTCCACGTGATGACTCGAGGTTTAGCTTAGCATTAGCTTTCTCCGGAGGCTCTGTGCATCATCAAGGCCCTAAGACATTCCCAGCTCAGAACCAGCCGCTGAAATAAGCGTTCTTGTCACCGGTTTTAATCCTGGGTGTTTCGGTAACAGAAACACTGATGTGTGTCTTTGTAAAAGTTTCAGAACTGCTGTAACTCCGGTTCACAACACATGAAGCTAAACCTCCATGATGACTCTGTTTACATCTTAGGGCTAGACACTGCGGGGAGGGGGTTCTGCTGAGGAGCAGTGGTTGGTTACTCGGCTGGTGACGAAAGGTCGGAGGCGTATCCTGGAGGTTCGAGGCGTTCCCTGAAGGAATCAGGCGTTTTATCCCTAAAATGGCTGCCATCAGAGTTTTTACAGACTACTCGAAAATACGTGAATGTGCTAAGGCAACACTTCAGGCATGTTTTTAATGAGGGAATGACATCATAACATGATGTAAAGCTTGAAAAAGTCGATTTTGCATAATACCCCCCCTTTAACATTTTTTAACTCTGTATAGTGCATTTAATATGGTGCATTGCCCCTTTAACATCAATGGCAGACTGGAGTCTTTTGTGGTAGTTGTGGATGAGGTTTTTTATTTTTTCTGATAGTAAAGCGGCCCATTCCTCTTGGCAAAATTATAAATTCCTGGGCTGTTTTGCATGAACTGCATGTTTAAGATCTCTCCACAGTGGTTCAATGACATTGAGGTCAGGAGACTGAGATAGACACAAACGGGACTTTCACTTTATTCTGCTGGAGCCACTCAGTGAACCACCTCCATATTTCGCAGTAGGTACCATTATCTTGTCAACGAGGCCAATGATGAAATTCTGCCAGGGTGTGTAAACCTTTGAGCACAACTGTACTGCAATATAGAAAAAATACTTTTGTTAAAGCCATGTTAAAGTGTAAAACAAATATGTTTGGGAAACAAAAAAAAATCTAAGAAGTTAGGAGGACATCCGCTAGAGTGTGTAGGTAAATGGCAGTTTGAATGAATATACATTTCCAATAAAAATCCCTTGAAGTTGCGGCAGCCTCTTCTACAGTAAAGGGCCCTATAAGGAGCAGAGATGATGAATTCTTTGTGCTGCGTAGGAGGAGGAGAGCATGACGGATATTGTGTGTGACACCTCAAAGACTGTAGGCCTGAGCTGTATGTACAGATAAACACAGAGGACCTCCTGTGTGACACTATTCTCCAAAGAGCACGTTTTATGCATCGCTGTGATCTAATGCGTGCTCAGGCCCATGTATTGTAGGTTTTCCACTACTACTGCTGCAGAGGGAGGTGACGATTCTTGGACACACTCACTCAACAGCAGGGGAAATTAGAAAATGGCTTTTTTGAAGATTTGTTTTGCCGAACCGAGCCATTCGAGATGTGTACTGTCATCAAATTCACTATCATGCAACCATAAAACATAACTTACAGTCTATGGCATTTGCTCAAAATAAACATGATAATAATTAAAATAATAATGAGGACTCAACGACAGTGTGCAGGCTTTTAAAAAAACACACAGCAAGTTTCCAAACCATAAGAAATCTAGAACTGAAAAAGAGGCAAAACTACAAACAATTGTCTTTGCTGTGATGGAAAAACCCTGGACGAGCGAGAGCCTACACAAACCAGCCTTCGCTCATCGGTCCCCCTTCTGTCCTAAACCCTGCAAAGGGCATAACATCTGGTCCCCACTTCATCTCTGTCTTTCTGTATTGTGTAACCAGAATGGGGGTGAAAAAAATGAAGCGAAAATTGGTTAAAATATTTTATATCCACCGTATACGTCGCAGCAAATTTACACTCGATATGATAACAAATGTGAAATATTACTCACAGCCTCGCGTTGACTTCAGTGCATTACGGCTGCAGCCATAAATCCTCAAACTGCTGCGCAAAGTGTATAGGTAGCTACTGTATATAAACATTTACAATATGGCACGGCTATTCATATTGTCTCCCTTCATAATGCCATCTGAAGGGCATTTTGGCATCTGTTATGTTATAGATTTTCTTCTTTCTCAACTAAACTATTTACTCCTGTTCTCCCTTTGGTTTCTGTACAGTAGAATTTTTTCTTTCCTTTCTTTCTTTTTTTATTTTTTTTTACCATTGGCAGTATTTAACACAGCGCTAGCCTGTTTCTTAATTATTTTCTCATCGCTCCACTGACACTGATTCATGAGGGTAATGTTGGACACACCCCCACGGCCAGCCCACTCAACCAACCCCCACCTTCCTCTTCCTCCTCCTCCTCCTCCTCCTCCTCCTCCTTCTCTTCCTCCTCGTACAGTAGAGACGCCTCAGGCTGATTCTGCATGCTTCTTCATGTCATGGCACTGACATTTTTTCCTTTCTTTGTCTGTCCTACCATACACAGTACGAGTTCAGTTCATGGAAACTTGGGGAGTTGTAGAAACTGTCAGTGTAAGCGGCAAGTAATGTGTAAGGTCATATACACATATTAGGAAAACATAAGCTACTTTTTTATTATATCATATGCGCACAAAGACAGAAAATCAATTTGAAGGCAGCAAACAAGATGGATGTCTCAGATAGGATTATTATTTTGTCTGAATACAGAATTAGGAGCAGAGAAATATCTTTCCTAAATGAAAGCTATACATTAAATTAGCTTTCCACTCTTTACTGGCTCTCTCCCAATAGACCAGAGACCGTCAAACTGAAGCTTTAAAACATATGTTTTTTACAATAGTTGCAAACCTTAGTTTGCAAGTATAGACTTGCAAACTAAGGTTTTGCCTTAATTAACACTTAAGAAAGTGTCCCAACTTTTTGGTAATTAGGGTTGTATTTGGCGTCCCCCCTCTGGCTGTCCCGCAACAACAAACTCTGTTTCTTTTGATACCACCTTGTGATTATCTTGGATGCAAATGAGTTACCTCCATGCTAACTCATTAGGCTTCATGGTTGCTTCAAGTAATTACCTTTTTCCTCCAGATGAAGGGACAAAATTGACTACAGCAAGAAACAACAAACTTCATTATGCACAGAGCCAAATTGAGGCTTGTGTACTAACCGGCTCCACTCCACCCAGAACTCCCCGAACGAACGCCGAGTATTCTCACCTGGACGCGATTGAGTTGTAAAAGCTCCAGAAACAAAAGCATGACATTCAAACACAGAGCGCGGACAGAAAAGAGCAAGAAACTGTTAAAGACATTCAGCGATGAAGGTGAATGTGGGTGTGCAAAAAGAGAAAAGTAATGACATAATATAATGAGGGAAAGGCTTTCGGAACATTAGCCAAAATGTCATATAAAGTAATCTAATGTTAGCATTATACATCCATGCTGAGCAAACCTATGAAGACCAAACTAAGCCCTAACCAAGACAACAGCGCCAACAAAGGCAAAAAACAGTCTCTAAATGAACTATAAAAGGGCACAGCCATTTAAAGCTGCAGCAAAAGGTTCTAGAATAGAGTTCTAGTTATCAATCTAGGTATTTCTTGTAATATTACAGTACTTAATCAATGTATATGTCTAGAAGAACCAAGTCATCATGAATTACAATTATCCATACAGATAGATCTTCCTGACTCAACATCTGGTGGAGCCTGATGAAAAAAGAAACAAACTACCAGTAAAAACAATGAAAAAAAACAGAGCTGGATGGACAAAAATGGAGGCCAAATGAAACTAAGCATCACAGCAGGTCTGTTTTTGACGAGGTAACAAAACAGCCAAAAGCTCAAAACTGTTGATTTCCCAGTAAAGGCTCATAATGAAAGATAGCATGGAAGCCATACATTTTCTTGAGATATCAATATTCCATTTGCCAATATCAGTACAATACATTGGCAATCTACAGCGCAGCCCTAATGAAAAATGCATTATCTCCAGAGAGCAGGAGAAAATGAAAGAGCAAAGGCTTAGGAGATAGACAGCGAAAGGCCAGGCTTCAGACAGGGAGCCGGGCCAGAGCAGAGAGGAGCTTTGTCTGTCAGAGCGACTGAGCTGACAGATGAGAGCGCTGCACATGGACAAAGAGGCTTACAGGCCACACCGCATGTCAACGTCGTGACCCTGAGGAAGGAGAAGAATATAGGACGCACTTAAACGCACCACCTACACACACTGCCAGAAAGTGCCTCCACATCCGCAGCTATAGTGATGGGATTCATGGCTCTTTACTGGGAGCCGAATATACTGTATCTGTTCCCTTCAAACATTGGTTGCTTCTTTCACCATGTCTGTCTTTTCCTGAATGAGATCCGTTTCGCAGTTTAATTCAAAGAGCCGCTCAAAAGATCCGATTCTGTCACGAGCGTTCCTATCCGTGTGACATCCTGCTGTATACCGGGCCTCTTATTCCGCCTCAGCCGAGCCTTCCATTTACTTATAAAAATGCAGTGTTAACAGTTATGCGATGTGGAAGAAGTTGCTGTAAGAGATAAAGTTGCAAATGCATAAATAAATAAAGAAGGGCCCCAGAGCGTGTCACCGTGCTGTTACTCCTATAGTCGAGCATTTCCATATGATTAGTATGGGCTGATGGCTGATAGGGGCGGCTGCTGTCGTGTGCGTTTTGTATGCGGGGCGGTGTGGTGGTGATGTGACTGCGGGGGAGAGCCTAACCCTGTCAGTCAGCGTGACAACCAGCCCGTCTTATCTGCTCCCTGTTGGCCGCTGCTGCGCTTTAATTAGGAGAGAAGGTCAATCAGCACTTTTACCACATGTGATTCCACTTAAAGCATTTAAGAATATGAGCGCCAGTTGTTCCGAGGCCTCGGGCACAACTTGTGTGAAAGTCACTGAGGGAACCTTTTGACACTGTCGAGAAGGAGGAGCTTTTGCCAAAATAACTGATTATGACTTGCAGTTGTGCTCAAAAGTTTACATACCCAGGCAGAATTTGGGATTTTTTTTTCAGTATTTTTCAATGAATATGAAAGATAACACGTTCTTTTTTTCACTCATAGTTAGTGGTTATGTGACGCCATTTATGGTAAAATTAGTTAACTATTTCTAAATCAAAATGAAAAATGAAAGTACCAAAATGACCTTGATCAAAAGTTTATAAACCCCAGTTTTTAATACCCTGTATTGCCCCCTTTGACGTCAATGACAGATTGGAGTCTTTTGTGGTAGGTTTTTTTTTTTTTTCTGACCTCTGACCTTTTCCTCTTGGCAAAAAGTCTCCAGTTCCTGTAAGTTCGCGGGCTGTCTTGCATGAACAGTGTGTTTGAGATCTCCCCACAGTGGTTCAATGATATTGAGGTCAGGACACTGAAATGGACACTAACGGGACCCTCACTTTATTCAGCTGGAGCCAATGGCATCAGTGAAAGACCTCCATGTTTCACAGTAGGTGCAGCATGGTGCACTTTTCATCATAGGCCTTGAAAAAAGTGCACCACACCTACTGTGGGACACAACCACTAACTATGAGTGAAAAAAACCTTTTGTGTTATCTCTCATATGCTTTATAAAAATCAAAAATTCTGCCAGGGTATGTAAACTGTTGAGCATAATTATATATGCAATGCTTGTGTCGATTACATTAAGTTAATAATGCAGCAGAGTTAAATAGTCCTCTTCTTTTGACCAGTGGTTCTTAAACTTTCTACACCACCTTAAGATAATACTATATGACCTTCCAAATACCACCAGGTTAAGATCAAATCGAATAAGGACTAAACTAGGTCTAAAATAGATCTACAGTAAGTTGGATAAAATCTAAACAAGAGAAACACCTAACGTAAGTACATTATGGAAAACAAAATGAAATGATAAGTCATTAGAAAGAAAGAAAATCAAAAATTGCAGATGACAAAACTTACCACCCGAAGAAGCACACTTTGAGAACTAGTGACCTATCCTAAATTGCCACTGGGGAATCCAGGGGAAACTTCAACCGATCTTAGAATTTGGTTCAGGAGTAACTGGAGAATTCACTCAGACACGAAGTGAACATGCAAACAACACAGCCCAGCAATCAAAACAGAGAGGCAAAAGCCGTGACTGGACAGCCATTATGCAGAGCGGTCTCACTGGTCACCAATCTAATCAGTTAACTTTCACTATTTCCAAAGATTCCTTATATTTACTCGCTGTTTTTCTTTTCATTTGATTGTTTTGGTTGGTGATGGCACAAATGTGGGCAGTCGCGCTTTTGTCGGTTATAGAGGGAAAATCATCCCTTTAAAAGTGCATTAGGTGACCAGTGTGGTATCAAAACTACTATACGAACACCCTTCCCCCTCCCTGATGCAATACACTGAGCACTTTTAAAATCCACAAATGAACATTATTTTTAAACTTGAACTTAGGGACTAATCAGCGTAACGTTTTGTGCTGGTCCCAAGCCTAGATAAACAGCATGAAAATCCCTGCACTGTAAGATGTTTTGCTGTGGAAATCCCAGAAGGGTAGAGCCAAAAGGATAGATCATATTTTTTTTCTTTGTCTGCCGGGGATTGCGCTCTGATCAAAACACATATGAACAAACTCCGACGTGGCCACCCGCTATGTGTCTTCTCCCCCTCCTCTTTCTCCATCTATTTGTTGTCATTTTCATCACATCGCTCCTGCTGTTTATTGAAATAAATGCACATCTTTCCAATCATCAGGAGACAAAGCTCAAATTATTCCTCAGCCATCATATCCATTTTGGGGCTTGTGCCAGCTTTTTTTTATTTTAGGGGTAGACAATAATAAGCACGGAGGCATGCATAAAAACGTCTTGTAGACACAGTGTGTTGATAAAACCACTGAAGCATACGGCTGACTTTCTCATTTGCATTCTGTATGGAGAAAAGCAATTCTAGGTGTGGAATATAGTGCACTGCAAAAAATGGTGAAAATACTGGCAGCTGTGTTTGCAAGAATCCTACTGTAATAATGAGATATATGCAACTATACGGTTTAAAAGTGAGGTACGGCTAACAGCAAATTATCTGCCTTAGCAACCCTGTCACAATCTTTATATCCTTCTTCAGTGGATCTATCGATGTACACTTTTAAGTTTTCCTCCTTATATTGACCCACAGTCACAGTCACAGCTGCCCTCGTGTAGACTGACGGAAGCGAGGCTACCAATCTGCGCCGTCAGCCCCTCCGGCAACCACCAATCACTCACACTTTACATTCACCCAGGCGTCCTGGTGTTCCCAAACGGTCTCCCATCCAAGTACCAACCAGCGCCTTGCCTGCTCGGCTTCCGAGATCTGACGGGATCGGTCTTTCAAGCGCCATCCTTGATAAAACCCCTCTGAATTTCAATACAAATCAAAGCATGCAATCAAATTAACCAAATTAAACGTGCAGTGTATCAAAGGGGGGTGGGTGCCAAACTAAACAAATGGGTGCAAAGGTGTTGTGCCTTCTGCGGATATTATAAAACCATCTCCCAGTATGTTACCGTAAATGTTGATATTAGTTTTGCAGTGAATAGGAAGCAGAGCTGAGATGTGAAGCTGTGGAGCTAACAGCAGTTTAAGCCTGTTCTATCTGACACAAACGTGGACTCCTCTATCAGCAGATGGCCTTTTCCTCTGGCTCTTTCTCTCTCCCTGACAAACCTTACAGTAAGCATTTTAATTCCCTCTGACCTTTACTGATCTCATCCAGGCGCTCTCCCCACTGCTCAGGGCCAAAACAAAATGAAATTTGAATTTTTACTCGGAATAATTTAAGAAGATCCCTTCAATGCAGAGAGCTTCCCGCTATTTCCAAGCACAGCCGATGCCAAGGCACTGAATGGACTTTCTATGATAACGCCAGCTCTCTCTCTCCCCCCTCTGTCCATGTTTGTATTTGCGCCGTTGGCCCCGTGCTATCACATACAAAGTGACGCGCGTCGCTAGAATGAACCGGAACAACGGTGTATGCACACAAACAAAACGCACACACAAACTCCGATAGGCTCCAACTGTGGTACGCCGAGCACCAGAGGGCTTTGTGTGCCAGCCTGAGAAACGCCGTGTCAGCACGCACCACATGGAAGTTTAGAGGGTAGGAAAAGCTAAATAGTATGAAAAGGGAAGGCGTGATGAAAAATGCATGCGCGGTTTGAGAGGGGGACAGTGGTGCTCGCTGCTCAGGAAGCTCCTACACTTTTCTCTGTAAGCGCATGCACACTCGAAATGACTTAAAAGTGTCATTCACACACTGTTCATCCCAGACCAGCCGCCATGCAAGAGGCGCTCAACACCCGATAAGAGTCAGAATATACAAGCATCAAGCGTAGAGAAAGTGTGGAGAAAAAGTGATGTAAAAGAGTTGTTTTCAATGTATAGTTTATTATGGACGAAGGACAAAATGATTGATTTAAGTGCAGTTTCAGAATATTGATGAACAGTTTTAAAGCTATGTACCTTTGGAGGATCCAGACCAAGGATACCTTCGCTCATCACTGATCAGTAACTTCAGAACATGGAACATAGTGTGTGTGGTTCAATCGAAAGATCATTCACTCCTTTGAAGATTTTGAAAGTCTAAGTAAGGGAACCACTGTTTTCTAAATCCACCATTTGTTTTTCATTTTCTCTTTGCACGCTCGTAAATGGTAACGTGATCCGCATGTTATCAA
Organism: Gobius niger; assembly: GCF_951799975.1. Classification (NCBI taxonomy): domain Eukaryota; kingdom Metazoa; phylum Chordata; class Actinopteri; order Gobiiformes; family Gobiidae; genus Gobius; species Gobius niger. The sequence goes on from NC_136868.1 coordinate 16,133,292, forward strand.
AGTACTCAAACCTGATCTATAGCAAATTGAATGGAGTTGCAGCCTGCACTCCAGATTCTTTTTCACTTCCAATGCTACGTGCCCTACAAAAGTCCACAGATGTATCAACATGCTTGGACATGCCTGATACAAAACAGATCAATACATATAAATAAATGATTAGTTGAGTGAGCGGGGCCTTTCTGCGGCTGCCATACGTGTTAATGTTTTTAAAAAGCCTGCGCGATGTAATTTGGAGACAGATTGATGTAAAAATGTGTAGCTGTCAGTCTCCTGTCTGGCGCTGGTGTAATCAAAGAGCTGCCGTTCTCTCCCCAACCTTCACTCACCTCCTTAATCACACACTGGGCTGATGTAAGGACAAGGAAACACTCTCAATTAGGCACCTGCTGAACAAACCCTGCCGCTTTACAAGCCAGGCCATGTCCGTAAGGTAACACACCTCTGACATGAGGCGCACTCACTTAGAAATCTGGCCTTCGATGAAATACAATTGGACTAATCATGCAACGGACGACATTAGTTAGAGTTTACAAGAAGGTTGAGGTATTCGAAGTGTGATATTCGAAGTTTCAGTCAGACCTTTTTAAAATATGTCAGTCCCGCATTGAAATTGTTCCATCACCCTTTCCCATAGCGGCGCAACAGCAACTAAAAATGCACCGTTGTCGCTCGTGGAAAAATGGAGAGCATTACCAAAACAGGTACAGGAATAAACGGCATGACTCGCTTGTTTTGGTAATTATCGGGTCAGTCATTTCTGATCACCATAGCCATACACTGCGTTCCAAATTATTATACAAATTGTATTTTTGTGTCAAAAAGGTAAAAATCTCAGAGACCTCTTATGATTAGTTATCAGGATAAGCCTAGTTAAGGAAAAAACTACTGAAAAAGGATGTTCCACTTTATTAAGCAGATCAATGATTCAGAGCATGTGCAGATAAAGGCACAATATGGACGGTTTCTGCCAGACAAACACATCAGATTAAGAGAACAGATGCTACAAAGCAGCAGACAGGTATTTGAAGCTGCTGGTGCCTCTGGAGTCTCCCGAACATCCAGAGGCTGCAGTTGTGCATAAACCTTCTATCCGGGCCGCCCCAAAACTGTTAATTAAATGCTGATGAACAGAAACGGCTGCAGTGGCTCAGCAATACATGAGGACTCATTTTCAAACAGTCTTGTTCACTGATGAGTGCCGTGTAACCCTAGATGGTCAAATCAATGGAGTAGTGGATGGTTGGTGAATGGCCACAATGTCCCAACAAGGCTGTGACGTCAGTAAGGTGGTGGCGGAGACATGTCAGCGCTTTTCTGGACACTCAAAGACGCTTTACATTGCACTATTTGTTCACTCCATACTCGGTGGTCAGTCTGCGCCATCGGCCCCTCCGACCACCACCAACCTCTCACTCACTCACTACAATTCCTGGTGTTACCAAACGGTCTCCCATCCAATTACCGAACAGGCCCTTCCCTGCTTAGCTTCCAAGGTCTGACGGGATTGGGCATAGCAAAGGCGGTATGGTATGTGGAGCTTCTGACTGACCACTGTCTTCTATGCTACAAAAAGAAGAGCTGTGCTTTCCCTAACAAGATCATCTTCATGCATGACAACGCACCATGTCCTGCTGTTAAGAATACCTCTGCATCACTGGCTGCTATGGGCATAAAAGGAGAGAAACTCAGTATGTGGACCCCATCCTCCTCTGACCTCAATCCTATTGAGAACCTTTGGAAACTTTTGTGAGGGTGGGAGGCAGTTTTCGTCCAAACGGCAGCTCTGGGAGGCTATTCTTACATCCTGCAAACAAATCCAAGCAAAAACTGTCCAAAAACTCACAAGTTTAATGGATTTAAGAATTTTGAAGCTACTATCACACTCTTATGGTAAAATATAACTTGACCTGTTAAGATTTATTTGATTGAAATAGCTTTTGATTTCAGTAAATATGACCTCTTAATGCAACAAATTTAACAAATGACCATTTTCAGTTAATTACAAGCTTTAAAATGTATTGAAACCATGAGTTGCATAATAATTTGGAACAGTAGATTTTGAGATTTTTATTTTGAGATCACTGGGAGATTTTTCAACCACATGTAAATGATCCTCTACCACAGAGGTTCTCAACCTTTTGGAGCCGCGACCCCCATTATAACAGGTAAAGGGGTTCCGTGAAAAATAGGAACATTAGCCTACATAATTCTCAAAAAACAAAGAAAAAAAACAAATGGCTGAAAAAAAAACCCATCAAACTACGAACAAATAATGGCACTCTGGTAAAATAGCAAACACATGCTACAATAAAACATTAGATTATATGCTAATGAAAATATATGTATATTTTATCAAAATGATCTGGGGACCCCCCAAATTTGTCTCGCGACCCCCTTGGGGGTCCCGACCCCCAGGTTGAGAACCACTGCTCTACCAGTTAATGACTTGAAAATTATGCTCACTCTCATTTGAGTTGACAATTTAGAAAATCTTAGAAAAATGTCATTTGCATAATACTTTGGAACGCAGTGTATTTAGGTTTATGTTCAACTTTGAGAAGGCAACAGCAAAGTTCTCCTTCATTATGCTCTCTACTGTGAGCGTATTCAGGCTATGAACTTAGTCTGGGCATGTTTTGCGAGATTCTGAAATCGTGGGCAGAAACTGCAATGGCAACGATCCATGCGCTCCAACGTAAAAAGCTTCAAACTATTAGAACTTCAACTTTCAATACAAGATCTGCAGAAGTCCTGTTTGCCGTTACGCATAGAAGAAGCTTAAAGGGGAAACGTTATGCATTTCCCCAGTGCTCTGTTTTTAAATAGTAAACCTCTCATAAAGCATGAACTTTTCTGGGCAAATGCCTCTAGGACTGAACCCTGGCCTTTGAAACTGATTTGCTGTGACTTGTGCATGTCTAAATGTGGTATATGAGACTCTGCTGTGGGTGATGTGCTCCCGTGTCACGGCTGAGTGTAGCACGACTGCTTAAATATCTACATGCATTTTATGACTGTGTGCATATTCGCGTCATATCGCTTCAAAAGATCCAATAATTTCTCTGTGCGCTTTATTAGGCGTGGAGGCAGGCTCAGGTTGTATGAAATGAGCGGCGTAAGCGGGGGGCGTCTCGATTTCAAATGCCAATTGATGCTGTCAGCGTGGCTCCTCACACTGAAGTATTATCTAAAATGAGTTTTCTTCATTTATCATCTTAAAGGGCAGTTGCTTTGCCGCTGATTAGTTTTTGTACACAGTTGTCAATTAAAGGTCCCCAGAGCGCTGTCCCCCGACGACTGAAACTGACGGGAACAAAACACGAGAAGACGAGACAGATGCGCTCAGTAATGCTTGGCTGATAAAATGGTGATGAGACAACAGGCCACACATAAACAATTACACGCCCGCTCAAAAATAACTGTAAAATGTAAGTACAAATACAATGCAATGATAGCCTTGTTAATCTTGCAGAGCTGGAAGAAGTACCAGTTGAAGTAATAGTACTGCCAAGCAACACGAGAATTTTCTATTATTCATCCCTCATAGTATTTAAATCTACTATTATACATTACATTTAGACAGAGCACATGGCTAATTATTATGTTAAACGGTAAGGCTTTATATTAAGGTGTGCTCATTAAGTATTAACAAGGCATTAATAAGCATTAATAACATGCTTGTAAAGTATTATCACACTGCTTATTATACTTTAATCTGTTAATAACATACTGATAGGCCATTAATAATACGCTTATTCATTGCCAACCCTTAACCTAACCCTGACCTTGACCCTTATCCTAACCCTAAAATGATTACTAATGCTTAATAATATTTAATGAGCACACATTAATTTTAAGCAAATACCCATTGATCCTTACTCTGTGATTATTAGAGTTGAGGGTCTGCAGAGCCACCACACCTGAAGCTTCTTTGGTGTTAGCAGTAGCATTAGCCACAATGTAGTAAACAACTGTAGCTTTATTTAGTAGGTTCTTCTTTAGCAGGTTCCCCTTCAGAGAAGTAGCAGATGTGAATTGTTTTAGGTTCTGGCACCAGTATTGGTATTGGTACAACCCACTGAATCTGCTTTTATCATCCTGCGGCTTGCTCTGCTGAAATGGGACTTGCAGTTTTTGAAAAAGTGAAGAGAGTGCATCTCGTTCCCAGAGTGTGGAGAGCTTCTTGTAGATGCAGTGAATTAGAAAAATCAATGTGAAAAAGCCTTTCGTACAAAGAGGCCAAGTGGAGGCCATCGCATTGACCCCATCCACAGGTCTCTATTCCCATAGTTACTGTTGCTACGATACAGGGTTCAGCTCTGCAGAAACATACAGAGAGGCCACTCTCACCCGGCCTGTCAGGGAAAATAGATATGTACAAATACAACTGCATCCCATCACACTTTGGCATTTACAACTGTTTTTTACCAGCTCTAAAGTGCTTTCAGGGCAATGCTGGTAGCCTCTAACATACTCTAAAACAACATGTCATTATGGGTGAACTGAACTGCATCCAATGTCACTAAGGACGACACTGTCAAAACTACACATGGCCTCTTTAAATGATTGATGCCGTTTTAAATGATGTACAAGCTGCTTGTTCTCAAAGCAAAAGTCGACCAATAGGCACATGTTGATGGATCTGGGTGATATGGCAAAAAAGGATACATTTTCTCCCCATGGTGTTTGATTGCTCTTGATTTTGGATTACCTTTCTTATTAAAACAAATTAAAAAATGCTTTTACTAATATTATTCATGGCCACAGACATAGACCTTTTGAATAAATCTCAACCTGAACAACAGATAATGCTGTCCGATAACAACATAACAAAAGCTTGTGTGTTTCCAAAGTAATGCCACTCCAAATCAAGTTGTTACGGCCGCAGAATTGGCAGTCCTTATTATTGATATAACAACTATACATGAGTAACCAGCATTTTGGTGTTTTCGTCAGGGCTTAACTAAGACAAGCTCTGAGTCACGACCAAAACTGAAGTCAATCTTTTCTATAATGAAAACTAACACTACTAATCTTTCTTTTAAATAAATAATAATACCTTGGGTGCCATATGAGGCCCCATTGCCCTAGGTGAAGTTATTTAGCAGCTCTGTTTGTAATTATTAGGCCTATTATTAAATGCATTTCACTTTAATTTAACAGTCTTAGGGAATACATGTAAGGCTATGTGCCACTTTTACTCAAGGCTAAAGCGTAAACATACTTTTATTTGACAAGGCCTTTTCAAATGCATGCTCCCTCTGACACCGTTCTAGAAAGTGCAATCCAATTGGGACCTATGAATAATATGATACACAGTGCATTTAAAATGATGGAGCAAAGCATGATGGGACTTTGAATGTAAAAATATGAATTAAACATTAATCACAAAAGACATTTTACATGAAGGAGGTCTATTAGAGGCAGCACCGTGTGTTAAATACAAGGTTAGCACCAAATCTCTCCTGATAGCACTGCGGCATTAAAACCATTTGAGAGAAAATAAGTGTTGTAAACAGTGCTACGGGAAATATATTCCTGAGGTTTTTACAACAGCGCACAGTGTCCAAGGTTTATAGAAAGAGCTCAAGCAGAGTAAACCCGGGAGAACGTTGCAACGGAAACAAGTCTAAACCCTCTTCTCAGGAAAGATCTGTCCAAACCAGAATTCACCCTGTCAGGTTATCTACTCTGTGTCACTCAAAAAGGGGTCGGCGATATAGTCACTTCATAAAATCAATTGTGATCTGACCAAATGACAATCTGCCAATTTAGAGAGATCATTATTGTTTCTGGTCTTTCCTATTTGACGATCCACTAGCCTTTAATCACTCTTTTTTAAAGTAGTACTAAGTAACTCATGCCCCTAGTGGCAATAAGCACCACTGCAGGTGTCGTAGCATGTTGCATTTTTTTTAATTATTAGTTGTCCGTAAGAGTAAATACTACACTGACAGAAAAGAGGAAGGGACAGAGGGATATTGTACATCCAATTACACAATGGACATAACTTTTTTTTCACTCGAACATGGCTGTAAATACTATTTAAGTGGTGCTAGCCCACAGTTAGCTTTGCCTGTTTGCCTCTTAGCTTCTTCTTCGTCATTCCATTAGTGTGTATTGGGGCCTCTGACCTGGAGGCAGGAAAGCTGCAATCTGTGGTTTTGAGGCCAGAGGCACCAATCATGCCATTAACATTTGTATTGCCCCCAGAGGGACTATGAAAAGGATTTATTAAGGTAAACAAGTTACTTAGTACTGCTTTAAGAGAGATTAAAATCGTTCCCCATGCCTTTACAATAGAACCATAATGTCAGCTCTGTCTCACAAGAAATTATCAGTTTTAGATCTTTTCATCATGTACAATTATATATAAAATATTAACTTGCCAAAAAAATGTATCTCTGGCAATGTCATCTCTGGCCTACGCTAGACTGTAAACTAGAGATTAACTTCCTGGTGATCTCTATGTGACATACTGTATGCTGGAGTGCGGGCTAGCACTATTTCGTGCAGAAGGGGCTGAATATACACGATTACAGAAACATGCACAAATGAAACAAAACACCACTGCAGGTATGTTTTTCCCCAACTCATTTACCCAATCACAGGATGCATATAAACTCTCTGAGGAGGAGGAGGATTTGTAATATAAAGTGTACATTGATCATACTATAATGGATACAAATAAGCTCTTAGAAAACTGTAAAATGATTTCTTTTATCATATTCCCCAACATAGTCATAAAGTAGAGAGCTATATGAAACCACAGCTGCCCCGGGTAAACCAACAAGGCTGTTCACTCAATAACATATGGGCAGGCGCAGTGTCTTGTTCAAAGACACAACAATAAATTGAATTCTGGAGAGGTTCGGGTTCAAACTGTAAACAACCTTCCGGTCATAAGACATGCTTTACATCTTTGGCCACTGCGACCTCGAGAACTGCTTCAAGGGAAAACGCTGCACAGGGGACAGTTATTCATTAATTCCAGTGGTGGTAAGTTAAATATGTAGCAGCAGTTTCCCTGGAGTTAACTGATGAAGCATGGTTACTGATCTGCACCTTTGGACCTTCCGACCACCACCTACCACTCAATAACTCACTCACTCACTCACTCACTCACACACCACTCACTCAAGCTACCTGGCATTCACGTCTCCCATATTAACCAGGACGAACCCTGCGTGCTTTGCTTCCCATATCAGATGAGATCAGGCATTCACAAGGTGGTATTCCAAGACCAAAGCAGGATTTTCCAAGGTCTAAACCAGGGCAGGACTAGGACTATGTCACATTTTAAACAGGAGAAAAAGAAGAATTTGCTCTCCCTGCTCTAAACCAGGGGGGAGAAGAAAAAAAAAAATCATGAATAATTCAGGGCTAAACATAGACAAAGCCAGGACTAAACAAAGATTGAAGGTTGGCACTATTTCTCTAGATAGTGCTTCCTGTGGGTATTAGAAATCATTTGAAAGAGGAAAAAAAAGTGTTGTAAACAGTGCTATGGGAAATAAATCCTGGAGATTTTAATACAAAGCTTACTCTTCTTCTTGGTTTATTGGTGAAGAAACTGCCTGAGGCTCTAGTTTGGTCTGTGATAGTGGCAGCCCACACAAATACGAGCATAAGAAATCACAAGTTAAAAGTCAAAACGGAGTGAAGCCGCGGCGTCAACACAGAACACTGAATATAAATGACTCGAGTTTCTACCTCGGCTAACCTCTCGCACTGCTTCAATATCACAGTCCTCCCCCCAAAGGTAAACCATCCCGCTAAGCAATCCAACAAAATGTGACCCGCCGCTCCAAGTGTAAGAGAAAAACTAACCCCTAAGACAGCGAGCCAGGCAGAGAATGGAGAGGAGGGCAGCTCAAATGCAGCGTCTCAATACACAGAGGTAATTGTAACCTTCTGCATTGGAGGACAGTTATTAGAGAAGTCACAGCCGTCACTACACGGGCCTAAAGGTAGAAAAGCTTCGGTGCAGCCCCTAGAAAACACACACGCACAAATACACACATGCACGCACAGGGAGAGGGCTGAGAAAACAAATGCTAAAATATAAAATAATAGTGTTTCTGCAATTTCCAATTCAATTTCCTCTGCCTGACCCGCGGTAACAAGAGAAATCAATGCAGCCGCCAGTAAAACATTCACAGTTGAAAGATGCAAGGCTTTTTGGAGAGAGGCGTAAGCAAAGACTAGATCTTTGTGTGGAACAAGGCACAAGAATAAAACTCGTAAATTGCACAACAGCTGTAGAAAAACTTGAAGAAAATGCACTAGGAAAATAGATTATCCTTGACCCATGCTCATGCTATACTATTGTAAACTAATTAATAACGAGAGAATGATTCCTCTCTGAGCCCCTGCCTCTCCTTAAAGGTCTCCCCCAGGGGTCTGTCCTGGGCTCTAATCTATTCAGTGTTTACATTAACAATATTACTCTTGCTCTGGGTCAATCTCAACACAAGTAAAACAAAATGTATGTTTTTTGATCGAAATCTCCCACAAACTGACAATCCGGTTAAAATTGTATCTTTGGATGGTTCAGAAATTCAACTACAAGAACCTGGGTGTTTGGCTTACACATATAAATGCTCTGTCAGATGGGAAATTGGTTTCATTTATCGTAGTAAGGCCTCGTTCAGTCATACAGGCAAACAGCTCTTGGTCAAAACTATAGTTCTGCCGATCCTAGACTACTACTACAACTTGATGTCCTATACCATTCTGCCATCCGGTTTGTCACAGGTGCCCCATACCACACTCATCACTGGGATTTTTTTTGACATTGCACCAGCCCACTATGGCTCCTTCCGCAGGTGGTGGGTCCATGGAAGGTCGGCCTCACAATTCTAACTGGGCCTGTTGGTCACTCATAAGGGGCTTCTGAACCGCTCTTTGTCTGACCCGTCACCTAGGACCTGTTTGCCATGGGAGATCCTACCAGGAGCACGAAGCCCCCGACAACAGAGCTCCCAGGATCATTGGGGGGTTCAAACCCCTCCACTACGGTAAGGTAGCGGTTCTAGTAGGGGTAATGAATGAGATATTAACCAAAAACTAACTGTGGTAACACTTCAGAGTGTTGTGATGTCACGTGAATGCGGCCTATTCTCAATTCAAGTCTCTTCTTCTAACGACTCAATTTACTTACCTGGTAAAATAACGAATAGATGAATAAACTCTTGTAATCCAAGGTCTTTCTATTCAGAAAGGAACAAACCAGACAGACAAGCCTGTGAGAGTATAGCTTCTCAAGCACAAATAATGCAGTGGCATCTACTGTAAATGTGTTCGACATGTACACTGACCTTCCAACCAACACTTCACACTGACAACATCTCAACAGCTTAAGTGCGCTGAAATAGATTGAAGTAAGCATTGGCACTGGATCAGGCAATATGGTGTCACCTGTATCCAAATATGGAAAAAAAATATGATCAGAACAGTCAGCAGCGCCACTGTTTTTCTCACGTTGCCCTTTTACTTGAATGAGCAAACTAAGGTGTTTTCAGGAGTTCAATGTTGTCAATATATCAGATTTCAGCAGTATTTTTTTTTCTGTGTGAAAGATAAAACAGACAAACAACGCGGGAATTAAATCATTTTCTTTTGGCCTTTTGTTATTTCACCGGCGATTGTAGCGGCATCACAATATGTGGATGGAGTTGTATGAACCTGCCTCCACTGCTTCATCTCTGCTGTTCACAGTGGCTGAAACAGTGGCAGTCTTTGTCCATGTTTCATTGTGCTGTCAGCTCACTTTCGGAGCCGTTCAAGCTGTATTGTGCGTGACAGTGCTCAGTGTGTTGCTCCTCTGGTCTCGGGGCTATCTGCTCACGCCAGACTTTTGAAGGCAAACAATGAAATGGCTTGATATTGCGGATCGCGACTCAGAAGTGGAAAAAGACATGTAAAACAACGCATTATGTTTGAGATAATCAATAAGACAATCAGGGCAATAAAAAGGCCAGCTTTAATTGTTGAGATAACCTTCGACCACAGCTAAATACGATCTTTGTCACTTTGAAGCGTAAACAATGTGTTACAAATCTGACCATGAGCATTTTGACAAGCCTCCCCAAAGCGACCCAAATTATAACTTTGCTTTGTGCAAATGTATTGTTCTGGCTTATATTCATATCAAGCAAAGGGTCTGAGAGTATTTTCAGTAGTTTGCAGTAGGGGTGGGCCATATCGCATCACATGTCGTTATGGCGAATTCTTGATATCGTAGTGGACACGATATCATTATGCTACGCTTAGCTCCATCAGAGCAGCATAAACACTGACTGTAGAACACAGGGACAGGTGCTTGAAAAGTAAAATGAAATTAAGGATGTAAACTGCTTGAGTAGATCATATTTGCGAGGAAACTAGGATTATAATTAGTATGCCATAAAAAAAAGTAATAATAAATTCATTCATTAATCTTCCCAACAGGCGTAAGGCTGGGATTTTGAAGTAATTTGCCCATTGTCAATTATATCGTCAAATATATCGTTATCTTGATATACCTTTTATATAACGTGATATAGATTTTAGGCCATATCGCCCTGCCCCAGTTTGCATTATTTTAAAGAAGTACTAAGTAACTCATGCCCCTAGAGGCCATAAGTGCCACTGCAGGTGTCGTAGCATGTTGCGTTTTTTTACTCATTAATTGTCCGTGAGAGTAAATACTACACTGAAAAAGACAAAGGGAGAGAGGGATATTGTACATCCATTTACACAATGGAGATCATTTTTTCCACTCAAACTTGGCACTCAAAAAAAGCAGTTAGCTTTGCCCATTAGCCTGTTAGCTTCTTCTTCACGATTCCATTTCTGTGTATTGGCGACTCTGACCCGGTGCAGGAAAGTTGCAAGCATGGTTTTCTGGCACCAGGGGGAGATGAAAGACCCCCCAATCATCTCATGAACACTTGTATTACCCCCAGAGGGCCTACAAAAAGTATTTATTAAGGTAAACAAGTACTGCTTTAACCGGAGTTTAGCATATATGCTTGAGGGCTGAATTTGGCCCCCAGACCATTGTCGCATAGATCCACATAGTATTTAGGGTAAAATAAAATGTGTAAAGTGTACGACAAAGCAATACCTTAAGATTGCAACCCCAAATGTAAAAATGTGTTGTTTATTATTGACTTTGATTCAAAAAGAACTATACAGGATAAAGGCTGGAGAATCAAACAAAGACATATTGCAGCACAGCCATTTACCGGATCCTATTTGGAGGAGAATACCACTGCATTTGACCTCTGACTTGTCTCTGTAAATCTATTAACAATTAGCCTGCCCTTTTTGCCAGAGGTCTCCCAGACCCCTTTCATGCTATAGCTATACCATATTGTCCCTCTCCAATGGAACCTCTTCGAGCTTGTCACCGCATCACACAAAGGGGCCACTTCTCCCCCCTGTACGTCCCAGGGAAAATGGATGAAGGTGAGTCACTGGCCATAGACGGGAGAAAAAGGCCAAACAAGTGAAGCGTGAAAGTCTGTAAATTCTCTTCGGCAAAAGAAAGCTTTCAGGGTGCAGAAAACGGTCAAATGTTATTTCTCCTCTGCTTTTTTCGACACACAAGGAAACTTGAAAAGCTGCGGTTACAGAGCTTTAGCAACCATCCTATTTCAAATGGAGGTCTTTTCAGATGTTATGTGCCATCCTGACCACCTGGAATCTCCGCTCTCCCTCTGTCGACAAGCTGCGTGAGACTGTGGAAAGCTATTTGAGCGATATGCCATCACGTTCTTCTGCTTTAGCCCCACAGCCGCAGCTTAGCTCGGGCCCAGGCAGGGGAGCTATCTGCCGCTGCTTGACGTCCTACGGGTTCTCGTGTGAGTAAGCCCACCATCTTCTCTCACTCCTTTCATCATATTTTAAAGGTGTTATCTGTGCATTGATATTCAAGGTGTTATTTCACCATGCAGTACATAACATATGTCTTTTAGCCATGCAGTAGTTAGTATGTGGCAGAAAGAGAAACATTATGCTGAGGGTGAGACCGAATTAAAACCTATTCACATTGGTCTGTCCAAACATACTATACTTTCAGGGAAGACCTGAAGGCTGTCAAATGCAAGTTTGATTGATTGATTTTTTTCTTTTAGAAATTATGATTTGTTTAATCCTTTGCAATATACTCATTAATTTTTGTTTTTTGTTTGCTGGCTTGTTTAATTTCTTTGCCCCGTCAGTGATATAGCTTCTCTGAATGTCCCCGTTTTTTATATAGCTTTCTTTCCTCATTTTCCTCAAAGCATGTCTTAAATAAAAAATAAATAATAATTTCTAATAAAAATGCTACTGTTTAAAAAAAAGACTTCCACAAACTCATAGCTGATGTACCAGACCACTTTTCATTACATACATTTATGTGGCTTTTTGTCCAGCTGACCCTTCTATCCAAACCAGTTTTATCCAAAGAAAGACAAATAAAGTTGGTATTAACCTTTGGAAATAAGTATTAAGAAAATTATACATTTAGAGTGCAAGTCTGGTCACATCTTTGACTCCTTTTGGTCATAGGTCTGTGTTTTCTGAATCTTTCTTTATCCACAATAAACAGCACATCAATATCACTTTTAACTCAACAACTGGGACACTGAACTTTTGTTTACATAATTCATTGATTTCTGACTGTACTCAATCTTCACATCCTTAATGTATATTTTCAATAGACAGTATGCAATCAGTGCTGCGGCACCATCATCTCCTGTGACGAATACATTTGTACCAGAAGCAGCAGCAGCGATTGCCATGCACAACACAGCGGTGATGAAATGACTGTGAAGAGGCAGCGCTCACTTAATTGTCTCCACAACAGTTTTGTTCCATCATATTAGAGCTGTTAAACAGGAGCCGGAGCTGTGTCCTCAGTATCAAACTCTCATCCCATCACACTCCCAGGACTATTGTCTTCTCCCCTCACTGAGCGCAACAGTAAACGCTTAGATGCACCACAAATCCACCACAGCCATCTCAGAGAGCTCCCCTGAGATTTGCTCCTGTCATGTGAATTGTACATTATGCTAATACAACAGACAAAACCTTCAAGTTTCCTGATTTTTTTTTACTTAACCTCCTTTGCCACATCTTCAGACTCCGTGAGACAATTTCAACTTGTCCTTGGCTCAAAGGCAGAACTACTTGAAATGCCTTTAGATTTGGTGCGCCCACATCAAAGCTAACCGGAGCTTATTTTTCGAGTATTTTGCACCCCGAGGCAACAAGCTACTTCTGAGGTTGCTGTATTCCCAATAAATAGCTTGGTTTTCTGTTTCGTAGATCCCAGCAAAGCACCATCTAACAGGGAGTTGTGGTTTTGGGCCTTGGTGCGCTCCACTCTACCAGAGGTACAGCAGCAGACAGGTATCACGCTTGATAATGGTTGCGGCCGATTGCTTTCCTGAGGTGTTGATCAGGGAGGCTGAGCAGTCCACCCCTGAGTGCGTCCAGGTATCAGAGCGGGCTCACGGGGTTGACTTTGAAACATCAAACTTCTCTGCTGGGCGTTTGATGGCCCGCCGTGTGATGTACCGCTAGATTTACACGCTCATGCTCGCTTTTCATCCCTTGCCTGTCTTGGGAACACATAAACATCTGCAATGCTATACTAGGATGCAGGTACGTTTATGTGGTTTTGAAGGTCCCTTAAGCTTCAATATTTTTTGTAGTACAACCTTTGTGTCTAAAACTATCCTTATGTTTGATGATATTACAAAATGCAGTTATGCTTACGGCCAGCAGAGGGTGCTACTTTGTACATCACAACTGGGCAACAACCAAAAAGACATATATAAAACTATAACATGATAACAACCTCAAGAATGTCTATTTTTGGATGATATAGGACAGAGGTCACAAAACAGCTGACCTAGGTCCAGATCTGAACCTTGGACCCGAACCTTGGACCCGACCGTGAATCCTCTCAGACAAGTGTCTGCATGTGCTCTCCCTACCTCTCTCTCTCTCGCTGCAGCAGAGCGGCAAACTACAGCCCAGATGAAAAGGAAGAGAGAGTCCTGGACACTTCTTAGAAATGGCCACGGAATGAATGAAATACAGTTCGCTAAAAAACTGAGGACACCTTAATTAGATATGCACATGCGATCGTAATGGCCAAATAGCGCGGCTGCTTCCCAATTGGCACCGATCCAGTTTGAACCAGGACTAAATCAGGACTAAATCAAGACTGAACTAGGACTCAGCCAGGACTAAGCAGGACTCAGTATGTTGAACTGAGCAAAGAGAAGAAACCACATCACTGTCACGTATTATGTGCATATTGTGAACATAACAGGGCTGGCAATATGCATTTTGCTCTTTAGGAGCAATGAATGAATTAACCCTGTATGTTCCGGACTTTTGTTCAAGGCTTTTTTTTTTCTTTGTGAAATTTAATTCGTGACCCCTGATATCTGACCTTTAAATGCATCTTTGCTTCTTAAAATGGTCTTTGAGAAATGTGTTTGCAAAGCCATGAAATGACACCCAATGAAAAACAGCCCTCAATTGTTTATGATAATGAAATAATTTATTTTTCATTCATTCATTCATTTCACCTTTGATTATTATGTAATGTTAGCTCTTATAGTAGTTTGTTTGTTTTCTCTCTCTTAAGGCGAAAACAAAAACACTATTTTAACTCTGAACAGTGGAAACTTATCTGAATAAGTCACTCTGTAAATGCTTCAGCTCCTTACACTTGCTTGTGGTGATGTACTTGGTCCCTTTGTGTAATGGCTGCTGCAGCGAGCCATGATGCCTCAGAGAGAGCACAGCATCCTTCATTCACCACTGCTCTCTGTGATTAGTTCTGCGCCTAAAACCATATATAAAAATTCATTTGAAATGTCTTTTTAAAACCATAAAACATCCACGCTGACTCCAGGCCGACTTGCTGTAGGCCATCGCTAATCAGTTCACTCTATGCTCCATTTAGCCTCTGTGTCATTAGCGATAATACAAATAAAATAAGTGTTAGGCACTTTGGATTTTTCCGTGAATCCTCTCCTCACCAACTGTCAATAATTCCTACTGATTTTTCCCCCCTGTTTCCCACGCTCGCAGTGCATTTGTGCTGAACAAATTCCAGTTAATTACAAGGCAAATGGTACAAAATGTGCTCTGTGACCATTATAATCCTGTTTGCCATGCTCAGCAAGGATGCATCACTCTTCACACCCACACAAACACTTGCACGCTCCGGCAATGAAAATACTGATACAAAGAGTCCACTTATAACGCACAACACTATCTTCTGATTCCACTCACCAACTGTGCCACCTCCGTTACAATATAGTTTGAACGCTGTGTTAAAAATGTGAATGGAAACGGAATGTAGCGTAATTATCTGCAAATCACAATTCATCAGGTCTTGGATACTACTTCAGCCAAAATTTTGTAAAATTTAAGTATAGTCCGGTTCTCTATATAATTTCGCCAGATCTTTGTGGAGAGTATTAAAGCTATACATTTTGGGAAAATGTATAAAATAAGCAATCAGAAAAACAATGTTTCCATTTGCTCTGATATGTAAAAAAAAAAAAAATAGGGAAAAATTTCCATTCGTTCGTTCCAATCAAAAAAGGCAATGAAACCCTTGTCATATTTTTCATGGTGTTACCGTAACGATAACAAGAACTCCTCATTCACTCTACTGTCTATACACTCAAAACGCCCTGGTGCATCATGTGTTCCAAGTGGCACCACATGGAGGCCACTGTGACGGCATTGTGCAGCCTTCGCACCATCAAACATTTCTGTTTAGGGCACCAGAATGGCTTGGCTGTTTGGTTCTCAAGATGACTATCCATTCAGAAAGCCGAAGGAGCTCCACATTGTCACAAAAACCTGGTTGGAAAAAAGACCCACAACACCAGCAAAAGTCCCCTATGAAGATTAGATTAGACCTACAGTAGTGAAAGATATCAGCTTGTGTTTGTGTCCTCTATGAATGCAGCTTAAGTCAAAGCAGGTTCACAATATATGGATTCTCTTTACATATAATATATTAATATATTCCTTACACTTTTTTTTTTAACTACAGCAAGGTTGTGCACTGATTCCCAAGCACACGCAGTACAGTACAGTCTAATGTGCCATCACAGATGTTGAATTTCCACACTTTGCACTACCCTCCTTTGACTTTGACCAATATTGTGAAATAGTGGTAGTATTCCAGCAATGGGAGCTTTAATGAAAGGTTCTGCGTGGAGGCATAGACGCTTGGTTGGTCTAATGAGATCCCTAACTGTTTGTGCCATCTGCCCGACCCAAGTCACGGCATTAACTATGCATCCACGCTCGAATCCAGACCAATTTGAGATGAAGAAACCCTAGTCTCCTCAGTGCCAAATGCTGATGTGCAAACAAACAAATGCATACTTCACCAAATCCCAAACATGACTTCAGCACTCACTATTGTAATGGCTTTAGGGACGCTGTGACTATGCATCACACTCAAGAACAAGGACTCAACTGCAGCTTAACAGTACATAGCAAACAGAGATTGAGCAATTGCGAGAGATGCTTTTGAAATAAAGGTTGTGATCTTATATGTTGATGCTGTAGCCATATAAGTAGAAAAAACAGGAAATAAACTGGGTAAAAGGGTACACAATAACATGAAACAGAATTATTTTAGTCATTACTTGTTATTATTAAAGAAGAAAATAATAATTACAATCAATTGGCCTTCTATAATTCTCTTACATACACACAGGTTAACAAAGGAGCCTGATAAGACCTTCAAAAATGAATGAACATAGGACGCAAAGTTCAACATTGTTACCCCATTGTGAATACTTTTTGAGTATCATGCGGCCCTACATCTTCAAGTTTGCGTTGGCAGGCCGAAGTGTCCTCTGTTTGAAGTAATGCCTTTTTGATTTGCCGTAGCTTTTAAGCAGTATTGATGTGTCCGGGAGAAGGCCATGCTCAAGTCAAACTCATCTGCAGTTTTCCAGAGCGCTATTGTTCGGCCGGCCGGGGAGAGGTCACCGCCACAGAGGAGAATAAATGTGCAGTGATTGACTAGTCTCTGTTGGAGAAATGAGTTCTCCATTCATTCACGGGCTTCCAGAGGTGAAACGTCCTTCAGCAAAGTAAACACAATCTGACGGGACTCCGCGGCACACCCAAAGACACAGCGTGGAACGGGCCGCGAGGAACAAACTTCGCCCCACTGCTCCCTCCAACCCGCCGTCCCGTCTCTATCCACTCACTGCCGGGGGACAGGGTTAGAGCGCATGAGATCAGTGAGACAAACAGGGAAAGGTTGGGGCTATGTGGAGCATGTTAGCCATCACAACAATATGAAACCACTTTGTTTGATTACTCACCAGGCAAGCATTCAATCTGAACACACACACAAAACAAAACAATGGAAAAGGAATGTTGTAAAATTAATTAACTGAAGTAAAAAATAAAGACATCAAATTGGCAATTTTATTGTTTGAAAGGAATATGCTTTTGTTGTTGTTGTTGTTGTTGTTATTTCAGGTATTTCATTGGTGAAACCAAAAAATAAAAAGTGCCTTTATTGTGAGCACCTCTCCCTCAGACCTGACTCCTTATTTATATCTGGACATCATCTCCATGCAGATGTTGCTGCTTTGCTTTGGCCACATGTAGCCAAACAGGACATTGGGTTTTCTTCCAAATGCTTTATACTGTATTCTTATCAATGGCTGCTGATTGCACCTCTTAATGACCGCGACGCTAGGGGCCGCCATTGCCCGCCGTTGCTGTAGTACCTCCATAGAGGGGCGGCAAAACAAGCTAGTTTTCCTTTAGAAAGCATTGCACTTAACGCACGTTCTAAACAATTGTAAAGCCTGGAGCCTAATTTTTTAAAACTTTCTACAGTTAGATATTGCTCCTGAGATAACGCTGGGTTAGTTACAATTAAAGGGACCAGTCGGGTTTTGGGCAGGCCATTAGCATTAATTCTAATGGCACGGCCGAATAACACGCCCCACGAGGGCCAAGTCTACAGTGAAGATCCCGCCCTTTTGCCCTTTTCAGGAACATGCTCCGTCAGAGCAGGGTAGGAGGAGTCTGTAAATCTGCCATGATTTCCCTTTCGAACTTGGTCATTATGGTAAACGGGGAGGAGTGAGCAGAAGCTGTCTATTCATTTTACAATTTATGATTCTTATTCCCAAATGGAATGAATAAAAATCGCCTTCCCTTGTGTGAAGCGCTTTGGGTGACTCGTGTCATGTGAAAAGTGCTATATAAATAAGATGTACTTCCCTGATAATAACTCATTGAATAGCATTGTCTGTGTCTAGTTGATCATGAGGAACACATTTGGTATCGCTGGCGTGCTTGTTTATGCTTTGAGTTTTGAAACATTTTAGTTGCTGTTGTGACCTGCACAGCAACTTATTCTATCATATGAAATGTTCCGCAGTGTGGCTTTAACATTCATCCCCGACACAACTGCTGCAGGTGTAGGATTCACGCGTGTTCAAGAGCTGTATGTGTCAAATGCCCTGGGTCCAGTTAAATCCTTCCCCTGTGAAGCGCAAACAGAAACGCGGCGCTCATCAGAGAGACAGCTTAGCCCTCCTCCTGGTTTGTTTAAATTGCAGTAATCTGGCACACAGATCACATGTGCAGCTAATTGATGGATTTGCCCGAGGATCTGAGAGCTGTTGATCTCCTCTATGTTTATTTTCTGAAGGCAGATGCTGTAACCCTTGCCTCGCTGATGCCTGGAAGAAGATGAAGCTGGTGGTTCCTGAGGCAAGAGCACAGTGTCATCAGCATCGACATGGCTATCAAAGGCTGTGCCACCAACTAGAATAAATGGAGAAAAATATATGCCTGGGTGTATGCTAAATTGGTTATGCATTAACACTTCAAATGACCTCCACAGTGTTCACTATGTTTACTACATCTAATTACCAAGCAACTGGTTTATACATGGTTATGTTCAAACTAAGCTATATCAAGGCACCAAAACTTTTCTAAAACTTGTTAAAATGAACTGCATTTTTTGAACGCAAAACCCAAAAGAGCAGAGAAAGAACTCTGGAATTCAAGAGACATAGTTTCAGTAAACATTCCTGTGGGGTATTTTTGCATGTGATTGCCATAAAATGTATGAGAACGGCATGTGTTTTGGAGCTAGGCTGTGTGTTGTGGTCGACGCTTGCAATGATCTATTTTTTCCCATTACCCCTCTGCATACGTGTGGTTCATTTACATTCATGGTTATCCAGATAATGAAGCTTTCAATCCGGGAGATCCTGTGGTGAGAACAATGAACCCAATTACCTCCTGCCGCCTGTGAGATGGGATGGCAGACTCCGAGACAGATGGGAGAGGCTGCACTCGGCCCGCAATCCAATCACATTCATCTCGCCTGTTTTCCGTTCCCTGTTCATGTGTTCTGCAGCAACTTATCAACAGGCGCAGGCCAAACAGCACGGCATCATTACATCACACACCTATGATTGTGCAAACACATGCACCACGCAGTGCCAGGTCCCTGGGGTCCACTCGACCCCCACCATCTACACCCGCTTTCCACCACCTCTCCCACTAACACCATGGCTCTCGCTGATCCGAGGAGCTCACATACTTCATGTGCTAAAGGAGAAGGATGTGCTTGGTACACTGGACCTCAATCATGGTCTACTTATCGGGTACCAGTGTCCCACAACAGTCCAATCAATTAGAGACAGACCAGCTCAGTTTGTCTAATGCCCATGAGGTTTAAAGGGCGCAATAAAGTTGATCAGCTCAGTATTCTTAATGAAGTAAACAAGAGACTCATTACACGCATGTATCAATCACTAAGTACAAATATGGATGTAAGTTTGATAAAGTTAGACGGGAGAGAAATGGATCCAGCCAAGGCTACTCTGCGCGCCTGGACGGAGACACTGCTTGGGGGAATGAATTCCACTCTGAGATAATTAGCCAGTGATTGCGTGAGAGCTGATACCAGTTCTGCATAATACTCCAATATTTGCTGCATGTTTCATGCAAAAGATAGCTTATCTCATATTCTGACCCCTAATTTTTACACTCAGATCAATAGTAATTGACTTAGTGGTCAATGTGGTTCTTGAAGTTTTTCATCACACGATGCTGCCATCAGTTAACTATTGTGGACCAGAGAAATCTGTTAGTGGGATCTGCATGTTAATGCTCCTAGCACTCCCCAGTGTGACATATTGGTGTTTTATGTTAATGAATGTCAGGAGAAGAGCTCAGGGTGGACAGTGCACACACACCTGTCCACAGCGCACACTCACACAGCAGCCCTGGGATGCATTATTGATAAGCTACTAATTACGCTTGTTGCAATTTCAGCTGACCTTTCCTGGGAACATCCTGTATCATTACAAGCTGCATTTACTTGAAATTGCAATGGTAATCTACACAGCACCATCCTGTTCACTGTTTTACCCCCAGCATCTCCTCCTCCATGTGTTATGTAGATACAGCCAGGATAAACCTACACGGTGTCACGTGTCTAAAATGTTAGCAGCTCTGAGGTAACGTTGTGGTGCTGGGCCTCACAGTGAGAGCTCATTCACATAAAGGTTAAGACGACCACATATTGGGTGTTCACGGTTTGTGTGCCATACAGTCTGAATGTCTCATCACTCCGCACAATAATCCTATATAATCGTATAATGAGACTCTATCAACTATATTTGGAGGAAACAAACCGCTTTTTTTACACACCAGTATAATGGAATAAACATAGGCACGGTGATCCAAATCCAAATGAACAGGGGCTAGAGACAGCAGCTCACATGTAGCGGGGACATACCAGGTGAGATGGTGCGGGCAGGGGCGACACCTGCAGAAGGATTAATGGTCTCAGGGGAAGCCAAGGTAAGCCCACTGCTCCGGCGTGACATCTCTGTGCTTGTGAGAGCACAGAAATTAGCCAGGCAACACGGTGAGTAATGGCCAGGGCACTTCCATCAGTCCCATTTAACAACGCATGCAGAGGAAAATGCAGCCAGAGAGGATAAAGTAAATGTTGTCTCCTGGGCATGTGTGCGCGGCACGGAACAGTTTATCACATCGGAGCGTAAGTGTGTATGCAGCAGAAACAATGCCCATCAGTACACAGATAAAGCATTTTCACTTTTACTTACTACATGTATAAGGTGCTCTCATAATATTCTGTGGAGTGGCAATTGTGTCATCAGGATATCAAGTCAACCTAAATAAGAGATTGCTGCAAAATTGAAAAAATACAAACAAAAAAACATCTAAATTGTAATATAAACCAATTGAGCTATAGGATATTCACTCTTAAGTACATTCAAATGAGAAAGTGCCTTCAGCAGTGTATATCTACTGTATTGACCACGAGGTAGGACAATTGACTGAGGAGCAAATTATGTTTCTTGTCCAATAACTCACTTGCTCTCTTTAGTCTTTTTATATCGTCCACAGCATACAGTAAAAATAACACTTGTAAACTTTCTTCCCTCTAACTTTCTGCGCTCCCGCCACATGGGGCTGATGCTTTGTTAGCCTGGCTGATGGGCACGGTGGCTAAGAATACTGAGTTCTTCTTGTCAGGGCTGTGGGATGGACGGCTGAGGGATGGTGGCGGGGGTACCTGTACAGCGCTCTCCCTGCTGTCTCAGACTTTGGCCTATCCAGTGCTATCCTGGCTCTCACTAATGACCACACAGGCTCCCCCGGGACAACAGCTGCTGCCATCCCCCGCTCCTCTGAAGGCTTTGAAGGGGACATGGCAGCTCGGGCGCGGGCTGGCTGAGCTCCTGCCTATAGCGGAGGAGCAGCGACGCGGGGACAGGACAGACAGGCGCGAGGTGCCAGCAGGGTGGCTAAGCCTGCTAAAACTCCAGCCAGCCAATTTACTCCCTCCCCATGCCCAAGCTGGCTCAGTAATGGAGGAACAGGGGACCGCATGCTGCTAGGTCTTCTATGCTTTTACAGGTAAACAGTGGAGAGGGCTGGGTTTTGCATGTTTTGACTGGACAAACAAAAAGGCCAAAAGAACAGTATTCATTTTTTTTTTTTAACATAACTTTCCTGAAGAGCAATTTGTTTTTTTCAACTCAAAATGCAGCAGCAAAGGCAAAATGAAGAGGCAAAACGTGAATGAAGATTTATTCGCAGCCACGTTCCAAAAACGCTGCACCAACTCGTTGATGGATGGCGTTAAGTGGCACTGTTGCATTGAGAAACAGAGCAACAGAACAAGAAAGAGCTTCAATATATCTTTGCATAACGTGTAGTTCAGGGAGTTTAAGAAAGGTTTGTTGTCATTTCTAATTTGTTGTGGCAAACATTTATGGATCAGACATTTGCAACCTATAGTTTTAAAGCAACCAGCAGCCATGTCCTGGTTTAGTCCTGGTTTGGAACTGGTTTAGACACACCCACCTCTCAGAGGTAATACTTCTTTTTCTTTTTTTTTTGCTTTCACTGGATAAGTACAGCAATCCTAAAACAGTAGCACGAGCACCACCAGGATCACCAGTGGCACAGAAGACAACCCAGGTGGCATCCTGTTTAAAGAAGAACTAAGTAACTTGTTTACCTTAACAAATCCTTTCCGTAGTCCCTCTGGGGGTAATACAACTGTTAATGGGATGATTGGGGGGTCTTTCATCTCTCCCTGGTGTCTCTGGCCAGAAAACCATAATTGCCTCCGGGTTGGAGGCGCAATACACACTAATAGAATCACGATGAAGAAGCTAACAGGCTAACGGGCAAAGCTAACTGCGGGCTAGCAACACTTAAACAGTATTTACAGCCAAGTTTGAGTGAAAAAAATCATCCCCATTGTGTAATTGGATATACAATATCCCTCTGTCCCTTTGTCTTTTCTATCAGTGAAGTGTTTACTTTCACGGACAATTAATGAGTAAAAAAACGCAACATGCTACGACACCTGCAGTGGCGTTTATGGCCTCTCGGGGCATGAGTTACTTAGTTCTGCTTTAATACATGACCAAATCTTTGAACCTTTTTTTGGTATAGTCTGCTTAGATTTAGTCCTCTATTAATCCAATTAGCCCTGTTAAAGATCTGGTTTCTGTCTGGTGATATAAAGAGAGCCAAGCGATGGCTGTGTGTAAACATACTAATTAAATTTGGTCGCCGCTCTTTAAAGATAAGTAGTATTTTGGGGATGAACTGGCTCTTTGGACCTGCAGGTTGCGGACCCCTTGTATAGATAAATGCCCATGTCATTACAACGTGGATTGGCATTAGTCAAATGAAATAGTCCAGCTTTAAGCTCCCGTGTCTCCACCGCTCACACAGCCCCTGGACAGGCTTACCCTTTTGGACTATTTGCAAAGAGAGAAAGTGCCATATGAAAAAGTGTAGCGAGCATGGCCGCGCTGGAGGGAGGGTTGGACGCTCGTCTTAATCATTCTGTCCACGTTCCCACTGTTCAGATAAGCAGCACAGTGCCCCCAGTGAGCCTCCCCACCCGTCTACGGCATACATATACTCTAACGTGGCTAATTTGTGCGAGCCTTGCCGCGCTTGCACACCATTTAGAGATACACTTCAGATTTCACTAGAGAGCCACTGGACCATGTGCTGGGGATGGAGGTCAGAATAAACAGAGCCACAGCAACCCGGGAGAAATACATTTTTAAATATCTTTTGTTTCAACGTCCATTGTTTAGTGTCAGACGGTTCAACATCACTGCTGTTGCGGATATGAGGCGGGCTTATGGTAAACACTGCTAATTGGGAATAATGTTGTTGGGCTGAACAATCAACAAAAAGCACATTTAATTAACTTCTTTTTATGCGCCGACTGAGTGTTTAGAACATCAATATGTTTCTTATCTTTGTTTAAATTAAAGTAGGATTAATTTATTCCTACTCAGTGTTTTCTCATAATCCATCCACCTCTGAACAATCTTGTGTTTATGCGCAAATTTGTCCAACTCTGACTGTTTACCTCCACTTTGATACTGTGTTGTTTGCTTAGTTTTGCAGGGCTTATGGGCTACTTCTGTGGACTGGAAAAATACTTTAATCTCAGGCACACAATGCCGACGGAAAAAACACACAGATCAAGCATGTTACTTTAGTTCTACGTTGTTAGATTTGCCTTAATTTGAGAAGGCCAAATAATACAGTATAATGGTTGCTGTCTTGACAAGTTTTTGTATACTAAAGCAATACCCACATATCCCCAAAGAAAGTTGCAGTTCTTTATGCACAGACACACTGACAGGAAATTAAGAGAAATGTGCTCAAATTGAAAGCCCACTCTCGACTTACGCTGGCTCAAACTATATATTAGGACTGCACTAAATTGAATAAGAGAAGAATAAGGCGCTGGTGGCTGAGAAAATTTTGTTAGATGAGAAAATGTAGTTTCATGTGACAGCTTCTGGACTGTTCTTTTTCCTCTGTGTTTACAAAACAATTTGTGAGAGTGTGCTGAACCAACTTCCCCCTAACAATGTGTTATCAGACAGAGAAAAACAAGAGAGAATCAATAGGACCTGTGGTCATGTATAATTTGCAGGGCCAGCACCTGGCTGCCAACAAATAAAGATTTTTTTTTTCTTCCCCGAGCATTCAAGGATATTGAACAATTTTGTTGGTAGGTGGCAATTTTCACCAAATCCTGTTGGCGGGTCAGCTAAAATGATTGAATCTGTGTAAGCTCAGTGGGTGCACACAGTTCTGTCCCTGCTCTCTATGTTAATGTACAGACTGCATCTGGCCCAGAGAAACATCAAGGCCACACTGGCAGCAGAATCCATCTTTTTAATTGCATTGAGTTGAGTGTGGAAGTGAAGCTCCGTGTTTGTATTTGCGTGTCAGGCCGGTTGGCAGGCTGTGGGGCTATCTTGGCCAGTCTAAGAGCTCTTCTCCCTAAACCAGCTGGGACCCTCCTGTCTGCCTCCAAACAAGCTCTGTCCCCCTCTGTCCCACTCACACACTGTGAAAGGTGCCATTCAGCCTCAGACCCACGGACACACGCAGCAGCACACAACCGCTCAGTGCCAGAAACACCTGCTGCCTGCACATCCACATCACCTCCTCATCATCTTCCCACTTTTAACGAGCCAAGACAAACACAAAGTTTCCAGCCCAAGTTGAGCAAAAAACAACAACTTTGCAAACCCAACCAATGAACTTAATCTATTTACATTGTGACATTGTGTCAATTTCATTATCCCAGTTCTGCCACTCATTTGCAAACTCCAGATGTTTCTTACAGATACTATTTGATGTAAGCAGTGGGTACAATTGGATCTGGCTGACACGACTTTGACCACGACGAATCCATTATTTCATCCACTAACTAGATTTGTAATGTAAAAATGGTTGTAATAAACTTATACTTTATCTGTTACAGCCACATAATAATTAACAGGAGAGCGATTCTATACATTGATTTCAAGTTGTCCATTTTACTTTCCAATTCGTACATTTCTACTTATTTGTACTGTGGCTTTAAAGTGGACACATTATGCATAATCATGGCTTATAAACCTGCTCTTGTGCACCTCAACACTGATATTATATGTCTTATCATTTAAATCAATGTGTGTACATGGAAAAATACTGTTAAAAAGTATAGACTGTTCTTTTAGAGATCTTTGGAGCGGCCTTCGCTGGCAGCTAGGAGAATTACATACCATTGAAAACAAGATAAAGCCACCATTTCTTAGCTAATGGCGCACAATAAACGTCTCAGAATGGGTCCAATGGTTTATGACTTAAAAAATGCAGAGGATCTAGTACACAACCAATAGAGGGACAGATCAGAGCCCTTCAGTGGTAGAAGAAGAAACGGCCAATGTGAGCAGGATTGCTCAAACTTTATGTGTGAAATAAGATACTACTTGATGAGCGATAAGATCCGAAGTTACGCACTCACTGAGAGGTGAACCTGCAATGCTAAGCTTAGGAATAGGACAGTTGGGACGTTTCGTCACTCACATTTTTTTATACAGTACATTTGGCTTTCTGGGTCACCTCAGCCTTCAAAGTTTGCATTTAAATTTGCCATAGGCTTCACGCTAGGAGCCTTCTGTTCTCCATTTATCACAGTGTAGGACTGGTACAAATTGTAGCATTCCTTTTGGGTATTCGCTTCAATATTTTCAGAATTTCCGAGCTACTTCAGAGCATTTGAATAAATTAATATATGACTTTTTTATCAATATGCATTAGTTT
This sequence comes from Gobius niger, assembly GCF_951799975.1. Classification (NCBI taxonomy): domain Eukaryota; kingdom Metazoa; phylum Chordata; class Actinopteri; order Gobiiformes; family Gobiidae; genus Gobius; species Gobius niger. The sequence continues at coordinate 16,159,488 of NC_136868.1, forward strand.
TGATTTTTTGTTTTGATTTTTGTGCTAGTCTTTATTTATTCGCTAACTACTTGATTTATGGAGTCGCGTCAGCTTTCACAGTGCCCAGAGCAATAAAAAAGTCAACAATGAACATCTATCAGTCACACACAAGCAAAAATCACGGCTTCTGCAGTAAGTGCATCTTAAAATAACAAAACAAGCTATAAAGATAAGTGTATTATTAAGTATTGTTTAGAAGCCACACTAAAAGCAAATGGAACACTTCCACTTTGAAGAGCAGGAAGCCTCGGCATGGCGTTGGGGCTGCGTGGTGGACCTGTAGACCTTGTGGTGGAGGTAGTGCACTTCCCCAGAGCTACATTTACCCTTTAGCTGCAGTCAGAGCGCAGGGCTGAGTGGACCCAGGCGGCTACAGCGTGGTGGAGGGAGCGCGCGGGGCATCAAGGGAACGAAGGGGAGCTTGACGAGCGAGGAAATGTACCGTTGAATCCTAATGTCAGATCAGACGGCGGCGAAGATCTCTCTCCTGCCAGCGGGCCCGAACATGCATCTGTATCAAGGCTAAAATATTGTGATCTTTGATTATTCCCTTTTTCACCTTTCATTAATGTCACGGCGGTGGAGGCAGCGGCAGGCTGACATGCGCACACACGGGAGAAGAAAGCCGTTTCACACACGAAGAGCAGAGATAGCGGCGTTTTGACAGTAGCCTTTGTTTCCCGCGAGCTGGCGCGGGATGTTACTTCTGCGGCTGTAGGTCACATTCGTTTCAAACTGAGACGCGGCGCTCTGTAGTCCCGAGCAGCTTTGATGTGCTGTTTATGGGTGGATGTGATAAGAAAGGAAATTGCTAATTTGCCCTCATAGTGAGCAATAAAAACAGAAAGGGTATTAATAAAGAGAGAACTTGCAAAGATGTCATCATTTTAACAAGCACAGACGACACATCATTTAAGCCATAACCATGAAAAAAATAATATTAGGAATCAATAAAAAGCAATATAATTTGAAACCTCATAAAACAATATTTCAAATCAAATTCTCCATCCTCTACTTTGCGTTTTTTTCCCTGCTAATAAAACTGAGACTGCACTGTAGAGAATCCTAAAATCCTAAAACAGAATGAGAACATAGGACAACGGATAACAAGTGTCCGGGCGGGACTGTCAAACAACAAGTGGGGACTTCAGTTTGTCCCTGAGCTCTCCAGTCCCTCCTTGACCCAGGAGCAGCAGAAACTAAGACCACTGTTGCACTTGCCTGAACTCAAGCACTAAAGAAAGCACTGCTTACTTCTCCCAAAATACCTTTCCGGTCACCATCTTCTCGTTTGACATCAGAGTGTGAATGGCGTCGCACACATGTTTATATATTTACACTGTTCACCTAAGCTTCACATGTGTTCCCGGGCACGTCACTCCGGACAGGTTGCCACTGCGACATTGAATGATGGGTCACTTGCAGAGGACACGTTCCCATGCAAGGACAATGAAATGTATAAAGCAGGGACATTTATTTGTTTGCTCGTGCCGTAGAAGGCTGTACGGAGACCTCCCTGCTGCCATAATTCGATAACAACAAGGAGTGCTGGGGGAAGGGGAGGTCAGCTTGTCCAGTTAAAAGCTGACTGCAAAACAACATTCACCAAACATTATTTCAAGGTGCCACGACGAGCCCGGTGTAGCAGAATAGTTTGGCTTTTGCATTAAGAAACCATCGAGGTTCCAGTTGGCCATATTAGGCTTATGGCGCTGCAGTATAGGGCAGCTGTCGTGGGCTGTACACCTTCCCCTAAAGCGTGGCGTTGTAGCTGCTCTGCTCCCGCGCTCCCTGATAACATTAATGCCAGGCAGATGTCCCAGAACAAGTCCGGAGATTTCCTTAATATTAAACTTTCGTTGGAGTGGCCTCGGTTTTCAGTTTGGTCCCCCGTCGATTTTGTTGAGTTTCTCCTGTGGCTTTTAAGAGCAAAACAATATTGACCAACAATATCTTCCACATCAACAACAGCCGCGCCATTCTCTTCCCTAATGGTAGGGAAAATCAATAGGTAACGAATGGGCTTATTTATATTTCAGGCAATGATGTGCTATCTTGTGGCTTTTGTGACAAGTTTATTGCTGTGGGGGTGATGCCGCGGAGTGTGCGTCATGTAACAAAAGAGCGAGATGTGTGTAGGTTGTGTTCAGCCGTTCGTCTTTCTATAGACTCGGCTGCACCTCTGCTATTAGCCGCAGCGGCCAATCAGTCAATGCAGAGACAGCTCACCGGCTCAGATCCTCCTCAATAACTCGCCTCAACTATCAAAGTGCGCTTTGAAGTCAAAATTGGTTCAAGTGTCAGGTCAGAGTTCTCGCCGCAAAAGGTACGGCAGTCATTTGAAGACTCGTCCTTTCCTATTCCCCAGAGAGGGCGAGGTCTCGTTTGTATTATTTAGCATACGGACCCTTTTCAAGTTTGTTGTAAAAAAAAAAAAGCAATCAGCGCAGTCTGGGTTCAGGAGCCAGCTAGAATCCAACTCAACAGTCAGCAACCGTAATTGACAGCCATCAATAGGGGAGTCAACAAGGCAGAGAAGACGGGTAAAGGAAACAAAGCGGAGGCAATAAGGGGATACATTAAAGTGAGTACAAATATCATTGCATGCAATAGAAAGAAAATGAGAATAAAAGAACATGAAGAATAGCAGGGGCCGAGAAGTCATCTACATCAATGCTCAAATATAATGGGACTTATTCAGGAATACACACATGAATAATAATGTTAAAAGCCAGATCTGTCTTCATGCAGCATAGCAAGGGCTGGACTAATCATTGGTGTCTGCTGCGGCTTTACAACCTGAGAATGACTGTGCTTCTCTCTCCATTACCTCTGCACTTGTCTGACTGGCAGATGGGTGCGGGGCGCAGGATGGAGCGAGGGGGCTGCTGGGTAATCATGGGACTGTATGTCACGGTGCGTGCGCGATCGTGGACCTATTTGTCGTAGAGCAGGTGACACGGAGAAAGAAAAAAAAAAGCAAAGGAGACGTGGCCGGGGCCTCGTTTTAAAAAAAGCCCCCCTTCCTTTACAGTGCCCACTCAAGCAACCCTGGCATTCCCTAATGGAGCATCACAGCTATGTCATGCCATGCTATGCCCTGCCATTCCTGTTCTCAAGGGCTGTCACCGCAGAAGAAGGAGACACGGGGGGAAACGACAGCTAAGTAATACGAGTGCAGGACCTGCCTTTCGCTTTTCACGGGACCTCATAGCCATGATTAGTGAAGAAAATACATGTCCTGTGTAGAGAGCCTGGGTCACTTGTGTTTATATTTGAAACGCAGAGGGACACACTTGGATGAAGTACTTAACCAACAATCGACTATAGGAAAAATGCCCTGGAACGCCGCTCAAACTTGTAATCGCTGTTTGAGAACTCAGGGGTGATCCGAGCGGACTGACTTCAGATACAGGCCGGATTGTGAACCTTTGTCATTGGTCACAACTCACTACATTTCATTACCATGTTTTGAATGAGATATGCTATGGAGGAACATTCATATAACTTAAGCCTTCAGTTATAGCACTAGAAATATTGTTTACTTCAGAGTTCCTTTAGCTCCAACACTCTCCGGTGGGAACTTGCAACATCCAAGTGGAAAATAAGTGACCTTGAATGGAAGTAACTGATTAATGGAACACTTAAAATGTGTATATCTTTACTGAGTGAGAGAAATTCATTATTTGGCTAGGGCTGGTGTCCTCTTTGAAGTGAGCAGTAAAGACTGACAGGGTGACAGACAGCGGGCGATACAAGAGGCTAATAGAGTTAATGCTGAGATAGAATGATAGATAGTGGAAACAGCTACATTGGTTTGTCCACTGAACACAGTTGGAGCAGACTATTCAGGGCTCTATAAATATTTCGTTTTAAATTAGCTTTTCACTCTCTTCACACATCCCAGCCAAAGTTTTTACAGTTTAAGTGAGTCATGTAACACATTTTAAATAGACGTTTTATTTTTCGCGTTCTTTTGATAGAACAGGGTGGAAAGAAAGGTCCTTTTAAAGCCATGAAGTTTCAGTTGTTATTTGCCTTTTTTTTTTATCGGGTCAAGTTGGTCACTTTTCTTAGAGGCAGTTTTTTAATGACGTGAACCTGGAATGTTCTGCTGTGTGGCTTTCAGCGCAATATTTGTATGTATTCATCTTCACTATCTTCCGTCTCCCCCATCTGTCAGTGGACCTCCTCTCTACCCTGAGTGCGGTCTGCAGATCCTGACCTCTGTGCAGTGCGGGCTGCCTGATGAGCCTGCCTCCTTATGAAGTGGTGTCATTAAGTAGCGAGAAGGAGCAAACGGGTGATTGCGGTGATTTGGCAGTGGCCCTGCACAGACTGCGTCCACCAATCAGAACGCTCCGCTGGCCTCCTCCAGCTCTGCTGCAATCACAGAGCACTCGGTCCACAGAGACACAGGCGTTTACACACCCACGTGCCATTATGGCCCGGTCACGGCTATTATCTGCTTTCACCTCTGATACGAAGCAGAAAAAAATGATCAAGGCCCATATATTTTATAGATTGGGGAATATTGCAGGTATTGATTGGAAAGTATGTATTTTTCCTGGAAATAAAACAGTCCTTAATCATGTAATAGCATTTATTATGATGATTTGTTGACCCATTTCAGCGCCACTAAGGCTTGGCTTATTGGATGATGGAATATCGGCTACAAGAGGAAGAGGAAGGAACTTTTTGAACTAACGATTAATGTTTATGTGATGAATGAGTACGAGGCAATGCTTACCAAAAAATCATAGTATATTTAACCTCTTAAGTGAGCGCATTTTCTCCAGTTCGGCATTACCCAAATCTGACAGCTTCTCGACTGAAGTGACACCTCATTCTTGTCTGTTTTTTGTAGATTTTTGTCTTGTTTTAGTAGTTTTTTTTTGCTTTTTGCTTTGCGTTTTTTCTCCTTGCTTTTCGACACTTTTCTTTAGTTTTTTATTGTGTTATTGTTGTTTTTCCGGCACATTATTGTTGCTCCATTTCTGCTTTTCTATCACTTTTTGTCCGTTGTTTTGTCGCTCTTTTTGTTGTTTTTGTGAATCTCTAAACAGAGCTGCACTAGTAGCACACTATGTATATAATGTTTGGACACTCAAGACTTCCTTGGCGTAATCACTTGACTCTGGGAACTGGGGAACATTGTATATATTATCATATTATAAAAGTCTGCTAAACTCTGGTAATAATGGATTCCCTGCGTAGTGCTTGATTTGACATGTTTTATTTAACATGGATCTGTAAAACACACTAGACTGGATTCATAGGGCACTTCTATCCTCTTGTAGGAGAAACTACAATAGGTTAAAACTGTAAACAAAAATTGCAGTAAGTAAGGTTCTGAGGTGAGTCTGTTAATGGCCCGTCGTAGAACAGTGAGCAAATTGCTGTTTGATACAGGATTGACCATAACAGACAACACTTTAACGGATAGTGGTGGAGCTTTAGGTACACAAAGTGCTCTTACTCGCCGCACTAAAACAGTAATTAACCACAATTTGAGAATTTTCTGCAACCAAAGCCATTACGGATGAAAAGCCCCAAAACCACAACATCAGGAAGTGATACAGTGTGGCGAATTGGGCACTAAATTGATCCTCCGTCAGTCCGTCCCTGAAGAGGTTGGAGCTGCGTAATAAGAACGCCTGGCCAGATGCATACACTGGGGCCTTCTCTTCCCCGTCTCCGTGTCTCTCGGTGGACGGAGACAAGTTTGTTTCTCAAGGTGATTGTTGCAGTGATAAGGGATAGGCTGTTATTAAGGGTGACAGCGGAGGGGCTGAGAGGCAGTGGCTGACTGGATAACCTTGTCCCCATCCCCGCCTGGCTTCCCTCTGGATGAGCACATCTCTCTGCCCCACCACCACCACCGCCTTCTCCTCCTCCTCCTCCTCCTCCTCCTCCTCCACCACCACCACTGGCCTGCTCAAACTCAACACAATCTGCTGGCTGGAATTACCTCCGCGGCCCCAGGAAAAACTAAACATGATTTCTGACCTTTCCTTTCGGTGTTCAACAGTAACCTTTGCTGATCCGCCCACGATACCAGACCCTGGCGACGAACAGCGGGTGAAGCGTAAAGAAGGTTATGAGGGATTGTTTTTTTCTTATTTTGTTTGTGTTCGTTTGACCCACATGACAGAAATGTGGCTCCGTAATCTAATTTCATCCTTCATAGTCTAAAAATCCAGCCAGAATAGTTACACACTGTGCTGGCCCCAAGCACGGACAAGTAATACCCTGGGAAAGTACCAATACCAAACTTATATGCTACATGTTAGCAGCTAAATAATCATCTATGTTTCTCTTAAGATTAGACGCCAAAATATCACCGATTTACTGTGAAGTTTTCCATTGCTTTAGCTCTTGGAAAACTCACGGTGTTTGCAGAATTACAACATCTTTCCACTGCATCCATTAGCCATACGTCATCACTCCACTCCTTCACTGCCAGATCAGCAACTCAGGCATCAGCGTTATCATTAGTCGTTTGTTAGATAAGGCTAATTGATCTGCACCTAGCCTACCAAACGTGTTTGTCAACTGTTGTGGTAGTTCTTCTTCTTCCACTGACTCTGCATATCTCCTCCAGCCTCAGCAACAATGGGACCCTCAGGAGCTCATCTCATCCCTATAGAAACCATTTCATCATCTCTCTCTCCTCTGCCGCGTGTCTCACTGCGTACCTGTCTGTCTTTCACAATCCACTGGGCTTCAAAATAAACTGTGGTGTGCTGATGTGAGGGTAAGTTTCGGGGCTTATGGGCACAGTGACCTCCAGATCCCGGCCCGGGTTGTTGGAGTTAGCCGACTGCGCTCTAGGCCGCTGTGTATGAGCATTGTTTGTGTAAGTGCACCAGAGGGGATTCGGGCTCTGAATGTGCGACCCGCAGCTAGTCTTACTGTTGGATTAGCTCTCCCTGATCCCCCTGCAACCTGTGAACATGCTCCCTTACTATTTCAAGATCTCTCCATTTGTGCTCAGCCAAGCACATTGCGACAGTAATCTATAGTTTTCTTCTCTCTAAAGAGAAGATACACTGTTCAGCTTTTTGCTGTGCCCCCGCTGCCCCCTCCCTTGAGTTGGTTCATCCATGTTTTCCCAGTTTGTTTTGCACCGGCTCTCTCTCCCACTTACACTTTCTCAGAACAAATTCGGTGCTTTCACCTCTCTCCTCTGTGCAGCCGTCCTTCCTGGCTCTAACTATGCCCCCTCTCCTCTCTGAAGGGGATCAGTGGAGCTTAGAGGCCATCCTGCTTGCTTCATTACGGTCCTGCTCTGACATAGGCAGCTTGTCTCTCTTGCAGGAATACGAGAATAGCACTGATGTTTAAAACATCAGACCACGCTGTTGTCTTTTACGCCAGATAAATTCATCATCAAAACCTTGTGTACAACAGTGGCCAGCATGTAGTCTGCTCTCTCAATCTAGATTAGCCAACTTTCCTTTTATTTTTTTTACCTGCCTCTCCATTTAACTTATTGCCTCCCGCTCCTTCCTGCCTTTCTCTCTTTGTTCTGTCACATTTCAGTTCACTAAAGCAAACCTTTTCATTGCCCTTCAGTTGCAGTAAACACACAAACACAGTGCAACACTGCTGCTTGGCTCCCAAAGTGAAGGCCTGCTCATGGAGAACTGTATATGGACATGTAGTGCGAGCTCACACATGTTCTTATTATCACGAACATCCTGGTCCCACTGGGAGCTGCCTCACGTTTGCATGAGATACACAGTGTGTACGTTTGCCTGTTTGTCCTCTCTGCGTGGGTGGACGTGTGGGCGGCAGGCCTGCCTCCATAATGCCAGAGCCTGTTTCTAATCCCAGCCTCCTCAGTGGGCTGTAGCTCTCGCTGTGCCAGGCTGCATCACCAGCAGAGCCCAGCTGACAGCAAGCCTGCTCTCCTCTCAGCAACACCTCGACAATGGGTTAAGCTAGGAAAGAGCATAGCGGGACAAAATGTGCTACATTTAAACAGAAAAACAGAGCGCCGCCTGTGACGTTGCTTTCATAAAGACGGAAAACATGAAGGAGATGGTAATTTCTTAACGCTATGGGGATAGTGCTCTTAAGGAGTGGTTAAAGCTGATTTATCCAGTGTAAGGACATCAAACCCTCTGAGGAGCTCCCTCCAAAATGAAATATCAGCAGCAGTCAGTGCCAGTCATCAGAGTGGTGAGCGATGGAAAATCAATCTATTTCACATCAGAGATATGTGAAGAGAAAACGAGAGAGACAGGTCCCTGCTGGCTCATGCCTGTACCTTTTTAAACGTCTCCAAACAGGAGCTTCTGAGGAGGCCTGCGTCACTGCTGACGGAGACGCTCCTGGCGCTGGTGGCTCAATGTGTAACGGCTGCTGTTCTGCTAGATTAGGCAGGTGATTGGCCATTAATATTCATTTCACAGTGTGTCTTTGTTAGGCAGCAGCAGGGGCTGATGGAGTGTTTGGATGGATTCACTCACACAATATTCTCATTCATTTGTCTCTGAGAGGTGTGCTACTCTGTACAGTATGTGCTCAGGAGGCTGTGGATTACAGCGGCGTGTCCTGGTCTGGGCCTGGTCTTAATACAGCAGAGAGTCTGGAGCAGAGGTGCAGACAGAACAAAAGGTCTGTCCCTGGTGGACAGGGACCTGGCGCAGGTGATCTCCGCTGTCCCCTCATAATGAGATTAAGGCACTAATTAGTGTGACTGTGTCATGTGAGCGCATTGAGGAGAGTGTGGCCCTGGACGCCAGGCCCCTAACACCAGGACAGACCTGCCCTGTCCCTGTGGTACAGCTCTGATGGTAATTAATATCCATTTCATTCATGGGAAGCACAGAGAAGAGTCATGGCAAATTATTCTTTTATCACATTACTTAATTTGTAATTTGGTCTCTGACTACAGTGAAATAATTCAATACAATTTATAAACGAGAAAAAGTTAAATATAATGAAATCAGAATAGTATCAATCAAAACAGTACCTATTTGAAAAGGTCACCAATAAAAAAAGTCCCACTCCTCGGGTAGTGATGCTGATGCCCCAGCGGCGCTACTCTGACCTGTTCATTTAAAATGATGGGCAACACTCAGGTCTGTTCTATCACTCATGTGTTCCTCGGTAGGGTCCCCTCGGCGGCTCAATAAGAGGACCTCATAGTGACCAAAGCATCCTGGGAGCTCTAAAGCTGGCCACTCACCACCGAGTAAGAGACAGCTGAGTGTCATTGTTAATGTGGACACACAGCACCACAATGGCAAAATCAATGGAGCTATGGGGGACATCAATCTTGACAGCACAAGACCCTTTTGCTTCCCTCGCCACCTCTCACTCCCCAATGCTCCCAAAGAAACCAATGGAAGAAAAGAAAAAGGGGGTTCTTCTCCTGAGGTTGCTGTCCTTTGAAGACTGTGAGCATTTGTCAGCCAGCCAACTGGTCAACCGTCTAATTCACTCAGAGCAGACTGAGTTTTGAGGTAAAGCTTCAGAAGTTTGGTACAACAGCTGTATGCAGCTGGCAGCCTGCTTACATTTCCTCCCTGTCTGTTTTTCCTCTCTTCATTAGGATTAGACCTCTGTGAAAATAGTTTGTTCAAATACTAAAAAGGTCCTGGCTTTGTTACAGGGTGACACAAGAGATGCACTCGGAAAAAAAATAACATTGTCTCAGGCAGTGGTTTTGAAGGATGCCTCCTGATCCCATTTACATATATGCAGATAGACTCCAGTAAATGAAAGACTCTAAAAACAGCAGAGATCAAAGACGACAGAATTAAGGCCAAGTAATGAGGATGTTGGCAAGAACCCTGAAAACCTATTGATTGTTTGGCAAGCCAAATGAGCTGCTGCTCCCATTTTTCCTCCCCTCTATACCATTTACTCTCATGTTTTAAAACGTGCGGTGAGCAGCGTGGGCAGTAAAGGGACGATTGTAAGGCTTTGGCCCTGGTATCAAGCCTAATCACTATCTTGTTTACAGCTACACGATAATGTACTTGGCATAGGGAACAGAAAAAAAGAGAAATAGGCAGCATGCAGGACAGCCCATCACAGAGCCACAGCTTTCAATAACCCAGACGCTTGTTCAGACGTAATCAATTACAGCCAGTACAAGGGCACAACAAGATGAGAGCGCAAAGGAAATGGCGAGTGTACAGCGTGTTCTGAGTCAAATTTTAGCTAGTCATATCACACGAGCAAGGTGGCATTCAATATAATAGCTTTTCTGAATTCGCTTTTTTTGACATTTTGAACTATCTGTGAAAATAATAAATATTTGTCTTGACTATGAGACTTTGACATGAGCAAAAAGTAAAAAGAAGACAACTACCTCCACGGCTCTCGCTGTCGGCGGGTTTCACCTGGATGGGCCGAGTCATCTGGAAGAGAAAAGAGCAACACAGAGTTAGCACTGCTGCCGCTGTATGGTGCCACTAACCCCAGGTGTCGAGACCCTTCCACTCATACTAATAGCTACCCTGCAATGCTGATCAAAGGCAGCACGGAAAAAACAAATCCTGGAGTGAGGTGGACTTGACATGCAGCCTATTTTTCTGACAACAACTTCATACCGCCACATCTGCGGCGGCGGGTAGTAAATTTGAGGTTCTGCTTTCAGCCTGTTACTTTTCTTTCTTAGGTGGTACTTGGTGTGAAAAGTTTAAGAAGAAATGTGTATTAATGTGTATCAAGTCAGATGTACAAAAACATACAACATCGAAACATAGTTGAAAATTGAGGTGGAGGGCGATTGAAAATTCTATGGCAGTAACTACGGTTTGTTTTTGGTTAATATGTCAATCATTACTGGGAGAATCCACATGAAACAAAATCTCAAAGTTCATCGTCTTTTCCGTCAGCACGTATAAACTAATGTCCAATTATTTTCTTTGAAAGGAGTCCAAAAGTGGAGTCAGTATTCAAAAACATGTTGGCCAGTGAAATGGACTTTCAGCCATAAAAATATAGTGGCAGGTTTGTGAATCCAATCACTGTCAAATACTGATGAGGGAAAAAACATTTTTGTTTTGGAGATTTCTTACAAAAACTGTTTTCCTCCAATAGATATAGACGGCACAGAAGGAGGCGTGGTGTTGCCGAGGTGGAAAACAGAGTCTTTTGGGAAACACAATTTTTCACTCTTTTGAGACATGTTCTGGCTAAATATTAACTTATTTACCACATAAATTGAAGTCTAAATCGGGTCCATATGGATGTTTATTCAAAGCAGATTGTTCAGTAGAAGCGAAAAAAAAAAAAAAAAAACGGCAGTCGTAGCTAGCACTAGCATTAGCACGATGCTAACATAAAGCATCATGTTAGCATTCTTTGTTATTTATGTATTTATGGGCTGTTGAACCACTTTGCTCCTGTCCATGTCGTATCTTTATTTAGTATAAAATAGGGCTGTCAACATTAATCACGATCAATCGCATTAATCGCAAAAATAATGAATTAATTAATTTAATGAATCGCGATTAATTTAATTATCCTATTTCAACAAAAAAAATCATTTTGTCCTTATATTCTACTTCATTAACCTAAAAGTTTGCAGTTTCTGTCCAAAAGGTTCAGCAAAAAAGAAAATGTCTCTAAAAAGTGAGTTATCAATCTCGGGACCTTCAGAAATGGCTGAAGATCCCAGTTAACCCGGGCTTTTCACATAAATATGAAACTGTGGATTTGGTCAATGAAATGTGCAATCAGTAATCAGGTGCTTTAAGTGTAAGTGTTTTATGTGGGATAAGTATTAAAAATGTATGTAATTATTAGAAAAAAATTAACTGTGATTAATCGCGATTAAAAAAATAATCTATTGACAGCCTTAGTATAAAACTATAATCATAATTCAACATTTGTTAAAGTATTTTTGGAATAATTACAGACAGTTTAGATTTTTCTCAAAATTGTTTTCCCCCTTAACTGTTTTCAAACATGACCATATATGGTCGAGAAATGCCGTCTGTATCTATAGAAAAAATGGCTAAAAAGAGTGAAAAATTGTGTTTCCCAAAAGATTCTGTTTTCCCCTCGGCGAGGCCACGCCTATGACGCGGTGCCATCTGTATATTGGCCCCTGCCTTCCACCTGACATAATGACATCATCACATTCTAAAACGTGAATGCAACCTATTGGATATTGAGCTTGAGCTAATCCATATTTTCTGAAAAACTACAAATTGAGTGCTGCTGACATGCAGTGGAACCGTAACCCACATATCAGTGCTGAGATAGAATTTCATAACACATCTGTTCAATATTTTAATGATAGAAATATCTGTAAATTCTTTAGAAGTGACAATACCTGTGCTTGAGGTGATTCTACCCACCTCTGTCTGGCATAAAAATAAGATGTGTGTTTGTTATTTGTTAGAGCAGGCGTGTGGAGAGGTTGCCCTGCTAAATGTATGTGTGTGCGCGTGTATGTGTGTGTACGTGTGTGCGTGTGTGTGTGTGTGTGTGTGAGCAAGTGGCCTAGGCAGTCCTAATAAAAGTGAATCCAGCCACGGGAGGGGAGGGATCAATGCGGGCCTATTGATCCGGGCCCTTGGGCTGAGCAGAGTGTCTGGCTGGGAAGGATTCTCTGGTTAGGAGGCTCACTCTAATCCACTGGACCCTGATAAGAATGGCATTGCCTGGATTAGATGCCTCTGTCATCGCAGTCTTTGTGTCACGCTCTCCTCCTTCCTCCAATTTTTACCTCCTGCTTTTTCATTACTGTTCTTCACGCCGTGCAAGTCGACCAGAAATACACCCAGTTATGTTCGAGGGGACAAAGTTTGCGGATGAAGCTTGGGAACACAAAGTAATTAGTTTTGATCAGAAGCGGACACCCTCATTTATCTGATATATTTATGTACAAGAGAAACCAAGCCACACCACTGCCAAACCGCCCTCAAAAACTTTTTTTTCCCTGTAAATTATTTGTGGCTATATCGTCAAATGCGCATCTTTTCTGTGCTGAACAGTGTGTGATTGCCAGACACCCACTCGATTACTAAAAACAGTGTGTCGCTGATCCCTCCTCATTAGATGTATTGTATGCATATTTGCCTGGTTTCCCTGTACCCTTTTCAGTTCGATTCGGGGGCAGCTCTTACAAAGGTCAGATTTAAAGACAGGGCAGTCCAATAAAAGCATGACACGTTCAAGGAGAAACACCATAATGGGATTTTAAAACGTCTTAATAACATGCTGATATATGGGGGAGACGCTTGTGCCCGATTCATTAAGTGCTAAACATATCCATTTTCACCTTGAGGAACTCGCTAACCTTCCCACACAGCGATGATTCCATAAATTTAAGCGTCGTAAATAATAACTACGCAAAGACTTTGTAAGAACGGAGGGAGGATGTTTTACTTGTGAAGGTTGAGCTTTTTGTTTCTCGGGATCCCTGTGATCATCCCGCCCGTCGACAACTACTTTTGTTCCACAAGAGCAAAGCATAAACCTAGTATGCTAATGCCAAGCCACAGGGCTCACTGCTTCCCCGGCATGTACAGATAGATTACAGAATCGAGTGCGACAGAAGCGCTCATGTGTTCCTCGAGTCGGAAACACCTCCACAAGATGAAGAAAACATCCGCTAGACAAACTCGCAAAAGACTCGCTCCAACCCGGCGCCCTGTCAAGAGCGAGAGAACAGCGATTTTAGGAGTTTGCTTTTGACATGGCAAACGGACAAGAGAGACGGGCGCCATCCTGCCAGTTGATTTCTGTTCAAACGCATGACTGAGAGGGCGAAATCCGACGGCTGACGCTTCTTTCTCCGTGGCGCTATGATCTCAGCCGTCACTGCAGGGCGCCTGTGTGTGTGGGAGGCGGCTCTCTAAAGCTAGTTACTGTTCAGCCTCCAACATGCCAGCTTAATGGTGTATTTATTTGCCCGAGAGCAATGCATTATGGTCCGTGAACAGTCACCGCTGACGGCTCTCAGTTTAGACCATTTCCCTTCTTGAAAACACGCATTAAGAAATAGCTTCATTCCAGCGCGCTCGCTCGCACACACACACACACACGCACACACATAAAACACGCACGCTGTGACTTGCCGTTGTCAAGGAGACCATTCATTAACTCGCAGCTTGGCGGATCACACCAACAACCAACTGAGTGAGACAGTCATGGCTGCTTTTCTCACAAGTTACAATTGCAATGTTTCTTTTCTTTTTCCCCTTCCCCGAGTTAAAAGAATAGTTAGGTAATTGGACTCCGGTATAGGACAGACACGCGGAGGGGAAGCCTGTGATGAGATGGGCAGCGCTATGAGACAGGGTTACAGTAAAGCAAAACCAAAATAGCCGCCTGCCACTCTCAGATAAGATTGGTTTTCTGTTGAGTGGCATTACTCGTAGGTACTTTCTTCATTCCGGTGAAGGAAGCCAGCTATACGGCAGTAAATAAACAATGTCAATCAAAAAAAAAAAAAACTTCCAAGCACAGCCGGGCACAAGCTGAGGTCCGCTCTGCGCCGTCCCAAGTTGGCAGTGGAGGGAGCCATGTCAGGAAGAGGATTCAAAGAAAAGCAAGCATAATGAAAAATAAAATACACAATAAGAGGCATTTTATTTTCTACAATGAATGGCTTACGATGTAAAAAAATGTGATGTAAGACTGGATACTGTTAAAGACAGCACAAAGAAAGTTACATGGCCCAGCAAAAATGGATGCTAAAAATGATCTGAAAACTTTCTGGAAACTAGTGAACAATATGATTCCGTTCTATGGTTCAACATAATGATTAAGGCACTATATACAGGTACAGAGAAAAGCATCGTTCAGTATTACACAGACTAAGCACCGTTAATACTGATACTGAAAAAAGTGAAAGGTACCCAGGCCCATTACAGTATATTGCTGCCCTGGGTCGTTTCTGCTTTGCTAACTCAACAAACCGTGCATCTCCAAGGGTATGGATTACTCTGTTCATTGAAATGACTTGTTGTTGGTACAAAAGGACCACAGTCCCGGGGCTCCCCAACAACACACATGGCACTGTCTGATATCAAATTACTCGGAGCAAGTGGGAGAAGTGTGGTCAGGGCTTGGCCTGTTAGTCTTGCGCAGACTTGGGAGTGTGCTGCTGGCACTATCTACTGCAGTAATGAGTTCAGGACTAGTGGGGTTCAGTGGGACTCAGCAGGACGGGGGAGACTCCAGTTACTGCTGGCAGCAACACTCCCGGGAAAAGCTCATTATCAATCAGACCTCTCTCTGGACGTAAGGAACAACAAATGACCAGTCGTTTGTCCGGTGTGAATTATGAAGTACTTTGACGTCTGTGCAGGAATGAGCATGGGAAGTGTGAATGAAGCGCTACTATTGTTTACATTTCGGTTTGAAAATAACAAGAGAAGTTAGTTATGGCTTCTAACTAAGACAGACTGATTTTCATTTTGTGTAGATTAAGTTTCGAAGAAGACCTCAAGGCGTTTTGTGAGAGTCTGAACTACTCGTTTTTCAAGTGCAAACCCAATGTGGACAGAACTAGAAGATCGTCTAGGTGGTTTAAGAACTGTATCTTTATGGACAGAACCAGAACTTTGATTTACATTCGTCCAGTTTATTAGGTCTTCTTGTAATGATGACAATATGTTCTTATAGCTAGGGCTATCAAGATAATTACAATATCGACTTATTGTTCTATAAGTAACAGATAAACGATACATTTTTGGGCTCGATATTTATTAAATGACATTATATTTCATGTTTATAGCAGCTTATGGTATTTTAGGATAGTATGATGCACTTTTAGAACAAAGGTTTACTGTCATTTTTATACCTGAGAGTTGACAGTATCCAGTATCGTCAATAATATCGTGTATCGCGATATCAAGCTTCAAATTTGCTATTGTGACAGGCCTACTTATAGCCAAACCTGTGTCTGTGCAAGACTGCAGTAGTAGCCATAACTGTCAGGTATGAAATGGCTATAAGAACATATTGTCATCTTTGATTTACATTGGTTGTAATGATGCTAATATTATTTTGCTATAAAAAAAAAAAAGAAAGTAATATCTGTAATGAAGGTCTTCACAAGAATCAATACTCTTTTCCATAACAGAGTACACAATATGAAAAAGAAACAATGAAATAGGTCAAATTAAACAACAGACATACCGAGTTCACACAATAAGGTAAAATTATGTAAATTGTGTTTTTGTTTTGTTGTTGTTTCAGAAGCCACTGTTACAGCACGGAAAATTCTCACCACAGCTACGCAGCAGCACTTCCTACAGTAGTGCATGCAATAAAATATGTCTAATAGCCATATGTGCAGTGTCTTGTGGCTTTCACTCAGGTTTAATATAGAGTAATGTTTGTGCTGGGATCGTTAATAAGTATTAGTGGGCCATCAGAGCCCACTGCTGCACTGCTCGGTAACAGGAGTCTAAACAGCCCCCCTCTGACTGCTCGGCCTCTGCTGATATAATTAATATTTCCAATTATTGATCTGAGGGAGTGCTGAGTGGTGACTGTCCGGGAGCCCCAGCTTTAGCTAATAAATCTGTACTGTACGGTATGCAGCAGGAAGCACAGCGCCACGGTCCAGTGAAAGAGAGACAGAGGTGGCGGGATAGCAATACCGTAATAATTTACAGTTATGAAGTCCTTCACTGCAATTGCCATAATAGTCTATTAACAATAAAACATTTCATAATATTAGAGAAGGAGATCAGATTTAAAGGCGTCGCAAGCAACTGGGGCAATTGTCATACCTGAAAATATTAGTTGTTACATAAATAAAGAAAATGCTTAGCTCATGGGCCACTGTGGCTACTAGTATTTTTCAAATGTTAAAAGCCACTTAAAGGTTAGGTACTGTGCTTTATTCAGGCCTTTTAAATAACTTTAGGACACCTGATATTTGTAGTACTATAACTTCAAATAATATGTCATGAAAATAACCCTATGCCCAGAGCCATGTTGATGCCCTATATGTATAAAGCGGGGGAAGGAAGGAGGGGTTGCTCATCAACATTACACATAAATATTTGTTGAATTACATTAATTGGATTTCGAAGTAGCAATAGTTTAAGAGTTGGTGATTTTCGCACTTAAGCTCAAACATGTCTGCGCCTTCCCCTCTTTCCTTTTTAACTGCGAGCACAGGCATCAGAGAACACTACATGAGGCAAAAGTTAAGTCTGGACATCTGAACTGAAGTTTGCTCGCTCACTACTCTTATATGATCGGTGCGGGAAATCTCCTCGATCTGCACAGAGATTCCTAAGTGCATTGCATCATTGCGTTGTATTGACCACATTTGTATAACTCTTCTCATCGTTCCTTAAGCTTCATGTGATAATGGTTATGGAGTGTCATGATGATATCAACAATTATAGCAACTGGCCAAAACGCTAATTTGCGTAGGGAAGAAAGCTTGACCACTGACAGGATGAGAACAAGTTGGGTGAAGACACCTGGACTGTAAAATTCAAAGAAACTGATACAGAATTTAATACATCAGAGTGTGGACTCGCGTTTTGCATGTAAAACACGGAGCAGGACTGAAATATGAACAAAAGAAACAAAACACCCCTCGAAGTATGTTTATGATGATAATAAAACATTATATTAAAAGCTCAAAGAATTGATTTGCATGATATAGGCCCTTTAATGATTTTATCAGCCACGACTTAATTACTTTCTGTAAATTCATCAATAAATGAAAAAAGAAAAAACCATAAGCTTTTATATCATTTTGACATACAAAATCAGACAAAAGTATTATTAAAGGGGCTAGATGCAAGTTAGCCATTTTATACTCACTACTGCCACCTCAGGTCATATGTGTAACTGCACCTTCCATATTAAGCTCGTGCATGACGGCAATTCGGACCCAAAGTAAAACTTTTTGAGAGACAGTGGAGGATTTTAGAGGCAGTTGTGGTGAACAGGTCTGGGCTCATTCTACACATTAGGACATGGCTGGAACATGTAGGGGCCAATAGTAGGCAAGGCAAGTTTATTTGTAGAGCACAATTCATACACAAGGCAATTCAAAGTGCTTCACAGTTGCATAAATATAAGAAAACAAATACAATCAATAAAACATCAACATAGAATTAATCAATTACAGTAAGAGGCAAGAGTGTAGATAAAATACTTTCAGTTATATGCATTTTTAAGTCTTGTTTTGATTCGCTCTGTCTTGAGCACTATTTTTAAGTCTTGTTTTGACTCGCTCTGTCTTGAGCACTATTTCGCTCTGTCTTGAGCACTATTTTTAAGTCTTGTTTTGACTTGCTCTGTCTTGAGCACTATTTCGCTCTGTCTTGAGCACTATTTTTAAGTCTTGTTTTGACTCGCTCTGTCTTGAGCACTATTTCGCTCTGTCTTGAGCACTATTTTTAAGTCGTGTTTGGACTCGCTCTGTCTTGAGCACTATTTCGCTCTGTCTTGAGCTCTATTTTTAATTCTTGTTGTGACTCGCTCTGTCTTGAGCACCATTTTTAAGTCTTGTTTTGACTCGCTCTGTCTTGAGCACTATTTCGCTCTGTCTTGAGCACTATTTCGCTCTGTCTTGAGCACTATTTCGCTCTGTCTTGAGCACTATTTTTCTTGCTCGTTCAAAAGTAAGTTACCTAACCTCTGTTTTTGTCGCTCCTTCTCCTCTGGACATCAATATAAAATTAATCAATTACAGTAAAAGACGAGAGTGCAGATAAAATACTTTCAGTTATATACACGGGCAAACAGAACTGTTTTCAGCCTGGATTTGAACATTGTCAGAGTTGAGGCCTGTCTCACATCCTCGTGAAGACTGTTCCAGATTTTAGCTGCATGAAACTGAAACGCAGCCTCACCGTGTTTATTATTGACTCTGGGAACCACCAGGAGGCCCCTCCCTGAGGTTCTCAGGGCCCGAGATGGTTCATACGGCTCTAACATGTCAGAGATGTACTTTGGAGCTAAACCATGAAATGACTTGTACACAAGCAGAGCTGTTTTAAAGTCTATTCTCTGAGTGACAGGAAGCCAGTGCAGAGACTGGAGCACTGGACTAATATGGTCGTATTTCCTGGTTCTTGTCAGGACTCGAGCAGCAGCGTTCTGGATGTACTGTAGCTGTCTGATAGCTCGTTTAGAGAGGCCAGTGAGTAGGCCGTTACAGTAGTCTAATCTGCTGGAGACAAATGCATGGATAAGTCTCTCTAAGTCTGGTTTTGACACTATTCCTCTGATCTTAGCAATGTTTTTCAGATGGTAAAAAGCTGCTGATGTTATTGCTTTGATGTGGCTGTTTAAGTTCAGGTCTGAGTCCATGATTACTCCTAGATTTCTAACCTGATTTTTTGGTTTTAGAGAGAGAGACTCAAGGTGACTGACAACACTTTGTCTTTGTGCCTGTGGGCCAAAAACAATGATCTCAGTTTTGTCTGAGTTTAGTTGGAGAAAGTTGTTTTGCATCCACAAACTGATCTGTTGGATGCAGTGACAGAGTGTATCTACAGGCCCATGTTCACCAGCCGTCAGTGACACGTAGATTTGAGTGTCATCTGCATAGTTGTGGTACGACACGTTGTTGCTGTTTATTAGCTGACCCAATGGAAGCATGTACATGTTGAATAAGAGAGGTCCCAAGATTGACCCCTGGGGGACTCCACAGGTCATGGCAATTTTGTCTGAGACACAGTTGCCAATTTCAACAAAGTACGTCCTGTCCTCGAGATAGGACTTAAACCAGTTTAGAGCATTACCAGAGATTCCCACCCAGTTTTCTAACCTGTGAAGTAAGATCCCGTGGTCCACTGTGTCAAAGGCAGCGCTCAGGTCCAGCAGAACTAAAACTGAGACCTTACCTGCGTTGGTGTTCATACGGATATCATTTGTCACCTTGATCAGAGCTGTCTCAGTGCTGTGGTGGGGCCTAAAGCCTGACTGGAAAGTATCAAACACATTGTTAGACAGGAGAAAGTAAGTGAGCTGCTGATATACTACTTTCTCTAGGACTTTTCCTAAGAATGGCAGGTTTGATATGGGCCGGTAGTTGTTCATTACCTTGGCATCAAGGCTGCTCTTCTTTAGAAGAGGCTTGATGACTGCAGTTTTCAAGGCCTTTGGAAATGCTCCAGTCTCGAGTGAGATGTTAACTAACTGAGCAAGTTGTGGTAACAAGCTGGTCAGCACAGACTTCAGAAATTTAGTGGGTAATTCATCAAGGCAGCATGTACATGAACTCAGACCAGAGATAACCTCTTCGATTGTTTTGTCAGTAACAGGTGTGAAATGTGTTTATCTGGTGGCAGAGTTTCTATTTGTGTTGTGGAGATTATGGCATTTTTAATGCTTTGGACTTTGTCATAGAAAAATATTGCAAACTCATTACACTTAGATGTAGAGATTAGTTCTAGGGGCAGTGAAACTGGAGGGTTAGTTAATCTGTTTACTGTGGAAAACAGAACGCGAGAATTGTTTCTGCAGTTTGAGATGATTTTAGAGAAGTACTTCTCCCTTGCTCCACGCAAAATATGGTTGAACACACAAAGTACTTCTTTGTAAACCTCAAAATGAACCTGGAGCTTTGACTTGCGCCATTTCCGTTCGGCTTTTCGGCACTCCCTTTTCTGTGCCCTGACCGAATCTTCACTTCTCCAAGGTGCCTTTTGCCTATTGTTAACCATTTTAACCTTGACAGGAGCAATAGTATCCAAAACATTTAAGACCCTTGATGTGTAGGAGTCCAACAGATTATCAACATTAGAACATGGGGCATTTTCAAATCTGATCATCTCCATAAACTGTGTCCCTGTTGTATCATTTATGTGTCTTCCTTGAATAACTCCAGGCCCGACCACTGGTTTCGGTGTAACACACAGGTCAAAGAAGACACAAAAATGATCAGACAAAGCAACATCAACAACATTCACATTTGATATATTAACACCTTTTGTAATAACTAGATCTAGAGTGTGGCCTTTGTTGTGAGTTGCCTCACTCACGTGCTGAGTTAAACCAAACATTTCAAGGACAGCACCGAGTTCTATTGCATGCCTGTCGTTGGTCACATCCACATGCACATTAAAATCACCTGAAATTACTAAACAATCGAAATCAATGCATATAAATGACAGTAATTGAGAATAAAATCATATCCGTGTGACATGTGCCAAAAAAGAGTGATTAAAAAAGCGAATAAAGAGGCAAGCAGCATAAGCAAGCAGAGACACGACTGCACCCTCTCAAAGCAGGAAGCTAGAAATCTGCTGTTATTGGCTAGTGTTAATGTAAAGCCCTGATAAGCACATTATGTTTTTGACCAATGCTTCTGCTTATCTTTTAAATCTTTAGCATACTACATCTGCTCTCCAACTACATCTAAAGTCACATGTTTGTTTTACTCATTCCCTTTTTCAACAGCAGCTGTTAAGAACAATAATGTTTTGTGTCGTAATCAGTTGTTTCGGTCCAGTCCTTGTATATGCTGAAGTGAACTGGGCATTCACACAAGTTGGGATGCATGTGGGAGAGTGTGTGCTGGAGTGCTCGGATAGCCGTATGTAGAAATGTGCTGGCGGCAGCACTGTGGTGGACCTGATAAGAAGCATCAGTCAGGAGATGGAAGTGACTATGAGCCCAGGGATTCCTATCAGAACCAACAGGATTTAGAGCTTGAGACGCTGACTTGCACTGACAGTTACCTGCAGACCTCAGCTACATTTGTTCATCTGCACAGACCATTTGGATTTAAAAAAAACAACCTAAGCATCAGCTCCTTGAGAATAGTGCATTTTGTGTGTTTACCATTGTCTCTGCAAAGTTTGAACAAAAACGCCGTTGAAATCGGTAAAGTTTCCTTTGGACATTTCCCTACTGAGAAATCATCTCGCTTTGTGCTTATTTTTAGAAAGTCAGACAACTTTACTGCTGAAACCTCCAATGGTAGGACGTTACTTTGCAGTATAGAAATAGATGGAAACAGCAATATTGTAATGCTCAGGACACACAACTGTTATGCTCAACACTAACACAGTTCGAAGACTTTAAATTACCAGGAAAAATGGTTAGCTTTCAATCGGAATAAATGTGCGTAATGCCCTTCTTGATTCATCATGGCTTAGGGCTTCTACAAAAAGACACTGGTGGGTCAATTCCCATCTGCTTTACAATACGTACTTCGAGTAAAACATTTAGCATTCATGAGCACAATCTGTGGCAGCATTCCTCTTTCACCATCACATCTCTGATTAACACCATTAGTCCTTCTGTTGCCTGATGCTGTCCAAGTTCCATGTTTTCCTCTCCTTTCCTCTAACGACTTCCCACAAACAGCTTAAAGTCCAGTTTCAGACCGCCATCTTGTCGGCTGTGGTAGCATTAGCAGCTGAAGTGCCCAGTTGCCTGTCAGACTGCTATAGCCCACATTATACAGCTCTCATCAAGATTTTATGAAGGTGAATGTGACACATGAAAACCAACTCATTTGTGGCACCGCGTGACTCAGCAGACAGGCCTGCTTCTGTATGTCTGCAAGTCTGTGTTGGTTCTTATCTTTGTTACTTCAGGATCAAGTCAGATTAGTTGTTTGAGAATCGGTACAGCTCACTGTTTAAAAGATACTTGTAAAGGAGCTGTTTCTGAAAGACCATCATTACATGCTGTCTGTACAATATAAAACATTCCCTTCCTTCGATTCTGGGGCATACTGTGCTTATCAGAAAAAGGCCATCACTTCCAGCCATCTTTGGCACGGTTGCCTCTCAAGCTCAGAGAGCTATTGACATGGCCTGTTACTGTAATGCGTGAAGCAGTGGGAAACTCATGTAAATATGTGTCAACAAATGCCGGAGCAGCAGCAGGCTCCAGCTCTCCCTCTCCTCTCCCTGTGTGTGACTCTCTGCTGCATTTGCGCACCTATCTAATGAATCTTATCTGCACAGCACACTGGAGGCTTAAGTCTGTGGTGGCCTCAGTCCCTTCACACACACTAACTCCTCTGTCCTTCTGCTCATGCTGTTTGATGCTTTAGCTGAAGGAACTGTCCCTCCACAGATAACATCATGATGACAGACCAACCTGCTGGCTTCAGAGGACCACCACTGGCCTCTCCCAGCAGGCACAGCAGAAGAGCCATGATAGAACTATTGACAGGAACTTTATTACTGAGAGACGCTCTTATGCTCTGAGATATGCTTTTTCTTCTGGATACTGTTTTCAAAGATTTCATATTTCCAGACTGAAACATTAAGCCATATGATCTATTTGTAGTTCATAAATACATCAAACCAACCTCTACAAATGCGCAAACAAGAGTAAAAAGAAAGGCCTGAACAAAAAAAACCTCCCCCTGCATCTTATGAAGCATTGACCATGGCCTTTTGTCCAAACAACTCCGGGGTTTATACACAGCCCACACATGCCTGCTAGCTGCATGTTTCTTTACCCTGTGTGTTGAGCCTCGAATGCTCCCACTGCTGTCACAGCAACTCCAGGATTGTGACAGATTACGGCCTGCTGCCTTGACCAATAGCAGCCAAGAAGTGTTGCCTGCCCACTGACTCATAATTCTTGGCATACCTATGCCGAGTTGACGTTTCTTTAATGGTCCCTGGACCTCCAGTAGGCATCCTTGTCCTCAACACTATGATTGCCTATTAGCAATTCACCAGCACTTGCACTTTTTTACCCCCAACCCCCTGTGTCTGCGTTGTTTGGGAAGTGAAGGAGCAGACGAAGCCAAAGGACAATAGAGATGGATGGCAGGGAACAGACAGTGATGCAGCCAGGCATGTTGGATTGGCCAGAGATGTGGGGGCGTCACATTGACAGGGACAAACACAGCAGATTCTGTGAAACACATAGCAGGGGGAGCAGGTTAGACATGTGAGCCTACCATTTTGCTACATTTATTTTCAGAGCACCAAGCCTTTTCTCTGAATGTTGCTGTCTAATGTGATTTGCCACTGGAGGACTTCTCCATTTGGTCTCATTAAGCAGACACATCTGCCACAGCTACAGCAGTGTCCCAGGCTGGAGATTGATGACAGAATGATCAGCCATTTGCCATGCTACAGTATAGGAGCATCCTGGTTGGTGTCCTCGAACACCAGTATGTTTGTGCGTCCATCAAAGGGGGACAGTGGGATAGGGCCAAATCTTTGGGATAGACACAAGGCCAGTCTGCCCTGTCCATCTGCTTCTAGCCTCATTCCCAGCATATCAATACTCCACGGCTCCTACATACTGTGTGTGCGTGCATACACACACACACACACACACACGCATAATCTGTCACCTGCAACTTGTGCAGGGCCCATCACTCTCTCTGCCACTGCGGCCCTTGGCTGTAAAGCCTGCTTATGTTTCATCCTGACACTTACAGAAAATCCCTGCTGGTCTATAAGTGCATTCAGCATCAAACAATAGGGACAGCCCTGTCTTCCAGAGCTGTGTCCTGTCTCCTCCCCCTCCAGACCCTGATGTTGCAACACAATGAAATTTTGCAAAATAAACTCAAAAGCCCCTCTCAGTGTGTTTGCTTCAACCTTGAACTATGTGAAACCTGGGGGCCCAACAAGCAGCACATTTGCCTGACCTCTCACCATTTCCCCTAATCTGCAGCAAATACATTCTGACGAAGTGAGAACAAGAAGAACCGGAGCGGAAAACACATTGGATGTGTCTGTGCCAACTTCTAACCCTAGCCCTGGGTGGCTTATTTCACAGCGAGGGTTTGGAGTGGCTGAGTGAAAGGGTGTAAAACATTTGTGCTCTGTTTATTTTGGTTAAACTAAAAACCTCAATGGATAATGTGTGATTTGGTCAAAAATAACAATACTGCTGTTCACACTGTTGTTTCATGTTGAAAGTCTGTCTATGCAAAGACTAGGTCTTATTCAAGGATTAGTAGTCAAAGCAGAGCTGAGCTTACCCACATTGCACCAAGTCTCGTCATATTCAGTTTGACTGGGTCTAAGGACTCACGGCTTACATTCTATTGCTGCAGCTCTGTATTCTCTGTATGTGAATTTGTCAAATACGCAACAGCGTAGCAATGCCCTCCTCCACTCTGCTATTTATACAAACTATAAAGGACATTACTTTGATTCTCATGTGTAATCTTGTCATTTTATGACAGTTTCTGCTCATTAACTGGTTGCGCATCATGCTGTCAACATTACCATCTTCTCTTTAAGTTAACTGCCTTTACAATTGGCTCTAGTTCTGGTCCTATGGGTCTATTTTATTGACTTTACAAAAGCAACAGGCCATGTCTTCAATTTAGAGGAAAAATGCTGCCCAGCTTAAACCCACCATCATGATGACCCAAAGCCCTTTCTGCCCCAGTAGCTATCGTTGTGGGGCATTTGTAAGCATGCATGTATTCATGAGAGGGTATTAAAGTTAAATAGGTTTCCACAGTCAACAGTCAGTGATATACAGCTAATCTATGCTAAGAGGAGAGAAGGGCGGACTGAGACGCAGGGAAAAGATTGCACTCTGAATGAACTTGTGCTTCTCCTACTTTCAGCTTTTGTTATTAATTCATTCTTTTTGGCAACCCTCATCAGAACACATTGTTATAACAATTACGTTTTTTCGGCGCAGGCTATAGGGGCTTAAATCCTGCTGAACTCACACTTGGGCTTTAGGATGGCCTCATTTTTTCCCCTTGAGTATGCAGTGGAGCTGTAGATGTTGTGGTGATAGTTGCACGAGGTCAGAATTGTTTTCTTCTATTCGTTGGCTCTGAGAGCAGTCCTGGGAGCTCTAATGGCTTGTTCACACTCTGTGCATTGCATTATTTCCTCACTGGAAATACCAAGGGGCCATGTCACAGAGAAAGCCATCGTAAAGCACTTAACAATGCAGTCTTCGTACATGGAAGCGCAGACAGGAAACACGCATACACAAAGCCTAAAACAGAAGGAGGAGATGAGGGGGCTCTTAACGCAGGGGGAGGGTCACACATGGGATGTGTTATTTGGCTCTCAGACTTTACCACCCACAGAGCCCTGCCAATACAGTATTCCAATATCAAGAGAGCAGAGCAGAAGATAATGGCGCGCACCGTAGGAAGTGATTTGGCCTCATAGTCCATCTTCATATGGTTGCCCTGTCCCAAAGCCCAGTTCATGAAATAAGTCCTGCTGAAAATCAATGGCAGTCGGAGCCGTGTAAAGGTCACCACTCAGCAGCGCCGGCCTTGGTGGACCAGTCAAGCCCGGGCTTGTACTGTGAAACCCAGCTAAGTAGAATTAATGGGGGGATCGATTATTCCGCACACAACTTAAATTGAACTAAGCAGAGAATCATTTTAAGGCAGCGACTGTACCGTGATGTCGAGTGAAAGGCATTTGCCACACAGCCAACCCTGAACTCATTTAAGGCGGGGAATAAAAAGGAGATTTTAAATAACACATTTCCTCATCTTCTTCTCCCTCTGCTCATTTCTCTTCGAGTTCATCCTTTATACAGTAACCTCCAGATAATACTCTGAACCCACCCGGAAACACCTCATAGATTTGATGCATAGAAGCACTTTTCCTTCATTCTCCTTCCTTTTCACCCCTCTTACTTCTTCTATTTCATGTCACCTCCGGCACCTCATTCTTTTTGTATTTTCCCCCTTGTTTAAAACAAAATCAATATGGAACCGGAGGAGACAAATCAACGTATGGTGGCACTGTGGGGAAGGCCCGGCAGGCGCTCCTTGGTCACATGGTCCCTGCTCCGTGCGATGGGGGTGGGGCGGGCTAAGTAAAGGAAGGAAGGATGGACCGATGAGTGGAAGTAGAGATGTAAGCTTTGACTTATGGACGGATGAAATGATAGCAGACCAAAGAGCTGGAGTAGGATGAAAGGCATTCTGTGAGGGATGAAACAGCGCTCCAATGGGAGGGCATATGGAGGGAGAGGAGCAGGGGGAGGAGATGGTGGCAGTGGGTGGGTGTGCGTATCATGGAAAATTCTGCTTCAGTGACTGGGGCGCAGATCGGGAGCCCTCATCTATAATGTATATGATGGATCCGTGAGAGATTTTCATACATATAAAATATAGCAGCGGCAGGAAGTGTGTCGCTGCCACCGCACGGACCCAGGATCGCCCGTGGGGGCAATTTCAATATTCTCCTCTGTTTGTACTGCCATACTGTTCACTCACATACGCTCACCACACTTCATACTGCGTGAGTCAAAAGACCTCCTGACTATAAGCAAACACAATTTATTAGAAGTCATTCCAATAACCTCTCATGACTTAAACAGAATGTGCTCAAATTTTGCTTAAGCTAAAAATAAGTTGATGCGGAAGAATTCACAAGTCCGTGCAACACATGACAGCTGGTGTTGTACATTACCAGCTCGCTTACATTCCCAAGGCGTAATACAGCTCTAGGCATTCTATAGTGTTCAGTGAGGACACGCTGGGATTGCACGATACATGCAAATTTAAACATCAATGGAAGGCTTTCACTTATAGGCACCCCCTTCTTCTAAATATAACTCAAACTTCATGCTTTTGCAGGTTCATGAAAATATGCCTTTTAAGTTAATAGAAGTTAACAAAACAAATAATTTCAGCCTAATAACAGCTTGTATGAACTCTGCTATTAATCCAGCCACTCTCACTCAATGCCTTAGACCAGGGGTGTCCAAACTTTATTCATTCAGGGCCGTATATTGGAGTGGATATGGTGTTGATGGCCACAGAATGGTGGTTAGCGCAGTAAAAATGTTAATTGAGTATGTTAAGGTTCTCCACACCTTTTTTGAGATCACACATGTGTAGAATTATGAAACTTGTCGTAAAAAGCACCATCTCTGGCGATGTGTGCCAGTTGAAAAAGAAGCCTGAGGGCCACCAAACATTGGTCTGAGGGCTGCACTTGGACCGCATTTTGGGCACCCCTGCCGTAGTTCTTTTACAGTGCCACTCGAAAGTCCTAAATACACCTTGAACTTTTGCACATTTTGTCATGTTTACAACCATAAACATAAAGATTTTTATTTTTTTTACTGAAAGTTCACACACAAGTAACAGACAACTATGAAGAGAAAGCAAAATGATACATGATTCTATTATTTTTCAAAAAATAGAAAAGTGGGGCGTGCACAAGTATTCATACAGCATTTTTCTGAGTGCATTATTTAATTATAAATTGCCTTAATAACATTCCAAATGACTGCAGAATGTTATTAAGGCAATTTAATGCCCTAACCATTAAATAGAGGCCACCTGTGCGTAATCTACTCTCAGTGTAATTACAGCTGTTCTGCGAGGGCCTCAGAGCAATGGTCGGAGTGTATTGGTCACTAAACAACATCATGAAGGTCAAGGAGCACCAGGGAGGTCAGGGATAAAGTTGTGGAGAAGCTTAAAGCAGCGTTAAGTTATACAAAGATTTCCGAAGATTTGAACATCTCACGGAGCCCTGTTCAATCCATCATTCGGAAATGGAAAGAGTATAGCACCACTGTGAACTTATCAAGACACGGCCGTCCACCTAAACTACGCTATGCTGTATAAATACTTGCACACCCCACTTTTCACTTTTCTATTTTTAAAAAAAATAACAGAATCATGTATAATTTTGCTTTCACTTCACATTTGTCTGTTACTTGTGTGTGAACTTTCAGTAAAAAATTCAAAATAAAATCTTTATGTTTATGGTTGTAAACATGACAAAATATGCAAAAGTTCAAGGTGTATTAGTACTTTCGAGAGGCACTGTAAATTCATGAACACTGGATTTCAGACCAGTACCATCGAGACAATTAACCCGTGAAGTGCCATCCACCAGCACAACCTGCCTTCTGTCTGCAGGCTGCAATTGAAGATTGTATTGATATTGACCAAACTGTCCAATATTCATGCAGGATGGTTACCACCAGCTTATAAGCTCGGCAGAGAGAACCATCTCACAGAAGTAAGTGAGATGGTCCAGTAATCAAACACGGCTGCCTCACGCCTTGGGATGAGAATCTGTTGACAACAGACATTATTAGCCTTTGTCTCCTCTAAGACATCTATTGCTTTCTAAACAGCTTGGACAGCAAACACAGACATCATGAGGGATTGGGGCAAAAATGAAATAAATAAACATGACAAGTGGCCACTTAGCCGCAGCCTCGCTCATTGAAACCTGATGAGGGCCTGTCTCGGCTAACTTCAACAAACACTAAGTGACATACTTAAGTGGGTTCAGGTTGCGCATCCGGGTAATTCAGTAAAAATACAAATGAGGATGGCAGAGGAAACAGTTCTATACCTTCAGAGCCAAAGAGATACACTTCATTTCCTCTCTGTGCTCGCCACAGGAAGCCTCTGGTACACTCACAATCAGCTCCTTTCACCCATAAACACAGTATATAGAGGCGGTGATTTTTTTCATTGGGAATCAATAACAAATAACCTGACTTTTCACTGGCCATTATGGTGTGTCGGCTTTACCCAGTTGTCTTTATCGGCACGCGCCGGTGTCACGTCCGACCTTGAGCCGCCGCTGTCCTCCCTCTGCTCCCCTGGTAGATTTTCAAGTCGAGGTTTGGGGCCTGGTTTTTGGAAAGGTTCAAATTGAGCCCTATGGGAGCGCAGAGCAGGGAGCAGCCATCTCCCATGACAGATCAATGGTAGGTCTCACCACAGGGCAGGGGGCCAGCGCCTCGCACAACCTGCTAATAGAATCCCAATGTCATTGCTGACACTACATCGCTTTGGCT
Source organism: Gobius niger (assembly GCF_951799975.1). NCBI lineage: Eukaryota > Metazoa > Chordata > Actinopteri > Gobiiformes > Gobiidae > Gobius > Gobius niger. Next base: position 16,189,176 of record NC_136868.1, read on the forward strand.
GCTGGGGGTTAGCCTGAGGTAGGACAGTAGGACAGGTGCGATTTAAAATGCCTCCAAGGTCTCTGTGTTTCCCAGTGCAGCGAGGTGTCTGTGTGCAAGGCATCCCAAAGAAACCTGGCTGTACTATACTTTACAGCACTGTCCTGTAAGAGAATGAAAATGAGTGGGATAACAGGGGATAAAGCATTTCACAGCCCTGCCTCCACACTTTTAGGTACAGCGCTATTTCCATCTTATTATCACGCTTATTACTTTACTGTCAAGTCAAGTGCCCCTAAAAATCTTATGCTGAGTGATCTGTATACATCCGGCTCCATGTTTAGTCCCAATGCACATAGATATTATGTAATCACTCTCCACAAGAGGAAAAGCTGTTCAACAAACTTTCTACTCTCCTTTTTAGCTCCCTGGCTCCGCGCAGTCGCTGGCTCTCTCTGAAACTTAACTCAGAATCTTTTGCATTTTTAAATTCCTCACTCTCCCCTCTTCCAGAAACGGCACCCAGCCTGTTTTAAGTGCTCATTACCATCGCAGACGTCCCGATGCTGTGCGGAATAGTAGAGCCATAATTCATAGCGCTAATCATCCCCAATGTTTCATTTAAAGGCAGGCTCTTATAAACATATGTGGTGTGTCTATAGCGTGCATACGGAACACACTCACATACAGTAGCGAGGGGAGGAGGGAGGAAGTTGGACACCAGAGAAAACGTGTCTGGGAGAGTCTTAAGAGCTCCTGATGAAGATGAAGGGAGGATTTATCCATTTGCATATTTTACTCCTGCTTCATCTTCCAGATATGTATAACTAGGTGTCACACAAGCCCGTACAGTGCAGTATAGAGCTAGACTTATACAGTTCCTTACTTGTCTTATCCAGAGACTGGGTTTAAATTCACTTCCAAAAGTTTGAAGCCGAAAGTTAAAGGAGATGCCAAATCTAGGTCATACAGTGATTGGGTCCCCCAACTAACCGGCTACATAAAAGGCTCGCTCAGCAAAAAGGAGGAAATCTGTGGATCCATATACTGTATATAGGCACTTACAGATATATTTTTATGGAGTGATGAAGAGAATATCTATTAATTATTATATTTTTTGTTGTATGAGGATATTTTATTTTTATTCCAGTTTAATTTTTTCAATATTATACCCTAAGACTACGAAACAGCAATAGGACACTGTGAGATTGAAGCTGCAATTTTGGAGACATATAAAATTGCAACTTTTCTCATTGCAATTGTGACTAAATTTGTGTTTTATATTCTAAAATTAAGATTCGCTTTACTGTGCACAATTTTAATGTGTCGACCTATGAATTTACCTTCTATGAATGAAACTGGACTTTACCTGTAAAAGGTTTGCAGTCACATGGTTAAAGCTTCACTGAGATGAAATAAAGCTAAACTAGCAGGGTTACCAACTTTTAGATAACACAACCCTATTTAGACAGGACGTTTTGTTGTTTGTAAATGTAGTTGCACTTGAAAATTGCTGATTGCAAACATTTAAATTTGTATTTGCTGTGCAGCCCTAAGCCTTTCAACCTTTTCAACTTCCAAATGTAATGACTGACTAAATGCCAATGTCTCTCTACCATAGCTAGTGTACAGGTTTCATCTGTAGCGGCCGTATTCCCATCGATTACATCCAATAAGCGGGTGAATTATCCAAAATTACACAGCAACGACATACCCACTAGTGGTTTTAACAAAGATTTATTTTTATTCAATGCTAGCTGTGAACTGTTGTGGCATTAGTTGTTATTGTGCCGGAAAACCTCTCAGATTTTTCACCTTCGGTTCACTTTTTTTCCTAGTTATGGCTTTCCAAAGTTAGGTTATCTACCCTCCATCTTTCTCTGTTTCGCAGAGCAGGATCAACAGTTGTTAGATTTCACCTTCAGTTGTAATTAGTGACCCATCCTCAGCAACAGTGGCCCTTGTGTGAGTGGGAGTCGTGACATTTTCCAGTTCCCTAGCACAGTGGTCCCTGGGGGCAGCTTCCACATCCACAGAAAACCACCACTGTACATGAATTAATTAACATAAAAGCAGAGAGGCCTTTTTAATGGTTGCCACTGATCACCTCTGCCCCGCATTTTACCACTATTGAGCACATACTGTTTGAACCCAAAGTTGATAAATCAGTAGAAATATACATCTAATTTTTTTCCTCAATATATTTCTATCGTAAAAACTTTGGGTAAAAAATACTTTGTAACACGACTGTTCATAATTGGGCATTAGTCAAACTTTAGTGAGCGAAAGAATCTACACTTTATTAGATGGACCAAAGGCTCTGACCTTGAGTACGAGACTTCTCCATCTCTGTAACTGCATCTCGCATATGTGTAAATATCTGGTTAATGTGTCATTAGTGATATCAACAGAGTGTACAGACAGACATATGGGGCAGTGAAGCAACAGAGTGGCACGTCTTTGAGAGCGTGTAGCAGCGCTGAGGAGACGCCTGAGCTGCTGTTAATGATCGCACCGGGTCAGGCTGCCTCTGATCCCTGTACCGCCATTACACAAATAAAAACAACACTGATCACCGCCGCGTTCACTAGTCGCATCAATCTGGACTAATTAGAAGGGAAGAGCTGGAGCGTCTCAGCTTTTCTGTTTGGTTCGACGTAGTTCCTTACTTGCACTGTACTCACGCCACACTGCCTGAGTGAATGTTACAAACCAAGATTGAGCCAAATGACAAATAAGAGAACAAACATGCAACTATACCAGATGAGGGGGAATAATGAAAAATTAAAAAAAACACCTTCTACTTGATTTTAAGAAATGTATAAACAAACTAAATTAAATTCCTTATGTTTTATTCTTTTTGAGGAAAAGAAAAAAGAGGTTGAAATTAGCTGAAATAGAGAGGACATGGCCTGTGCATAACTGTGGCTTATAAACATAATTGTTGCACCCTTACAATGATAATGCACTTTTTATAACTTCCATAACAATATGTACATATATATCCGAGGTTTCATTGGACTTTGCCCAACCAGTCCACGTGTGCTTTGTCGATCTGGAGAACACTTGTACTTCGTGGCGTCCTTTGGGGGTTGCTTCAGGAGTACGGGGTCCGAGGCCCTCTGCTAATGTCTGTCTGTTACCAGAGTGATCACAGGGGACGTAACCCACGCTTGGTTCGCTTTGCCGTCAGAGCTGTTTCCAGAGCATGTTGGTTTCCACCAGGGCTGCCCTTTGTCACCGGTTCTGTTTATTACTATTATGGAAAGAATTTCGAGGACCCAGCTAGGGGCCAGATGGGGACCGGTTTGGGGACCACAAGATCTCACAGTGAAGCACTATATAGCAAATATGTATAATTATTATTACTTTGCTAAATGTCTATTTCTATTTGATTGGGCATAGTGATGCACCAGGTAAATAAATGTACTCATTCCCTGTGAAAACATATTAAGGGTATGGTTTTGAGAGCGGTGGTGGCGGGAGTGAGGGGGGAATGCCAGGTGAGGGGAGGAGCAAAGCTGCTTTCCCTACTCCCGCCTACTGATGAAAAAGAGTCATATAGAATTGCTTACTGGGGCTTTAAAATTGATTGCATTGAAAGTTCACATACAGTATATGCTGTATATATACTTTGCCTGTCAAACCCACACTTCAAGCCTATATATTGTAACAGCATCATTCCAGCCATGAAAGCAAGCCAAGATGAACATTAGCGCTACACCCGACCTCTGCCTTTATAGTGGTGTGTTTTGGCCGTCTTTGATAGCCATCGATGTGCGTGTGAGGAAAAGGACACAGCTGTCCCATTAAGATCATGCGGGCCAGTAGCATTAATCTGTCTTGTAAAACCTGGAGATGTGGAGCAGAGAGGTGCTTAAGTGTGTATGTGAGCCTAATAGCATGTGCAGAGGAAGTGAGATGAAGACGTTGCGAGGACATATGGCTCAGGATCCTAATCCAGATGCTCACGCAAACCGCTGCCACGAGGATGTCATCTGGAAGAAGAACATGACAGCAGGAAAAAACACATGTGGACGGGAGCCAGATTAGGAATTAAGGTTTAAAATGTGAAGTTAGAAGTGTGGATGAGGACTGCGAGCGTGCTGCAGGTGATCGCTCAGGGATGTGGAAAGCTAGCCGTTTGTGTAGCATGCTAACCTGAGTGCGGTGCTTCTACGATAAGTTAGCATGTTGTTTCTTTGCTGTCCTGGTGGCGACAACGTCAGGCCGACAGGTCCTTTAAACTCACCACTGCCAATTAGAGTGAGGCCAGACCTGCCGCTGGTGCAGGGAAAGGAGGGAGCGAAAAACTGCCCGTGCCATAGTTGCAGGGCTTGACAGGGCTGATGTGGAGATGGAAATGCGGTAATTTGAAGTAATTCGGCAACTCGCGGGCGCTTGCCTTGGCTGCCTGTCTGTCTGTCCGCTGAAATAAATGGGGTCAGCAGCGTGTGATCGGCAACTTTCATTTATATGTAAATGACCCGGTCGTTGCAGCAGCAGCTGCTATGGAGGCTGCTGCTAAGTCTGTACACACTAAAATAGCAGGCCCGAAGAGAGCGGGCCGCGCTGACTAGAGTCTTCCTTCAGCTCCATCAAGCCTGTATCACTCTTTTAGGTCTCTCTGACTCACCAAAGCACACATACACTTCAACTATCTCTGTCATGAACTGCAATTGCTGTGTTTGGACAACGTATTGCAGGACATGAGACTGAAATCCTAGATCAATCTTGAAATTATCAATTTAAACAGATAGATAGCCCTGCAAAATATTTAAGGATAAGAACCTGTCAATTTGTCATTTGCAAAAAAGTGTTCAAATTAAATATTGTTAAGCATTGACTTTCATTCCTAAGCAACAGCTTGAAATGTTCCAAAAAACCTGATGCAATGTAGGACTTTATGACTAAGACAGGAGAGGAGGAAAGTTAACTGGTGCCACTAACTTTAGTTCTATCTAACTTCCTTCTCAGCGGCTGAGAGAAGATTGTAGCAAAGTAACAGTACAAACAGTCACGCAGCAGGGCCCGGAGGTGTGTTCACTTCATTACCTGCTATAGCCATTGTGCTGATGCAGAACCGGGGTCCTGTAAATTCCTGCCTGCTTGTGACACCATAGATAATTACACTTCCATAAATAATGGAGTGTGCCTTGCCCACTTCCTATAGAACGACCCTAATGAGATTAATACACAGGGAGATGCTCCAGACACTTGGCAGGTAAATTTTAAATATACGTATGTATATTTTTCTAAACTAAATAAATAATCCAACTCAGAAATGAACACTAGTCTGCTCCGGGGAGAGCATTATCTGTTTCTGAGGCTATTTAAAAGCAATCTTCCTTAATAGAAATTGCATGATATCATAATACTTCAAAGCACGAAAGCGATTCCAATTGCCCATATTAAACTCAAACAATAAAAACTGGAATAATTTTTATAATAAATTTGTGCTGTAGGCTCAAGTGATACAACTTAATTCGCCGTGATCATGTTTTCCTCAAGGCGTCACAGGTGCTTGATGAAACTGAGCAGATCAAATTCCCTCATTTGGCAAACGGATTTTCTCATTAAAAACCTGGCCAAATTCTGACAATGGAACGCCACGCTGAGACTTTTGTCGAGCGCAGGCAGCGTCATGTTTGAACGGAGAGGAGTAGCTTGCGTTTCCCCCAAAACATCAATGCTTATCGAGAGATTTGGTGTCAGCTGCTCGGAATAATAGCACAAAGAATTCCTTTCAGACCTGACTCCCTCAGAAATAATACAAAGCTAGATATATTTCTATGAGAGGCAGCGATTCATCAGTTAACACAGACTGGCAGTGACTATGATGCAACGCGAGGTGCTCCAGATACCGCTAAACTTTTGAAACTTGAAATCTCTCTAAAACTGAAGATATAATGTGTCTTTTAACTCGCCAACAACAGACGCACAACGCTTATTTTCCTCTGACAGGCCCAAGCCAGTGAGCTTTCGCAAACAGCCAAAATCTTTTTCCTTTTTTTTTAGTTTGTGTTCCCCATGTTTATTCCCCATAACTTATTTATGGCTCAGACGCCTTTGATGATGCATCGCGTTCATTATCAAATCTTTATCCTATCTTTCATCCAAACTGTGTCTTTTATTTATGTCTGGTCTTAAAAGCTAAAGTACGTGGGAAGCTCTCATTTGGTTTTCTGGACTGAGTGTGTTGGGATTAAAGTCGACTGAATTATTGATGTGCTGAAATGGTTGGTTCTGCTGTGTACGGAGCTGAGCGAAAAATACAGAAGGGGATCCTCGCAACTTGGCGGTGGAATCCAGCCTTTTTATAAACGCGTTTCTTCTCCGGCCTGTTCCCTTCAAGTCGGAGAACCGATAATGGCATAAGAGAGACACAAAAGACACACTTCCAAGGTCCGGCATACAGTATGTCAGCTCTTGGCAATAAATACGGTTAATGTGTGTAATCTGCTTCCAAAGTAAGGTGCCATAAACTATGAACAGACCAGGACGGATCTTGATGAGGAGTTAGAACTTGCTACAACTCATATTATATCAGGGGTATCAGATTGTTCGTATTTCAAACAGTGAAAAAAGAGGCAGTGGAGTTTAAACATGTCTCATGCTCTCACAAACCCACCCGCACGTTCCACCTCATTGTGTGAATTACTTATTTGCACGTCTGGGGCACATGTAGCTTTGGCAAATGGTGAAGTGAAGCAGGGTGGACGCCATAGAACTAAATTGTGCAGACTTAGACTTCCGTGTTAAAGCAGTACTGTTTATCTTAATAAATCCTTTTCGTAGTCCTTCTGGAGGTAAGACTAGTGTTAATGGGATGATTGGGGGGGTCTTTTATCTTCCCCTGGTGTCTCTGGCCAGAAAACCACACTTGCAACTTTCCTGCCTACGGGTCGGAGTCACCAATACACACTAGTAGAATCACGAAGTTACCCACAGGCTAATGGGTAACTGCAGGCTAGCGCCACTTAAAAACAATATTTACAGCTAAGTTTGAGTGAAAAAAATCTCTCCATTGTGTAAATAATTGGATGTACAATATCCCTCTCTCCCTTTGTCTTTTCTGTCAGCGTAGTATTTACTCTCATGGACAATTAATGAGTAAAAAAAACATAACATGCTACGACACCTGCAGTGGCGCTTATGGCCTCTAGGGGCATGAGGTACTTAGCACTGCTTTAACGATAGCAAAAAATGTGCTATATTTAAACACCGACAAGCGCAATGTGGTCTGGTTATTTTTCTCCACAAATTTCTGCATTTACAATATGCTTTATGTGATTCAATCGAGTCAGGCAGGAGGCTACAGTTCATCCAGACCCACACCTCCTGCCACATGAACAGTTTGAGCCATCAGACTCATGAACAAAGACCCAAAAACTCTGAAACGACTCGTGAATGTAATCTGCCCTATTGCACTATGAGGTATGTCCACACTTATACTATATTTGCTGCTAACGCTAAATGCACCTGTACATCTGTAAATACACTCACACTGTTGTTCTATGTCAAACTGTTGTTGTCTTTATCATAGTCATAAATGTAATCTTCTTACGCATGCCCTCGAAGTCTTATAGTCTTAATAGTTTATTATTTTACTGAGTTATGTGTTTCTTGTTGCATGATCGACGGAAAAAAATTCTTAGTTGTGAACCTGTTCATAGCCATGGCAATAAAACCAATTCTGATTCTACAGTTTTTTTTATTTCGTTTTTCTTCGGCATAGGGTACCAAAGATACAACCAGGATATTTTAAAACCATTCAAAAAAATCTCGAGAACCAAAGGAACACCAATTCATCTCAATGAAAGATCCTTGTGCCGCCATTGAAAACACACGGCGTTACCGCTCTCACAGGTTCCCCTCTGCTACATTCACTCCATCCGCTCCACAAGTGCCAAAGCAATAAAGGCACATCACACTGGAAGGCTGGCTAATAAATTTGATTTGTTTGTACACACTCGCACCCACACACGGATCTTCACAAACTGTACGTGTCTGTAACATAGCGCCATATATAGACACTGGTTTAACATGCAAATACACGGGGCCACTGTCAGGGCTCACATGGCGGCCAAAGCCAATAATTAGCCATGTGCGTTTGTACAGCTGCGCGCTAATAACAGAGCTGTCACGTCTCACAAGAACACGAGCCAGTAGTGACGCTCTTGACCGAATCTGATCTTTGCCGTGAACATTTCAAACCCACCTCATTCGAAGTGTCTTACTCCTTCTTTGTCTTTTATGCCCTTGTACATGAATGTAAGTTTGAGCTTGGACTAAGTGAAAAAGTTTATTAAGCCTTCAATTGTGGCACCGTAACATTTTATTTATGTACTTCCAAGGGTAAAAAACAGTCCCCTTGTAGACTTGGATGATTGTAATCAGCCTGTACTCTTCTCTAAAATTGACTCAAAAGAAATATTTATCAGACTGCCTTCTGAACAAAAAATATGAAAAATACGCCAGATCCCAAAGATTTCACTTCCATCTACCTCTCCACACATGACTAGAAAATATCCTCCAATGTAATAAAAAAAAAAGAAGATTCAAATTGCTTTGGTAATACTTTGACGACATCATATATTGGGAAATGTGCTTTACATAGAGGATTTCATTAAAAACAACGCCCTTGTGACAAACCGTAAGATTTTTACAACTCAACAGTCCCCTTCAAACTTACAAATCCGTGTCTGCTTTAATTGAGCACAGTTGGGTATTGTATAGTTTAATATGAAAGCGCAGAGCAGGCAGTAAAGCATGTGCAGCTTAGAGGAGTATGGGGACTGAGCGAGAGTGGATGGGAGAGAAGCCTTTAAAGCCAAACCACAGCTCCCTAGCATCCCATCACTGGCTTAGCTAATATTGCAGGAGAAAATAGTCCCGGAGATTGTCGGAGTACTCGACCACAATGTCTGTCTGTGGAGGGGAAATAAAGAGAGGGCCTAATTAAAATTTCAGAGGAACCAGCTGGGTGTCTGATCCCCGTCTCCGCGTGTCCTTGTGTCTGGATTGAGACACCCTCACCTTGATTTCTTCATTTATTAACCTTGACAGGAACAAATCTGCATCCTGCATCGCTGGTGCCACACAGTGTAGCTAATGGGCAGGGTATGCAAACATACAGTGCATACATTTCACTCCGGTGTATCTGCGGCAATCAGCTTCACATGCAGAAAACGCACACACACACACACACGCACACACACACGCGCGCACACACACACACACACATACACACACATACACACACACACACACACACACACACTTGCAGCCTGTGGGCCCGGACAAGGCCGCTCTTTAATGAACAGCTTAATAGGCAAAGAAAGATACAACAAAGCCGTCTGGGAGGACTGTTTGTAGTGAATTGATCAAATAACGCCGCGCAATGATAGCCCTAGTATGAATGGTTCTAATGATGGGCGCGAATGAATATGCAATCAGCTTCATTTTCAAAACTCAAGCGTTGTTTTGCCACCAGTGCAGAATCCAGTGACGGGCAGATCAATTGCAGATCTCATTCTTCATCATTTATTTATTGTAAAATGCATAACTGATGACAGACTTAGTGTCACTTTGCATTCCGCGGCGGCTTTGGAAGAGGGGGGGGCGGGGGCTTAATTGCTATTTTTCAGCTCTTCTCCCTCGGACAGCTGATTAGGGCCACGAGGATAAGGCGGGGAGCAGAGGTTGTTGGAATACAATACCGCGTCTATAAGGGGTGCGTGGATACGTGTGTGGCGCTCCCTCAAGACCGGGCTAAATTGAGGGAAGCGTCTTGATTTGGACAGCAGGACGGCGACCTTGTAGCCCCCCTGCTCGCTGCGCTTTCCGACTGCCTAATGAAGACTTCATGGTCAGGCAAACAAATTCAAATAAATTGCAGCGCTGTGACCGAAAAGCGGTCGCTGAACCGTGCAGTGCTCCACGCACACGCAAAATAAGGCCATGTTTTTTTTGGGAAACGCGAAGCAACACACAGGTGAAGATTAGACAGTGTATTACTGAGGAGAACAGGAGTCTCTGCACCGGCCAGGCATAACATTATGACCACATGTCTATTAACGGGGGCTTTAGTGTCATGCATGAGCAGAACGCAGCCTTTAATGCATGTGCAATCGCAGTTGAGATGATCAAATATTGTCTCTCTGTCTTCAGTCAAACACAAGCTGGAATTAAAGTCCTTACTCAACTCCATATTGGCTGTGTCGATCAAAAATCCTCATGCCCATAATTGAGAATTACCATAGATGTGATCACGATTCGATTAAAATTAAACTAACAACCTTACATGATCTAATCTGCATTTTTCCTCTGTTCACGTTATTATGTGTGATCCTATGCGTGAACAAATTCCTGCCCGTCTTCCAAAGCTGTCTCCCATCTCCTATGATAAAAACATCAAACTTGATCTCCGAAATACCAAGTGAAAAATCCAACAAGCCTTCAGCAACCCCTTTTTTTTTTTTTTTTTGCAGGTCTCACAGGAGAAGTCTTCAGAAAGGAGAGATACGAGGAAGAATGGTGGAGTGAGGTTGTGTCAAGGCTTGCATTTACTTCACTTTTGACCCGGCTGTTCAAGGTACATTTTGAGGCGGATGTGTGTGTGTTTTGTAGCCAGTGTTGTTGCCAGTGCCACGCGTGACCTTTAAAGGTTCTTCCGAAGTTAGGTGAAGTTGTCTTTCTTCTTCTCTTAAAGAGGAGTGACATTTAATAGTCCCCCAAGGCCGTAGAGGGTAACAAACACCAAATAAAGGCTGCCAGAAAAAGTAACTTTAAAAAAACAGAAAAAAAGAGAGGCTTCTGACTGTAGTGGAGTGGGATGAGTCAGAGCAGAAATTAGGCCAAGAATGTATTACGCCTTAAGAAATAAAACACTCTCCCACTTTTTGTGCTCATTCGTCTTGCTTTGTTTCTCCTCACATTTTCCTACATTACACACAGGCCGACACCTCTGCTCCCTGTCTCTCTCCTATTCCAATTAGTTTTGAGGAGAGAGACGATATAGACTGACTAGAGGTGAGCTGGCCCAGGGCTCCCACAGACAGACCCTGCTGTTGCCATTGGCCACTGTAACAGATCCCCGTCTCTGGAGTTTTAAATGATTCAAGCATTTTGCCCTTCGCTGTTCCTGCACTGGTCGAACTTGTTCCACCTTTCGCCTCTCCCACTGTCACTCGCACTCACGACTCTGCCCTCGACTTACCACAGCCCACATTTGAATATCTTTACCGTATAGGAAATCTCGAGGAGCGGCGACTTACTTTTTGTGCTTGTCAGGGAGCCTCCATGCCAAATGAATAAGCAAAATCCTGGGCAATGACAGAGGTTCTCAATATTTTTTTTAACAGAAGGCGTCCCAGTCGCGTGGCTTTTTTCCTGTGAGCTCAGGTGCAATTTTGAGGATGTTTCAAATAATATCTTGATATGGCAGCAGTCATGAAACCCATACATCACGTATGCGCACACAGAACAATCTCTCTGTAAATGTGGAGAAGACAAAAGAGATTGTTGTGGACTTTCTGAGAGCATGCTCCTCTAACAATCAACGGTGCTGCAGTGGAGAGGGTGACCAGCACTAAGTTCCTGGGTGTGCACATCACAGAAAACCTCTCCTGGACCATGCAAACTACATCACTTATGTGCAACTTCTACAGAGGGACTATAGAGAGCATCCTGACCAGCTCCATCAGCTGTGTGGCAAGGCGCCAGCACTGCCTCCTGCCGAAGGAGCCTCCAGCGCATTGTGAGAGGCCCTCTCCCCTCTATTAGGAACATGTACTCCACCCGTCTCACCCGCAAAGCCTTCAGAATCACCAAAGACCCTACGCACCCATCACACAGTCTCATCAAGGTAATGCCTTCAGGGAGGAGACTGCGGAATACACAGGCCAGGTCCAGTCGACTGAAGAACAGTTTTATCCACCAGGCTAGGCTGAAGTTTACTCCTTAGTTGTGTTATCAACTATTGTTTTGTTAGACACTCTTGTTGACTAGCAGAACTAAATCGAATCATCAATCCAGACAGAGATACTCACATAGGTCTTTATTTGGCTACAACATAATATAAATGTGTTTATATTAGAAAAAAGAACTATGCGAGTATCTCTGTCTGGATTTACGAATCACATCGATGTGATTCCCTTCACATTGTTTCTAAAATTTGTCATTTTTTGGAGGTTTAGCACTTGTAACATTTGAAGACGCGCAACTCCCCACCGTGGACACAATAAATAGAAAAATGATTGCCCTCATATCAACTACAGTAAGCCCTTTAGAAACAGTGTTAAAGTGAATCAAATATGCTGTAAATGTGTAAAGTAAATTTGGATGGCAGTCGAAATAGGCTTGGGGGAATACAGTTGTCGACACACCACCTGAAGGTGAATTGGCCAAAAAGAACCTAAACTGGTAAAGTGGAGGATCAGACAACATGGGGAAAAACTAAATAAAACAAAACTGTGAAACCAATATCTTCCCTACACTTGATTTATTTCTTACTAAGACACAAAGGTGCGCTAAAAGGTGCAAAGGGCGGACGTGCTTTATTATTACCATGGACTGCCATAAGTAATGAGAATATGCTGGGGGGGCAGGGGGCAAACTCAACACAGCAACCCAACAAAACTCGCAAGACCTCTTGACTGACGGTAGCCGGAGCGGGTGAGCTGGCTGTAAATACATTAATTAGCCCGACCAAGGTCAAGCAGTGCTGAAGTGAGCCGCGCCGGGCCGATCGGGGCTGGCCTGTCTCACACTAAGCTGACTTAGGCCTGTGTGCCGCTCCGGAGGATGCGCTGTCTCCGCTGAGGGTGCAGTGCAATCCCCAGGCCTCATTAGGGATGCACAGAGGTTCTGACTCCCATCACCTGTGAGCTTTTTATATCTGGAATAATCTCTTAGTAGATATTTCTTACATCCAATAATGAGCAAGTTATTACTCCATACATTAGAGAGCTGGAGCCAGGGAGACGACTAAAGCCGGCATGGAGGGAAACCAGGAGATGTGCACTAAAATAGAGCTGCAGATGAATACACAGGAAGGGAGCAGAAGTGATGAGCATGCATCCGTGTGCACAAGGCTACAACTTTTCACAGCGCACCACCTAACTTTGTCCTTTACCCGCAGCCTACATCCCTGATAATTACTGTCATGTAAAGTCAAGGCGATGACACTTGCTATTATTGAACTATGGAGTCGGCATGTTACATTGGCAGACCCCTTTGTTATAAAGACACTGAATGACAATGCTATCATCTGTGATCTTTAGAGTTGGGTTTGCGTGTGGATTTGTGCCTGGGGCCGTCTCCCGCCAAGACCCCGCACTAGGCTTATTAGAAGGAACAGGTGAGGCAGGTGGTTGAGCGCTCCACCTGATCCTGGCAGCTCTGGCTGTTTGAAATATCAAATTGGTTGCAAATGTGACCCAAAATAGCATTGATTCTCCGTATAGCTGTAACCCTGATAACCCGGAACTTGACAGCACCTGCCGGTTGCCTATCTGTGGCTTTGTGGGAGCACGGGAGCGAATGGTGCAGCCTAATAAATAGATAAATAGGAGTGTAAATATACCACGCTTTAGACCTTTGCCTGACACGGCAGAGGAAGCACCTGCAGCCGTGAAGACAAGTCATCCTTCTCTCTTCTTCTTCTCCTGCTCCTGTCGCTGCTGATTGATGTGAGGAGGAGGATCAAAGGCTGTGAGCGCTCGTACTCTCAAAGATGTAGAGATGGAGTGGGGGTGCACACGGGGAAGTTCAGGGGCTTCCTGTCACTCAGCTCCACAAAATGGCCCGGTGACGTCGCGGCGCACATTACTAACTCCTGTCCCTTTATCTCTCTCCTCTGTGTCCCGTCCCACAGAGGAGGAGGAGGAGGAGCGGAGCCAAGCGCCATTAATCTCCTATCTAATAACACTGGTAATGTTACACATTATTGGAAAGAGATGGGCAAAATGAACCAATAAGTTATCTGATATGGGTCTCCCTTCTCTACGCGCAGTCCAATCCCAAGGACATTTAGGCAAAAAGTTCAGACTCAGTCGCAATGACCGAACAAGACGAAGAGAGGGGGGGCCAAGGAGAGAAAGGGGAATTAGCGAAAGAAAAAAAAGGTGGGCGATGTGAAATATTTCCTGCTATCGACCTCTTGGCTAGGGACATGCATAGATTTCTGTATGTGGAAGATAAGTGTCTTTGATAAAGTAGGTTAGCATTGATTAATCCATGAAATCTTGGGGCTGTGGACTTGAAGTTAATGAGTAAGGTTTTCTATTTTCTCTGAGATCCCTAACAATATACATTTCCAGCACAGCCGGAGGACCCATGACCGCCCCTCTCATTTTAGATGTCTGTTATTTTGGACAAAGATGGCCAATCAATGAAGCTGACATTTGTTACGGCGAGGGGATTCACAATGCAGTCACGGGACAGGGATTGTGAGGGGCTGCTCGGTGCATATAGACGGGGTGGAAAGGTCAGAGCTAATCTAAAGGGAACAGGAGTTATTTATCCATACACACCAGAATAAAAAGAAGATGAGAGACACAATCTATACGTGCAGCCCCTGGGGGGTGCTACATGCATCGCACATACGAACAGTCACACACATGCAGCCCTATTTGCCGCAAGTCATTTCCCCTCTATTTCAATTGGTTATAAACAGCGTGCATCAAGTGACCTATCTGACAACCAATAACTGCGCGCGGAGGGCTATATACTGTAAAAGAGAGACAATGAACAAATAAATGTATATCAGGAAAGTGGCTCACACAAATGCAATTACTGCGTTACAAGGGTCAATTTATAGCGTTCAGACTTGGACTTGAACAGAAGAAGGTCTTTTATTTCAGAGGTAAATGAGCTCTTTGGAGGAAATGGAAATGTTTTTTAGAAATGTTTTTCTAGTAAAGTTGAAATGACTGAATATCATTGCTTATAATGTTTAAAACTATGATTAACAGAGCAAACCATAAGTGTTTTTTCAATGAGAAATTGCACACTTGTGAAACACTTGTGAGTTGGCATACTTTACCAAAATACTGAACGCTGCCACCAGATTGACTCATACCGCTAGTACGATCCCAGATGCAACCGCTAGATCCTTACAAGATAGATTTTTGTGAATTAGAAAACTCAAATCTTGCAACAAGATAAACATTGATAATAAATGTAAATCTTTTTTGTACTTTTTAAGATGTTGCATATACCCATTAAAAATCCTGGCAATTCACATGTGCCGTCTGAAGGAGGGCAAAGCAAAGCTGTGTACATCAGTCACATTTAGAACAACCTTGAAACAAATTGCACCATGGACACGAGCTCTGGCCCAGAGCACTGCGAGAGAGAAATCAAGAGAGACAGACAGGCCGCGCTGAGTGAGACTGTACATCAACACCTCGGCTGCCCAATGCCCACTCCGCTGTCCCTCATCTAACTCGCATTAATCCGCTCTCTCCCCCTGCTTTACCTGAGCAGCAGCTGTGTGGAGGAGGCAGCATAGATGTCAAAATATTTGGCAGCCATCTCTGGTGCCGCTGTAGCATTTTAACCTCCGTGGTTATTACACATACACAGGTTTGTCTGACATCCCCCTGGGCATTAGCCTTGAAATGTGCCTCTCTCTCGCTCTCCATTCATCTCATCATTATCCTTACAGCAAGGATACACAAACAGCAGGCTCCCTCATCCCCGCCACGCCACACTCACTCACCAGATCAGCCGCTCAGCAGACATGGGAATGGCGTGGCCCTGATCCACCAAAGAAAAAAGAGGCCTCCCAACATATTTGTAAAATGTGTATGAAAACATAGTGAAATACAATGATAATCCTGTTCAAAACCACAAATAGCTCATCTTTAGCTAATCAAGCCTTAATCAATGGCTGAAAAAAGGTTCACAATAACAACCAACATCTATAGACCTTTACTTAATTACATCGTAACAATACTAAAGAAATATAACAGATGTATATGGTAACACAATGATGAAAGTATATTCCACAGCCCAATGTGAAACACTACAGCAGTATTACATATTTTTGTTGTCCAACCACTAATGCGTTCCTTTTTCAGTATCGTAAAAAAGGATGGCAAAGTTTGTATACATTGTGCTGAGCTGGTCCACAGCAGCGGTCTTTGTCTCGCTGTGTTCTAGAGGTGTAGGTTATTCCAGTAAGAGAAGACAGCTCCACAGAGCCCTGACAGGCCGTGTAAATCAGATGTCATAGAAAGATCTAATGGTGCTGCATGCTGCTGATATACAGCACAGTACGCTGCTGACAGCCACTTGTACTGTGTGCGCACACGTGCACAGCGACATGCGTGCACCGGCACAAAGGCATTTATCCACAAACACGCCCGTTTGTATAAGCTAATGCAGTACATAATATGCATCTAAAATGTGGCTGACAGCTGCCTGCCTCAGCAATACAATGGCAGCTCAGCCCCTTCCCTGAACTCACTGTGTCTTTATGGCGCACAGCTATAAACAAGGTGCACAATAACACATGGCTCTCATTCACACAGACACCCCCCCAAGCAACACGCCTGACCCAGTAATGACAGACACTTCAACAGCCGTCGACTGATCCTGACAGACTGGCACTTGTACTAATTAACCTACTGTGTTCTGCATTTAGGCTTCACACCAATAGAGTAATATCATATGAAGAAAAGTATCAATGTGCAAATGAAAAGAGATTTGATGTTGACTTTTCTACAGCTGTTTCATCAAACCAATGAGAAGAAGCTGGAAGACAAGGCCCGGGCCGTTTTCATCTCAGCGTGTAACTGCTCATCCACTGAGCCGAAATTGAAAAAGACTCGCACAGCAATAAAAGAACAACAGTCACTTGTGAATGGTTCACATTAGGTGCACAATTTGTGTCAAACGGCCCTTTCAATTCCATTATATCCTCTGCTTTGTGAACGATGGAAGATTGATACAAGTTCTGCTGAAACTGCCGATAGTAAGTGCCAAATTCACACTTTTATAGCCATCCATGGAAAGATTAAAAAATGTAAACCCCTCTTCTTCATATTTGAGCAATTTCGTTTTGGTGGATCAAGTGCGCGCCTCAGTTGTGGTTAGGATTCACAAACATCTCTGCATTCAGCCCCATTAAAACCTTTTCTCTCTCCTGTGTCTTATTATCGCACGCCATCCTCAGTTCTTCTGTGCACCATCAAAGATATTTCCCTGCAGTCTGTAATAGACTAACTAAGCAGAGAGGGAAAGAAAAAAAAAAACACTTGTTAGCACACCTTACAGTACAGCCAGGCACTACTACAACACAACAAGAGCTGATGAAAGCAGCCAGGAATTCAGCACCGGGGAGGTCAAGTTTATACCACATAGACATAGAGAAATGCAATACCAAAAAAAATAGAAGCTCACACACAAAATCACTGTGCAAAGAGATTATGTGTGCGCTGTAGTCCAAGGTAATTTGATTGGGAAAAGAAACAAACAGTATCAAAACACTGTATAAATGAACTCTCTACATAATGCTTTCATTTGGAGCTTAAACAGCTTATTGCACATACAGAGGGAAATATAGGGTTTTCATTCTTAATACGCCTCTAAATAATTGTCCCACCGACCAAGATCCCTGCTCTGTTTCAGGAATAAAAATAATCAAAATCTTGATAGGCGTTTAAAGCAGTACTAAGTAACTTGTTTGCCTTAATAAATCCTTTTTGTTGTCCCTCTGGGGGTAATACAAGTGTTAATGGGATGATTGGGAAGTCTTGCTTCTCCCCCTGGTGTCTCTGGCCAGAAAACCACAATTGCAACTTTGTCTGCACCGGGTTGAAGCCACCAATACACACTAATGTAATCATGAAGAAGAAGCTAACAGGCAAAGCTAACAGCGTCACATAAACAGTATTTACAGCCAAGTTTGAGTGAAAAAAATGATCTCCATTGTGTAATTGGATGTACTCTCTTTGTCTTTTCTGTCAGCATAGTATTTACTCTCACGGACAATTCATGAGTAAAAAAAAACCGCAACATTCTATGACACCTGCAGTGGCCCTTATGGCCCTTTAGGGGCATGAGTTACTTAGCACTGCTTTAAAAGCATTCTTTTTAGCTAATGTTTGTCTTTGCTTGTTTTATTTATATGTTTATTTGATATGGACAGAACAAGAAGCATTATTGCAATAACCGATGCCATGCTCATAGGCCGTATAGCTAAAAGCTAGTTCGCAGACCTGGTCCCTAAGACATACCGCCTAAAATGCTGGTGTTTACTTTATACAATATCTGATGGCTATAGCCCAGCAATTAAACATTTATGGTTTCAAAGACAAATCAAACATGCTCTGCACATTTAAATCGAAGTAGGTAACTTTTCACCGTGAGATAATCAAGTAACTTCACAGTATAAATGTATGGCAGGTTCTATATGAATAATTTACAGCTATCGTCAGAAGTACCGGTAAAGATGACTCACTATTTAGAATCTTTCATGTTCACGTTGAATTTCTAAGTCAAATATATTCCTGTCGGCCTGATGCTTCCTTCCACACATCACACTTGAGTCTGACACACGATGTGACGGAGCAACCAAGCACAGAATGTGACAACCTGTAGGCTTAAGACTCCAGGTATAAATATTTATAGAAGGGTGCTGAGATCACCAGGTAGGAGTGTCTGTCAGAAATCTCAATAGGGTCTCTATATGGTAGAAATGTGCGGGGGAGAAAACGGGAGGGATGGGGTGGGGGGGTGTAGGGCATCTGGGTGAGGGTAGGGGGTGGAGAGGGGAGAGCGGATGGTAATGTGTTGTGAATATGTGGAGCAGGTCTGAGAGTCACAGCCAGAAGTAGAGAGCAGCTTACTCACAATGTTGGTGATTCACAGAGAGGCATGCGCATGGGCCCATGTGTCCAGTCAGAGCAGTGCAGTATATCTAACATGAACATAGCGATAATGCATTCACAGTGCTAAGCAAAGCCTTCTTGAATATCTTTGTTATTATTTTAATAACAAGGCATAACTATAAAGCATAGTTAATAATGAACAGGCATATCTGTAAAGCCTTTTTTTAAGTTGATCATGAACACCTAAGCCACACAAGTCTTCTTTTCCTGGCTAATGTATGTTCGCCTGAGAATAAGCAGGATTAAAATCGTCTGCAACGCTCTACCTAGAAGATGGTGAGGGACTGTTGTGTTTTTATGTTCACAGAGTCCTGGCTCAACTGTTAGCCGGAGTTTCACAGGTGACCCTCAGGTGAAGAATGGCGTCAGAGCCAGGGGAGGAAGAGGAGGACAAAGATGAAGACGATAAGGAGTTAGAGGAGGGAGTTGCGCAGGAGGAGGAGGGCGACGTGGAGGAGCTGACCAGTGCGGGACACCACAATCTGAAACAGCGACCAACCCAGGAGGCGGTGCACCGTTTCAGAGGAGCACTGAAGGCACCCAGCCAGGTTTCCTCCGGGTGCTCTGGTTTCCCCTACCTACAAAAACATGCTGGTCAGGTTGGCCCACAGTGTGCAGATTTGCAGCGACTCAGGACTAACCCGACACCTGATCTACGCAATTTTGTTGTTCAATTGTATAATGACAAATAAAGCACTTACTTAATGAAGAATGGATTAGGAATGAACCAATGCTTTACCCCTTTCACAAATATTTACAAATGATGTCAAACTTATAGTATAAATCATTGATTTCTTTCTTATTAAAGCAGTCCTAAGTAACTCGTGCCCCTAGAGGCCATAAGCGCCACTGCAGGTGTTGTAGAATGTTGCATTTTTTAAATAATTAATTGTCCAGGAGAGTAAATACTATGCTGACAGAAAAGACAAAGGGAGAGAGGGATATTGAACATCCAATTAAACAATGGAGGGAATTTTTTTTCACTCAAACTTGGCTGTAAATACTGTTTAACTTGTTCTTCTTGCTAGCTTCTTCTTCGTGATTCTCTTACTGAGTATGGGGGCCGACCCGGAGGCAGGAAAGTTGCAATAGTGGTTTTCTGGCCAGAGACACCAGGGGAGATGAAAGATCCCCCAATCATCCCAACAAGTTACTTAGTACTGCTTTAAGTTAACATGACCTTATTTTAAGAGATGCACTGATGCAGCTTTTTTGCTAACGATGCCGATACTGGGTTTTGAGTATCTGCCGATACCAGATATTTACCGAAAATGCCCCTATTCACTTATTTTTAGGTGGTAAACGTTATGTTTTTAAGGCGTTGAGAACCAAAACTGGTATCGGTTCAGTATTGGATATTTGCAGCCAATACCCAATATCGTATTTTTTTTCCATATCGGCTCCGATATCCGATACCAGTATCGGATCAGTGCATCCCTAATTATTCGTACCCTTTTTGACAATTTTCTTATGTCTATTTTTTCGTCTGTTCTAGTTCTGTGAAGTAGGTACTCTGGCTTGTGACCCTTGTTACTGAGTTCAGTATTTTTACTTCGAAGAACTCTGACTTGAGTAAAGTGTTTTCAAAGAGTGTGCGTTCCACGTGCTGCTGAGTGAAGGTCAGTGCTGTGGGTGTGTCTCTGGCCTCTCAGCTGTGGCCCACTCAGACGCCATCACTGTCACTTCTGTCTCTGTGTGTGCCTGTGTCTGTGCGCGTTCGTGAGTGTTGCGTGTCTATGCTGAAAGTGAGTTTTTGTGTGCTGCTAAGGCCCTGCAGCGGAGCTCTGACTCACTGCACACTGGCCTCCACTGTCATCACATACAAATAAACTGGTCATTACACACAGGAACACAAAAACAGGAGCACAACCTCAAAACACACATCACTCCAGGACTCGTGAACGTGTGCAAACTCCTGTCAGATCTCACGGTGGGATTTCACAGAATACTCTCTCTCTCTCTATCTCTCTCTCTCTCTCTCTCTCTCTCTCTCTCTCTCTCTCTCTCTCTCCCCCTCTCTCTCCCCCTCTCTCTCCCCCTCTCTCTCCCTCTCTCTCTCCCTCTCTCTCTCGAACACACGTCATTGCCCAAACAGCACCTTTATGTTCCTGATAGGAGCATAAAACATGTCGCTTCTCTAACTCGTGAACCTGGTGACCTTGTCCAGCCTCATTCAATCACTGGAGCAGAGAGCAGCACTAATCCAGTGGCCTGTGTCGTCTCTGCGTCGCCTCAGCCTCGCTCTGCTGTAATCAGCAAACATGAACAAAGTGTCTGAAGCACAGCCTGCGCTGTGGGGGCAAACATTTCTCAATCAGAATCCAGACTTATGCTGAATAAAATAGTAATACTTCACAAAAACCTACTCTCAAGGACGGTGGCATGATAAATAGAGCCAATTATCTTCAACTCTCATTGTTTATGACCAGCTGCTCACACATAAGAAATAGTTGATACACTTATGGTGTCTTTCAATTGGAATCCACATTGAGGCATTATGTGTTACAGCAAGAAGTATCTGAATAGAAGGTATCACAAATACATTTGAAGAAGCAAGATCCCATCATTGTGACAAAACCAGAATCAATTTAATAGAAAAGTTGACAACAAAAAACTTTAAATAATTAGCCTACTGATGTTTTTGATGGGGGTACATATGCGAACACTAATCCTGTGCATTTCCCTCAGCAGCAAAAATTGCATCGCCTTTTACACAGCTCTTTAAGATTCAAAAGAGGGGGCTGGGCCGTTCTCTCTCTCCTTCACAAAGTAATGCATGTGACCTCTGGCCATGTTTTAGACCGGAGCGAGCTGCGTGAGGCTATAGAAGTTCTCTGTACGCACCGCTCTCCGCTCAGCGGCCTCTTTATGGCTCAATGCATGGCACATAAAAACAGAGCACATTGCACAATTACTGCCTAATTAACAAGCCGATATTTTATGTGGTCAGCGAGGCCACCGACAGACCGCGCACCGTTTGCCTTTGAGTTTTAAAGGATGTGTGCTCTTAGCCTGATTTACTGACCTTATCGACACATCGCTGCCGGAGTCTGCATTTGTGTATAGGCTTAGGTTAAGTAAAACAGGCCACATACTGTATGCCTTTGAATGCACTGGGCTATTTGTCTGAGTCATGCTTTACGCTCCCTGTACTCCTCCCTCTTTTTTCTCTCCATACACACCCCCTTTCCTATAACAGCCGCGGCTTTGCATTGGGATTTGAGGTGTAATTAAATTCAATAAATAGGCGAAGGTGAAGAAATAAATCAAGCGGAAACTGATGAACAACAGGAGATTAAATGCCACTGAGGCGTGCAAACAAATATTTCAATAGAATTTTCAACAGAGGGCACCCAGGGCCCGGAGAACCTGCAAAACTTTTAAAAGTTAAAGGCAGCGACAAAAGCACCGCTAACCGCTATAATTAGGTTAAATGCCATCATTGTTTTTGACATCCTAATTTGGCAAGGCAGAAATAATTAGCTACTTGAAGGACGTGCAAGGCGTACGCTAAGCAAGCATGACATTACGATAATGCTATTTCAACTAATACAGTTTGATTGTTTTTTCTCTCAGTGACACACATTTTACCAGTTATCAGTGATCAATAAATACATAAAAAAGCAATTACTTCATTAGGATTCTAACAAATTAGCTTGGAGGTATTTTTTTTTTAATCAGAAGCACCTGGGACCCACAGTTTAGTAGCTCAACATTGGGAGCCACTGGTTTAGAAAACAAAGGCTAAGCTGCTCCACTGATTTTATGAGCTGTATATTTAAAGTGGAAATATTGGGAGGAAAATGTAGGTGAACGCTTTGGAATTTCTCACATTTCTGCCTAAATTGGTCATAAAATGTGGTCTGATCTTCATCAAAATCATAAGAATGAGTAAACAGTGTCTGCTCAAACTAATACCACCCAAACAGTTACATTTCATCACATCTTCAAAGGCCATAACATGTAAACACTGACAGGACAGGGAGGAATAAGTAAGTGAAGGTAAGTGAGGAAACTCGCTGAACTGCAGTAGTTTTGTGAAGAGGAATGGTCCAAGATTCATTCCTATCGTTGTACAAAAACAGGAAAGCAGTTATAGTATATAGACTTAAAAAAAAAAACAATCTTTCAGGCATCTCAATGTTAATGTTTTATGTGTTTGATTTTGAAATAGCATCTGTGTAAAGAAATGACAATAAGAAGTGAGAGACTGGGCTGGTCAGAACATACTTTGAGCAGCACAATAACTTTTTGATGACGGAAAGACTTTATAACATGGCTATCTTGAATGTGTCTCCTTGAAGATGGTACTGCTATTTTATCTCCTATACGACATACACATTCTCACAGACACGCATTATGGAAAAAAAAGATGAATCGGTGTAATTTACTAAAGTTGCATCCAATTGTTGTACTGTAAGTCGAGCTCTACTCCCTTTAGCTTCACTTCTCATCACCTGTTCTTCTGAGGCCAGCCAACTCTTTATTAATGACTATTGAAGTAGCAATTAATGCTGCATAATACATGAACTACAGCTGTGCAAATCTGAATAAAATGCGATTAGCTGCTAAAGAGGGTTGGAGCAATACTTCAGGCGCATGTTAATGTGTCCATTTTAGGAGAGGGGGCTGTTCTGACACACTAAACTTTCCTGTCTCGCACTCACCTAAGCTGCACAACAAAGACATAAACCACTCGGTGATGGCGGGTGATAGAGAGCGCCCCGTACTTCCATACGCTTTTATGCAATGTGACTCATAGCTTTATGCTGGTCTAAACTGCCCTACTGCAAAATCGTGTTGAGATGCCCAGAATGGAAATGAGGTGTTTTTCAAGGCCTTCACCAACTCGCTGAAAGCACTTGAGTCCACGCGGTGCCGGCCATTCACGAAACATTCACACATAACTATATAGTCGTGAAAACCTATTCTGAAAGTGGCCACATAAATTTGGCACTTTCTCCAGGCAAGTTTTTGTCGTTCACGCTTTTCGAATTTACACAAAAACTACAAAGATCTCTGAAAGTAGTCCTCAAGATCTATGAAATAGTCTCGAGGCGTGTCAGGAAGTTTTCTCACTGTTTGTTAAAAGAAAACAATCCTCCTTGTCTCTTGTGCGAAGCTAAACAAGTTCTGACTATGTTGCGGTGCAGATTTATTCACTGTATTAAACTTTGTATTGACCCATCCGCATTTGAGTAACTTTAAGATGTTTGCGGAGAACCATTTATTCTCCGTGGTGGCACTCTGAATGAAAAGTTTGTTATAGAGGCCTTTGGAGATTAGCCACAGTTCTTTTACTCGATCCACTTTTAGTCTCTTCAGTCCGGCTGCTCTTTTGCCACTTGTCAATAAATCTTTAATTCCTAAAAATACAGTCTCTGGTCCCTGCGTGTTTGTCCTCCCACTCTCCTCTCATCCTCTTGTTTTCCAACGGCTCTTTGGCATTATTATGTTGGGTTTTCTCTGCCTGTGTGAGTCTGGCGGTCCCTCTAATCCTCCAATGGACTTTCATATGCACAATATTTCCCCAAGCCCCCATTACTATGACAGCTTTTCAAACAGAACTGTGCAAAAGTTTCAGGCAGGTGTGAAAAAGGCTTTGAACCAAGGGGGCTTTCATGAAAACAGATTTTTTTCCTTTTCTATTTTTGTTATTAAAATTTCATAAAAGGTCAGTTATGACGTTCCACTGACTAAAAGCACAAAAGATTTGTTTTTTTTTATTATGATTTGCAATTGAAATATATCAGCTTTGTGACTAGAAAGAATCCCTCCCGCTGGAAGACAATAAAGGCTAATCTAATCTCACCCGATCTAATGAATTGCAAGACTTTGGCCGCAAATTGTTTATTGTTTAATGGGATCAGTGATTATTCATCTCTCGTGCTTTTGTTCATAGTTCTTCAAAACTTTTGCACAGAAATTCTGTTATTTAATTTATTCCGTTAAGCCTATTGTATTAAATTTGGATTCTCACTGCCGCATTGATTTGTACCAAGTCGCAATATATCAATTTGCCTATAGCATGCCCCACTGCGATTACTATAATAGTTTTTTGTAACCGCAGAGAATACTAGAAGGGATTGGTAATAGGACAGGGACATGTGAAGTGATAACAGGCAGGATTTCAATATTTTTGTGCCAAATGGTTTGAGCAGTGAGCCATTAAGTGGGCCACCGGCTCTCAGTCTAATTGTGCTAATGAAGTCCAGGGTGAGGCCATAATGTAGGGCCTGCACACGCTGTCACACTGAAGGTTTTATGGACACGGCTTGACTTATGGGTCACGCTCTGGTTGGCTGCATGTGAATACGTCAAAGATGGGGAGAAGAAGCATCACAAAACAATGGAGGAAGTAGCAATCCTCAAAATAAACTTTATGGGCAACTATGTAACTCGAGGACGAATATCAAGATGAGTTTCACTTCTACCTACTCTTTTTCGATTTTCTAAACTTCAAATCAATGTACCTTGATATTGCATACTTTCAGTTTTCTACAAACACCAGTATTACTAGTACTTCTCCCATTGCTATGCCTTTTTCAGCTGATACTTTTCATTCTATAGATTTTTCTACTATTCTGTAATTCCTAATGTTTTATTTGTCTGTTTGATATTTCTATCAATGTTGATTTCCAAATTGTTCTTCGGTTTGATCAAATCCGAAATGTTTGGGAATCCCTTCGAGGCAACTGCTGTTGTGATGTCGGGCTGCACAAAAACAATTGGATTTGATTTGAATTTCATTGTAGAAAGAAATGCCCTTTACACATTTGTTTCATCCCACATGTCAGAAGCAGTGGGTGACCCCGCGAGAACCCAACTCCAGAGGTAGGTTCAGCTAAAGGTTTAGCCCCAGGAGAAGACCTGGGGAGAAGACGCAAACTCCAAACTGAATTTGGGACCTTCTAGCTTCTTGAGGTGAGAGAGTTATTCAGAAAACCTTTATCTTGTATTTCCACAACTACATCTATGGCAACTAAATTTAGCCACAGGTAATGTATTTCTATGCAAGAGTACTTATAGAATTAGACGTTATCTGAAAAGGAAGTATATATCCACCTCAGTCCAACGTGACATTGAGGTCCCTGGTAAGTCATGCTAATACACTGAGTCATTTACGTAGCGGACAGCGTTACATCCCGGCCCGACCGTACCCTTCAGCCTTGCCCCCTCAGTGCATTACATTAGCCCTGCGGCTGGCCTTCCATCGCTCTCCCCATCTCCAACCCCTCCAGTGAGCAGGCCCAATCAGGAATCAATAGGCATGTCACCTAAAGCCCGTGCAGGGGTTGACACCAGTGGATACGACAAAAAAAAGTCTATTACGCAGCGGTTATCTCCATTACTGCTGAGTAACATGGTGTCGGGAGGCTGAAGATGGAAGAAGGCAGGCCGAGGAAATCGCTGAGTGTCGCCGGTGACAGGTTGTGAAACTCTAATTCGGAGCAACGTGTCTGATTAACCTGCATCCCTCCTTTGGGATAGGCTCCGCAAACGGGCCAAGGCGGGGGGACACACATCTGGCTCTCTGTCTACAAATGACTATGCCAAATCCAGGAAATGTCGACAGAGTAAGCCAAATGTCATTAAAATGAAAAATTACAGAAAATAAGAAATAACACAACAGTGACTTCTGGTGCTTCTCATCAGTGTAGTGACAGAATAATCACTGCCTTTTTTTACTTGGCAGCAAAATCTAAAAACCCAAAATGACAATATCCTAAACTCACCTGGGATTTAGTTCGGTTCCTTTGCGTTTTCAACACACACACACACACACACACACACACACACACACACACACACACACACACACACACACAAACACACACAAACACACACACACACACACACAATGCCCTGACTTTCTTCCGATTTAGGGTTGTACATCAAAGTCTTCTCGGGATACAGCCGAGTCAGAGCATAGCGGGGGTTTTGTCAGTGCAAGCAGCCGGTATCACATTTATCAATACATTTGTGCCCATGTCAGCAGAAACATTTAAGAGTTCAAAGTTCACGTTGGTTGTCCACTGTCAGCAGGTATTAGGTGTTTGCCAAGCCATGCCCCGAGTCTAAACGGCATCAACGAGGAGCGCTCTCCTAAATCAGGCTCATCAGCCTCTGGGCATAAACAATTTGCAACCTCAGCGGATCTGTCACACTCTCACTCGGTAAAGCTTAAAAAAATCAAGATGAATGATGCAGCAAAAATGTCATTGAAAAGTGATCAAGAGTTTGCGCACCAGGGGTATTGGAGTGATCGCATGTGCACTACAGAGGCTAAACACTGCCCTGGACTTAGAGAGATTTGAGAATTAATAGGTGTGGAAAAAGTCAGATATCTAGGGACAAATCATTATCTTTGAGAAAAATATCCAAAGAGAAAGTAAATAACCATTGGTCGGGGGAAGTGGTCACAAATAACGGCAGATATAAAAACTGAACCAGGTCAAAACATCTGCAATACGGCAAATTCTAGTACAGAACACTTGCCTGCCCTCCTCAATTTAAAACCATTGGCTCTGTAGGATGTTTCGATGTCACATGAACGCAGCCTGTGTCAGTGGCCTCTCACTTCTCTCCAGAGTTGTATCAGATGTTAGACGTTTTGTGTCAATGAGCTGATTGCATTAGGGGCTTTCCAGCTGGAGACCGATGGGACAGGCCCCATAAAGCACTGTGACACTGTTCACTGGGCTTCACCTTGGCCCAGTAACCTTGATCCGTCAGGGCATCAGTCAGTCTTTAATTGCCGAAATGCCCCGTGCCGTGTGTGGGTGGAGCAGCTTTGTCTTTCCCCAATGGAGCCACCTCTCCTTTTTTTTCCTTTTTTTTTTTGCCCACGCTTAGCCTCTCTGCTCTCCTGCGCCTCTGGCTTGTTTTATGACACTCATTTGCCTGATTAGCTAAACAAATGCTGACTGCTCTCTCGCCACCTCCTCAGACACGCAGCCATGGACCTTAACCCCCCCCCTTCACTGCCATTTGTATTTCCAATGGCCAGTGTGCAACGCTTGAAAATTATCTACTGTAAAAGTGCTCATAAATCATTACGCCTCTGAATCAGCAAACAGTGGCATTAATCAGTGGCTTTACGACAAATACTGTACAATTAATGTAATCTATTTATCTTCATTGAGAACGCGCGAGATGCTGCAGGGTCTGTAGCGCTATATAATATATCGCAGGCCCGAACCACAGCGATTCCTGTAATGTTTTATCTCGTGTTTTGTGTTTGCATTGATAAAATATGCAAATGGCCGCAAAAGGACCCTCCCACCGCCAACATGGCATTTATCTTAGTAAAATACAGCCTTTGATGCGGAGACCTTCGCTGGTAATGAAAGCAATAGGTCTCTGTGAGTGGAGATTGCTTTTGCAGAGCTTCATTTTACAGCCTGCCGTAGAATACACTCCTCTGGCAACTCCTCCTGAATGTTTCATCACAGAAGCCCGATCCCAGGGGCTGCTACAACCCCCTCATCACACATAGGCACGCATCATGCACGGCCGAGATACGAGAGTCAACTGGATGCCATTTCATCTGCTACGGGAGCCATTCCATTGCATATTCAGCGTGGGAGGGTACAAACGTGATAACATTTGGAAGCCAGGCGCAGCGACAGAAGCTACGGTTATGTCAGAATAGCTTTTGGATGTGTCCAATTATCCACTCTGGTTGGTCTATGGTGAGACACTCACAATAAAGTTGTTGTTTAGTTCTTTGAAAATGTGCCACTTTACGACGACAATGTGCATTGCTCTCTGATGCTCTCAGCTCCATGTTCCAGCACATAAAGGATAATGTGCATGTTTTCGATAAGACATAACTGTTACCAGTCAGTGTTAATGTCATTGCACCAGTCGTGTAGGTGAGACACCATTACAGAATGACTCTTCCTTTCTAGTGTGGCTCAAAAGAACTCAGAGCAGCTGTCTCTAAACAGAAAACTTGCAAAAGCCATGGCTGGTGGCTGCAACTAATCACTTAAAGCAGTACTAAGAAACTTGTTTACCATAATACATCCTTTTCATAGTCCCTCTGGGGGTAATACAAGTGTTGATGGGATAATCGGGGGGTCTTTCATCTCCCACTGATGCCTCTGGTCAGAAAACCACAGATTGCAGCGTTCCAGCACCGGGGCGGAGGCCCCAATACACACCAATGGAATCACGAAGAAGAAGGCAAAAAAATTATCTCCATTGTGTAATTGGATGTACAATATCCCTCTGTCCCTTTGTCTTTTCTGTCAGCGTAGTATTTACTCTCACGGATAATTAATGAGTAAAAAAATGTAACATACTCCGACACCTGCAGTGGCGCTTATGGCCTCTAGGGCAATTAATTACTTAGTACTGCTTTAAGGTGCCTCAAGTCTGTATTACAAGTTAAAGTCAAGGATAACACAACAATACTGTATGTGGTGTACTGTGAAGAATATCATTCAACATCAGCTGCTTTTTGTGTTAAACGTCTCACCACTAGTTGGCAATCTCACCATTTGATCTGCTCAAATATGAACACAGCTCATTTTTTTGTCCTCATTAATAAAAGGGTTTGTAAATCACCAAACATGACACAAGATATTGATCAAATTGGTGACTCACCAACAACCTTAGTGTGTCTTTGCTTTTTGAATTAGCTTCTAGACTGAAGCATACAGTCTAGATCTGACGCATACAAAACTAAAACATAAAAGCAGTGTTAAGTAACTCATGCCCCTTGAGGCCATAAGCGCCACCGCATTTGACGTAGCATGTTGCGTTTTTTTGTTTCACTCATTAATTGTCCGTGAGAATAAATACTACGCTGACAGAAAAGACAAAGTGAGAGAGGGATATTGTACATCCAATTACACAATGGAGATACATTTTTTTTCACTTAACTTGGCTGTAAATACTGTTTAAGCAGTTAGCTTTGCCCGTTAGCCTGTTAGCTTCTTCTCCACGATTCAATTAGTGTGTATTGGGGACTCCTACCTGGAGGTAGCAAAGTTGCAATTGTGGCTTTCTGGCCAGAGACACCAATCATCCCATTAACACTTGTTATACCCCCAGAGGGACTATGAAAAGGATTTATTAAGGTAAACAAGTTACTTAGTACTGCTTTAATATGTTTGCACGCTAATTGTTTAACCTAATGTGCGAGAAAGATGTGTGCAATCCTACATTTTAAAATATCTTTTTTATAGTCTATTGTATTTAGTTGGTGACTCATTTTTGAATCACTATCATTTTAGTTTTCAAGTAACGCTTCTGCTTGATGGATTCCACCAAAGAGATGGAAAGAAGCCAAAAGCAGTGTAATTTGTGGGGCACAGGATACAGGCTGAAGAGGAGACTCATATCCACTCGGAGGCCAGAGGCTGCGTTCTAGACAACTTAAACACTGACGGTTCAAACATAGTCACACAGTGGGAAGTGCGAACAGTGGCTTTTAATTAACATTAGGCCTATCCGTTCATTTGAAAGAGTCTTCAGGAGTGAGACAGGGACTTGAAAGCTCTGCTGATAAACCAGTCATACCAACGGAGTCCCTATTTCTGCCATAATTTGATCTCTTTCACTTTGTACCTTGCGTCTTTTTAGAAACAAATGGTGCTTTCCTTCCTTCCTCCCACTGATCCGTTTGATCCAACCTCTTTTCTCTGCGCAATTCTCTTCCTTCAAGCTTCAGTCTCTTTTTTTCCTGACACTCTTTTCTTTATTTCGTCTTGCTCTCAGCTTTTCTCCTGCTTTTATCTCCACTTCTTACAGAATAACTGTACGGCTTGGTGGGTATAATGAGGCTGTTCCTCTACACTTCAAAACTTCCCTTCACCCGTTCGCCAGGGCAATAAAACAAACCCGAAACAAATGTTCTGACATTTCGACACGGGGGGGAGATGAGTGGCCTAATCCATGCATCCCAAAATTGCACAACAGCTTAAGCAATGGAGACAAAATGAAATCCTAATACAGTAAATTAATCACAATATGAGTGCACAGGAACTTTTGGTAAATCTCATACAAGTCCAGGAGCATTGTACAGAATGAGGTCATCATTCTTACTAAACTCTTGTTTTGGAGACATCAAATCTAAATCATCTTGGACTGAAGTTTGTGTTCACATTCTTAAGGGAGAACCATTGGTTATGGAGTGTTTATGCTTTTCTCTCTTTACATCCCAGTTTTGCTCATCCCGTGTTGTCGCAGCCAATGATCTGTCCAAACTATTGTAATTCCTCTGATCGCAATGTACCCCCGTCCAGTGTGGAATTAGTAAACATGATAGTGTGCTGGGCTTATTGGGGGCGAGAGTAATTAAAGCCAAGAGCAGCTCTACGTGCAATTCTGTAAAGCATTTAGCCGCGGCGCTGGAACACATTGTCATGGATCACACCAAATTGGTCTGGGCAGCTTATTGTGCGGATACTGTTACTGTAGCACGTTTATAAAAGTAATTGGAGTGAGTGAAACGCCCATGGTACCCGCACAACACACACCTCCGCAATAAACTTGATTATTATGGTAATTATATAAATATAAATACTTCATCTGAAGGCTCAGATTCATCATCGCTTTAGTTAGGAGTGCGTTTGCAGGGCTGGGAATTGGGACTCGCTCAGAAAGCCAATACCATGAGTTGGTGGAAGTTAAGCACAATTAGATATCCATCTGAAGAAAAGGCGACGTTCTCACTGTGCTGCTAATAATCATTTTTCTTGTTCTTCTATTGATTTTTGTTATGGATGCCTGGATTCCGGCCTTAAAGAAAAGCGGTAAAGGGAGTAGTAGCGGCAGAGCGCGAGGATAGAGGGATGGCAGGACAGCAGTGCGAAGGAGGAGGGTCACTGATGAGTCTTGAGGCGCCCTGAGCAGTAATGAGCAGGCAGTAAAAATGAGACTGCATTGTGTTGTACTTTAAGGTAGTTCATCTTTAAAATGAATAGTCCCTGAAGGGCCAGGTGGTTAATGCCATTTATTAATAGACAGACAGGGCCAGCAGTTTTGGCTGCACTCCTCTGAGAGCCTTTAGTGAGGATGGAGAGAGCGTGAGTGACGAAGAGAGAGGAAAAAGGAGTAGGAGGGATTGGCAGTGCAGCTGAGCAAATGAAGGACAGACTGCTACAGAGACTTAATGATGGCTATGATAAAGTGCTACATGGTGAATAGCATTATAAAAAACACAGAGGCCTTCACACTGTTTCATTTGGTCAAGGAGGTAGAGGAAGACTAAAGACAACTTTGGAAAAATAGTCCGGTATGCTGAATTGTTCGTACATTGAACAAGGATGTAAAACTATCAGACTGAGTGCACATACTGTTTTTTTTGCATGCCATTTAATTCCAAGCCTTTTTGTGTAAAACCTTTGCCACAGGATCCTTGAAACTTCATGAATTGTCAACAGTTCCTCCATGTGCTATCTTTCATCGCGGGTTTTATAACTCTTTTAACATGGAAAACAGGTCAAAGTAATCCAGCCATGTGTTACAAAAGTATACAAAAATGTCTAAGCTCAACTCGTACTAAAAACAGCGGGGCGTGAAGCTGTTTAAGTCAAGGCAGAAAAACGATAGCTGCCAACAAAGGCAAGAAACTGTTTCAAACCAGTGACGTTGTACTTAAAACGCTGAGGAGAACCACCTCATGACATCAGCAGGTGGAAGGATGAATAACTCAAATATAAAAGCCTGGATGAAAGAAGAAAAAAAAGCAGGTGTCTTCTTGTAACAATGATATGAAAAGCTATTTCTGAAAGGTCAGTTTAGTATTACTTGCTGTAAGTCAAAAGTTGTCCATGTTTTTCATCAGAGAGGTTACTGTTTGATTTGTACAATTTGTAAAAAAAAAAGTGAATATTGGCTACCTTAACCTTCATTTAATCTTAAGACAAAATGTAG
Organism: Gobius niger; assembly: GCF_951799975.1. Classification (NCBI taxonomy): domain Eukaryota; kingdom Metazoa; phylum Chordata; class Actinopteri; order Gobiiformes; family Gobiidae; genus Gobius; species Gobius niger. Next base: position 16,221,947 of record NC_136868.1, read on the forward strand.
AAATGATGTGCAAAGGAACTTAAACGATAATCTCCTCCGACAGGGATTTATTTCCATATTTAAAAAGACAGGTGTGTGCGTCCATCCGCTTCTGCGTGTGTGTGTGTGTGTGTGTGCGTGTGTGTGTGTATGTGTGTGTGTGTGTGTGTGTGTGTGTGCCTGGTCCTGAGCCCGCAGTGACCTGTCCTACTAATGAACCAACACACATTACCTTCCTGTTAGCTTCCTGTTAGCCTGCTCAGTGCCCCGCCATTTGTCATAAAGCGGGGGGAGCTGTCACAGGGGGGCTGAAGACACACCACACATCAGCAGTGGAGAAAGAGAGAGAAAGAGAGAGGGAGAGAGGCCTGGCTGCTGCATCTACCTCTATCTGTACACCTCCCCTCCCAGCATGCACCACTCTGGCCAAATAGCTTTCATTACACGGGAAGTATCAGTCTTGATAAAAGATCTAAACAAAAGAGGAGCGGGTGGATTTACTGTGCCGCTCCACCTGGGCTTCCATAATATTGTTGGTGTTTCGAGTAAAATATCGCCCGCTGCCATTTGCACACATCTAAATCTCACAGTGTAGACCGTGTCAGTGTGTTGCTAGCTACAGGCCATATTGCTATTGATTGGTGGAATGAACAATTTCTTACCTGATGTTGGAGATGCACCAGAGGCAATGGCATGGGGGAGAGAGAAGCAGAGAATTTGATTAGTGGTGGCCCTAGACTGTATACAGTATGAACAAGCTCAAACAGGGAAGTACTGAAGGGGCGAGTATAGTCCATTATTGCACAGTGGCAATCAACTCAGCAAGCCACACACCATAAATCATCCCCAAAATGTGTGATTTTAACATAATGCGAGGACAATGCATCTGTCTAGCTTGTCAAAAACATATTAATATTCATGTGTTTCATGTTTTCCAACAAAATTTTAGAATTGTATTGTATCATTATATAGAAGCAAAGGATGAAGAAATACTGAAATCTATACCCAGCACACTATGCATTGTGTATTCATGAAGCACTGATGGCGATGATAAAAACAAAGATATTTTTAAGCCATCTGAATGGGACTGGTGATCCCCTCGGCCTCAGCCCATTGGCCCTTGCGGCCCCTAAAGCTCAAACAACCACAGGAGCCTGCCACCACAAATATGCTTTAAACACATAAATATTCATTGGCATTGCACATAAAGCCTGTCCATGCACTAGCAGAGGCAGCCATCTGCATTACCAGGACTCAAGCTGTGAGAGCGGCTCTATCCACCAACCTCCCTCATACGTGCAAGCACCGGCAGGAGGCAGGGCCGGGCCAGATCCCAACTCCCAGCGTCCTACACTTGGCAGGTGAGATGGTGTCTATCTATGGCACTTTATTTCTGTTTCCCGTCAGCTGAGTTTAGCACACTTTGTGGGCGAGTGTTACTTTGATAAAAAGCCTCCACACAAAGTTATATTTTGAAGACTATTGTTCAATGCAGAACAATAAATCTGTAACGACTCCTATCTTAAAGCAACACAACTTTGTTTTGTTGGCTAAGCATGGCTCTAACCAGGTTACTACCTGAATGGGAGACCGCAAGGGAATACCAGGAAGCCAGTGAGTGAGTGAGTGAGTGAGTGAGTGGTGGTTGGAGGGATTGATGTAGACTGGGCAGCCTCGCTTCCGTCAGTCTACCCCAGGGCAGCCATGACTACAAACATGGCTTACCACCGCTGAGTATGGAGTGAATGATGAAATTGCGACTACAAAAAGCGCAAAATAAGACTAATGCCTTATACAGCTAATAGCACACTGCTTGCGATCTCCATGGGAAGTTCCCGAAAACAGCTGAACATCATCTACAAAACCTTGGCTTTAGATATAAAGATCATACAGTGTATGTGAGATGTATGTAATGTCTTGAGTACACATGGCCTCGTGTCCATGTCCTGCTGAGCTCTTGGCTGACAGAACGGCTCATACAGATAAGGCCAAGGGATCTCCAGCCTGATCCTATGTCACCACAAGCTGCTCTCCACTAAGATTGCATCAGGACAACTTTCAGAAAGAAATTTGGCAGCAGGGGCACAATGGAAAACCATGAATGAGTTAAAACTACCAACACTTGGGGAATTGTCTGAGTAATGATTACACGGTCCTTATGTCGCAGCTACAACATGGAATGAGGGGCAACACCCGGAGAATGAGTTTGCACTGGTAAATGGTAGATTAAGGTAGCATAGTAGTAAAATGGTTGGTCCAGTAAAAAATGAGTTTAGCTTCAGTTTTCTGTGCAGGGAGCTTTCTTGGAAACTCTTAAGAAAGACTAGATAGTCATAGAGATGAAGTGAGTTCAAGCCCCTTCTGAGAGCTGAGAGCTTTCTAAACCTAGAGCTAACCCTGTGTTAAATCAGAAATGCAGTTGCAGCACTGTTGTTCACGCATGCGCATCAACAATTTTGTTTAGACACTTCTCGGCGGCTAATTCTGATGCAACAACCTGCAGCTAGAATGCTCCAATGATGATAAACAAACAACATTTTGGACGGGGAGAGCAATGGCGGAGGGCTGGAGAGAGAGGGGGGCGGGAGAGAAAGTGGCAGCGGCGCCGGGCAAATAAGACTCAGGGGCTTTTTCTCTAACATGAGATAGTTTCGCTTCTTTTAAAATGTATGTTTGAAGTTGGGGCTCAGCTGAACACAAGCTGTTTGAAAAAGCCTGATGCAAGACTGGAGCCGCAGATGAGAGAAAGGCCAGAGAGAAGGAAGGAGAAGTGGCTATGATCCACGCACAGACTCAGAGAAATATATGCAAAGAGCTTCTGTGGAAGAAAACAAGTAAATTGAAGGAGGCCTCCAGTGGTGCAAAGTGGATGTTGCAGTAAAAAGTCAATAGCCGAAGTAGAAATGAAATCATAAATTATGGGAGCAAACATGTAAGCACATGTGTGGTGTGTCCCCAAGGAGAAGCAATATAATACCACTTCGCACATCTTTCACGCACAACAAAAAGAGACAACCAAAGATATGGCGGCTATGATCCAATGAGATTAAATCTGAATGTGCTGAAGCCTGGGTTCTGTGGTAGTTAATGATGACTTTCATGTGGGAAGGTCAGAAGATGGCAAATTGTCTTTCTCGTGCTCTAGAAGTCTCCACTGTCCAGGACACACACACACAGACACACACACATATATGGACACACTTGTGCGGCACTTTAATCAGAGCGTGGCATGCTCTCAGTCCAGACAAAGCCCAATCAGAGCGGTGATAATTTGGCCTCTCCTTCAATCAGCAGCACCATAATTGCATCAGTCACAATCTCCATTTCATCTTTCATCTGGGTGTCATGGCGGACATGAGACAGAAGGACACTGTGGTACAGAGTAGACCTATCATTACCAAAGTGCGGCCCGAAACCAGAGAACAATACGGCAAATTGTTACTTCAAAGCAGGGCTGAATGAATTTGGACAAAAAATATCAGTGTCTTAATGTGATTTTTTCCATCAAGTACTGAACTTTGCAGTGCACATTTTCAGATGTCAAAGAGGGAGTATTATGATTGGTGCAGGTATCTACAGGTAAATCAGCTGAAACAAAATGCCCAGTGGTTTCATGTCCTGATTTTGACACAATGTCACCATAAGCCCCTCCCACGCCCCTCCCTTTCACTGCACAGCTCGTTTGATGTGGCTAGTGAAGCTATGGTGAGTGTCTGTACTCCACGATGAGAGGATTAAGCTTAGCAAGAGATCGAGAGGTGAGGCAAGCAGGACCTCAGGAGGCGCTTTTTGGGAGCTGCCTGCCACTGCGGTGCTAAAAACAAAAAAAGAGCCAAAGGAGTAGCTTCAAGATTACTCTAAGGTGCGCGAGTGGGTCGAAACACAGCTCCAGGTATGTTTTTGATGAGAGAGTATTATAATGCTTTTTAAAAAAAGCTGTAACGTGCTTAATACCCCCCCGGACTGAAATACTGTATGAGCTGCTAAACGGATATCAGATTATATTTGTCAAGGTACAACCCCATTGAGACACAAAGACATTCAGGGACTATACAGAGTTTAAAAATGTAAAAAACAAATATGTATTTTCCTCCCCCCACATGTTCCAGCCATGACCTAATGTGTAGAATGAACCCAGACCTGTTCACCACAACTGCCTCTAAAATCCTGCAGTGTCACTCAAAAAGGTGTTAATTCGGGTCCGAATTGCCGTCATGCACAAGCTTAATATAGAAGCTGCAGTTACACGTATGACCTGAGGTGGCAGTAGTGAGTATTAAATGGCTAACTTGCATCTAGCCCCTTTAAGTCTCTCTGCGGATGAAACGTAAAAAACAGACATAATGCAGCCATTACAATTTGCTAATTGCGATTACGATGCGATTAATCTTCTCACATTTCTTGAATATTCTTAAGTCACCAATGCTTAAGGCTATTTTAAAGCAGTGATTCATTCTCAGGCATTCACTATATACAATTAACATATCTACAAGGTTCACATAGAAGAGACCCGAATTCTCAAAAGGCTTGTCAGCGTGATGGCTTCCCGTGACTTTTGTTATCTTTAGGCAAATGGCTCACATATGTTCCTGCTGTAGAGTAATTCATATGTCAGGTATGTGAAATTAACCTCTAAATGATTAATGGGACGCTTGAAATCCTCAGAAGTAACACGAGGGATCACCAAGAAGGAATCCATAATATGGGCCATTACCAAGGAGCCAGAAAGGATTCGAGTGGAGCGCAAGATGTAGATAAATGTTGAAATATTAATGAGCAAATAAGCTGTGATCGGAAAAACAGCGATTTGACTTAAACCACCTTGGACTGTAGTGTTAAATGGTCATTTGGTCATATGGCTGTTGCATATTTTATTTATTATCTGAAACTTATTTTCCTGCATTCCTTATCTTGACTACTTTTGATAAATCGTGATCTCTCCAACACCCAGCTACGTTGTCTATCAGTTTGGGTAAAGATCCTTATATTCACCATTTTCTCTGCTTTTAACACGTGACAAATAGATCTTTACTTGCTGCCTATGTTCCCAGCAGGTTTTAGCCGGCGCCGCCATATATCCACTAAATCCATAACCACTGCATAGCACTGGGATTCCTACCGGACTGTGAGTTTAAAAGGCAGAAGGATCAATTCGGATGATCTATGAAAATTATTAGTAATGACATTTATGAATTTTTTATGGAAGGTAGAAAATGTCATCATAAATTTTTATATACGAAAATGAAGCCGGAATATAAAACAAACAGCATTAAACATTGAACGTGTCCACCATGTCAAAAAGGTTGTGCCCAGAATAATGGGCGAGTTAACAGACAAGTGGGCGGATTTAAACAAGCCACCACTCTCCTCTGTCCTCGCTCTCCGGCTTTTTCCACCAGATAGAAAAGGTCAAGGCTCCGTGTCTAATTAGCATTGGAGAACGATGTGCCAGATTCAAAGGTTGCTATTTAATAAGAGCCATCATTAATTATTGAGTAATTGCATCTGTTTGCACTGATCTCAACCAAATTCATTATATATATTACAAATGGAAGTGAGCAGCAAACCGTGGGTCCTGGGTTTTAGTGCTGTTCCAGGCGAAAGGTATCTGGAAAATGTCCGACAACCGACTAAAGGAAGAAAAATGCCTTGGAAGGCAGCTCGAACTGGTATTTACAACTTGTAAACTCAGAGATTATCAGAGTGGTCCAACTTCAGACACAGATGAATGCAGCAATGGTGGCCAACACGAAGAAGGGTCACTGAATGAACAAAAACGATACTTGGTTTTCGATACCTATGCTAAATTATTTGTCATATAGAACTATAAAACAGAGTAATAATGTTAATGTATTCCTTTTCCTTATTTCATTTCTTTTGCCTTTGTTGTTTTGGGGTGAAACAACCAAGGAACTTCCTTTAACTGCAAAACTCACAAACTTTTGACATTTTTTCCCAATTTTGCCCCAATTATCCCTATTTTATTTCCCTTTGTTTTTCCCAATTTTTTCCTCTTTTTCCGGTACCCACCCAGCCCTAGTCATAGGTACTGTCATATTTTCCCAATACCAATACCAGATACCGTTGCCTGAACAACACTTTTTTTGATACCTACATTAAATTATTTGTCATCTAGAACAAACAAAAAAAATCAATCAATAAAGTTATTCCATTCTTATAGTTTGTGATCATTTATTTGAGCTCAAACAACCAAGTAACTTTCTGTAGTGCTGTCCCAGGATCTAAATTATTTATTTTTTTCCAGTGCCAGTGTTTGTTACAGTTTTTTCCCCCCTGATACCACACCTATACTGGTAAAGATGTTTTGATACCACACTGGGTTGCATACTGGCATCATACTGGCACTCTGAAAGATTGTCTAGTTCAGGGGTAAATGCTCAATCTATATCCGATTAGGCTTTTACAATAACTTCATGAAATGTGCGCATTAAAACAGCTTTTTTAAAACTCCGGCAAAAGTATCAGCATGAAACATTGCACAAATCTATAATTCATATTCTAAAATGATTACTAGTCAAGCACATAAACACAGAGGAGCTGACATTTTTACCCCTGACCAGTCAAAGTGCAGCAACTGAGGCAGCGCGCACTGATGTCCTTGCCTCCGTTAGAGTATATCATTTTTAAAGAGGCTATATTTTGCCATTTACCGCTGACGAGAGCAAATTTCGTGGGGACAGGAGAGACATGGAACATCTGGATAGCATTTAGGCTGTTTATAAAGACAGGAAGTCCTCTCTGACCTGTTTTTCACACTTCATTTACTGCCATGGATGGGTGTCAAATCTGCAAGTGTGTGTGTGTGTGTGTGTGCGTGTGTGGTTGTTTTCTCGCACACACTCCCTTTGCACTCCCTGTACGCCTTAAAAATACATGAGAACATTGCTGTGGTATCAAGTCAACCCTCTCCTACCGGACCAGTATACGCGTGTTGCGCCAGCTGCCAAACAAAGGTTATTTGTGCCGGCTGGGCGTCTTGGGGCGAAACGTCACCACACTTAAACTAACATGCAGATATAACTTCAGTATACAATGGAAGTGTCCTGTATGGCTCAGAGCTTACAAAAGCATATTGCAGTTGTAGTCACAAGTATGTACAAAGACTTGCACAGCCAATGTCCAGGCTTTACAGCAGCTCAACATCTTGGCCACACTTGACATCCTCGTCCTACCATCTCTGGGCAGCCTAATTACGGTCTGAAGGAGTGCGCTTCTGCCAGTGACAGTTGGTTCGTCCGGGGCAGGCAGAAGAATAGCATGTGGCTAAGGGGAGGGGATTAGCATTCACATGGCACCTGTTGCCAGCCTGCGTGCCCATGCAGCCTGCACATAATTACAGTGATTTTGTGGAGGAGAGGAGTGCAGGGGTAATTGTAGTCTTGGCAGAGCACAGAGAAGAGAAAGAGAGCGCAGCAGCAGCAGCAGAAGGACTATCCCCCACCAGAACTGCAGATAAATGTGTCCGTTACTTTAGACACATAAACAGTTATAAAATACACTCTGATCTGCCGGCCGCTTGTACTCGTGCACGGGCATCTGAAAACCGTAATTAAGTCTCTGGTTTCCAAGGCAACGCTTTGGTGGACAGATGACAGAGTTAAGCGAAAGCACAGGCGACATTCAGAATGGTAATCAAGAGGACCTAATGACACTGATGGGTGGGGGACCAGCAGCCAGGGCTCTGCAGGGCTCTCCGCGATGGATCTGTGCTAATAAAAAACATCTCGGAGCTATAAAGCCCCTGCCTAGGCTCACTCACTTAGCAAGCCTGTTGTGCCATCACTTCAGCCATTACAAATTATGTTATTTAGTAAACGTCTGCCGGGACACCCGGGGGACGGCAGAGAGGCTAGAAGAAGTGGTGGGTGAAGGGAACATATAATATTACATAAAGCGTTAGCACGGTGTAAAGCTTCGATGATTGCTGTTAAGGTTTTCATTACACAAAATGAGTAATTGCTTGTCATTTGGAGCTGGCATATCCCACAATCATCCTCACTTCTGTGCCATCAATCAAGCGTTTAAGTGCTGATGACGGGGCGCACATTTAAAGCAGGCCAGCCGAGCCACAATGCACTAGGGAAACTCATTGTTTGCTTCGTTACTCCGCCGAGCCCGCCGACTGTTGGAGTGTGCTGTGGCCGTCTTGTGTGTCTATTGTCTCGAGCCAGAGTTGGAGCGCTTATCTGCAAGGAACAAGACCAGGATGGAGCCAGGTACTCATAAACAAAGGTTTATGCATTACCCACTAGCGCTGTAAAGTGCTTTGTGTCCATTCAGGGAGTTAGGCGCTGTTGTTTTCTTGTCAGAGGTCTCGCGCAGTAAGGTAGAGATTTTACCTTCAGCTAAAGTAAAACTACCCCGTGTGAGAGTGAATGTGTTCAGTCTGGCTTCAACTTGTCAGGACCATGGTGTACATTTATTTTTGATGACTTATTTTTTTATTCTATTTTATTGTAACAGGGATTGTCCACTGCATTTGTCCCATCTTTCAACTAGTGCCTCAGGGGAACATGTCAGACGCAGTGGGTACCCGCAGTGCAGCACCCGCAGTGCAGCACCCGCAGTGTGTGCAGCACCCAGAGACCCATCTCAAGAGCTTGACCCAGGATCTTGGTCCGGAGATCTTTGCTGAAGGATTTCTCAGCAACTAAAACTAAAGAACAGTGAGCAGAAGAAAGGTCAATAGTTTAAAAATGAGGAACTATGACCTAAAATTGGGAGAATGAATTACATGAATGATTTTGCCATTTCTTTCTGCAAAGTAGGTCACTTAGCACGCACAAAAACACACACACACACACACACACACACACACGGGCACACTTCACTGGGATGCTGCTGCTGGATTACAGCCACATATTTGCCCAATCTGTAGCACACAGCTCAGTGAGCCTGGAGCTGAGGCCAAGAGTTACCATTACTTATAGGCCTGCTTAGGACCAGCAGCAGTGACTCCCACATTCACACGAGCCCAATGTGTGCAGAGCTGCAGAGGGCAGAACGGGCCCCCAAGATGAGACTGAGAAGACACATAGCATGCCAGTCAAGCAAATGATTAACGCAGTAAAGTCAAAGTCAAGTGGAACAACAGCTAACTCTCTGGTGCAGCCTGAGCCATCATATCCCCCCCCCCTCCCCAAACACACACATCTTCTCCATTCCTCATCCCCCTTTGCTCCCGATTCCCACCAAATCTCAAGCTTGGTTTGACAGCAATAAAGTGTGCAGCTCAGGCAGCCTGTGCTAGTAATATACTTTTTTCATACAGATCAGCCCGGACGGCGATATAGCCAGAAGGCACAAGATGAATATAGTGTACAAAATGATGACAGGGGATGGCTTGGAAATGGAAATTCAAAGATAGAAGCCCAGCACAACACGACATAACAGGTTCATATTTATTTTTAATATTGAAGATATTTTTACATAAAACAACTACCAGTTAATAAATAAGTCACAAATCTTTTATGTCTGACTCAATCAGAAATCATTTTCCACATAGCAAGAAATCTTTGTGCAAAAAAGGCTTAAGACACATGGAAAAATGATGGTGTTCTGTTATTTTTTACTTTCTGTATGTTTGTGATGCAAATAATAATAATCAAAAAACGAGCCTGCATGGTTATCATGCATGTTTAGTTTCAGCAGACAGAAGCAGTGAGCAGATGGGCACATGAACAGGCAGCACCAGAAGCAGCTACAGAAGGTCCCAGGGCCAGCGCAGAGTAAACAGGTATTCATAGCCAGTACTGGCTGAGGCGGAGAGATCAATAGCTTAATGGAATTACACTGGCTTTGAAACATGACTGTCAATCATATCTTCCAAAGCCTGTTTGTTGTTTGCTTTAGGCCTAACTCGCTCCTTCGAAACTGGGCACAAAAACCTTGACCAGCTGAGAAGATGAAGAGGCACTTTGATACACCGATAATGGATCGTTTTAAAAGCCTCAAAGGAACATACACAATAGGCTTAATGACATGTCCAGTTTCTTGCAGGTGAATTTAACACAGACACGTGATAATGTATTTGACATCATTAATCAACTGAATTGCAACCCACAAGATATTAATCATTTGCAAGCCTTTTTGAGCCTTTGTGTGTTCTCATCATATATTTCAGAGATGATTCATTCAGATATACAAATGAAATAGATGATGCCAAAGAAAGAGCCTTTTTTTCTATCGTAAAGCTGTCTTTGAGCCACAGTAGGTAGTGTCTGATTTGGACACAAAACCCTTCCCAAGTGAGGAGAAAGACACATTTTAAAAGTAAACAATCAAGCCCTCTCCTCCTTCCTGCCAGATAGGACCCAACTTGGTCAAAGTGATGCCACCAGGGATTCTGATTAGTTGCTGAGATCAGCAAAGAACGGGACTTAAGAAAGATTAGATTATTTAAAATCACTTATGTTACATTAAATTTCAGGCCCAGGTGGTCAGTTATGTGCACTCTATTGAATTTGTAAAAGATTCAAACTTATAGACTATCACTTTAAAGGCAACATTACTCTTAAGACATATGTGGGCCAATCACTGAAACCAACCATTTTGTTAACAGAATGCCACTTGAAATATTGGCGTAAGAATAAAATTTCCTGTATATGAGCCTAAACTGCTAATCCTGCCCCTGTGAAGCCTGCGTGCCCCTCCACAGTAAATCCCTGTTTGTCTGTGCACCAGCAGTGGGGTGGTGGCACACTGAGACACCCATACTGTACGCAGATAAAAATACTTGCCACACGGCATGAAGGCGCGAGGCTAAGCTCACCGCAGGGATGGCGGGTGTGGCGAGCGATTAGGGGCCGGGAACAGATGCCCACCTGCTCCCCCTGAACTTGTGCCGTGGCTCTGCTTTGCCACGCGGCCCGGGCATGCCCCTGGGTGCCTTAATACACTGTTTCCATCTGTTGCCTGGAAAGTGAAGGGCAGAGATGTCCAAGTGCATGCATGCTGCCTTTCTCAATCTGTGGCCTCTCCTGAGCCGCTTTCAGCAGGGTACGGAGATTGTCACAGTCCATTTTTTATTACTTCAGTACAGTGCCTTTTTACAGTATCAAAGTACCAGAACTAAAATGCTACCAAAACTACTTGGCATTTAATTTGAAGCTGATTATGTTGACATATAATAGGTTAGTGGATTATTAAATTGCAGCTGCCTCCTTCAATGTGAGGTTTGTTCCAGTATCCAATTTAATGTTTTAAAGGAATAGGCCATACTGGGATATTTTCTTAGCTGAGCTTAGACGAGTTGATGCGTACCTGTCTGGTCTTTACCCGTGTACTCAGTCACGCAAAAAGACCTCGCATGTTGTTAGCATTTCCACTCTAAGCTCAGGTAAAAACATCTCAGTATGGAAAAACGGTGGCCTGTTCCTTTAGCATAAGTTTCAATTAACAATTTTGAAATTCTGACTTCTTTTACACCTTCACTCCCTTTGCTTACGCCTGTATTCACAAACCCTGGTCCTCTCCGGCCCCTCAAGGACACTGAATTCTGACCCTGATCCTGAACCTGATCCTGATCCGATGCAGTGGTTCTGAAACTTCTCACACCAAGCACCTTATAATTGATATGGGCTTCAAAGATATCCAGCCTTAACATAGTAAGATTCTGCCATGCCATGTCATTGACGCTTGCTTGTTTTTGTTTTGCGACCCCGAAGCGACTCTTTTGAACCCTGAAACAAAAACTCACTTTAACCGTATATGACAAATAATAAGCACTAAGAGAGAGTAAGTGAAATCACAGTGCCTGTTCCGCAGCCATCACAGCGATGCGGGCGCCCTGAGCTTTGAGCTGACAGAGTAGTTCTATACGTTTAGCATAATGATGACATGACGGCAGGGAGCGCAGAGATGAAGAAAAGTGTCCTGCGTGTCTTCTTTGATTTAGCTCAATCTCATCTATTTAAGACCAAGCCCTGTATTTGCTTAGCGAACACAACAAGGGCAACATCAAGGGGGGACCTGCCTGGGAGTACAGTGGCTCTCCGGATAAGAGGACGACACTGATGCCCGGCCTGTCTGTCAAATAACTGTGATTGGGAACACTTTGTGCTCCCTGCTGGAGTTGTAAATGATTATTATCAGCACAAAGGGCCGCCTTTATTCTAATTACCTTGTAAATAAACTTGCTTGTCATTACTTTTCAAACCAATTACAGGCTGCCTAATGGAAGCGCTTAATTAGCAGACACTCCACCAGAAAAAAGAGACATTGGAAGAAGAAAGGGATGAATAGGGAAAAGGCTAGAGGAGGGACGGCATTCACTGAGTAATTATACAGTCATCATGCCTTTTCTCCATCTGATGCGGTTTTGCAGTGGCCCCACAATAGGCGCCGGACCTCTCACTCGCCCTTCTGTCTGTTAAGCACAAGGCGGACAATGGAGCGCTCTGCAGGCGGTGACCCGGCCCCCTAATAGTGCGGTGGTAGTCGTGGTACTCTCAGCTGGAAGACAGGAAGAAGAAAAATACCGAATCGAGGATAGCAAACCCCCTCCCTCAGGCCTCTCCAAACTCTTCAAAATCTGCCAGTACTCTCGCAACATCAAAAGCATTAGCACATTAGGAATAACACTGGCATCTGGAAAATTGCTGTAACAACGCTGCTTTGTTTGCTTTGAGAGAGGACTTTTAATTTGTATTCTTACTGTATCAAAAACAGAAATCTAAAAACCTGGATTTCGCAGACTCTACTCTGCGACAGCCTTGAGGGAAAATGGCAGCCATTATGCAAGCAAACAAAATAAAAGTGATTTGTTACTGACATTGATAGTGCCATGTTTTGGATAATAGCGGGGCCTTTATATTGACAGTCAGAGCAAGTCACCATTGTCATAATTAGAGACCATTTTCCTTGACGGAGCACTGAGAAAGAAGAAATGTCCTTCTGTCATTAGCGGGAAATGTTCTTGCCCTGGTTACAGCCTTTCAAAGGGCTGTGACTAAGAAACAGATGGAAAATCTTGGTATTGCGTTTTGGCTTTTGAGCGAATACAAAAGCGAACATGAATAGGTCTGTAACAAGAAAGTGGTAAATAACTCCATTTGTTATGGGGTATTATGGCTTTTATTTGACAGGGAACAGGGTGAGACACCCCTGGACAGGCTTACATGAACCAAATACAAGCTGGGTAAACATCACTTCTACACATTTTTTTTTAAAAGGCGCATCATGCAACTTTTAATGTGAAAAAAAAAAAAAGTTGATATTTGACCTTGTAGTGACCCAGTGGCTGTATGAGTGGTCAGCATGGCGCCTTTATTTTCCGTCACAGTGGTCTCTAGGACAATCCAGAATCCATTGTTTGGAAGGTTTTCACTCCTGACGGAGCCTCTCAACAGAAAACCTACAAAACAATTGATCCTGGACCAACGTGATCGAAAGTGAAGGCGCCATACTGACCACTCATACAGCCACTGGGTCACTGCAATGTCAAATATGCACAAATTTCAACTTCTTTTTTCGCATAAAAAGTTGCATAATGCACCTTTAATGATTTCAGAAAATTTCACCAGCATCTGAAAAAGTCTCACTTTCTTTTCCGGGATACCAGCTCCACTTTAATGTGACTGGATTTCTAGGTCTGATGTCATTCCTCTTGGAATAATACATTATATTTTACATAGCCTATTATATAATTCAAACCTTGGTACGCAGGCTGCTTCAGAGGAACACTAATTTAGAAACCCTTTTCGTTTTTATCCTGTTTTAGTGGTAACTAGGGATGCACCAATCCGATACTGGTATCGGGTATCGGAGCTGATAATAATGATAATTTTTTTTTAAACGATATCGGATATTGGCTTCAAATATTCGATACTGAACCAATACCAGTTTTGGCTATCACCGCCTTAACTTTTACCACCTAAATCTACGTGAATATGGGCATGCTGTATATCATTGTAAAGCTCAGAACCTGGAGAATTCAATTACTAGTTTAACATCTGCATGCTAACGCTAACCCTAATAAATCAAATCGGCCATTGCTGAAGCCAAGTGTTTGTCTTTTAGTTTAACAAATAACTGATCTAACATATTTGTAATGATCAGATCACATAATGTTGTTTATATTAATGTAACTAAAGCCTGTCATATACCCAAGGATACTACTTAGTGTAGAAAAGTCCAGTCATCCTTGTTAAATGTTTATCAACTCTTAAAAGTTTATCAATAGATAGAATTGATAATTGATCTGTAACATCATAACAATAAAATATGACTTCATTGATGCTACAGTGGAGAAGAATTAATACATTTTTTCACTCATAGAAAGCCACTTTTAAGAAAGTATCTTGGTATCGGCAGATGCTCAAACCCCAGTATTGGTATTGGTATTGGTAGCAAAATAGCTGTATCAGTGCATCCCTCGTGGTAACCCTCTTTTGCCGAGGAATAACTGCATAATTTAGAACAGTTTCAGCCCCAGTTTCGATCTAGCTCTGTTATAGACCCATTTCGATCCGGTGGTACACAAGAGACTCTTGTATTTTCTTCGGTGGTTCTTGGTGTGAAACTTTTAAGAACCACTGGTCTAAATGGATAAAATACCGAGGGACCTCATTGCCCCATAATAGCCAAAAATATGATGTCAAATGTGCAGGGTCTAGAACAACTCTATGTGGAGCTGACAGAAGTGGTGACCCCAACCGCACGGAGCACCTGAGAAAGCCAGAGAAAGAGAGAGTGATTACAGCCATATTTAGAGCTGAGGAAGAAATGTGCCTCACTCAAAGTTACCAATAGACACGAACGGGGCCAAGGGTTACAGCGAGTTTGGGGATTTCATATAAAATTCTGCCGCCGTAATTGTGTCCCAGCTCTTATCCCGAGCTGCATCGAGCCCTCGTTTGGCGACACTTTCAGGGCGTCTTATCTGCTGCCATTCTCTCTCCCTATCCGGACCCAATCAAATTTGCTGTGGCTAGGAAAGGGACAGGCAGCGTTAGAGAGAAATACAGCAATGATAAGGGCGGGGAGCTTGTATTTTTTTATATGTGAGAGGATTTTTTTTCTAATTTGAAATGAACAGTTTGCTTGGCATGCTTATCTTGCTTTCATTAGCGGGCTGTCATACTGTGAAGGCAGCCACAGAGTGCGGCTGGAGTGCAGGCAGCAGACAGGCTATTAGAGGAGTGGGCCTCACGCAGGTGGAAGAAAAGGCTTCGAGGCAAGGAGAGAAGGAGGGAAGGTTTTTATATGAAACAAGACATGCAGCTGAGGACTTTGGAGTTAGTGAGTAGAAGTAACTTTAGGTGCGGATACAGCAGGGTTAGATGGCATATCATAGCAGATGTCCCATCACGAGGATATGAATATTAATCTCCATATATCTCCCTGTTTCTTTGATGTAAATGAGCTGACTCAGAGTGTTCCTAAATTTTAATCACATTTTGCTGTGACATTTCAAAGTCAATTATCTGGTTCCTGCCAAAACCTCAAAATGTCTCTTTTCTCCGTGTTCCTCCTTTCAGAAAAGTTGCCAGCGTCTCATAATTCTTCAGAGCAGTATGACAAAAGGCAATCTTTTGATGTCACTTATTGACAGTTCTACTTGTTCATTAGCATTTATAATGTGATGTGTCAGCCGAGAGCTATGAGCCACCCACGCAACACATGTGCGATACATGTGTGCCTTACAACTGGGCTCTGCTGTAGGAGGTCTGAAGTTACAGCCTTTAAACCTTCAAACATAGGCCTTCACCCGAAAAAGCCTCAAAACATTCCATTGTTATTTTCTGAAATGTATTCATTTCCAATGCACCTTACATCATGCAGTTTATGATGCATAAACAATAATGATGACGCATGAGCCTTATACAGCACTTTAGTGTTTTGCAATTTCCAGTTCAGTCACACTCCATACTGTAGGAGTATGTGCCCTCAGACCAGAGAAGCAAGTAGTCCAAATGTGAACTCAGGTAGTTACAAAGGTGATGCCGAGTCTTTAATGCTTGAAGCAACATTTTTATTTAGAATTGACCACTTGGATAACTGTGATTTCAGCGATGGCCTGTGCTTCTCTTAACCAGACACACACCTGTACTAAACTAGACTACTACGTTGTGCTAACAACCATATGGAATCAAAGAATGACAGATGTTGAGCCTGAGGAGTGCAAGAACATATTGCTTTGAAATATTTCATTGCTACAGCTACAACAACTATACGTCCAAGAAGACGAGCCCTGCAGTATGTTGGGGCCGTTTGGGGCAAGCGCAGTGCAGTTCAAGTGAATTAACAGGATCTGAAAGGAGCATGCACTTCATTTTTGTTTTTAGCCTGCAGTCGATCTAAATTTGGGCATAAGAAGGTTTAAAAACTTAATCAGCCTATACAATTGCTTCATGGTATTCCTACCAAGTCGTGGCCTGGGGTTAGGATTCAGATGGTGAATAGGAATGTTTGTGGATGAGGCAGGTGCTTGTGGATCTAATGTGACAGAGTGGAACAGACGAGCTAAAAGCAGGTGAAGGTTGGCATAGCACTATACAAGGCCCAGACAGCATCCAAAACACAGACAGGGCCGCGAGAGGACAGGCTGCTGATGGAGAGAGCTAAATGTGAAGTTAGAGTGAAGGCTAAGCTAAGCGCAAAAGGGGGGCAGTGGCATCAATGGAACTGTGCTGCTATGGCAACCCATGTTCTTTTAGTGAGCTATGGATAGTGAACAGTGGGTTCAGAAAATGTTCTTTTAAATATTCTACTCTTATTATGAAGCAGTCTTAGGTAGAGCTTGGCCAAGACAGTTAGTGCCCGTGATATTCTTTACCCATACAGAAAGGTACACCCGCTATACACGCCTGGGAGCGGATTTAGAAAGAAATTAACATATTCAGTATCAAATTTCAACAAAGTAGCAGGAACAAATAGAGCGGTATGAAACTTTGTGAGCCCGCTGCACGTAAACCAGATCTCGGTTATAATCCACATCTGTGCACAATGGGCCAAATCCCACAGAAGTTTTAAGCTTTGAGATTTTGATTCCCAAAAGTTGTGCGTATACAGATGATGCTTAATCGTCCTGGATCTGTGCGAACCATTTTTCAGCTGGAAAGAAGCTGCCATCTTCCCTGGGCCCAGATGGTGTCATTACTGCAGTAAGGCTGAGTGATTATACACCGCTCGCACTGGGAGAAACAGTGGTTCACACTTCTATAGGCATCTCCAGGACACACACGCATCTTTGCGCTCGTCTCGAATATGCACTGGCCACAGGTACAATCCGGTATATAAAGAATAAGAATGCTCTGATGTGAAAATGAATGGTTATTGTAGCATGGC
Source organism: Gobius niger (assembly GCF_951799975.1). Lineage (NCBI taxonomy): Eukaryota > Metazoa > Chordata > Actinopteri > Gobiiformes > Gobiidae > Gobius > Gobius niger. Next base: position 16,239,236 of record NC_136868.1, read on the forward strand.
CATTTGATTAAAACCTCCTGATTGAAGCTTCCTGATTATGTAGGGCTGCAGGAGGAGCTCGCAGGAGGGCCGTGGAGCAAAGAAGGCAAGCATTACAACACTTTGAATGGTTGCCGCGTTAAGATTAAGAGATTATTTAAACATGCGTGAATGATTATGTTTTGAGGGAACAACATTGTAACTTTGAAGGAAGCTCTAAAGAGTATACCTCTCTCCCCTATAAATTAAATGACTTTACCAATGTAGAACATTATTGGTTTTGATGTTTTGATTTTCTGGTTTTGATCTGGGGTCGCTGCAGTTGGTCAGGTCCCAAAGAATGAGATCAGCTGACGACCTGAACATCTAGAATGACCGGGTTATTTCATCAATGGCACGGGCATATTTCAAGATGCCAATGCCAGGATCCATCGGGCTCTAATTGTTAAAGAGTGGATCAGGGTTGGCCACAGAGTCCAGATCTTAACCCCACTGAGAATCTTTGGGGTGTGTTGGAGAAGGCTTTGCACATTGGTCATACTCTCCCATCATCAATAAAAGATCTTGGTGAAAACTTTGGACTGGATCTTTTGGCGTTGCGGAGGCTCATTAAAACAACGCCACAAGTAAGGTGTGCTGTAATCCAAGCTTTTTATGGTGAGGCAGCGTATCTCATGGCCTGGATTTATCCCCTCCATCTCCAGTCTTTAGTGGCTTTGTTTCCTCCATGGCTGTTTATTTAAAATTACTTTTTTTACCTGTCCAAAATGGATGGACATCTGAAAGAAGGGGGTATTTCTGGCACTCATCCTTGGACAGTCATGAATAGAAACTTGGCGACACACACACAACACAGAGGCGTTTCCAATCTCGGCACAGCGGCAGGTCGAGAGGGAGGAAACTGACGGGGCGGCATGGTCACGGCACATCAGCCTGCCTATTGTTGCCATGCAATTTTGTCATCCCTGGCCCGGTGACGAGTGAGCGCCGGCTGGGGTAATTTCTCCGGCAAAGGTCAACAAGTTAGAGAGAGGACTGCGACACACTTGGGAGCTGCCCCACCCCAGGAACAAGTCAAATTGAAATTGAGGACATAAAATCCGGACAATTTTGAAAACAAAAATGAAAGGTAAAATGAAGCCAGCGGTATGAAACACAAAGGAGCGGAGCGGGCTCGAAAACACAGCCGGCGATCCACCGGGATTTGGGGCGGGGGTGTGCGGAGGGGGTCAGATTTTGTTATTTTTCCCTTTCATGGTCTATTTAGTTTGCCAGGCCATGCAGCTTAAATACCCTCCTTCCCTCCTCCCACCGCCAAAAGCACATTCAGGTTCAGAGCCAAAATGCCCAGTTGCACACACAGCCGTCCACACTAAGTACACATTGAGAACATGCACAATTGTCCGTAATATGGCCAATGCACAACAAAATGTGAAATTTAAAGCGTTGTTCAAAGCAGCTCAGTGTGAGAAGTTTCCCCCCCCAAAGATTCTCTATGATGAAAGAGGGATCTCATAACTGTCAAAACCCCAGAACTCGATGATTGAGATTGACCAAACAGGATAAGGACTGCGATTTCGATTAGATTTCAATTACCCAGCCCTACAATACATTTTGGAACACAAGTGAGCAGTATGTACACACTCTTGTCACAACTTTCGCGGCTCCCTCTCCAAAGTAGTTACTATGTCCAACTTCTGGGCATGTTCCCATTTCACATTTTTAACAATTATTTGCTCTCCTGCCAAGCGCACAGACTTGTATTTGTTTGAGCCTTCATCTCAGTGTTTCTGTACTTCCTGTCGGTCTGTCCCGCCTCACTGTCCCTGTCCTCCTCCTGGTGCCAGCAATAGCCCGGCAGTCTGTGTTATATAACTCACTTAGCTTGCGCATTTCAGATGGCGCTGCTTGCCTTGTAGATGTTTTTTTTTTTTTCTTTTTTTTGGTTTGTTTCGCACTCCCTCTCAGCCGCCGCTCGTCATCACCCCCATCTTCCCCACCTGTACTTCCTTTGTACTCGGCCTCATTTCTCCGTCTTTTTGTACAGTGATTGTCTCTTTCTTTCACTCCTCAACACTTCTCTTAGCCCCGCTCCCCCTTCGCTCCGCCCCCACCCATTTGCTGTCCGCGCTCATTTTCATCCGCTCTTGTTCATCTTCGTTTCTTACTCTCTTCGTGTCACACCACCTCCATTTCATTTTCTTTTCTCTCTGTCTTTCCCCGGCTTTCTCTCTCACACCTCTTTCAGCATGTGGAGATAGGAATCACACAATGCCATGGGAGAAGGGGTGGCGCGGAGTCATTTCTACATAGTATTCACACATTCTGCAGAGCGGAAACGACTGGGAAACAAATATCCAGCTATACTTTACACAGAGTCAACTTAAACGGAAAGGTTTATTGTGATTTTCACAGGTTATGTTCTGCAATTAAAAAGCTGCCGAGACAAACAACTCTAATGCATGACAAAGAAACTTTCATTTGTTCCAACTGGTGCAGTCTGCAAAAAGAAGCCACTTATGTGTCTACATGTGAACATGGCAAAGTGCCTAGACTTCTCATAAGGATGTGAGGAGCAGAAGCAGCGGGCAGAGGAGGGGAAGGGGAGAGAATTGGTAATGCACTCCCCCAGCACAGAGCGTGCAGCATGGAGGAGCCAGATAAGACAGCCTGGCCCTGCTCTGACTGCTGGAGTAAAGCCTCTCCTCTATGCCGCGCTCTATCCATCTATAGCCCAGTGATGCCTCTATTACAATAGTTGCCCCACAGCTACGTGGGCCCACGCCAGCTGCACCGGATTATAATTAGAGGAACCATGAAGTGCCCTGGACACTGGCAATTGATCTGACTGACAGCCCAATATTTCCACAAGGGAAATAAACCTTGGTTTGCCACTGAGGCAACAGCAGCAGAGGGGGAAGGGAGGCTGTGGGCGTGAGGAAAAGTAAAAAGTGAAATTGGAAACATTTCTGGGCTGAGCTCTTTGTGTTGGACTTTGAGTCCAGGTTTCTATCAGGACTGGAGGCTGCAGGACGTGTGTGGGTGGATGCTCACCGGTGACTTTTCTCACTTTATATTCAAGTAGCCCAGGCTGGAGCCTCAAGCTGCAAAAGTCTTGTTGTGGTGACTTTCTCCCACTCTTAATATTGTGTGGCCTTAACAAGGTTGTTTCAGCAGATGTGCAGCTAAGGCGAGCACCGTCACGTCTAAGGAGCAGAACACCATTTAACATTGTCAAATCTTATCACACCACACGCACTCTGCTGTGTGGTGACAGCCTGTATGCTAAGAGTGAGTGCTGTTTTGAGTAAATCCAGGTCAGGCTGACAAATACATGAGTTTGTGTAGACATTTTGGGGTTGCTCTAATGTTTCCATCTGTTGTTTCCTCTGAGGCTCTGGGGAGACACTGAGCCTGACAGCATCACTACAGTTCCCATAGGGCTGCAGGAGGTCACGTGACTAAAGAGACAGACACAGCTGGGAGTGCATTACAAACTCAAAACACATGAATCTGACCCACCACTGTGCTAACCAAAGTTCCCCTTCATATTCAACATGATACCCGACCTGTGCTGTCGGTCAACATAGCAGGGCTGGGCGACGCAACGATAAATCTCCAATTTTGATCTGATTCATGTGACAATCATTTGGAGAGATAAGTGAAACAAGTGTGACGTGAAAAGAGAAAAAAAATAATATTGATAAACTAACACAATAGTTAAAAACTGTAATGATTATAAAAATATTATGTTGTGGAGTAAACAATTCCAAACTATCTTGACTCTCCTCTGTGCCGTTCAGCTGCCTGTAGGTGACTGGGAGCTTTTTAGTTCCAAAATTTCACTTCTGAATTATTCAAATCTCTGTCTGAAATATTTATGACCGTGATATTAGACTATTGGGACTGCTTTAGAGCAAGCTTGAACGAAACCTACTTCCTTCACTCTTTGTGCGCCTCAGAGTCTTATTAACCATCTCTTGTCTCTCTGCTGTGTCTCGTGGAGAATTCAAAAGAAGCATCTGGGGGGGGGAGCTTCATGTGTCATGTGCCTGGGTGACAGTAATGCACTATTTCTTTTCATCTCCGAGCAATGCCTGCATTATCAGTGTCTAAGATGTATGGCAAGACAATATTAATGGTGTCTTTCGGCGGTGTGAAATGAAAGAGGCCTCAGCAAAAACAAACAATCTGCTCTTTCTTCTCAAGGCGACTGAGCAGGTATATCAAAGGGAGTAAAAAATGACCGCGCTGAGTGCTGTTTGTCTCTGCTGGGTCATGAGAGAGATGGCATCCCTCACTACAGCAGTGCAACCATTCTTACTGCACATACAGGGGCACCGAGGGGCTGGATCTGAGCATTACAATGGCATAAACGCAAAGATTCAGGCTATTAAATATATATTTTTGACATCTAGACAGAGGAGCTAAGCAATTTAAAGTGATATTTCAGGATTTTTGACATAAGGCCTCATTTCCTAGTTATCCAGAGAATTGTTGTTGTTTTTTTCCTTTTTAATTCATTATTATTTGAAGAGTTTAGTGGTGCTAGGCTAGTGCTAGGCTAGCGCATGTCTATGGTAACTAGTAGCCTGCATTAAAAACCTCTTCAAAATCATGGGGTAGTTCTCCAAACGTTGCCATATCTGATTTGTAGAAAGCTCCTTTGTGAATGTCATGTGTAGTAATGCCGGCCGCAGGTAAACGAACTACTGTAGAGCCAGTAACCTAGCAGATCACACCGCTGCGTAGCTTACAACCAGGAAGCTGATGCTGCTCAAATATAAGTTCTTTTAAATGCAAAATGGTATATTTCAAATATTATTCAGTCAGCACAGACATTTATGTCGGTAGTCTGGTGTTATAAGTGATTTGCCTCAGGTGCACTGTGCTTGGGTCAGACTGTTTATAATGCAGGCTACTAGTTGCCATAGACATGCGCTAGCTTAGCTCTAGCCTAGCACCACTAAACTCTTCGAATATAAGGACTGCATGAATAAACAAAACAAAAAATCTCCAGAAATCAACAACACTCTGGATAACAAGGAAATGAGGCCCTATGTCAAAAAATCCTGAAATACCCCTTTAACCCCTTAACCCCCACCTGAACTGAGCACATTTTTCCCAGTTTGGCTTTACCCAAATCTGAAAGAAAAAAAAAAACACGTGACAAAATCGCAACAAAAGAGCGACAAAATAAGCAATGAATAAGTAACTAGAACTGACAAAAAAGAGACAAAAACACTTCAAAATGTGACAAAAACGTGGCGACAATTTGACAACAAAGTCACGATCACTTATGCAGGTCTTCGCTTTCAAATGAGGCGTTGCACAGTTGCTCTGCAGTCAAGAAGCTTTTAGATTTGGGTCAAGCCGGACTGGAGAGAACGGACCCCCTCACCAGGAACCTACAAAATAGTTGATCCTGGAGCTTTGTCGAGGTCACCGTAATCTGAGGCGCACCAATGATGATGGCACGTAAGACCTGACCAACTGCAGTCCAGGAATACCAGATAAATCTTTCACAAATGAGCAACAAGAAAAGTAAAATGCGCAGAACATGGGTGCCTAATGCTGATTCACACAACAGTTAGCTAAACTATCAGTGCTTATTTTACAGTGTTGGCTTGGCTTGTCAGAAAGGCTTAATATAAAAGGTTAAAATGCAACGAAAGCTCTAGACCTCGCAGGATGAAAATAGCGTAAATTGAATTGGAAAAATAAATTGCTATCTTGTTCAGTTTCAATAATCCAATGAGTGCATTCTATCCATTTTTCTGTCTGTTCTACTTATGCAGATGTAGGTCTTAATGAGACGCTGTTAAAATTATGCACCGGCTGCCTGATGGAGAATAGGTTAGGAAAGTGCATTAATAAATTAGCCTGTGTGTCTGGACTCATTCTTGTCAGGAGGCATTGCTGCTGCCTCCGTACCGTCCTTCCTCTCTGGAAAGTGCTCTAAACAGAAAGGTGGAGGAGATAAAAAGCGTTTTACTTCCAATATTTTAATATACTCACTTTATTGAAAAACTAAAGCTGTTTTCATCTTTTTATCGGCCTGGTAATGTATGCTGCACACCTCCACAGCTGCAGAGGGGAGATCTTATTGGAAACGCACATACGGGAGCTAGCCAGGCAGGGCTCAGGCCTCTTTGCTCTTTTCCCCTGAGCCTGGATTTCAACACAACACAGCTCACTCCTATTTTCACCACATTCACTGAGTTTTTAAGTGTTTCCTTACAAATGATAGCACATTACTGTCAGTTGATCAAATTAGCTGCTGCTGCTAAGTGCGCATCTGTTTGCTAACTATATTTAGCATAATAAAAGCAGCACCAGAACTAACCTTCGCCTGTATGTGCTGCCCATTGACACATGTCCTGATATTAGGAGAGAGCAGAACTAATATAAAGAGCCCTGTCTGGCTTTAGACTGACTGTTTGTAGGCTACGTCGTGGCTCGGGGGGAGCCTGCGGCACTCTAGCACCCACGGTCCCAGGAGGAGTGCCACCACCACTGAGTGAAAAGAAAAATGGCTCCAAGACACTGAGATGGAAATGTGGTACGATAAAAAAAGAAGTTTAGAAAGTCAGAAAGACCAGAATAATATCAATAAAAGTGTTTAATAAAGTGATGCAATAGGTACCGCGATCCATGGTAAATACGATCCTTGAACAGTTCATAACCCAGTGTTGAATCTCTGTATTCCCTTTAATGCAGTAACAAATACATAATATGCTGGAATATGAGAGGTTGATGGATGTGTTGGACTGAGAAATAAAGCAGTGTATCGAGTCTCATGCCGGTTCAGGTAATGCGGGGAGTTGCATGGCATCAGACATAAATCAAATGTAGGTACTTTGTTTTAAAGGCTGATCTAAAATTACAGGTCAGAAAAGCAATTACTGTTTCTGAGGTTGTCAACACAAAGAAGAAATGTGTTTGAAACAAAAGACGAGGAGCTGACAACAAGATGAGTGTCATAGCCTGCTGTAGCTTTACCCTGAGGTGCAAGAATTGTTTTGCCTTGCAAAAATATCTCTATAATGTGCATTTTTCCACAGAAAATACTATGTGCTAGTAGCACAAGTGCTTTGTTCAGGTCACAAGCAGTCAAATGTAGCTCCCACTGGTCCTGGAGTCTTTTAATTCTAACAAAAGACATCACAGAGAAGGGACCACTTTTCAGCACCATGGACAGCACCAGAGGCACAGCACTCTAGTTACAATGCTGTCCCAGACTATACTGACTATACTAATCTTCACACGCTTTAGCAGAACAGGGAGATGAGTGTAGGCAAAACCATACACATAAAACAACATAATGCATCTCCACTGCCATCTGCATAGTGTGTGATTAACCTGCTCTCAGGCAATACACACTACCAAACAAGCAAACAAACAAATTAAAATAGCAGGCTACCAAAGTATATAGCGCTGATTTTGAAAGGCAACACAGCAGTTAAAACCTCCATCTGTTGAAATGCGTTCCCGTGGTGCTCCTATAACTGTGAACACCCACACGCTGCAAACTCTGCCAGGAGAACAAAGACAAACATTTCAGAAGCGTGCACCTCTCGCACTGCCGCCGCGCACTGAGAAGAAAAGCTTTTCCCCATGCTAAATATATGGGCCTGACGTGGGAGCATGTGGGCTGCCGGAGACTCAAGATGCACTACTTTGCTTTTACTCAACTCTGCAACATTAACACTGCTAAAGCTCTGTAATCACATCATTGTACATTTGCAAAACTCATGGCTTTGTTTTGCATGCTGTGATATCTTTACTGTATCTTTGAATGTTGAGCCTCAATTTATGATTCAAATGCAATGAGTATATTCCACTGCACCCCAACTACATCAGTATTCCCTGTATGCCGTTGTTACTATCTATAAAACATTCACAAAGATAAGAGTCCTATAAAATTATGGCCCGCAATACATTCATATTTATAGTCAACATCAAAGGAAAGCAGCAGTGGATTAGAGCCCATTTTGGCTCAAGGGAGGGAAGCCATTTCCGAAATTTTCGCAAGAGAATAGAGCTTCTTCTTCCCCCATCCTGCTCCTCTCATACAACCAGATTTAATGAAGCATGTTATTTGAGGTTATAGTTAGTATTTCACTATCTCTGACCCAGTGTTTTTTTAATTATAGCCAGTGGGCTTCAAGGTTATACCCACAGCTACGCATTTCTCAGACTATACAAACAGTTGCTAATGAAACAAAAACTGCAGAGATTGTATGAGAGCATCACATAATATTAATAATATACATGCATTAATTTATTCATTTTCTTATCAGTTAAATTTTAATATTAGTGGCACATCAGATGCTATCATTCGTCTGGGCTTTTAGGTGCACCTCAAGATACCTCACTGTAAGTTGCGTGACTAATGGTAAAATGTTTCATTAGTACCAAGATGCAGGACTCTGGGACTGTTCTTATGTTATGAATGTTACGCCATTTATTTTTGAAAGTGCTTGAGCATTCACATATTCGGAAAAAATACAGTATATACTGTATACTTTGCCACTCAAACAACCAGTGAGAGGCCTTTTACTCTGGACATTTGTATAACTGCTTTTTCTTAGTGGATTAGGAATAGAAATATGGGCCAATAGTGTCCCACCAAACACTTGGACATCTTAGGAGGTACAGTATGTAGATTGTGTTAATAGAAACTTAGCCCAGCTATGTCCCAGTGGACCCCTCTGCAACCCTTTTCATTCAGGGCAGAGAGATAGGCCATCTTCAAAGTCCTTATTGCCTCTTTGTATCGACCAAGCTTCCCTCCCGCCCATGAGGCTTCCTATTAGAAAGGATTTGTCTTACACGCTTTGTGTCCAGCCACTCTAAAAAAACACAAAAATGGAAAAAGAGAAAATATGTAATTTTCTTGCTTAATATGAATTATAATGTTCATCTTTTACACTTACAGACTGAGGCTGCATTTGGGACCCAACACCAAGGTTTGGTATTATCAAATACCAGCGCCAGTACTATTTAATTAAATGCTCCTCGTGTTCCTAAAGACCATCTACGTCACAGTCTAGAGACATTAAATCAGATTTATAGCTCACTGATCTGTGGTTTGATAGGGCCTGGTCTGACTTTTTTTTTTTTTTCATATTTTATTTCTTATTTTTTTTATATCACCGTTCTACTGATCCTCAGATAACCTTCCATCTTTGCCTCCTGTATGTCATTTCTACAAGCTGCAGTCACACCACTATCACAGATCTTCTAGAATGTGGGTGGGCTGCAAACCTGGTGCTGATGACTGACAGAAGAAAATGCTTGTAATGATTTCATTTGGTGCAATTAGATATTGCCTTACCACTATACGCCGCCTTTGCAAACAAATGACAGCATAAACTAATGGTTGCACTCCACACAGCATTACTTTGATAGCCTGTCGTACATAGTCCCATTAAACCCTTATGTTTCAGACACAAATAAAATGTACAGGTTTTGCATGTAATCTATCAATGTCCTCCGGAAGGGATGCACTGATCCAATACTGGAAAAAAATACAATATCGGGTATCGGCTACAAATATCCCATACTGAACCCATATCATTTTTAGCTATCAACGCCTTAAAAAACACAACTTTTACCACCTAAATGAAAATGGACATGCTGTATATCATTTAGAAGCTCAGAACCTAGAGAATTCAATCTCTACATCAGTTTTAACCTCCGCAAATGTATTTTTGATCACCGTGCAAAATGCTGTGGTTAGCATCAGCCGGCTAAAGCTAGCGGGAGCATGCTAACGCTAACGAAAACCAATCAAGGCTGGATCAGAAACTTGGATAGAAATACCTAAAGAAACAAAAACAAAATAAAATCGACCACTGCTGAAGCCAAGTGTTTGTATTTTAGTTTAAGAAATAACTGATCTAACATATTTGTAATGATCAGATCCCTTCATGTGAGCTGTTTATATTAATGTGACCTAAAGCCTGTCATATACCCAAGGATAATTAAAAGTCCAGTGATCTTTGTTAAATGTTTATCCAAGAGTTTATCAATAGATTGATGATTGATCTGTAACATGACAATAAAATATGACTTTATTGATCTTAAACTTAATCGGATATCGCCAAATACTCAAACCCCAGAATCGGTATCAGCAGCAAAAAAGCTGGATCGGTGCATTTCTAGTCCCCAGAGAAGCAAATGTTCAAGTCATACTCTTATCTTACTTATAACAATTTTTTTAAATTTATTTACATTTTTCTTGGTGTTTTGGTTCTTAACATCTAACCCCCACCACCAATCACCAACTGTTGATCAGAAATCACACAACCCCATACTTCGCCTCGCCAGATCCAACAGATAAAGGCTAATCTTGTAGTGCCATTTTAACCTGAAAGTGTGCTCATTACGACACAACTGATTTGCAAGCATGCCGTTTACTAACTATGAAAGCTTGTATTTTCTGTCACATTTCCACTCCTGTCTACAGAGGTCGAAATCCTGACCAAGTACACAGTCCTTACTCCTAAATTGTGTTCAGATTCACTTCATATAGTAATTATATTTGCTTGTACAGTTTGTCATTATTTTCGAAGCACTTGCTTGGCCAACTTGCTTTTAACACATCGCAAAATCTCTTCAGTATTATTCTCTCTCCTGTACAGCTGGAAGGACAGAGGCAGAAAACTGTTGAACACGACATTAAAATATGACACGATCTGTCTTCACCCTCGCACTGGAGTGAGAGTCTTTCAGGAATATATTAACAACACTGCAGTAAAAAAGCACCCCACAGCGGAGTAGCACAAGCTGAACCCATCAAATTAATCTCAGATAAATTTGCAAGTCATCATCATTATTCAAAATGTTTTAGAGACTGAATAAAAGATCAAAGAATCGAGGAAGTAGTGAGATGACAAAGATGCATGACAGAAAAAGATGAGAGGCAGAAAAGTGGGGAATAAAGGGGGAGTTTGCAAAGCAGACACATTTTGATGGACAAAGGGGAGGCATTATAAGAGCAGATAGGCAGGCAAACGCATAGGAGCTGGCAGCTGGGAGAAGTCTGGAGAGCAGGCAGTCAAACTCAATGTGCGGGGCCACTGTCATGCAGATTGATAGATTCATAAATAATGAATTCTTAAAAACAGGTGAAATCAACCCTGTAAATAAATGTGTTGTCTTATCTCTGACCAACAGCCAAATGAGCCGTCACTAATGCCTCAACACATTTCACTGCATGTATGTCAGGCTTTCCAGCATTAAAAATCACTTACCTGCCCTCTATTATGGATGATGACAGGCTTCAGCCAAGCTTACAGAGTGCCCTTTGTGTTGCTAAACACATGGGTTATAATAAACACAAACTAAAACAGAAAATGTCTATTTGCAGCCAAAGTATTTCTATGGCATTATAAAATTACATTTTAGAGATATTTTCAAAACCGTCATATGATAAAAACAACGTTGACATTGCATTCCTTGAAATCACATTGATAACCATATGTTGCACTGGATTGAAAAGCCATGTGGCCAGTTGAATCTGCCTTCCTTTGTGCAGGTTTATGAATTTAATATGAAAATCTAAGGCAGTCCACAGTGCCAGAAAGATCCACAATGTCATTCTAATGATTGCCTCTGGGAGGCCCACAGACTTCATCTTCAGGCTCAAAGGAGGAGCACAGCTGTACTCTGCTCCTGATTCATACAGGTTAAAGCTTTCATTTCTGGCCACAGCAGCCCCCAACTCTCATTTCCTTTCTCCACAACTTGTATATGCTACTTTCGACTTTCCATTTTGGCTCTATTTTTCTAACCATAAGTCTTGCCTATGCTGTCACTACACACAAAGGATTCAGCTTTGACATGATCACGATGCACACTGGTTGAGCTTGTAAATTAGCATGACTCTAAATTGCATCGTCCCAAACACACATGAGCAGGATGTGTGTGTCCCAGTTGTGCAGCTCCACACTGCCACATAAAAGTATGCTCTGAACACTGTCCCTCAGAGTCAAAGGCAGAGCTTCACAGTCCTCAAATGCACCACTGTTGGTGTGTAGAAAATGTGGACGGAGGAGAAATTTTGTGTTCCACCTGAATGTGAGCTTGCTGCCTGGAAGACATTTGGTATACTGTTTTACTCTGAATTATTAAACGCTGCCTCTTATTGCACAGAAATAGTTTAGAGGCCACAGACTCCAGCTGTTGGCGCACAACTGTATAATTTATATACCTCACTCTTTTGAGTATGGTTATTTTTGATACAGAGCTTTATGATGATGGACATAACAGAAGTCCTAAGTGTGACCGTTAAACCCCCCCTCACAGTGGGGATGATGTTGATGGTGCTAGCTCAGCTCCTGCAGTGTGCAGGGGTAAACAGGCTGAAGCCTTCAGCAGCAGCACAGATCGCCCTGACACTGGCTCCCAGAGAGGCCCTGCTGACAGCCCTCCTCTGCAATGCAAATCCCCACTTCCACATGAGCAGGCCCATCACAAGCTCTCCCTGTACACTTGTCTTCATGTCATTACCCCGGGGAGCGCCACACTCTGTCCCTCTCCTCCAGGCCGGCCTCATGCTGGCACCCTCCGCTCAGAAGGAGAGAGGGTTTAAAACAAAGGCCTGCCTGCCTGACGTGTTGGCAGCCATGATGGAGGGCTGCCACAGGCTATTTTCACTGGTGCCTCCTGTCACTCACACTCCTCTCCTTGCCCTGCAGCCATGTGCACTGTATTTCATTAGGCCTGATTTTTGCTGACAAATGCTGGCTGTCGTGCTGTGCAGCCCCCTACTCTCTCTGGACATTACAACAAAGTGTGGCTGGATCTGCCTTACAAATGAGTTCCCTCTGGCTCCGCAGCACAACTGTGCCATTTCAGATGGCCACAGGCGCAGCACATAAACTGGGTCGTTTTAACTCTCAAGGTATGACTTGCATGACCTGCTGACCACTTTTATTTTCATCCCATTTTAACTATTCTGCCACTTTCTCACAAGTTCTGCAGACCTCCCCTAATGGCTTTGAAGCCCTATAGGCACAATAACTAGCTTTTTAAAACAGTATATATATGTATGATTTATCTGCTTGTTTATTCACTGACACAAAAGGCTGTTGTAGTTAAAGGCCACGGAAATAGCAAAGCAAAATGTGGAAGAGGAAGTGTACGCAGGAACTATTCCTATAACCCAGATTTCTCTAATATGATGACAGACTCACAGTTCTCCAGCCACAATAAGAAAAGTGTTAAATAGACTATAATACAATCATCATTTCTAGTCTGTATGAATAAAAATAGGTTTCTCCTGTGATGTAGCTTAATTACCAGAGAGTGGTGTTGAATCATTTCATTCCTCCCTCATAAGCTTTAGTTGTAGAGAAAACAACAATCACAATAATAGTAGGCTATGTCATATGAAAGGGGTCACTCACTGGGGTATTAAACACTGAACAATACTGGACCCTGCAATAACTAACTACACCACACAGAAACCGTTTCTATGACAAATATTTTCTCCAGAGGCTGCGGCATCTTATTCTAAGAAGGAAGACAGGCAATTTAGTATCTTCTGAAAAGCACAGAGACCAGTCCCAGGGGAGAAAAAACTCCCCTAAATATGTGGCTAATGCTCCTTTGAGGAAACAATGGTGAGGTTAAAGGGCTAATAACACGAAGTGTCTGTGAGTAAATGCACATTGTTTAGGATTGTCCTCCCCCGAGACTGCCTGAGACTACAGTAGGTTTTCTGTGAGACTCACACCTGTTAACATCCACACTATGGATACATAAATAATACTCTCATGAGCGGTGAGTCAAGGTGATTGTGCAAGCCATCGTGTCCAACAGGCGTGACTATAAATATGTATTTGACAGAGTTTGTGATCTCTAAATTATGAGTTTGTGATACGGTACCGATATCGAAGCTACATATATATGTCAGGTATATCAATAACAGAAGATACTCAAAACAGCAGAAATATTTAGTGCAGTGCTGCACAAAGGGAGTAGAAGGAACGGGAAGTTAATAACTTATAAGGCCCTACCCCTCAACCGGTAAAGCATTGATAAATAAATATACAAATCTGCAAACCACAGACAAGAGTACATTCTTCAAGCCAATGGAAGCTAATATGTCAATTGCAAAATGAGCATTATGTTTTGGATGGCAAGAGACATTGGCAATTCATAGTGTGTGAAAAATGGCCTTCAAACCACAAGACTATAGTTTCTAAGAGTATAGTTTTATAGACATGTTAGCTGAAGCACAGAAAACATACAGTCATGCCTAAAGGCTCATATGTAATGTGTCACCTCTCTTTGCAACAAAGCCTCCAAAGCCTTCAAGCACTCCATACTGACCGAATGCTCTGCTGCTGCCCTGAGCTGCCCACACAGAGCACCCAATCACACAGTACACTCACATAACTCCAGCCTTCACAACGTGAATTATTCAGCTTTAGCCGCGCCGAGGCTAGAGGATGAATAGGCTCGGCTGGGGCTGTTAAACAGGGGCATAACATGCATGCAAAAGTAGTGGTTGGTCCGTGTGTAATGTTGTGTACGGTCATATAAGCTGTATACAGTATGTCGGGAACAGGCTCATTCTTATAGTACAAGGTCGGTGCGTCCATTGCCATGCACACCCCACAAATCCTGTTACTCTAAGATGAGCTGATCCCCACAGCACACGTAAACAAACATGTATCTATGACAACACCGCGGGATAAGTGAAAAGGGCAAAGTGCAAGAGGGACAGTGAAGGAGAGAATCGGCTGAAGGAGGAAGGAGAGAGGAGCCACTGCGAGGGAGGGAATGCATTTAGAGTGTTGACATTGCAGTAGCCCACATGTGCGAGCTGAGGCATAATCTTCTCCCTGTTCTCGTTGGCTTTTTAATGCGCCTGCTATTTCCATAAACCTGCCTCCTGAATCACTGCCAGCCGCGCGCACTCCCCACAGGTCACACTGGCTAATACTGGGAGTAAATGCGTGCAGCAAACACATTTTCAACCAAGGCCTCTCCAAGACAATCACGGCTGTTCACAAGGCTACCCTGACAAAAGGACGGGGAGAGTAGGAGGGGTGGGGTGTGTTTTTCTTGCTACAGCGGATAGACGTGCTGCAGTGACAATGATTATTTCTGGATTGGCTGGGGCTGAGGAGTAGAGGATGGAGTTTAGAGGACTTAGGGAGTGGGTGGGTAGTGGAAATTATGGAAAGTTTTCAGCGGCACTAAAAATGGTCCTGTACCCTGCAAAGTTCTAGGGTAAATGGTCTTTTCCACTGAGCGTCAAAACCCCTTTCATGTTATAGAATGTGATCTACTAAATCTTTATCTAGGGGGCTGCAAGACAAATCACAATCACATTGAAACTTTGATCTGCAACCACACCAGGAGGAACTATTTTTCTCCTTGGTCCACTACCATTCAGATCGCACATTTATCAAAAAGAGTAAAGCTAAAGCATAAGCATTCACTACATGGTCAGGGTCTACATTTATGCTCTGATGTGTTAAACATATTTCAAACTGTTATCTTAAAGAAATCCATTTCATAAGACTTCAGACGACCACACACCGAACAATAATATGTCATGCCCAATATGCGATCACAGCAATCTGTCACATGTTCCTTTTGCATCTTCAGGCAATGCTTTCACATCTCTCACCGAGCGAGCGAATAGAGCACACTGTACTCACACATTTGAATGCACACAGGTTACAAAGCCAAAGTAACACGCACAGCTGGTAAACTGTCATAGCATGGCGTGTTTCTTCAGCCAAACCCATGTCAGCCATTTGTGTCCCCGAGGTTCCCATCAGACTTCACAGCAGGGATCACACTGTATATTCCAGTCCAGTACACTTCCATTAGGTCGCACTGTTCCTCTTAGTAACTAACAGGGGACGCGGATAATAACTTCCAAGAACCCTGTCCTTTCAGCCACGTCTCTTGATACCAGACTCCTATATGTGGGAGGAGCAATAATGAGTACTTGAATACTTCAACATAATCTTTCAATCCTTCACTCATATTCTGTTTTTTAAAGCAGTACTAAGGAACTTGTTTACCTTAATAAATCATTTTCGTAGTCCCTCTGGGGGTAATACAAGTGTTAATGGGATGATTGGGGGGTCTTTCGTCTCCCCCTGGTGTCTCCAAGCTTTCCCTGCTCCGACCCGGAGGCCCCAATACACACTAATGGAATCACAAAAAAGAAGCTAACAGGCTAACGGGCAAAGCTATCTGCGGGCTAGCACCACTTAAACAGCATTTACAGCCAAGTTTCAGGGGGAAAAAAGCCTCTCCATTGTGTAATTGGACGTACAATATCCCTCTCTCCCTTTGTCTTTTCTGTCAGCGTCATATTTATTCTCACGGACAATTAAATATTTTTTGGAGCAATTTCAAATTTCAAAGGGAGAAATTGTCCACGATGTCCACAAAATCAGACATTTTGCAAAGCTCTAGGTGCCCTGTCAGCCGAGGTCCAGGTGGATTTTCTGCTGTAGAACCACCGAGCGGCCGCTAATGAATCGCCGACAAGTCTGAGCGGGCAGTACCCTGTTGAGTTCATTTAATACATCCGTGCTACAGGCTTCAGGCAGGGCCCGTTCTGGACTGACAAGTGATAACGAACATACCTGACAAAGACCTACTGTTTTCTATTGACATGAGCGTATAATATAGTCAATACAGACCGAATAGAATTCATGCGCATTGTGAACATGCAGCCGGAGTACGAAACCTTTCAACTGAGGGAGCTAACCGCTATGCAACAACACCCCTCCACTCACCTATATATTACGAACAGCATTATTGCAAAGCGCATCAATGAACACTGGACTCGTATACACAACATGAGGCTTTAATAACGAGCCTAACTGGTCAAAGGCCCTTGCAAGAGATGGATGCAGGTGTGAATTATTCAACACATCAATAAGTTTTGAGTTAATGTTTCATAACTTATCGATGAAAATGTTTGAACTCTACGGTAATAAGACCAGCGCCCCGGGCAATATCTGAATATCAAGTGGAACTGAGCAAACAAAAAACTGGCAGATTTACTTACCATCGAGCAGCGAAGAAAGAGCTTGCATCACGAAAGAGTAAAGTGGGAGAGGACAAAGGTAACAGAACATGCAAAATTCACCCCCCCCCCCATTACATACAGTACTGCGTTTTTACATCGATCGCTTGTGTGTGAGGCTTTGTACTGGTCGAGCGTGTTTAGGCTCATCTGTGAAGCCTAACACCCATCACTGTCGGCCCCGGTACTTCTCTACGACACTGTCTGTTTCAGGAAAGCTGTGGACGGACAGGAAACAGGAGGATGTGAGGTGGCCAGGGAGAAGGAAGTCAGCAGGAGGTACCGGGGTTCAGCGGCAATATTCACCGGCGGTAAGTCTCAAACTCCTTCCCAGCCAGAAATGATTAATTGATGTAGGTTTACAACTTGTCAATTACGTAGCCTATAAAACTGAATGGGTCATTTTCCTGCTACTTACTGTGTTTAATGTAACTTCGCGTGGATCACTATAGGCGCCAGATGGCTTGACAGAGAGCACCAGCGGACTTGTTAGCATCTACGCCTGGCCCCTCTTGGCCTTAATCTAAACATGAAGCCGCACGGTCCCCGGGGAAGGTGAAAGTCCCGGACCGCCTGCTGAGTGGGAAAAAAAAGAGGGTGTTCTTAATGAATGTGAGATCTGAGAGACCGCGACGACAAAATGCTGCAACATACGCCGTTTTAGCGAACATTCATGAACACATCCTCTGGCATTTTACACAGGGACTTTTAATCTCCCCGTCTTCTATTATTCAAATGCCAAGGAAAATAGAGGAATAAGCCCCGCGGCGCCGAGCTTGGCTAATTTGCAGGATAAACAAAACTTCCCTTTTTTTTTTTTTTTCTCACAGCAACTGGAAAAGTGTTGTAGTTTGTGTTCATTGTATATATTAATATTTATCTGGTACAAAACTTTTGCCCGGGCGCCTCCTCTGTTTATTGCCAGGGTGTGGCCTGATGAATCTGAGTGTACGCATTTTTTTACATTAGGGCTTTGTGAGCATGCCGTATGGTAATATTCTCCGCTCTTTATACAAGCAATTCCCAAATGAATGTTTAGCTGTCTACCAATGAATAATACATGTTTTAACATTTTTGCCTAACATCAACTGAAGTTACCACAGCAAACATTCATGTCATGAAGTCAACGGCATAAAAGCCTAATATGCGCTACCTGATGTAACTCTTATTTGTTTGTTCAAGGTCTCAGTCAGCACCGGTTTCAATGGGAGTTAACGGGACTGGGTTGTTTGAGAAGAGGAAGTGTCGCCTCTCAGGCATTCACTGAGCTGTGGTGAAACCAAGGTCTTCTATCTGTATTTTTTTTCCGGCTTTGGGACCAGCACAAGGACACGGCTGGATGTTAAAAGAAGCATGCGAAGATAATGTACTGTGGAAGTAGCACAAAAGCAAAAGTGATTCTGAACTTGCACGCCGCATCCCTTTGTGCGACTATTGTACGATACAGCACACAACAGAACAGACACAAAGAAAAGTTGAAAAATGTGCTTTTCAAACAGTGGGGAGGCCGACTGAAATGCTCTCCAAAGTAAGAGCGCTGCTGGCTGGTGTGTTTTTTTGAGTGCAGATGGCGCGGCAGACCTCCACAGAAGAAGTCAAACGCAGGACAGAGGAGCGAGGGGTGGACAAACAGACAAGACAGACACACGACACTTACCCCTGGCAGTGTCTTCTGTTCGTGGAGAGCGTTCTGGGCTTTGATGGCCGACTCCCGGGCGCAGTAAGTGAGAAATGCACAACCTGCAAACAGAGGGACGTCCGAACACATTATTACTACTAACACATGCGCAATTGTTGTCTACCAAACAGGAAACTAATAACATGTAATAAAAGTCAGCCCGCGGAGGAGAGCATGTCCTGAAGCGAGCAATAGCGCGACTGACAACAAAGAATAAAAGACTTGATCTGAAAATGTGACTCCACTATTAAAATTCCATATAGGACAGAGGGAATGGGAGTGAGTACTGAAAGCAATCATTTTCCCCCTGACTGTCTGAATAAATAGATTTGCTTGTGTTCTATTAATGAGGTTCATAGGGGTTACCATGCATCATATTCCTGCCACTTTGAAGATGGTTTATTAGCAGCATGCACATTTGGGATCTCATTTCAACAGCAAAATATATTCAGTGGGTGGTGATGTATTATAATGGCTTGGCATAGGCCATATTTGAGTTTTATTTATTTATCTATTTATTTATTTTGATCTGGGGCCTCGTATTATACATTTTATTTGTGTGCTCTAGCCGTCTTATTCAGCATATGCAACTCTGTACTTTGACATCACTCCATTTTTTCGCAGGAAGGTCACCATAGCAAATTATATATACTGTACTTTTCTTATTTCAGTGCCTTCATTACAGTCATTATGCACTTTCAGGCTTAAGTACGTTTGTCCTTGATATCAGTAAGTAATGTCAAGAAATCTGTCCATGAAAAAACTTGCCCCGTGGACAGATTTATTGAAATGAGTTGCTCAAATCAAGGACAAAATGTACTTATTCCAAGAAAATGTTACTGAATTCTAGTTTACTTTTTGCAGTGTGGACTCCTGGCACACAGCTTAAATAAATATTTTAGCATAATCTGCTTTGTAAGGGAGGTGATTTGAGCAGTGAACTGATCAGAAGAACTCCGGTGGAGGTGTCTGGATATGCAAAACACAGAGGAATGACATCAGGAGGTGGAATGCTCGCGTTTCGGGCGCTCGGTAAGAAAAGGCACTGAATATGCAGAATGACACAACTTTGCGTGAATGAAACAAAACACCAGGTTTGTTTGTCTTGAAGGAACAATATAATAACTCGAATAATGAAATTGAGAATGCAGAGGTGAGCACCAATATAAAAAGTACAATTAATTAAAATTAAGAACATTTCAGGGAATGTTTTGAAGATATATACAAATCTCTAGTATCAGGTTGCATTCTCTGTGCTGCTTGGTCACAAGTCACCGTCCCTTTTGAGGAGACGAAAAGTGGTCCCAGAGCATCCACTGCCATGACCTCAAAGGTGGCTGACTGTAGCAGTGGTGTCACAGAAAAGTCGCTCCTCTCCCTTGTCCCAGCACCCTTAAGCTAATGATTTCCAATAAACAGTCACAAAATCACTCAATCACTCAAGCTTCTGTCTATTACTCTTTCTCTGCTCAGCGTCAGCTCATAAAGAAATGCAAAGGTTGTAAAAAGAAATATGTTTCTGTGCTGCTTGGGTTGCTTGTTTCTGGAAAGACTCAGTGTAATAGGTAGAAATGGTTTCTTTCCCTTGTTTGTTTTTCGCTCATTTTTTACTCTCTTAAGGCACATGTGGTTTGTTTACTTGACAAATACTTGCCCTATCTCTAAATAAGGAACATGTATTTTGCATTACAATCACAAACATGATTTATCTTTTAATATGTAATGCATGAGAATGAATTCATAAACACACAACTCATGGAAACAACAGAGAAACATGAATAACATTCAAATGTGATTCTGCTTTTTAATGTATGGCTTAATAAGAATTTGCAGGCCATGGGCAAAAAAGCTTTAACAACCCTATAATTGGAATCCAAACACGTACAAATTGCCAGTGTTGCGATGCATACCAAGTGCAGAAGAGGGAGCTGGGGGTAGAGGCATGATGAAATTGTCTGAAACACAACAAAAAGCCACTGTAATCTGAGCCTGCTGACACAGCACTGGGGAAGCCATGCCGTTGTGAGGAGATGATCTTCTGCATCATATGAGAAAACTTTAAAAGTTATTTCTCAAACAATGATTTCAGCTTGAGGGCTAAAGCCAAAAACTCTCCCATATGTGCCCCGCTCTGCTTCTCTTTACTGTGTTGGATTTATGCACTCTGTAAGCACTTGTGTGAAGGGAAAGTGGACCAATTACCCTCAGTCACCATTGTGAATTCACTTGTAATTAAACACTACAGTAAAGAGAAAAGTGTAGTTAAGACAGCTATAGAAAAACAGTATACAGTAACAGAGAATTTCTGCCCAATTCAATTTTCTCTGTGGCTGCAAATGATACTGCAAACTATTTGGTTACAGTAAAACAGCTCAGTTACAGCTTCATTTTTGCAATTTCTTTTTATTATTGTCTATTTCCAGATTCCAGACAAAAAGGTATATATTAAAATAAATAAATGTTTATTTTTGTTAATAAAACAGTTGACAACAGCTGGCAGTTTTATTAAGCTACTAATTGCTAGTTTTCTATCTGCTAGTCTCTTGTGTCATGAGCCGATATCCTTTGCTTAGCCTTGATTCTTGATGAGTTAAACTCACAAAGACTGACAGGCTGCCTGCCATCAATGACCATCACTGACAATATTTGTCTCACAACATGTCAACCCGAGCTGGAAGCCAGCGAATAATAATATTAATACCAAAGCATTGCTGAAGAACCAATCAACTGTACAAGACTCACATTAGAGAGAAAAACTAAGACTAAGACAAAGACTAAAGCTTCATTATAACGTGTAGACCAAACCTTAAGCCAGCAAAGCCTAAATAAAGAGGTGGAATCCTCTTATGAGGACAAAAAATCCTACAATTACTGAACTTGAAACTAAACTAGAACATGACTGAAAGACTCTTCAAACACAGACATAAAACATCTAGGTTAAATATCAGAAGCTGCATGGTTTGTGGCGAAACGTCGGATTAAGTCAATATAATTCTACTGTTTCCAAAGATTGTATTTAATTCTCTCTATTGCTGATTGAATCAGAGTTAGGGAGAGATGTGCACTGTTATAACTGCAGTGCCCACTGTGGGACACAGTAAGACCTGGCCATTGAAGAAGATGGTGAAATATCGTCTTTAAGTCTAGAAAGTCCAGCTGGTTCCATTGAATGAACTTATATAACAAAGATTATTCTGAACAATAGGGGCTGCATAAAAACACATACTTTGCTGTGCACTGTCAATCTTACAGGCAAGTCAAAGACTGTGCTACTTTTCAAAATGCTTCACTTTCTTTTACTGCCACTTTCAAGCCCTGCTCCATCCACGTGCCCCAGGGGAGTTGAGCTACCCCTGGTGCAATGAAAAAGTGTGAACTTGTTCTCAATGTGGCATTTCCTTGGCCAGAAAGTGTGAAGGTAGCAGAGCCCGGCCCCGGCACTGCTCTTACATCATTTGCACTTGCTGGAAAATGCTATCACTGAAGCTAAAGTATACTTGCTTATTCGTTTACTGCCGGGTGGGTCTCAGAGGGGACTGATCGGCTTTTGGGGTCAGAAGCTGAAGCACACATCATCAGTGCTGATACAATGTGATTATGGCCTGAACCACTGCCAGGAGCACAGACAGGGACGCAGTGCCACACAGTGAGAGAAGGAAGGCCTAATCAGTTTGGGCTCAGAGAAGCTTTTAACTCACATAATCACGTTCAGTGGTGACTCCAGTGCCACTCAATGACATCTGTGTTTTACTTTAGGTCCTGCATACTTTTAAAGTCCAGGATCAGGATTGATTTACTTATATGTTGCTCATTATTTAAACTTATAGATATTTAATAATTGTAATTTAGTGTTTAAGGTCCTAGAGAAGCTTATTCTTAAATTGCATTGCACTGATGGTGTTCACAGTCAAATAAACATAAAGATGTTTGGAAGACAGAGCACGAGGTGTAATGAAGACGAGCTGAAGCATGCAGTTGGCACCGACTTTCCGAAATGCCCTCACTCATTGTTCTGACAACAATATTTTCTCTGCCCACACTTAATGGGCTTGTAATGAGCACAGTAATATAAGCACTAGCCTAGCGTAACCTGTAAACCTTAATTAAGTCAGACAGCCACCTTAAAGGGGCGCCGTGTGCAGTCACCATCTCCTAATCCTGGGGCCGAGAGTACTCTTCCATCAGTTTTTCATCAGTCGATCCATGCGTTCATGGGCTCCTAATCCCCCTCCACTTCTCCTTTCACTGCTCCTCCCCTCCGCCTCTCACCTTGAGCTATGCCGGGGGGCTGGACTGTTAGAAAGGGGGGGGGGGGGGGGGGGGGGGGGGGGGCATCGATGTCCATCATGAGGACAAGAAATAGTCCCGGGACCTTCCCTGCTATCCTTTTTGACCCCTGACTAGAGGACCTGAGCCATTGATTTGTTGCTCCTCGCTCACGCAGACTTGACTAGGCCGTGAGCAGCAGTCAAACAGATCCATAGGCAGCACGTCCCAGAGGACAGACACAGTGAGTTATTTGCACAAGCCGAATTGTGTTATCATCTGGTGACCGATGTCAAATCAGCGTGACAAATGCTATAAATTTTAAAAAGAATTGTTTGCATGTCATTGGACTAATAATGGGTTAAAGCAGGGGTATTAAGGCCAACGCACACAGTGAAGCAGTGGGACTTCAAATGGGTTTTCTAAAACCATAGGGCATTTATCTTTTGCAATTATTTCTTTACTGCCAAATTACAGCTTGTGGGGCAGTGCTGTAAGAGTGACCAAACATGACTTTTTGTTGCATGTTAATTCGTAATTTGGCGACAAGACAGGAGTTTACCTGCAGCAGGGAGTCGCTGCTTCTCCTGCTCCTCTCGCCCCTTGCTACAAA
The DNA here is from genome assembly GCF_951799975.1 of Gobius niger. NCBI lineage: Eukaryota > Metazoa > Chordata > Actinopteri > Gobiiformes > Gobiidae > Gobius > Gobius niger. The sequence goes on from NC_136868.1 coordinate 16,262,849, forward strand.
GTTTATAGCAGGCCCAGAAAACCAGACATTCGTCACTGTTCACTGCAGCAGTGCAAAAAGCATGTTTTCCTCGGTGCCATGCCTAAATTCGGCAGACTGGAATTGTGGAGCGGGGTCAAAAGCGGGCAAGTAGCTATTCTGCTACTATTCATCTTTTTCTAAACATCACAATCCCATACCTAAAGTGCGTTGGCAAAAACTAAGATATGAACGGAAATATTATTATGCACAGTTCAGTGATAATATCTAGGGATGCACCAATCCAATACTGGTATCGGATATTGGAGCCGATATTGAAAAAAATACGATATCAGGTATCGGCTACAAATATCCGATACTGAAGCGATACCAGTTTTGTCTCTCAACGCCTTAAAAACACGCTCATCATTGTAAAGCTAAAAACCAGGTCAAACAATCTGAGTTAGTTTCAACCACTGCTGAAGCCAAGAGTTTGTATTTTACATATTTGTAATGATCAGATCCCTTCATGTGAGTTGTTTATATTAATGTAACCAAAATCCTGTCATAAACCCAAGAATAAGTAGTGTAGAAAAGTCCAGTGAGTCCTTTTTAAATGGACTTAAAGAGTTTAGATATAATTGATCATTGTTCTGTAATATCATGCCAATAAAATATGACTTTATTGATCTTCAAATGGAGACAATTACATTTTTCACTCACAGAAATACCACTTTTAAGAAAGTAGTATCGGTAAATATCGGCAAATACTCAAAACCCAGTATCGGTATTGGTAGCAAAACAGCTGGATTGGTGCATCTCTAATAATACCTAATTAAAAACAGTATTCATTCAACTCATTGAAATGCCCAACACGGCTCTATTTTTGACTAAGTTTCATTCAATAAGTCAGAGTGAAAACCGTGAATAAAGGTTATGATGTTTGATTTGGATCGCTCGAGCTGCATCTCCACGCACTAACGCTCTTTCACAACGTAACAGCAGGTGTAGCATTTTGGCACCATTAACCCCACTGTAGTGTTTAAAGTAGTCTCGCTACTTCATTGCTGCTCTTAAAGCCAGGCCCTGATCTATAAAGTATATACGAGTGGCCTGCATCCCTGATGAGCGGGCTAATTGACACTGTTAATGGATGGACTTTCACAGAGCTGTAAATAATGTGCTGGGGTTCACACTCTGCGCCTCCTGCTGTAAACTGGAGTTCACCTGCCAACTGTCCCTCCCCCGGCCAACTCTCCTCTGACCACACCATTTACACACAATCAATACAAGTTTCCACACGGCGCTCCCCAGTCAAAGTCACAAAACTGCTCCCGCCCATTTGGAAAACTGAACCAAATGAGAGCGACACAACTTTTCCCTTTAATCAGCGGAAAGGCAACAAAGTAACAGCATAATGTAAAGAGTGTGGGCTTTAATATCACAGTGTCTGCTGGACCACTCCCGATAGGGGAACACTTTGATTGGTTGTTTAATTACAGCATGGGAAGCTGTGTTTTAGCACTACTACTATATCTGGAAAGGGGGGGCTATAGCGAATTCTAAAGACATCTGAACTCGCCTGCTGCGTAAAGTCTTCGTCTGATGCCCCGGATGTCACATTAGAAGCGAAATTCCCAATAATAATGTATGTACGTGTCCTTCCCTTTAAAGGTGAAAGACGTTTAAACCTTGGAGACAGGACATTGATCACAGCAAAGCCACAATCACAGATGACTGACAGCAGCAAAACCGTCCGGCTACTCGGAGGCAGATCAGGTTTTCAGACGCTTTGATTTTACAAATTGAAAGATACCTTTTAAGATAAAGCTTCAAAAGCCCAGAGGACACTGGGAGGGAGAAAAGAAGTGAGGCGGAGAAACACACACTATCCCTTAAACACTAATTGCATGTCGCTACAAACAAACTTGCCCTGAGTACTCATGCATTTGCTCATTAAATTCAATATATAAAATAATTGGCACTTAACAAGCTATACTCCAATTGCGTTTTCCCCATTATTATTTTCGCATTCTGAAAAATAGGATTTAATGTACTTGTCCTGGCGAGCTTTTTTTTTCTGACTTCTTTATTTTCACGTGTCACAAAGAGCAAGTGAAAAGTCATAATTAACACTAATGGTCTGACTAACAAGCAGGCAGCGCTAGTAATTGGATCGACATATATTTCCTCTGCACCACCTTTAGCACGGAGAGAAAGGAAGGAAGGAAGGAAGGAAGGACGGAAGGAGGGAAGGAGGGATTGAAAAGAAAGAAAGTTTTAATGAAAGTCTAATGAAACTCTGATGAAAAATTGCGGTCTTCCTCGAATCTAACCCGCACAGCCAACAATAGCAAGACGATAACCCATCCCACCGTTAATTAATTTCAGTAGCCGTTTTTAATTAAACTAGATCTATGTTGAATAGTGAAGCGCAGACCAAGTGCCGAGCTGGAAGTGATACAAAGCCGTCACACTGGGCTCATTCATCCAAACGAACATTTGATCATCGGAAAAGAAAAAAGAAGAAAAAAACAGAAAGATTTATCTTTCATACTTGCCTGAGCACTATTTGGCACGTCATTTTGTGGCATATCATTTATAAGTGTTTCAGAGATCTGAGACAAGGCGCGGGGTTTGCTATTCATATTGGAAAGACAATAGAAGATTTTGGGGGATATGTGGATGGATGTTACGTTACTACTTTTTGTTTTCCTCTTCAATCTATGAGGTAAAAAAAACGGTCTTATTATTAGCATATTGCTTTAACGCACTAATGAGGAAAAATGTTGAGCCTGAGAAACAAACTTAGCTATTTTTAGCCCCTGTTAAAATGTGTGAATACTGTAGGTCCGATAAATGGAGACAAACAGCTGATGCTTGGTGATTAACAAAATTTCTTTCTTTCTTTCTTTCTTTCCTACAAAATATCAAAGAAGGTGGTGGCACGTAACAGTGCACAGGTATCTAATAACCCATACACTACTCCTGAAGATATTATTTGGTGAATCACGAAACTGTCTTGATTCATCTGAAATTGCTTATTAAAGCAGAACTAAGTAACTGTTGCCCCTTGAGGCCATAAGCGCCACTGCAGGTGTTGTAGCATGTTGTGTTTTTTTACTCATTAATTGCCCATGAGAGTAAATACTACACACAGAAAAGACAAAGGGAGAGAAATACACAATGGAGATATTTTTTTTCACTTAAACTTGGCTGTAAATACTGTTAAAGTGGCGCTAGCCCGCACTTAGCTTTGCCTGTTAGCCTGTTAGCTTCTTCTTTGTGATTCCATTAGTGTGTATTGGTGGCTCCGACCCGTAGGCAGGAAAGTTGCAATTGTTGTTTTCTGGCCAGAGACACCAGGGGGAGATGAAAGACCCCCCAATTATCCCATTAACATTTGTATTGCCCCCCTAAACAAGTTACTTAGTACTGCTTTAATCTATATTAATGCATGAGAATGAGTTTGCTATTATAACAGCATATGGCTTTTGTTGTCCAAAAAAAACCCAGGTAAAAGGTTTCAGGTTTGAGCGTGAGATCTATTTTCTTTTAGACGTTCTTTCACAGTAAAGCCTGTTTGCCCCTGAACAGTTTGGCAATAAAGCACAGAAATGGTTAGCTACAACAGTCTTCCTTCACCGAGGCGATGGATGTGAAGACTTTGAGACGCTCCACGTGAGTAAAATGATGGGCCGTGTGGGGATGTTGGGGGGACACGGCCATACGTTTGCCCACAGATGCTCCCTCTGCCTCCCTGCCCATGCTCCAGCCCGGGATGGGAGCAGTCTTTTGGGGGAGGCTGGCAGGCAATCAGTGATGTCATGCCAGCAGTGCAGAGATGGCAGCTTAACCTATTTTCAGAAATACCACAGAAGTGCTATTTATAACCGTGCTGAGCTGCATGTATCTTCACACGTCGCTCACAGACCTCGGCTTTCACGCATTTCCCCCAATGCTAAACGCAAATTAGTATATGTTGATTTAAAGAGTGATTGAATACAGTATGCAGCCATTGCCAGTGTCAGCTCAGGGAAATTTAGTGAAGAAACTAGCTCATGGGGCTGCACAACTTTGGAAAAATCCAATTGTGTACTTTTTTGTAACACATTTTGTGATTGTGATTAGATTTGCAATTTAATGTTTTTTTTTTTAATCAAGACAGTTTACGCATTGTACACTTTAATCATGTCAAGGAGCATTAACATCTAAGAGAAAACTGAAATGAAATGCGAAAAAAGAACCAAGACTTGCAGGGATTTCATTTCAGAACATGATTGGAAAGGTTTGCAGGTTTTTGTAGGTTTTTGGTTCACATAGAGATTATATATACTGTTGTGTGCAGAAGACACAGCCTGCTGCAGTTGGTCAGGTCAAGGTTCAGCAACACTATGTGCCCAATGAATGACCAGGTTATTCCATGATGACAATGCCAGGATTGTGAAAAAGTGGATCAGGAAGCATGAGACATCATTTTCACACATGGATTGGCCACAGAGTCCAGATCTTAACCCATTGAGAATCTTAAGATTTAGCTGGAAAAGGCTTTGTGTTGTGGTCACATTCTCCCGTCATCAATACAAGATCTTGGTGAAAAGTGAATGCAACACTGGATCTTTTGACATCATTGAAACCATAGCGAAAGCATAATAATCAAAGCTAAAGGCGGTCCAACCAAAGATTGGAGCAACAACCTTTTATTTGTGGAGACTTTTTTTTTTTTTTATCAGTCAGTGTATGTGATCAAATTAATATCAGCCTTTGCAAATTTAATTTCCACCACTCAAATTTGCAATTAGTCTTGCAGGCCTATTAAAATATATGAATGCTATTTAATTAATTACACTTTAAAAAACAGTTTCTTAAACCAATTTCCTTTTTATTTCAGTTTTGATTATGCTCAAAAATATACTTTCATTTCAAAGGTACTGGGTCCTGTAAGATAAAGATCGCTCTACTGACTTTCCCTATATTCTTTCCAGGACCCAGACGGCTGTAACCTGCGTCTATAGTAGGCTCCCGTGTGTCGTGCGCTGAGCCATCACTCTGCGCGCCTCCTGCCTGGGGATAAAAGCAGCCATTTGTTTCAGCTTCTCTGACAAACGCTTCATCTTTTCCCCTCCACTTATCCATCTGCTCATACATCCATTGTTGTGTGCCCACGTATGTGCCAGCCTCCCTGTCCCCATCCCTCTCTGTCACGTCAGGACAGCTCTGCGCACGGGATCAAGCCACAGTGCTAAGTCATATTCACACACCGCAGATACATGTAATACATTTGTGTAATATTCATTCACACCGGCATCAAGGGCTCAGGGCATTTGGCATTCAGAGCGATGTGACAGCTTGACTAATCTCTGATTGTTTTTTCGGCCAAAACACTGGGGTTACACACAGCCCTCCAAGGCCACGGTAGTATAAGGCAAGACAAATAACTTATTATTTTGCAGGCTTGTACGAGGCTTTATCGCATGAGTTATCCTGAACCGTTCCAAAATAGAGAGGGATTATCACAAAACATTGCATTAAAATCTCCTCTCCCCCCCCCCCCCCCCCCCCCCCCCTCTCTTGTTATTTCATTTTGCCTCTAAAATGAATCTGTGCCCAGCGAGGCTCAAACACAACATTAAAGCGTGCACCAACCCCCTCCTCCTCTGCCTGTTCTGTGCGTTCCCTCATAGCCCCCCGCCGCTCCACCCCACAAGAGTACATTCTGCTCTGTAGGCAATGGCACTCGCTGTTAAGCTCCACATACAAAATAGATAGGCTTCTATCCCTCTATTTAGACTAAAGCAATAGCTCTGACCTTTGTGTAATAACATGAAGGAGGAACATGAGAGGGAGAAGTACATTTATGTAAAATATAACCCAACAATCAATTCAATACATTTCTGTGCATATTCATAGCAGCAAAGCAAAAAGATGCAAATTGCGTGAGTGATATGAGTGATGGGATTTTCTTTATGAAAGCATAAAACTGCTCAAAGTAATGTAGTAGAAGCAATTTAACAGAACCTAAATTATAAACCTAATCATTCTGGATATTAGACTGTGATAATTTGTATATTATGATTGCAATGCGATGATGTTCTAAGTTTATAGTCAGTGCGGCACTTTTGAGGTTTTATGGCCTGGCTCTTTTTAACAGGTCTATCCAAGTTAGTAACACAACAACTGCACAAAAGTGTTATTTATTAGACATTTTAGTAAGCTTCAACTTCAACACAAGAGGAAGAGAAAGAGGACTCCCCCAAGTAGAAGTGCGATAAGTTTGGGGGCCCTTTAATGTCTAGGGGCCCGTTGCAGCCATTTACAGTGCCTATAGAAAGCTGGATGACAGTATCCACGGACCCCACACTAACAGCCTCAGACGTGCCTCAGTCTGTTCATGCACCAGACTCCCATTAAGACCAACGCATTCGACAAAGGTCACCAAATAATGGCACTTCCAGCAAAGCGCATGAGGACATAATGTTCTGTAATAATGAAGGTAGCATCACACACTACATCAGTTGCTCGCAGAAGAGGCAGACAGAGAGGAGAGAGGTTCAGGTGGAGTCCATGGACTGTAACCGCCAGCACAACATCCATTGGAGATCTTTGAGGAGATCCAGCCGAGAGAGGCGAAGGGAGGAAGGCTGTTTCCTCCTCCTGAAGCCACGGGCCCACAGCGGCTGTCAGGACCAGTTGAGCTGCTGCATCTTTTATGAGGAATGCCCAATGCTTATTACAATATTTACAGCTGTTTATGCATTGTAAAGTTTGTATTATTGCATCATTTGCTTCAGACTGGTGGCCTTTGCTGACTGACCCCTTCAGAGCACTCCGTTTAATGAATCACAAAAACATACCAAATAAGAGTGGGTTGTATCATGATGATGAAATATAAACGGCTTATGTCATTTCATTGAATAAGTAATTATGCATCATTGTGTAATGTAGCACTTTTGTCACGTACAGCTCTGTTTGTGGTGTGTAAGTGATTTGGTCCCATCTGTTTCCTCAGGGGGGAGGCTGTCCTACAGCAGTGCCGTGATCTTTGACACTTTCCATAAGGCGCAGAAGACATTATGGAGATGAACATCCTCTATTTTATATAAGAACACTGCGCTCTGTTATCAGCTCCATGTCGCACTAAACAGCACCAGTGGAAAGTGATGTTTTGCATTCAAAATGTTTCATCTACTCAGTACTTCAGACCTCAGGTATAGGACACATCTTAGTTGTGCCTGTTGGTCACATACTACAGCACATAAAACCATTCACCCTCACATTTAGAATCACTAACAAACTTTTAGGTGCATGTCTGGGACTGAGAAAGCCTGTTATATATTACTAACATTTGGGATGAATGGTGCACCCTTATCTCTCTTTTTTTTAAATATAGTTCACTATCGTTATCGTTATCAGATAAGCTTCATAAGAAAAATATCAAATGTATATAAATATTTAATAAAAAATATTCTGGCTGAGGTCCACAGCAATATCTCAGCTCTATTTATACATTCATTAACAGGTTAATATTGATAGCAAACTGCGGTGCTGTCAGACTGGGCTGAGAGAGCTCAGGGACTGGATCGTCTGTCTGCAAAAGAGAAAAGTGCTATTTTCTTTTTATCCATGTGACTACCAGATGAAAGTTGGAGAAGGGAGATGGGAATGTCATTAACAATGCACACATATAATTAAACTCTCATCCACTATTGATCTTTCAACATAAACACACCACAATAAATGCAAAATGTATCCCGTTTATAAAAAAGCCGCTAATTGGGATTGAAGGGAGAAGTTTTTAAACAGCCTGCAATGAATTCCACATCAGGAAATCCTCCACCTATTAATACCAATTGGGCGACAATAATTGGCAGGCCATCGACGGCGTGGGCAGAATTAATCATTTGAGGACTCCAGTCGAGACTGGATTTTTAATTGGCAGAGGCAGCCACTGTTTAGGGAGGCAACCAGCTGATCACCCGGGAGACCACTGCTTCAGACAATGCACATTTGCTAATCCTCTTGAGTCGAGTTATTACGGCCATGCATTATTATCACGCTTTACAAACTAATTCCATGTTCTCCCCTGTGGATTACCAACAACACAGGGAATAGTTGCGTAAGAAAACAAACGCACAAAGCACAAGGCTGATCAATTTTAAAAGCTGTCATAATAATACGGGTTTGGCCAAACAATTTGTCAGTGGATTGATAATTTCATCCAATTGTGTAAAAAAGTTTTCGGCCTAGAAAATGTTATGTGGTTTACAGTTTTATGACAAATTCCCTTCCTAACACCACCCTCTCACTTTGGGCTTGGGAAAAGCACTCAAGGCTGCATAGGTTGTTTGAAACCTGCATAACCTGAACAAACAGGTTCATAAATGCAAGTGATTTTTGTATTGGTTCAGCAGTTCACATTTCAAACTTCTTTCCAATCATTAACAAATGATTAGGATGTAAAAACTTCCATCCCAAAAATGAGTGTGTGTTAATAAATGAGGATGTTGTAGCCTTGAAGCTAATTGCTAACGTTAATTTGATGCTAAACAAAGTGATAAAATGTTCCAAAATATGAACTAATCTTTCAAACACTTGGCTTGACGTTTACATTCTTCAGCAATTATATTCTTTATAAACGTTAAAATATGGACAGGAAGTAGTCATCCTACAACAGGAAGCTAACCAGAAACACAGAGCCAAGTGCTGTCACAATATCTTTCAGAAGAATTACTCATACTGTTCCAGAATCAAACAACCCAAACACCACTGGCTTGTGAAGCTTTGGCATACAGTATATTAAGGCACAGAGCTATAACATCAATCCAAATACGATTCAGTGTAGTGTTTCAGATTACTGACAGATAGTTTGCATATTCGTAGATTGCAATTCGTTTTAGCCGGGGCATCATCTTCGGTGTTCTAAATCAAAAAAATTGCGAATGTTTTGGCATTGCCCACATTAATCTAAATGTAGCTATAGTACCTCATATTGGAGAACAAGGAGGCACAGATGTCGGCACTTGAAATTTATACCTCAGCTATAATAGGGATGTATATTTTTCAGCAAAATGACACAGCCATCCAATAAAGCAACATTTTGTCTTAATATAAATACAGGAAGAAGCTTAAATTGTGCTTTTTCCCTGACACGGTGATCAGGCAGCAATCACTCAAGGGCTAAATAGTCTTGTGCAATCATTATGCAACACTCGGCAATAAGACATAGTATGTGTAAGAGGCAGTTCATGCTGTTGAGAAGCTGGCCACTTTAGCCATAAATGATTCACATAATGCAGTGATTAGTATTCGTCTTTTGTGCTTTTGTTTAGACTTTATGAGTCTATGAGTCAAAAAATGAACTTATAACACAAGGGCATGTCATATTTAACAAGTTACATTTGACACTGAATTGAATGTGCTTTTAGCTGAGGTTCTAGAGCGACACAAAAAACACAGAATAAATATTATTCATAAAATTATGCAACATTGTCATTGATAGGAAATCATCCTTTTGTCATATAATAGCCTAAATTCTAAACTAATAACCCCTGCCCTCTGCGTTTAAGGATTGCTTTTTTGTTTGTTCGTGCTTGGCTCTGGGCAGCAAAAGTGTTGAAGATGGTTACAACTATTGTAACCAGCACTGGATGGGTCAAACTATTTAATGGAACAATGCACAGGTGGAATGTAATTGCAAGTGGAATGAGCCTCTGTGAGAATAATTAAAATAACTGTGAGTCAATACGTTGCAGTAGAGATTAAGCTAAAGGTCAAGTCACAATAGGCCATTCGCAAATGCCAGGATATGATGATGCTTATGATGGAGGCTATTCTCATCACCATTGTGCCAGTGCGCTCTGCTGTATACGGCTCGGTAATGGAAGCTGTCAGTGCGCACCGTGAGCTTCCATTGCGTCCGTCATCTTGTGTCATCCTGGTGACAGTTTAAGGCGGCCACAGCGTACGGAGCTGGTTCGGACTGTGTGCTAGCCCGTGCGTGTGTGTGCATCCCTGGCTCCCACTGCACTCGCTCGCACATGGGGGAGATGTTATAGAAAGCCTATGGATGAATAAATGATGCCGCCCCTCCGCAAAAAGATGGGACAGGCATGGGGGAAAGCTCGTTAAAAATGCATCTTTTCCAAGCGCCTCTGCCCCACTTAAGAGCGTGTTAAGAAATACAGATCTGGCATCAATACGAGTGAAAGTGGTACCATGTATCAGCAGTGGGTTTGTGTACAAGCGACTGATAGGTGTAAACGCCAGACCTGCTAAAGCGAAATTGTTACATTGCAAGTGCGTAACGGCGCGTTATTGGGGAAAGAATGGATAAAAACAGTGAGTAGGACAAGGACAACATGTCAAAACTCATAAATGTTAGATGGCAACGTGTTAGGATGCGCGCGCTATTGATAGCATCTCTGGATTGCAAGGGAGAGGGTGCGTTTGTGGTGCTTATTTACAACAGAAAATCGCTGGCAGACAATATCCAAAACATTGTTTACACCTGAAAGGAATAGACACCCACGTCTAATACTATTTGGGCCAAAATGGCAGCGTAAGGGGCGACACGTTACCTTTGTGCATGCCGGTGTATCGGTCCTTGAGAACTGTCAGTTCGTGGATTTTCCCAAACTGTTCAAACAGCGGTTTCAGATCTTTCTCCTCCAAGTTCCGCGGTATCTGCCCGATAAACAGCTTAATGGCATCTTGGTCTTTCATGTTGCCGTTGTCCGGATGAATGGAAATGGATTCTGAGCCGTTCATGGGTTTGGGGTACTGGTGCTGATGTGAGAGCAGTGGTGGTGGCGGCTGGGTCGCTGGTGCCCCCGGTCCGGAGTAAACCAGGTCGGAAAGAGTGGGCTGGGGCGGCTGTGGATGCTGCTGTGGATGCTGCTGCCTTCTTGTTTCAGTCTGAGTGAATCTGGCCATTCTGAGCTGGGAGCAGAGTGGATAATAATGACAACACACACACATACACACACTGTGAGAGAGCAAGCACTCAGCTGGAAACCAGGCTGACTTTCTATCAGACACAGTACAAAGCGGAGGGGGCGAGAGCAGCGAGAAGAAACGGGGAGCAGCGGCATTACGCGCGCTGCAGCGGCATCTAGCGTCGGGAAAAAGTTACTACTGTAACGGCCAATTAGGTTGAATTAGCTACTGTACTGTTTACTCTATAACCCCGTGGCCATTTAGCTTCCTCATGGATTGGTTATTGTTTGATGTAGGCCTAACCCCTCATTTCCGTCAAGTCAAAGCTTCACTGCGCCTAAAAGATTTACCACTACGTTTACTGTTGCCAAAAATGCAAATATTAAGTGTATTTAGCTAAAAACAGTCTAAGTAGAGCATTCTGGAGACACTGTGCTTGAAAACTAAATGTCCATGTGAAGAAGTTCAAGGCTGTAAATGACATGGTATTGATGGACACAGAGTTTTTGTAACTTATAAATAGCTTTGGCAGCTGTCTGTGTATTTTTGTCAGGGTCAGTGGCAATGACATGTCATGAGTATTTTGCAATGTTTAGGGGGGGCAAAAATGTGTCGACAGTGTAGACCCTTAGGTGACAAGTACCGTGCCCTAAAAGAAAAGCATAGTGATATTTAATTTAATACTTTATTTTTTTTTTTTTCAAGTTATCACTAGCAAGGGTAAAACAATGCCAGGGCCTGATCTAATTAAACAAGATACACAACAGCATTGTGCCGTTTTCTTGGAAGCCCAGGTTGCCCGTTACACATTAAAAGATGTCGACACTGATCAGAGCACATCCGATCTATTTGCATGAACCAAACGCACTTTCTATCTGTACATCTGTAGCCAGCCATTAAAGCAAGTCAAGGCTGCAGCAGCAAATATGAGCTATAATTAAGGGACTTACTGTAAGTAGGTCTGCTTTTCAAATAGCACTGGGCCTAATCCCTCAAGAGGGGTTTTTATTTGCATCATTTGGCTGCTCTCTGCTGACACTGTCAACAGCACTAGGATCTAAAGCCAGTGTCACTATAAACCTCCCATTAAACGCTGCTCCAACTGCACTGCCACCTATTGACAATAACTTAAACACAAAGCACACTTAAAGTCAGACTCATTTCTAATTACAAGCCGTTTAAGAGTGGATTAAATAAAGTGATATATAGTTTGTGTGAAGGCAGGCTGCGGGCAGATGGGAGTTGGATCAATAGCACTGCTGCGCTGGGCCGGTGGGCTGTGAGGAGCATATCTACAGGGGGTGCCTCAACAAACTTCAGCTATATTCACTTAGGCACAGGCAGAAACAAGAGGCTCCGGTGTTTGTCTGGGTAGAGAGGAAACATCAGAGCAGCAGAGACAGGGCAAATGTAATGCACCATCAGGTAAAATATGGATTTGATTACAGGCTGACTAGAAGTAGAACTGTGTCTGCAAGTCTTATGTTTCATCCAAACATACTCTTTCTTTGAGGTAATGTGTTGGCTTATTGGCTTGACAATCTAAAATGTCATTTGGCAGAGATCCAGACAAACATTTTGTGTTGGTTCTCATGTTTTCATTTCGGGGCAGCACAACATGATTTTTGGCATACCACTTTAGAAAGGTCCCAAAAGCAGCTCCGGAAAACAAAGTTCAATACCAATACTTCAACAACACCCTCATCACCTGCGGTTTGGTATTTCAGTCCATCTTCAATAACCTAGATTCGGCTTAAGAAGGAATATCATTGACACTGAAAAACAAACATATATGCTGCGTTTATTTAGGGATGCATTACTCGTACATAGATGCAAAAGCATACTATTGTAACAACTGCACTTAGCTCTATACGGCTGATGGGACGAGGAACCCACCGGTCGCACAGGTGCAACCAAGGAACATTTTTTGGGCTCACCTGCATTTTTCGGTGCAGCTGCGCCCAAACTGGTCTCAGTCTGGAGCCAACACTGACCTCACTTGACCCCATTTTGTAGAAATATTTTAGCTACTGTGCAATGTAATGTTGCTTTATGAATTCAATTCCAGTCCTTTCTATGAACTTTTTACGACGTACAATGACAAATAAACCTAGCTTTGAACTTTGTCAGATTTTTTTGTTTTTAGCACTTACATTGAGTCCCTCTGCCACTTTAGTTTCGCTAATGATTTTTGCTTGAAAAGAAGTCTGTGTGCACTGTGCAAAGTGTCCCTCCAACAGAACAGTAAGACGCCGAATACATGCAGGACACTGTCATTAGTGGTCAATAACAGCTGGTGGTGCTATGTTTCTCCATTCAGACTTTGTTCTTTTCCGTTCAGTTCCTCTGAACAGTGGGGCTTCAAATGCCTTCAAACACACACAGCTGCCAAAGTGCTGTTTGTTTTCGATTGGTATAGCGCCGGCTCCCGAGCTTATTTTGCAGTGTTATAAATGTATTGATCAGAAGAGGCAGGCCACTTGCTGAATGTGTCTAGGCTTGTGAATAGGGGCTGGCAGGGAGTGAATACGTTCTGTGGATGGCTCAGCGTGTTGGTCCAGCTTACATGTGTCTAGTACAGGGAGCAAAGCGAGGACACATCCAGCTCGTGTCCAATAAGGCCTTCCTGGGAGACGGCTATTTTTAGGAGTGTAGCCAAATGCACACAGGGAGGCCTATTGAGAACTTCCACTTCCATGGCTTTTTATTGACCAGTGCCATTAGTGTTTCGCCGGAGCTGAGGGCAAGTGACAAGAAATCAATAGAGGTCACACTATTAGAGCGAACTAAAAAGTTACATACAATTTACACTGGCTGCTGTTGATTCGGGTGCTTGTTAACCAGCGAGGATGTGTTGAGCTTGGGAAGTCTTGGAGAGGCCCGCTGGGACGGTGAGGCAAGTGTGGGGGAAGTTGCTTTGCATTCTGGGTAGAAAGTCAGACAGACACATGGTTAAGACACTCCTAATTACCTAAATTCATCACACACTCTGAGAGATTCTGGTCACATATTGTGCAAACACAGCAAGGCACTCGGGCACAAAGGCATACAGTGCATAAGCAAGAATTGAGCTAAACCATATGCCAACCAGGCGTATACTGTCAAGCCCAAAAGTGATTCATACCGCACATTAACAGTAAATTGTTAAAAGTAGCTTGGCTTGTTGTATACTGTACCAGCAGCTTATCCACATGTAAATCACAGCATGTTATGAGTATCTTGTGTCAGATGTTTTGTTCATACTTTTGTAATAATGAGCAATGTATAGAAACCAACAAGAATCATCAGAAGTCGGTATTACCAGTCTGAATTCACTTCTTTTTTTTTTAGAGTGTGGTGTGCGAATGAGGAAATCAACGTGCAAACCGTGTAACTGTTGCCGTTCTGGGAGCGCGTTTCTCTCTGCTTGGACTGGCATGGAGAACTTCTCAAAGTGTACTTTAATAAGCGATAGGAGTTGTGAGGTGTCCCCCGGCGCCTAATTCTACACTGCACTGCCGTTCTGCATTGCAAAGCACGCCCGCTCAAGTGGAAGGTGTTGTTGGAGAAAATGAGGGTGTGATGTGATGATGGCGTTTGGCACTGGAGACAGTTTTATGGACCAGTGGGTTTACAGGCTGCAGATGTGATAAGAGCAGGAAGCTGTGGGCATCACCTTCTCTCGGGGTTTAAGTCCCCCCGCTAAAACTAGTGGACAGCTGACACGTCGACCATGTCTTTCACATGCTGTTGCGAGCTGGTGTCTCTATGTACAAGTAAACCTTCAAAGGGAAAATGATACTGGGCTTAAATAATGTAGAGAGAAGTTTGAATCCAACTGAAAGTGAAATACCTGTAAAAATGTCTTTCATGCATAATGATTTGTCTTTAGCTTTACTGAGGATTCCTATCATGATTTAGGTCTATCTTTGTGGCGTAAAACTGTTCTCTCAACGACCTCCAAAATGAGACTTTAAAGGTTTCAGAGACATGTTTTTGCTTTGTTAAATGCTGTCAGTAAACATTCTTGGGGAAATAAAATGCCTTTAGACTTTAATACAGTGGAGAAAGGTTTAAGTGCAGCCAAAGATAAAATATCTGTCCATATAAAGAGACTTACTGCATTTTACAGCCTGCTCTATAGAGGAGGCCCATAAAGCCATAAAAAGCCAGACTTCACTTTGCAAACGAACACAGTCGAACACAGACCTTGCCCTTGCAGGATTGTTGTCAGATCTGATGAGTGGCAAAGGCTCATGATGAAGAGGGTTATATAAGGAGATAAGGCTTGCTTCACTCCAACACGTTTCTTACAACAGTCATTTGAAAACATATACATAAACCATATTGGTGATGATTCCAAATGTCTGTCATACAGGGGCAAAGGAATTCATTTGCTTCAAAAAGGCAAAAAAGCAGTATCCACATCAGCATGAGGGAAACTTTGCATTGCAAATATGAAAACAGAAACAGAAAGATGATGATGTGGAATTATCAAGAAAACTACTCTCAACAAACTCTGTTAAAAGGAGAGAATAATGCAGAACATTTGGTTTAGTGGCATTAAATGGACCCAGTAAAGCATATGATTCAAAAACAATTGTTTATGAAATGATGATGAATGCATTTAAATATTTCTTAAAGGTTGTACCTCTTTTTTCAGGGTTTTGTGGATTTTGTTATGTCTTGTTGGCATAAAGTGTATTTAAATACCTACATCTACTTTTTGAATAATATTTACATGTGTCACTAAATCATTTAGTGACACATGAGCTATGCTAAGGACTAAACTATAGTCATTTCTTATTGCATGTTATTGTACAATCGATGATACGTTTTTGTTGCATTTAAGTTTTCCTCTTTTTGACCCTAAGGATTTATTTATTTATTTTTAGTATACAGTATCACAACTACAGTTCTTACAATTGAACCACAATACAAAGTCTTTCTATTGTGCTCTAATATGGTTAGCTGGTAGGCTAGAACCAATGGCCTCTGACTGCAAAACAGTACATTCAGCACTTTTCTTTCAAACTGCAGGCCACGTGTACATTACTTCTGGGAATAGCTAATGCTGTAATCTGGTGTGATAAATGTGCATGTATGTCACTGCGTGTTCATTAACATAAACATGAGACCAAACACGCCAAAAATGATAGAATATTCTGACCAGTGAAAATGACAAGCCAAATTTACATCTGCACTTGCAGCTTTCCACCACTAGATGGGAGCAACATACCACTCTTACTCCGTTTTCTAAAATATGAGGATCCTTTTCACTCATGATGACTAATCTAAAATAAACAGAGCCAATATCCTTAAGCCACGTCTTAAAACGCAATATTTTAATAATCCATATTGACATGTCTACAGAGAGCGTCCGTCATGCTCCGCGCATGAGAAGATAAGTAGGAATCCCTGGCAGAAGATTGCTTGAATTGGCAAAACTACAAAGTCTTTTGATAAGCACATTTAGTCTATGCAGAAAATATTAATAAAATAGTTTTTTTTTCATGTGTGCCATTTTCTCTGATGCGGCTTGAGGAATTATGAAATGGAGAAGCCAGTGGACATCTGCACTGGGCGAGCTTCAAGAAGCCTGCGATGTGGACTTCCCACGCAGTCTCCTCACATCAAACAGACAAGCATGGCAAGAATGGAAAAGTTTTCACTCACCATAATAAGGAACCAGGACCAGTAGGGCTGAAGGAGCCGATTTTCAGATATTTCTATTATGGTGGCCATTATTCTTTCCCGGGCTCCAGCAAGTCTGACGACCCTTTCACCTCTGTCCAGTGAAAAACATATGTATGCCCCTGTTTTGCTGATTAGTCATATTTGAGTTCTTGTTTGCTGTTATAAGTGGCTTTTGTGGTAGGAAATGAAACAGGAATTGTAATAAATAGTCTATCATTTCACTATTGGTCTTAGGAGGACATTTACACTTATTCCCTGTACAGTCTGTTTTTGTGTCACTTATCTCAAAGCATATATTCAAACAGAAGGAGGAAGTAGAACAAACTAGAAATTAGCACATGGAGGACAAGCACATTTCACTCAAGATCAATCTCTTGACTTCATCAAAGATCCAACCAACCACAATGAAGTGATTTAGAAATCTACAGACTAAGAATAGATGGTTTTCAATACTACATAAAACTTCACAATGAGGACTTTTTCGGGCCCATGTCACATAAGAATTACATATGGCACTTCAGGAAGCAAAACGAGCTATGCAAATCTGCTCACACACATTCTACAGGTGCTTGTTATATAATTAGAATATCATGAAAAAGTGCATTTACTTCTTATTCAACGTAAAATGTTAAACTATATATGACTTAGACTCATGACATGCAAAATGACCTTTGTTATAATTTTGATGATTATGGCTTAAAGTCCATTTTGAAAATATTATAATAATAATCAAAATGAAAACCATAAGAGGCTACATATATCTCACTTTGCATGCAATGAGTCGATCATATATCAGTTTCACAGTTTAGTTTGAATAACACCTGTATTTCTAAACCCTGTTTATGAAAAATAAAAGGTCATGGTTAATTCTTTCACCAGAGAAAGTTTCTGTAAAATGTCGGCATAAATGATCATGGTTCCGAGAAGGCTTAGAGAATATCCATCAAGCTGAAAACTAAAGTGGATATGAGATTTAAAAGCCTTGTTTATGAACAGAATATCATAAACAAATGCAAATTAGACTTTTTTATTTGAAAGCATTAAGCTTAAATATACATAATGAACCAATATTTCCCCACATGATAAAGTGTCCAAGAACAATAACATTTTCCAGGCATTTCACCTTAACCAATTATACAAATGAATTGTCAGTCATAATTGCTTTGAACTAAAGTTTCACCTCCG
Source organism: Gobius niger (assembly GCF_951799975.1). Classification (NCBI taxonomy): domain Eukaryota; kingdom Metazoa; phylum Chordata; class Actinopteri; order Gobiiformes; family Gobiidae; genus Gobius; species Gobius niger. The sequence continues at coordinate 16,280,603 of NC_136868.1, forward strand.
TCCGTAGTCAAATGTTCAGCTTTGAAGCTGGTTCACACTGCTCTTTGAAGATTTACTCATAGCTGAGCACCAGATATTGCCACTATTGCTACTGTGGTGGGAACTCATGGGGAACCTAATAAGAAATAAACAAATACAACAAAAACTAACTACCAGGTCTCAATAATTCACCCAGTTAAAGGAACAGGCCACCGTTTTTACATACTGAATTAATGCTCTTACCTGAGCTTAGACAAGTCTTTGGTCGTTTTGCGTGACTGAGGGCACGCACAAACATGTTTTTATAGCATTTGGCCTCTCCCAATGTATTCCTATATCCAAACGGGGTGAACTTGGAAGTACCAAGCTCGTCCACGGGCACGCACACATACCAGACAGTTACGCATCAACTCAGGTAAGAACATATCTCAGTATGGAACAACGGTGGCCTGTTCCTTTAAGCAAGTTCAAATAAAATTTGAGATAGACTTAAAAAAAATAAGAATAGACCAATTTTTTTGACTAAATGAAACATACAAGGCTCTGTTTGAGTGCATTACTTGAGTGAATCCTCTCCAAAAATAATTGTTACAAAAATGAATGATATTTTTCTCAGTAATACAGTGACTGTATTGACTTGCTGAAAATATTTAAAATCGGCTCAACAAAAAACATCATCAGAACTTATTATTCCCCTGCACCTGAGGAGCAAGTCGTCATCCCTGGGTTTAAACATAACACTGTGCAAATGGATCCAAAACTTCCTTTGCAAGGCTCCAGGTTGTGTGTGTCGGGAAGAACACATGTCGTGCTATTACCCTCAGTACTGGTTCACGTCTCAGCCCTTTGCACTATATAGGGCCTGACCGATATATCAGACCGATATTTGGTATTTTACAGTTTCGGCCGCTAGAAAGGCCAATGTCAGAACTGAAATTGATAGACTTTCCGTTTTTACACTGGAAAGAGCTCAGTCAGAGCTTTAAAATAAGTCCTACACCTATTTTATATATTTGATGTTTATATGTTTGATGTCCTAGATAAATCAGCCCTCATACAGCGCCCCCTGCTGTCACAGTTTAACACTGACTCGTTTAGAAGCATCATACAATGAAACCATGTACAAAAGGGCTGGATTAATGCAGTGTGTGCATGAGTGGTTGGTGGTGGTCGGAGGGGCCAATGGCACAGACTGGTAGCCTCTCTTCCGTCAGTCTACCCCAAGAGACAGCTGTGGCTACAATAGTAGCTTACCACCACCGCGTATGGCGTGAATAATGACTACAGTGTGGCACTTTGAGAAACTTGGTATTACAAGCTTGTAAAGCACAATAGAAGTGTAAGCAATTATTATTATTTTATCATCGGCCAATCAAAATCCAATTATCGGCCTTAGAAACGCCCATATCGATCGACCTCTATTAGATATATATTTCTATGATCGAGACCTTTACTATAAAATAAATGTCTAGGTTATTTGAGAGATAGAAAAAATAAATTACATCAAATTAAATTACTTAAAATATCAGCCTATATATCAGCTATCGGCCAACATTGTTATTGTATCGGAACCCAAAAATGATCAGTCGGGCCCTGCTCTACACTATGAAGATCCTCGACTGTGTGGCCCAGTCAACATCTAACTACAAAGACAAATACACCGAGGATACAACTGTCACTCTCCACTGCGCTGGGGGACAGAGCCGTGAAGGTGTGAAAGAGCAAGTTCCTGGGGATACAAATAAACAATAAACTTACCTGGATCGGAAACACAATGGTTATTGTCAAGTACCTGCTCTTATTCCGCTGCATGAGGAAGAACGTCATCCCTCTCATCCTCGCAACCTTTACATGCATCCCTGTACAGAGGCGGATTGTAAGAGACTTCAGAGACTCCAGACTCCTCTTCTGTCCATTAAGGAAATTGGAGGAAACCGTTGCCTGACTAGGGTACAGGATGTCATTAAGAACAGTACAAACCCATGGCACAGACTCTTCTTTCTGCTTACTTCAGATATTGCAGTGTGGGGAGCAGAACAGCTTCATTTCACAGGCTACACAACTGTTGAACTCTACTCATATGTAAGACCTGAAGCTATGCTGGCTGCCTCATGTATTTTGTTGATTTTTAATTACATTTGATAGATTTTTATGCAAGCACTTATCCATCCATCGACTCTCTGGACCAACATGGGTGAGATTGAACACATTTCAACTCACACGGTTCAGAACTCAGTATGTGGCTTCAGTCTAGTCTGTACTCTGTGTTCCATTTCAAGCAACACTCTGTCCTAGTGGGCGATCTTACAGACACAATACACTCAACATGGCAATACACACAGTAGTGAAGGCAGGTACAATAAAGCGGTTCATGGGCCGCTGGGTGAAAACTGTGGACAAATACCACCTTTTGATAGAGTTAATTAAATTATTCAGACGTGCCAAACGAAGCCGCTAAAAGACAACTATGATGTAAACGTTAATGCTGTTGAAATGATGTGAAATGTTAAATCATGCATGGCATGTCTGTTGCAGAGGGCTGTCTTCTCTCTTCTCTGATAAATCAGAGGCCAGCAGTCGGTTCACGTCACATTTTTATCAGCACGGTCTGATTTGGCCAAAGGGGGTAGACGGTTCCAAAAATTAGCACTGACTGGCCCTGCTCTGGCATGCTCACTCCAAGTGCAAATAAGGGTAGATGGGCCCCGTGCCGTGTGGGAGGTGTCAGTGAAAAGGGCCATATAACAGGCATAGACATTGACATAGTTGCATGCAGTTGATTGGGGAACAGTATGCAGGTGCTGGGCGTTATTGAGGTCACTCTACACAGCCTGCTAAACAGCCCACTGGACCATGAGCCTTGAGTTCACCTCTCACTCACCCCTGCTGGAAATATGACCTCCGCTGGTCAAGATCCCAAAAGGCCCATTCCATAGGGAGCCTACAAACATGAATTGAAGAACAGAAAATGCCACTGGGTAGACCTACAGCGCCACTCTAATAGAAGGAGGTCAGGTCTCATCTAATCGTATGCATTTTATGTGTTTTATAAACAAAATTCAATTGACTCAAATTACATGAATGTATTGCAACATACTATTGACATCATGTCACAAATTCATACTTTAAGAGTGATTTACAAGAACAGAAACTACTGTAAATTAACAGTTTAATTTTCAGAAAGAGCCACCGTAAGGCGTATTCGTTAATGACGAATACAAGACTATCGACTGCACAATTAATCTATCTTTATGTACCAAGAAAATCTGAGTCCTGGCACTAGAAGGGAGGCTTCTGTTTAAGTAGTAGAATACGCAGTCACCAACCAAAGACGTTAATAAAGATTTCTGGAGTGATACTGTATTTGTTGATTTATTTATTTCAGGGACAGTGCATAACATTGAACATTTCTGTAAATATGCCAGAATTAGCCACAAGGCTGTTTTTCATCTGTAGTCCCAGGACAGTGCAGCTCCACAGTTTGCCACTATAGCTGAGAGCATGGCTTAAGCTTGACTCATGTGTCCAGGATGGATGTGAGTAAAAAGAATGCCATGGGTGTTTAATAACAATGAAGATTCCACAAAATAAATCCACAGGTTAATCACAAGGTCAAAAACTGTTTGGCCTCCAGCCCTGAACGGCTTCCACATGCGGCTGACAGCTTTTTGTTGTTCAGCACTTTGGGCAGATGTAGCTGTTTTTAAATGTGGTATATAAATAAAGATGACATTGACATTGACAACAGCCCATCTGCCTGGCTATAAGTTGCAAGGCTCCACCCAACACCCCTAAACCAATGTAATTTGGGGTGCAACATAAATGTATCTTACAAACTGAGGTTGTAAAAAAAACTACTTTATGGAATGTAATTTGTCATTGAGGTTTTCCTTTCACAGCTTCACTCTAAATAAGAACATTTTGTGTTATTTTGTCTTATTATTTTTTGTATTATATTTTCAGTCATGGTCAGGTGAGATTTCTTCCTATAATACGCAGATAATTAATTCACTCAGAGAACTGTCAAAGGCAGACTAAGCAAAATGTGGTGTAATGTGACCTTCATTCACATTTTATATGCAACTTCATCACTTCACAACAAGAAATAGATGAATGCGTATCTTTTATATAACGGTAGTTATCACTTTGGAGGACACTTCTCATTGCTAACATTTAACCATCAGTCTTGAGAGGAAAAATTATTTGCTTAGGAATATGAAAAGCATCCCAATGGTGCAATCGAAAATTCAACTCTTTACATTGGTGTTAATCACATTATCATTGACTATACCTTGACCTTGTGTCAATTGCTTTATTCTATATTTTTTCTGTCAATAGTCAAACATACAGAAAGTTGACGAGCCAAAGATTATATTCAGGTTTTGTTGCTTCAAAATAAGTTAGGGGCATCAGATGGTATTAGTACTGAAATACAAATTGTAAATTGGTCTCAACAGGCCCATAAATAGCTGTATGCTATTTTCCAGCCTGCACTTGCTATTCAGCACCTGTCTTGATAAGTGGCCTCCTTTGTGTAGAAGGAAATGGTGTAATAAAGTACACTGCTCACAAAAACTTAGGGCACACTCAAAAAACACAATGTAGCTCCAAGTCAGTCAAATTTCTGGGATATCAGACTGTCCAGTTAGGAAGCCACGCTTATTGTGAATCAATTTCACTTGGTGTTGTGGAAATTAAACAGACAACAGGTGGAAATGAGAGGCAATTAGCAAGATCACTCCAAAAGAGGAATGGTTTTGCAGGTGGTGACCACAGACCATTTCCTTGTCTTCATCCTTTGTACCGTATTTTTGGAACACTTTTGCATTTGTCCAGTGTTCTCACCACTAGAGGTATCATGAGGAGCATCTACAACCCACAGAAGTTGCTCAGGGAGTGATGCTCATCCAAAATGGCACGTCCATTCATGCTGTGGCAAGAAGGTTTGCTGTGTCTCCCAGCGCAGTGTCCAGAGCATGGAGGAGATACCAGGAGCAGTACACCAGGAGACCTGGGGGGGCCGACCGAGGTCAACAACCCAGCAGCAGGACCGCTATCTGCTCATTTGTGCACGGAGAAACAGGAGCACTGCCCGAGCCCTACAAAATGACCTCCAGAGGGCCACAAATGTGCATGTTGGGACTCAAACGGTCAGAAACCAACTCCATGAGGGTGGTATGAGGTGCTTACTGCCCAACACCGTGCAGAGCGATTGGCATTGGCCCGAGAACACAGCGATTGGCAGATTGGCCAATGGTGCCCTGTGCTCTTCACGGATGAGAGCAGGTTCACCCTGAGCACATGTGACAGACGTGACAGAGTCTGGAGACGCCCTGGAGAACGTTCTGCTGCTGCAACATCATCCAGCATGACCGGTTTGGTGGTGGGTCAGTGATGGTCTGGGGAGGCATTTCATTGGAGGGCCGCACAGCCCTCCATGTGCGAGCCAGAGGTTCCCTGACTGGCATTGGGGACCGGGATGAGATCCTCAGACCTATTGTAAGACCATATGCTGGTGCTGTGGGCCCTGGGTTCCTTCTGATGCCTGATAATGCCAGGCCACATGTGGCAAGAGTGTGTCAGCAGGTCCTGCATGATGAAGGTATTGATGTTATGGACTGGCCTGCCCGTTCCCCAGACTTAAATCCAATAGAGCACATCTGGGACATCATGTCTCGGCCCATCCATCAACGCCACGTCGCACCACAGACTGTTCAGGAGCTGACTGATGCTCTAATCCAGGTCTGGGAGGAGATCCCTCAGGAGGACATCCGTGGTCTCATCAGGAGCATGCCCAGGCGTTGTAGGGAGTGCATTCAGGCACGTGGAGGCCACACACACTACTGAGGATGATACAGACTCGTTTGGAGGAATTTCTACAGAATTTGGATCAACCAGTGACCTGATTCGTCACTTTGATTTTGACTATAATTTTGGATCCAGACCTCCAGGGGCTGAGAATTTGATTTCCATTTATCATTCTTATGTTATTTTGTTCTCAACACATTGCCCTACATTATGAATAAAGATTTTCATTCATTTTTCTAACTTTGTGATAATAAGACTATTGAACATGACATTGATTATGAATATTATTATTATTATTACTATTACTACTACTACCATTATTATAATGCTATTATTAATATGGTTGTTGTTGATATCTGTATGTATGTGTATGTATGTATATATATATATATATATATATATATATATATATACATGTATATGATCACCATAATTGTGATTAATTGTGATTAGATACAGTATGTCAGTATGGATGACAGTGTTGATGATGACAATGACAACAATGATTATAATTGAATATAATTTTTTTATCGTCTTTTTTTTAATTTATTTTTTTCCCATTACACACGAAAGCTCTCACATGCACACACGCACATAAATGCACTCACACACACCCGCCCAGTACGCCTACCAATACAGCCTATGAAATTCTACTCAAAAGTTTTCTGGTTTAATGTCACGTGAGATCTGTTGTCTGTTTGTAATGTCTGCTGTTCTTGTTCTTTGTAATTGTCACAATAAACTTCACAAAAAAAAAAAAAAAAAAAAAGAATAAAGATTTTCATCCGAAAAATTGAATTGATTGACATCTAGGATGTGTTTTTTGAGTGTGCCCTAAGTTTTTGTGAGCAGTGTATATTTAGTGTGCGCTCCGATGGCCTGGCTGCTCGGACACACTTCTGGCCTCAGCGCTGAGTCCCGAATCTACTCATGAGTCTCTATTATCAAAATATCACTTTCATCGTTTGCTATTTCAAACTATGAAATAGCAAATAGCAACCACGAAGCCCCAAAGAGATCTGAACCTTATTCATGAGAGAGTCCTAAGTAAAATACAGTAATGTGGTATTTATTTAAAAAAAAATATTAAAGGTTTAAATGGTCACTCTTTCAGAGTGAGTACATATAGTATAGCTGTTACTTGGATTGTCAAAAAATATATTAATTCATATCAAAACTAAAAGAAGAATAGATACTTTATGCATATTGCACATATAATCACATACAATCCTAAAAGTCCTAACTAACTCAAATCTATCTATCAAGAATTAGTCAAAAATCTTAATATTCTCTATACGGTAAGCTTACAGTGCAGACTGTTGTGTAAATATGCTGTGACTGTTGTGGATAAAATTTGATAAAGATAATTAGTATAGACACAATCCTCAAAATCAGGGGTGTCCAAACTTTATTCACTGAGGGCCACATACAGAAAAATACAACAACTGGGCCGCACTCAGTAGAAGTCAGATATATAACCTCACCTCATATTGATTTAAAGTTAGCACATTCAATAAAATGCTTAAGTAAAAAAAACTGCCTTCATCACAGCTTTCTATTAATGGACATTTATTCATTTATTTCATATATTCAATAAATGCAACAAAAAACAAAGAAATGCAATCATATTTTTAGAATTTGCAGCAGGCTAACTAAAAGTGGGCCGCAGTTGGCCCACGGGCTGTAGTTTGGACACCCCTGCTCTAAATAGTCAGGCCACTCATTACTCGATTGCTTAAATACTGAGAGTTCTTCATTAGAAAAGTTGTGTTTTCTTCAAGCCAATTGCAATAAATTAATTAAACACAAACATCTCCAAACATCTGCCCTCAGAAATGGGCTCTGTGTACAGCCTCTATGTTGACTTTAACTTGACATCAAGAGAGTAAATGCTAATGAGTGTATTGTCATGTAGCCGGCGTGATATGCTAATAATTCTGGAAGAATTGTTATGCAGCTGCTTTCAGCGCAGGAAACCTCCGCGGTATCACATAACACATTAGGAAGACGCTTCTGTCTTTTTTTTTTCTCTGTCTCGGACAAAATGCCAGTTCTTTAATTCTGGATTTTGAACTAAAAATCAAAAATCTGTTGTTCTGCCTGCCCCACACTTTGAGAGCCTCTACTTTTCAGCATGATTATGCATGGTACTGGGGGTCAGCTGCCAGTGTACAGTTGTTGTCACACTGGCATTTAGTGAAATGATTGGCACCTCAGTATGGTACTGCTTACTGACCCACATTAGCATATTTTTCCAGTAAATTTTGATTAGGACCACTTGACACATAACCTTTAGTTTAGAAGATAAATCCAAATGGGAAATTAATACTTCCCAAATGTCGTAGCTGCCAGTGCATGCCACATGAGAGGAATTAAGTGTTAATGTAATATAAACAGATTTTTCTAAACGTTAATAGTAGTCAAGAAGGTGCCGGGTTTGGGGCTTTTCTGTGTGGAGTTTGCATGTTCTCCCAGTGTCTGCAAAGGTTTCCTCCGGGTACTCCGGTATCCCCTACCACAAAAAAATGTACAATAGGTTCCCCTCTGGGTCCAGGATTTGTCGCTATATTGTGCCGCCCCATTAATCACTGAACTATGTGTTTTGGGACGAGTGATAGCTTAGCACAGTATTAATGGATAGACAGAGCTTAGAGTCAAATGCCCGGGCGTCAACTTGAAAGGAAATATACCAATGCAGTGATAGTTACAAATTGAAATAAAAAGATGGTGTTACTTAGTGATTCCTCCCTCAGACACGTTTAAATGAAAATTTCACTTTTCCATCTGCCCCATGACCTTTGTGGCTTGAAGCCAGTGGTCTCCTGAGACATCAATGCCACAGCTCTCCATGTTCAAGTATGCTGCTGGCATTTGTGGCATTTCCAGTCTAGAATAAATCACCCCCAAGGGAAAATAAAGTCACTATAGGACACCATCATCATATTATATAGAACTGGAAATCATGAGGTAGAGAAAAGAGACTATACTATATCTCAACTATATCTGTATCCCAGCTTGAACCAAACCCAACCCAACAACATGAACATATGGGGAATGCAACACAGGTTAAGTATTTTTGCATAAACTCCAAGAACTACAAATGCAAATGTGTGCTGTATTTGTTGCGTCATCAGCAGGTTTATTACCATGATTAACCTTAAATAATCAAATACACTCATTTGAAATAATTAAATAATAATAAGAAAACGTATAATGTAACTGCCCCTCCTGGAACCGCCACCTTAACATGGTGGAGGGGTTTGAGCACCTGAATGGAGCTCTGTTGTCGGGGCTTCGTGTCCCTGGTAGGGTTTCCCATGGCAAACAGGTCCTAAGTGGCGGGTCAGACAAAGAGCAGTTCAGAAGCCCCTTATGAGAGACCAACCAGTTACCATCATGGGGCCGTCCTTCCATGGACCAATCACCTGCAGGAGGAGCCATACGAGGCTGGTGCAATGTGATTTGGGCTCCAACAGCCCCCATGACCCGGCAACGGAAAAGTGGAAGCAAATGGATGGATGGGTGGATGGATAATGTAGCTGATTCAAAATGGTAGAGACGCACAAAGCATCCGCCAGAATATTTCGTAAAATGGACTGCAAATGGACTCTCTGAAATCCATCAAACTGAAGCAGTCATTTGGTCTGCGGGTTCATTTTTTTCAAAGGGTAAGACAATGTTGTGTGAATTCATCCAGATTAGACAATGTGGGGCTGAGGAACAGACACGAGGCACAGCTGAAGATGCTCATGAGTTTGATGGAAGTGAAGAACATGAGTAATGGTTGGAAACTGTCCAGATCATTAGAGGGATCACAGTTGGATGTTAGCCGGGTTAGTGCATGAGGTGGTGCATAGAGGAGGCAAAGAGGATTTGAGGGTAGAAGGATTCTGAGGTTACCAACAAGTAACATGGACAATTGTCTATTTTTTAGCCCAATCCCATTTGTTATTAGTTCATGATAATTGTTTTGTTGTTTTTCATATTAATTAGCTTTTACATTGGGATTGTGTGTTTAGTCATTTCCGATGTCCCAGCCTGAAAAGTTTGGGAACCCCCGGTTTCGAGAAAATAATCTGTAACAATATGGATTGTGCACAGTCACTTTAAAGCAGAACTAAATTATTTTTGTAGTCTCTCTGGGTGTAATACAAGTGTTAATGGGATGATTGGGGGAATAATCATCTACCGTGGTGTCTAAAAAAAACACATTTGCAACTTTCCCATACACACTAATGGAATCAGGATAAGAAGAAGCAAACAGGTTAACGGGCAAAGCTAACTGCTGGCTAGCGCCACTTTAGCAGTACTTACAGCCAAGTTTGAGTGACAAAAAATATCTCCATTGTGAAATTGGGTTGTGGCACAATCTACAATATCCCTCTCTCCCTTTGTCTTTTCTGTCAGCTCACAGACAATTAGCAAGTAAAAAAGCTCAATATGCTGCAACCTGCAGTGGCGCTTATGGCCTCTAGGGGCCTGAGTTACTTAGTCTGCTTTAAGAGCATCAATCCAGATATTCTTCATTGCAGAATAAATCTGTGTTTTTCCAGTGAATTTTTTAACTAATCTGCCAGTGTGGGAATGGACACGATGTGAAGTGTGCAGGAATGAGAGAGGAGCATGCAGTGAATCAGGCTCGATCCATGTTGATGATTCACCTGGGAGAACTCTGAAAAATCAATAAAAAGAAAATCAATGAAAAATAATCTCAAACTAATTTAGTCCACAAAAACACATTCAAGTGAGCAATGGTCATTATGATACGTGTCCAATCTGTATTCTAATCTCACCACTCATTCCACCCATTTTATCTAACACCATGCTTCACTCCATACAACAATGTAATCACCGTAGCCCAGGGAAACCAACTACATTCTCTTTCAGTCAAGATCCAGATTGAACTTCCCCATATGGAAAGTATAGCAATTTGCTAAAAAAGAAGTAGCAACTTAATAATTTATCAAAGGTTCTTGGAGTCAATTGCCCTTTGGAACCTGCTTCTTTCTGATAATAGTCAGTGGTGATGATTACGTAATGCTCTGGTGATGAACAGGCAATAACAGCCAGAGACAAAGTGAGATCCTGGTGACAGCCAAACTGTCACAGCTCTCAAACTGAGCCGCTGATATACTGCATTCTATGAAATTGTTTTGTTGCAATGACTTATTCGCTATGTTTTTGCTCACCACATATGCTGTTCTTCGCTGCAAAGAACCTTTCCTAACAGTAGAATGCACAACATTGAGCAAATAATTGCAATACACACATTCTGACAAAAACTGCTTTCTGTGACATCAGGTATAACAAAGATACAACTTTTGAAAAGGATAGTTATTTCTTCAATGTCAGCAACATCAGAATGAACCGATCAATGTTCTACAGTTTGTGACAATGGCGGGCAAACTAAGGGCAGTGTGCCCTTCACTCCAGCCTGCAAAACACGGCCAAGGCCAAAATGTACTGGCTAAAAATGGGGAACAACACCAATGTGTGCACTAAGATAACTGAAGAAATAACATAACTGCTGCAATTTTGTAGCACAAATACACCCTATTTGAGAATTGTACTTGCTTGAAATGCCCCAAACTGCCAGCAAAAAGGCCCTCCTATAAAAAAAAAAGTGTGCATATACCTGGTTTAGAATAACAGGGTTGGAAGGTACATTTCAGGAACTGCCATTTGAATGCTAATGAAAAATAGCAGAGCCTTGAAAGTTTTTTAAAGGTTTGAGTTCAAAGCCATTTTTACGATGGCTGGGGCAAAATATCAGATCAGATCACAATACTTTTTGCTGCAATATTACGTATCGATACTTTATCAAGTATTGCAATACTTTCAATACTTGTGTTTGAGGGCATTATTATCATGCATTCCTTTGTTTTTCAGTAACAGATACAGCAGTTTGTTACATCTTGTGTTAATGAACTTTTGAATCTTAGCACTTCAAAAAATGTAATTTGGTAAATGAACTTGGGACACTCTTTTTCTTTTTACACATTTTGAGGTACATATTACGTCGTCATAATAAGTTATTGTATCGCAACATTGGCCCTGAGTATTGTGATACGCGGATCATGACATGGTCCCAGCCCTGGTTTTCACACATGTTGGAGCACTTCATAGCCAGCCCGAGAGCACACTTCTTACTTGTCGCTCTAAACGCCGCACCATCAATCATGAGAACTACATCCAATGAGAACGGACATCAGCAATCAGAGCCCAGTAAATGTGGCGACATGAATGCACATGCACGTTTTCCTGACGTTATATGATGGTCATTCTCTTCATGCGTGGCTAAATACACTGAGGGTTGTTTTCAACTTCAGTGTGAAGTGCTGCAAAGCCGGGTAACACACCAGGAGCCAATCAGAAACCAGCAAAGTGGTCGTGCTGCGTACATACACGTACTACATCAAAAAGTCACTTTGCATTCAACATGCTACTGCTCGGCAGCCTATGTAGTATTTACATTACAGTAGTACTCTGTAGTGGAGGGCGGTTCCACAGGAGGAAGCGCCGTAAAAAGCACAACTGCAACACAGCACAAATACAACCAATAAAGGCCTCAAGATAAACACTGTTGAAAAATTGAATGAAGTGCCACACCAAAACTAGAGCAAAGAGGCAGCTAAAAGATGATTATAACACTTTATTTTACACTATACCCTCGATACATTGTACCTGACAATTTTAGTACAATGTATCAAGGTATGTAACAATGTGTAATAATGTGGGTACTGTATGTAACCTATGGGTTACATAGCCTACAGTACATGATGGAATATTATTTATTAGTAGTGGAGGTACGCAATGTAATAAGATATATTACCCTAATTCTAACCCTAACCCTAAGGGTTTTATGTCTTATTACATAGTGTGCCTCCAAACTACAAATACACATTATTCCATTGAGTATACTACATAGGTGCAAGTTATTACAGATTGTTAAAAAGTGGATTACATTGTACTAAATTGTACAATGTATCAAGGTAGTGTAATATAAAGTGTAACCAAGACGATCTATGAAGGTAAGCTAACGTGGCTACTGTTATGCTAACAGTAATTTGTTTTCATTCATTCATTTTCATTTATTCCTTTATTTCAGGCAATGGGCTATATGCACAGTGACCCCATGTGATTTCCGCCTGGACAGTCAGTCAGACGCTGTCCTTCCTGTCCGTTATCTCTTCCCATTAAAAATTAGCAGGTCCCACAGAAATTAAACAATAGCTTAAGATTTGGTAAAGGACAGCGAGTAAAAGTTAAGATGTGACTGGAGCAGGTTAAAAAATATTACATGAGACGTAACGACTTCACTGGAGGAAACCTCCGTGTTCATAACGGTGGATGTTTTTGTCTTGAGGCTAACACGGCTAACAAAATAAAAAATAAAACTAGCGCAAAGTTTTGAACGAGCCTGCGCAAAAAAGAATCGTCCTGTTAGTAGTTTAAATAATATTTACTTGTTTACATGTTATATTATCATTTTTCAACACTAGCCTTTAGCTATAAGATAAAAGCTCCGCCCTTACGAATGCTGGCGTTTCCTTTGGGTGCAGGATTCACAGCGAACATGATGTTTGCAATACGTTGCTGTGACTGTCCATCAGTAACTCGTTGTCCTTAACCAGATCCTGAGCTATCTCTATATTTGTGTGGGAACCTGCTAATTGTGAATGTAAACGATCAGCGACAGGAAGTCCAGGTCTGGCTGACTGTCCAGGAAGACGTCACGTGGGGAAACTGTGCATATAGCCTATGGCACAGAAAGTACAGTAGGCCTGTACAGTATGTATGTAATGGGAGTGGGAAGAAGATAATTTATTTAATCCCACCCCCAGTTCCCCTTTCAGAGATTAATACATTCAACTTCACTGTTACTTTGTTCAAGGATTATTATACAAATGTTATATCATGGTGGCGTTACCACAGGAAACAATAATTATAATTTTTTATCCTAACAATGTAAGGAGAATGAACAATATCACCGATGGTAATGGACAATATAACAACGATGGTAAGGAAACATTGAGCACTTGTTAACACTATAAAGTAGTAGTAGTAGTAGTTTATTCGGTCAGTTCATTCCTTTAAACGTAAAAACATTTCCAATTCTTTGTGTACAACACGACCGAAAGGGTTTAGGCTGAAGTGAAAACTTATAACGCCTAACCCAGGAGACAGAGTACAACAGAAATTTACATCAAGGACCCTTATCTCTATATTTTGACCAGACCTGATGTTTATATAACCGTTTAAATCGATGGGCTGTTTTGCACTGCTTGTGCTGTAAGTCCAGTTTGTTCCAGAGATAAATAAATGTTTTTAGAACTGTTTGAGAATTATTTATGCTCAATCTAAAATTTTAGAGGCTGTTGATGAGTTAGGAAGGGAAATTAGCACGCAGGTTTAGTTTAGTTTTTTCATGACACAGTGCATAAACGTTTAAAATGTCCGTTGAGAGATGAGGCCTATTAAGAAAATACATAAATCAAATTACTCACTTTAGGATACTGAAACTACAACTGACATTAAAGGGCTTACACCTGATGTTTTTGTCTTCAAAGAAACAGGGAGCGCGTGCGTTTGAAATTGTTAGCAGTGGTCCAGGCTAATTCTTACATTTCCTAACACATTTCTCACAGCCTCACAAGAATGAGTTTATAAGCATGTTTCTCACCTTTCAAGGACCATTACTGCTAAACAACAACAACAACAACACCTAGATTGCAAATTCACAACTGATAAAAACAATTGTAGAAATATAGAAAAAAGCAGGTATTGGGCCTTTAACACAGGGGAATATCTGACTCCACGTCTGGTCAAACATAGAGGACAAATTTCCCTACAGAGACAATACAGTAGGATTAACTTATTGTGCATGACGGAAACCACGCAGAAAAGCCTGCACGGTCCGGGAATCTAGCCCGGAACCTTCTTACTGCGAGCCAAGAGCGATAACTGCTCAGCCCAACAAATTTAGCAGAAGGTTTGATTAAAATTGTCATGCATGAACTGCAACATCTTTCAGAAAATAATCAGTCCTTGATAGAAAACATAAATCTAACAATTCCGATGATTTGGGTGTAATTATCGTTTGTGTGTAGTGGATCATAAAGGTTGATTAGAGCTTCAAGATGTCTAATCCTACGGCATCATTTAAACAAATATATTTAATTACCATTCATAATAGGGCCTCTTTTAGGGAATTGGAGGTTTTCTGGCTTGTTTGTATCTCAAACATTGCATTCATGCGTGCAATACTTCACCATCAGAGCCAACAACAGCATCTGCATATGCGTTAAATCACTTGATAGTAGCACTGTTGTAAACCCTGAAGGAAAAAAGTCAGCTCTTGAATAATAAAAGATCATAAATAATTAATCTGTCATCAACTCTTAACTGACATCTGCTGAAAAGATGTCAACAAAACAAAAACAAAAAAACACATAATATTGTTCTGTGTCATCAGCCCAACAGTTTCCACAGTGCTATTAAGAATAAAAAGCAGCACAAAATGAAAAATGAATGTGGGTCAAAGTTGAAATCTCTAAATTACAAATCTGACAAAACAAAAGACAAGGCAGTATTCAACTTTGGACTTTCTGATATTGAAAATCGAGTAGCCATTTGCTGCTTATTTGCAAAAAAAGAAAAGAAAAAAAGCAAGTTGCTGGTTGTCAGATCAGATTGCGTCATTATAGCCAATAGAAACGCAACAGACTATTCGGCTGGGTGTGTTGGAGATAGACTTTGGACCCTGGAGAGGAGCAGTAAGATTCAGACTCAGAGATTGTCCCGAACAAAACAAATTGGATATTTTGACGGGATTGCTGTTGTTTAGGGGGCTTTTTTGGATTGCCACCCGAGGACAGAGGAATAATAATAATGGACCACTACCCTGATCAGGTAAATCAGCCTTTTTAAGACATGGGTAGATATAAAGGTAGGAGGAAAATTTAGCTTGACAGAGCAAAGTTCAGCCCTGTATCTCAGAGGGTACATTTTGTCTTTAGCAGAAGAACATTAGCACTGATAGCCATGTTATACATCAGACATTTTGTACACTTTATACACTCTGAGAAGATATTATATCTTCCAATACAATGTTTAATATATTCTATTGCAGTGGCTCCCAACATCCCATAAAAGTAATAAAAAACATTAGAGAATAATAATCGTTATAAAATACACTATAATGTTATGCCATCATTATAAGTATGATAACATAATCTGAAGCTTTATATATTGAGGCAGGAAACCATTGTCATAAATGTTACGCCCTTATGACGCCACAGAAAACTTAAAAATGACAGTGAAGCTCCTTTTGAAAATTACTTCATCTTAATATATCCCACTATGAGACACAACTTACGTTGTCTAAAAGTATTACAGTAGAAAAATGAAAATGTACTGACAATGAATTGAGCTCAAAATTGTATTTTTTATCTGTCATTTACTGAACAATAAATTCATGTAGTAATGATCGTGACAGCCTTATATGTAGTAGATTGTAAATGTCCAACAAAAATTTGCAGTACTGATGTAAATGTTGCTATGGTAACTAAATTATGGCAACAATTTAGAAAAAAATTTGTATGTGATTTTTTTCAGACGAGAATTAGATTTGCAATTTGTAGACTGAAAGATGAACTGCTAATACTGCAGTAATCAATTTCTGAACATGTAGCGGTCTAGTACTACTACAGGGAAATGGGGTTACACAAACCCTTTGCAAACTGTATCAATAAGTTTGGAATTGCCATGTTTCCAACCAAAATGTCATTCTAAATTCTAGTTTACTAATCCTACTCACAACTGGATTTCCACCGACTACTTCAAATACTGTGTAAAAAAAAATAAAAAATACTTGAAAGGCCCCCACATGTTGCCAATGGAAGTGCTGCATGTGGTGGACAGACGCACCGCTCTTGTTACAGGGCTGTGATGGCATTGAGCTGCTCGACTGGCTCTTTGACCAAAACGAGGGGATACTTCGACATGAGGAAACAAGTCACCACGGAAACCACAACATCTGGCCAGCGCAGGACCCGAGTGTGAGTGACGCTTGAGCAGTTGTTCTTTCATTATTGCCTCCCCAGTCTTTGCGTTTTGCGTTTGTATTTTTCTGTCAGTTGTATTAATCTGAGGAACAGAATTTGTAACTGGGGATGCTATGTTGACGGTGCAGCCCATCCAGAGAGCCCATGTTTGATAACCACTTCAAAGTCGCATAATAATGAATATGGAGTCTTCACCTCACAGATGCTGCAGCCACCCAACCAGGCCAATGATGACTTCCTGACCGCTCTTCTCAGTGGAAGTGACTCCGTCCCGGGCTCTCCTCTCTGGTCGCCCTCCCACAGCGACAGTGGCATCAGCGAAGACCCACATTCGGACCACATGGACAGCCCCCTAAGACCCGAAAGCCCCCCTGGTGGAGACACACAGTATTACGGCGCTGGGATGCAGAGAAAGTCAGCCCTGGAAGCAAGCGCACCCAGTGTTGTCAGTAAGTCACCAAATGAACAACAGTGCATGTAGGAGTGTGGATGTACATCTGTATTGCATATGGTCGGTGCTGCTGTTATGTGACTTTCAAGCTCTTAGTATAAATTTGGCGTAGTGCTATGTGTAATAGCGGCGCAGTACAAGTCTGTTGGAGAATGAGATCCTTTGCCTGTCCCCCCTTTCAGCAGTGGTGGAGTGGGTGAGCAGGATTGTCCATGATGGAGAGTAATTTGTTTAGTGTCACTGTCACAGATGTCTGCACACCTGTCACCCGTCACCTGTCCATCTTACAGATCGATCTGTCAATCCAAATCCAATTACGTGGAAAGACAGATTTTTACATTGACAATACATTGACAAAAGTGCACTGAAATGTCAACTTCACTTACTCAGCAGAGGTAAAATGTGTACTCACAATCTGTTCTCAGGTTCTGCAGTGTGAATGTGAGTTGGGAATAAAAAAAACATATTCAGGTTCAACTACTTTCTTTTTGGCAAACTAAAAATCATAGCCAAAATTGTTGGAGCACTCTCTTATTGTTCATTTTTTTGTTCTCACTTGACTGGTCAGCTCAGTCCCACACAACCAGCTTTACTATTATGTGCGGTTTAGAAAGATAAATTGGTTCATTTTTGGAGGGAACACAAGTGGAAGCACCTTTTGTTCAGTTCAAAACTAATTTTAATTAGAATGACAGACTGCTTCACCAAAATAAATTGATCGGAATTGAAAAGAGGTTGCCGTAAGCAGCATATGAGGACACAAGTTTCAGTATTTATGTGAACATGACAGTTCCCGTTTTAAAGAACCTCATAAGCCTAAACTACTACAGGCTGCACTATTCAAAAGTTGATGTTGGTCGAATATTATAGACTTCCTTTGAGTATACACTATTCCAGCAGAAGGCGTTTTATTCATGCGAACTGTGAAAACATTGGGTCATTATTTTGGTGCAACCTCTGGAACTATACTGTGTGTGTAGATGGAGATGGCTGGGACCAGGTTTTCCCAAGTGGCGGGCCGAGGATTACACCGTATCCCTCTGATGCACACAGAACCCAGCTGCCTTCAGGAGCACCTCTCACAGTCAAGGACCTCCTTCTGTCAGGCACTCCGGATCCGGTGAGTCCAGTCCACCTCCACCTGTGTCATAATGTGCAGTGGTGGTGGTGACACACATGATCAAAGCTGCTCTGACTCTAGCGCTGCTGCGACGTTTGTTCATGGAGAAACAGGTGACTTTGGGCCCTTGACACACTCACTAGGGGCAGAAGTGTTTCTAAAATGCAAATGCTGTTCATATTTTTGTTCTTGTTGTTTATGTGGGGGATTGCTGAGAGTGCAGCAGGCCTCTCAAGCATCTTTGTTGTCTGTGGAAAAGACACACACAAATATTTTGGCATGTTTTCTCGTACCGCCTCTAAAATATGAAGCAGTCATGCAATAATTTGGGAACGCTTTTGCCAGCACTTCATGCATTAAAATGGAAATGATGTGATACATTACTATGGGCATGTGAAAGAGAATGAAATATAGATACAGATAGAGATCATTTTGTTTTGGCCTCAGAAATGATGTCTCAAGTTGGGTGTTTTTTTGGTTTACACATGGTTCGAAGCCATCATTTAGTCAAATGTCTATTTTAAATGTAGATGCAGGCCTGGTGAGTGTTTGTACTTGGAGGGTCAAATATTCTTTTGGTGTGAAAATCATACTTGCAAATCAAGATTAGAAAAGGGAACACTGTTTAGCTGGCTTGCTGCACCAAATAAATTAATTACAAAAACATGTATTCTGGCTAATTTGAGAACACCCATTATGTCCCTGAACGAAATGTCTGAGGAGAATGAAGTCCAGTTGTCCTCACATAGACTTTTCTGTTTCCAGGCCAAGAGAAGTATTATTGGTAGCACTCTGTATAGTGAGATGAGATATTTGATTAAAAAATAAATTTAATTAAATTTAATTTAAAAAGAAAAAGGATCTTTTTACACTGATTGTTTTTACAACTAATCAACAAATTATATTTTTACATTTATTTTTTCTCCTCCGAATATTAAAACACCGGCTAATTCATATTTCAGTTGTATAAATAGATACAAAAACATGTACTATGTATATGCCAGGATGAATGATGTCTGCTTTCGATACTTTTATTATTTCAATACCAGTAGTACCTAAACCTTTTTTTTTCGATACCAAACTGGTATTGTTTAAAGGGATGAGATGCAAGTTGGTCAATTTATACTCACTACTGCCACCTCAGGTCTTACACGTAACTGCAGTCTATGCATGACGGCACTTCGGACCCGAATTAACAACTTTTTGAGTGTCGGATTTTAAAGGCAGTTGTGGTGAACAGGTCTGGGCTCATTCTACACATTAGGACATTGCTGGAACATGTAGGGGGAGGAAAATGCTAAATTGTAACATTTTAAACTCCGTTTAACAAGAGGAAAAGTAGCAAATCCCTCTACCCTGGTGCTGTGATTGCTCTGAAATAGCAATGAGAAGTGATAAAGGTGCTCTGATAGACACATTTTTACTTGTATTTTGTAAGGCAGTAGAGAAAATTTAATTAAATAGTGCGATGTTTTTAATATTGGTATTCATAACACATTTTTATAGCCTCCGCAGCCCTCAGCGCAGTCCATTCAGGAGTTGGTGCTCAATGAAGATGAGAAGAAATTGCTTGCAAAGGAAGGGATGACTCTGCCGAACCAGCTACCACTTACAAAGGTCACTGTGCAATCACTGCCATTCACTTAAATGTATAAAAAAACATAAAAAGTTATTTCTGAAGTTATTGTCATTATGTTTCTTTAGTATGAGGAAAGAATCCTGAAGAAAATACGGAGAAAGATACGCAATAAGCAGTCAGCACAAGAGAGCCGCAAGAAGAAGAAGGAGTACATCGATGGACTTGAGAGCAGGTAATGTGCATGATTATTAAATGATGAATATGATAACTTATGGGCATGATTATGATTGCTACTACAACTAAAACCATTTTGTCACCAAGGTACATATTTAGCATAGTATACTACTTGTATTTTCTGCTTTCCATGATGCCATCATTGAGATTGGTCAAAGTCACCTTGTGAAGTGCAGATAGTCCAGATGCACGATGCTAATTTGCCCCACTGGATCAAAACTGGACCAGCTTTACATGTCTTTCCAACTGTGTCATCACTCGCCTATATTTATCTTTAACGGTCAAAAACAGATCAGTATGCATGGGAAGACCACGCATTGACATATCACACAGATCTTTGGTGGCTACTTCACCGTTAGGGTAATATGGTAATGCAATCTGTGGAGAAAATTTAAAGGGCTGATAGAGACTGAAATAGTTTCCTTCACTGATGGTGTGTGGTAATGTGACTGGGCTGGTGTTTTTGAGTTGCCCAGAGGCAGTTAATAGAACACTTTCAAGGAAATTACCCAAACTACTACCTTAGAAGCTTTCTGAACTGATTTTTTTTTTTTTTAAGTATGTGCATGAAGGATAAGCACCAGTATTACAGTATAACACATGACAAATAGGTAGTAGGTACTGTATGTTACTGTATGTTAAAAGCATGTCCCTCTGTTTTAAGAATGGCTGCCTGCAATGCACATAACCAGGAGCTGCAGAGGAAAGTGTCCCAGCTTGAGAAATGCAACGTGTAAGTCCTTCTTAGCTGAACTTTCTGCCAAAGCCTAATTCACTCTAAGCCAGAGTTTATTTGAAGTCTGTGTTTTCCCTTTCAGGGATTACTGTTCATTTGAATTTGTAGCTTGCACTTCCACAGTATTCAGTTGAATTGAATCTCTTTCATTGGTTTGTCCTCTCCACAGGTCACTGCTGGAACAGTTACGCAGGCTGCAGGCGCTGGTCATGAATACATCCAACAAGACGGCCCAGAAAGGAACATGTGTTTTGGTAAGACCTCTAGCTGTTGCCCAGAGTAAAATAGTAATGACAGGAAAAATAGAGCCAATTTGTCCCAACTATAAAAGTGGTCAGGATAAAAGGTTGTTTTCAAAAGACAGATTAGGGCCAATGAAAAAAAAAATCAAAAGATCAAGAGAAAGATGATCTGTATATTGATCAATTCTTGTGCCTGCAGAGTAATACAGCAATCAACTAAACAATGAGTTTTGAAAAATGTTTTAATTGCTAAAAGCTTTGACTTTCAGAATGAGGCTATGATAAGTTATAAGAAAGCCAGATTGGTTACTCATAGTCAAGGCTTTTTTTTTTCTTTCCAATATCTGAGTTTGACATTTCATGAGCTGCTGAGATGGGGCTCTGTGGGAATTTAAGTAATAAATTGGTATTTAAGGATTTAAGGATGTGGACTGTGTGAGGGCTGTATATGATGAGTCCCCAAAAGTAATCTTTCTTTTTTCTAGAAGAAAATTACGATATATCTTTCAGTCTTTGCATCCTTGCTTTAGGAAAGTAGGTGAGGAGTGCGAGAAAAGATTGTTGTGATAGCAGATGTTTTGTGTATCCTTTGTGGAGATTGTGTTCCCTTGAATGATTGAAAAACACTCTCTCACTCAAAGATATTAAACCTTATTTTCCGAGGTTTACCCACTATATTAAAGCCCTCCTCTCAGCAGAGCAGTCCCTGTCCTGCAGACGAAAGATAGAATAGAAACCACCACACACTGATGAAAAGCTTTACGATGGGAGTTGAGTCTTTCGAAAAGTGCAGGCCACAGTGGGCCATTTTAATGACCCTTGGCCATTTGAAGTTATTTGGAATCTGCAGAACTTGGGATTATTATATACATAGTGGGCAAGACCGCCATCACAGATTTTGTCTTATTAGTGCCAACTGACACTTTGTCAACCCTGTATACTGACTTATTGTAAAAGATCAGTTCTACCAAATCAACAGTGGCATCAGCCAACAACAGATCAATGCAGTGAAAGAATCCATGGCTTCACACTAAACCTCAACTCATATGTGTTTTATTAGCAGCAGCAAAAGGTCAGTAAGCATTATGTTGAGTCCACAATCCTAAAATGAAAGCCACACAACAATTGGTTGGTACAGTACATCCTTGTGATCATATCAACAGGCACTTTGGCTCCAAAAGTAAATATGAAAATATGAATGACAATCAAAAAAGTCTACTGGTATTGAAAATATCCACATTCCACAAAGGTTATGAAATGCATATTGCTTCTGAACTTTTGTCCAGTATTATGAATAAATCTCACTTCTTTTCATGCAGTTTCCATAACCATGTCCTTATATAATCTGTTTATTTTTATTTTCCTTTAGGTGCTTTTGCTGTCCTTCTCTCTAATCCTGTTTCCTAGCCTCAAACCCTTTTCCGACGCCAAGGTCACGCATGGAGACTTCAGTCCAGTCAGAGGTATGTGTAACCTTGGCTGCTTTGTGCACCCTCCTGCCAGCGCTAATCTAGCTCCTCGCCGTCAGATGCTGAGAAGCTTTTTAGAAACTCTGTATTCATCCGTTCACTGTTGAAGCCTTTAACCCGCTGTGCTTCATCGCCTAATTACGCTTGTCTCCCAGTCTCAATGTCAAACTCTGGAGATTACACTGAGGCAATATGTTTTCATTTGCGGATTCCCATCAGCGGCTTTTTGATGAATGTTCTACAAGTCAGTCAAAGAATTGAGAGCATTTATTGGTGTAATGTGTGCTTGTTCACAGCAGTACCAATGGCGATGAACAAAGCACAAACATGAAAGAAATTCAAACTTATTTGCACTGACATTTTGTTCAAAGCAAAGAAAGAACCAAATACTTCTGTGAAGTATCTTGGACTATTAAAGTGGGGTCAATAAATGTTCAATATCTAAAAAACATGTGTAGGCACAACAAATACTGTCTAACCAAGCAAGTACTACACATACTACAAATATCACTTGGAAGGCCTGAGTTGCACCTGGAGCACATGGCTACTTAGTATGCATAAACAAAAAGTAAGTACTTTAGTTCCCGATTACAGCTGCTATCACTCTACTATTAAGGCTACATGGAAGCACTGCAAAGGTAATTCTTTCCTTGGAATAATTATGTTTTTAGCAGCCGTATTTTAAGCTGCTGTGAAAGTTTGCGACCATGTAACTGAGTGATACTGACAACAGTCACGGTGACAGTGACAAACAGGCTTACGTTAGCTTGTTCTTCTCCGCTTTGTGAAAGCGTTCCTCAGGCTCCAGTTCAATATTTCTCTCTTCCGCTGCTTAGACAAGGTTTTTCAATTCTACAATACAAGGCTTTTAGACTGTGATTCCCCTGTCCTGCAAACAATTCTACAGTTCTGGCACATTTACACTGACGTTTGACTGATGTTCATCCCGACTTCCGGACTCTCTCGTCTTTGCACATGCGCAGCTCACCTCAACATTGAACAATTCCTCAGAAGCGAGGAATTGACTGGAAGGACCGATATTGATAGGAAGCAAATGTGAGCCAAGGATTGTGAACCTCTGCCAAAAATGTTTGTATAAGCAACAGACTTATCAAGGACTTTACATGTAGAATTGCTCCTTTTAAGATGGTCGCAAATCGTCAAATCAAACAGCTATATATTTGAATATATTTTTGGAAGGTCAGGATCATTTGAAAATGGGCCAGAGCTAGCAAGAGTTGAGAACACCTGCTCTATCCAAGTACTGACATTACACATTTATCCAAGTGCCATCTCAGCTTTGCCAAGTATTGTGTTATTAAACTTAAATTCACAAACCCTAACATCTTTGATCCAGCATTCTCTCTCTCAATCTTTTCAGTTCAGTCACGGTCCCTTCAGAATCTGCAGGCATCTCGTGTGCTGCATGTTGTTGACCCACAATTTGCCATTGACGATGAGCCTGAGCCTCTTCTTCTACGTCGGCGTTTCCCTGGAGACGAGGCACTGGATCACGTCAACTCTTTGATGGAAAAACTCAGCGTGCACAACGTTGATGAGCACGGCCCGGAGCATCTCTCTCTGAACAGCACAAGTGAGGAAAGTTCGGGTCATTTCCACGTGGACCCCATTACTGGCCACGTAGCAACCGTGACTCTGGACCCCCACCGTACCGCCAGGCTGCGACCTCACGCTGACGATATGTGAGAGAAACGGAGGATATATCCCGCCAGGAACTTTCACAAGATGAGCTCTTCCCACTGGTAAAGCAGGGAATTATGTGCTATACACATGAACATTTTAATTAAGGTTTAATCCAAACTTGTCTTGTCTTGGTAATTGGCATCATGGGATCTTAAGTACAAAAACATGTGACATCACAACAATCAAAGAACCTATAGTTTCAAATTGAGGTGGTGGGCAGCTAAGACGTTCCAGCACCAATTCACTTGAAACAAAAACTGGGACAAGGTTCAACACCTTCTTTGTCAATATTAATAAACTACTGTCAAATCTTTCCTCATAA
The DNA here is from genome assembly GCF_951799975.1 of Gobius niger. Classification (NCBI taxonomy): domain Eukaryota; kingdom Metazoa; phylum Chordata; class Actinopteri; order Gobiiformes; family Gobiidae; genus Gobius; species Gobius niger. The sequence goes on from NC_136868.1 coordinate 16,305,313, forward strand.
CAGTCTCCGAACATACAGTAGCTACAATATTAAAAAAACATAGATATAATTTTGGACAGCTGAAAGTACTTTCAGCAAAATTTCATTAGGTTTGCAACTTAATCCTTGACAAATTAAGCAAATTATACATAATCTCTGGCCAGAAAACCACAATTGCAGCTTTCCTGCCTACGGGTCAGTACACACTAATGGAATCAAGAAGAAGAAGCTAACAGGCTCACCGGCAAAACTAACTGCGGGCGAGCGCCATTTAAAACAATATTTACAGCCAAGTTTGAGTGAAAAAAATTATTCGTATTGTTTAATTGGCTGTACAATATCCCTCTCTCCCTTTGTCTTTTCTATCAGCGTAGTATTTACTATTTTTACTAACACTTAATGAGCAAAAAAACCTGACATGCTACGACACCTGCACCTGTGGCGCTTTTGGCCTCTAGGGGCATGAGCTACTAACTTCTGCTTTAAACCAGATATTAAAAAAAATAATAAAGTATTTTTAGTAAAAATATTTTCTATTATTAAGCGTGACCAGCCACATTAATATATTATTGTGATGGAACTATTTACAATATAATTATAGGTGAACTTTGTGCAATGCTGTGTTCAAATTCATTGTGTTTTGATAAATGTTCGACTTTTGGTCCTGGAGGATTCTTGGGTGCCACTGTTCTTTGTTCAAATTTGATACTGTCTTTGAACTTGTAAATACTTTACACGTAGTTTTGTCTATTGCCCCTTTTTCCTGTTTGAACTCAATTGGGCTTGGGACTATAATAATTATTTTATATTTTATATAGCTCGAGGATGTTCAGCTGTGATCACAAACTGATTCAACTGATTTACAAGGATTTTGCTTGTAGGGTCAACAAAGAAAAATGTAATTACATCTTCAAGTTTTCAAGCTTGTGTTTCTTCTCATTTGTGGAAATTATGTTGTGTTTTCAATTGGATCTTCAGCTAAGATGGCATGTTGATATTAACCGCTGTTTATCTTTATAAAATGCCTGTGTGAATACTGTATTGCTCACTTAACAGCTGCGTGATGACATGTACTTGACACACACAATTTCCGAAAGCATACATTTCCTGGAGTAATTAAGAAGCTTTTAGATTTTTTGTATTCATAATGCAACTTCAAATAAAATATATCCAATGTATTCGTATTTATTTTTGTAATGGTATTCTGTGTTTTTATCTGGGGGTGCATAATCAAAAGAGTCATAATAAGTAAGTGTATGTTTCTCCCACTCTCAGTTTCACGTGACTGAAGGGTAAAGATGTATAATAATAGGGTTTGGGGGAACAATCAAGAACTCTTACATTAATGTGAATTCATTATTCAATGCAAGTAAGCCTGGAAATTTGTCGCTTGAAAAACATTTGCCGACCAAGTGTATGGATGTGAGAACCATGACAAAGGAAAAAAAAAATATCAGCATTTCTGCCATTGTAAGCAACTGTCAGCCAAGTGTCAAAACCTGAGGTGGGATACAATGGGCAGCATTGTATCCCACCTCAGGTTTTGACACACCAGAATAATTACAATAAAAGCACACAAGAATAAAAGCTGGCCAGAAAATGTTCCTGCTTAAAAAAAGAGTAAATAAATAAGAACTTTTTACCCTTGGGACCCATTCAAACAAGTTGAAAAGTTGTCTCACAGGCTCTAATGAAATGAATGGACGACTGAATAAACCAAAATTTTAATGATTAATGTTCTAAAAAAAAAAGGAACAGCAGCAGTCACACTTTTTACCGTATGAGGTCCACTTCTTGCAACGTCAGCTGGTAGTACAAATACTGTATGAGTACATGTGTAGACAGGTTATCCCTCTCAGGCCGAACACGCTGAGGGTTATGTCAGTCGGCTGCAGTGAAAAAGTCAAGAGAATCCTATAGCCTCCTCTTATCTCATCTGACTCAGCAAGTGGGCATAGTCTCCTAACACAAAGACGCTGACTGGTCTGTCGGGTGCATGCAGACTACTTGACAATAACATAAAGTGCTTTTTATCTTTGTATTTTCTTTTATATCAATATTTAAAGTTGTGTGACATAATGCCTGAGAGATCAACATTCACAGCTGTGGCTTCAATATCAGTGGCAATCAAACTGAAATGGCAAAAACAAATCTGCAAACATGGTCTGTTGCCATGTGATTGTTGTGCGAGCCGAGCAGTTAATATTACAGAGTGCTATTACAAACTAATGCTCTTGGATGTGTGTAAGTGTGAATTTACTAGCCATAAGACACTTAAGTTAATCATTGTGCCAAAATGCTGAGAGCCAATTATCAGCTGTTTTTGGTTTTGTTTCACCTTGCTCCCAGTAAAATTATGTGACTACGCTAAATTAATGTTGTCCTTGCCACACCATTCTCATTATTTTTAATATAAATGAATAGTCGCACTTAGGGAGGCCTCAGGGTTATTATTCAACATTCACTGTAGACATTAATAAATTGTTATGTTTCTTTTTTTTCAATGGATGAAATAGCCTCTGGGTTTGTGTTTTAATGTGCACTGAGTGTCCCTCGAATCAGAACCAAGTGCAGTTATAGTTTTTTGCTCCTTATCTGAGAGACACAACTAGCTCTGCAATTACACAATTATATGTGAAAAAAATATTTTATTGAATCCTGCTTTTTTTATATCTATGCTATTTTTTATTGTTGCTATGAAAATAATGTTGCATGAAATCCCCTTAAATATATTTGAAATACATATTTAGAGTGTCTATAGATAATTTTGAGTTTATATAAAAGTATTTTGAATAATTCCATAGTGGAGCTCCTGCCCAGCCCATGAAGCTGAAGATTTTATTGATCACCCCCATCAGTGTAAACGTCTGATTTACAGCCTGCGTCAAGAAACACAAGACCGGCCCTGGCTTTAACCCTTTGGAACGAGATTAATGGTAAATGGTCTCAATTTATAAAGCGCTTTTCCACCTTCATTAGGCCAAAAGCGCTTTACAGCAAGGAACTACTCACCCATTCACTCTCTCATTCATACACCAATGTTCGCAGACACTGGAGTCAAGGTGGGGGAAGAGTCTTGCCCAAAGACACAATGACGGTGTGCTGGAGCTGGGATTCAAACCCCCAACTTTCCCATCATGAGATGACCTACCTACCACTGTCGCTGTTTAGCGAAGAAACGATCAATTGCACCTTACCAGACCTATGGACTCTCTTCGACGGGCACGAAGCAACAGATAAACAATAGCCCCTCAGTGCGTCTTACACGCCTACCAAGGCTACATCACACTAGCCCAGGACTAGACTGGCGAGTGTGGGTGATATGGTCTCAAGCTCAATTACACTCATCAACTATTTCAACAAGTTCTATAGCTGTAAACCTACTGCACGTACTGACTTTCACTAGAGTTCTCCATTCAACTTAGGGTCTGATCTTCAGGTTGTCCGTTTAAATTAATCATGTGAAAGTGTTCAATCCTTTAGCAAATGACTACATCTGTTCCCTAGAGTGCTTCTTTAAAAGTGTAGGTGCGATCAGAAGACTAAAGCGCCAACATGTCCATTACGGCTCACCCTCATCTTCTTCAGTGTTTAATCTGCAAATGGCCCGTTTCTTAAGGTACAGCTTTGACCCAGATGGAGTCAGCGGGAGGCAATTCCTGTACCAAACTTTTGCATTAACAAAATTGTTGCTTTGTTTCCCACTTAGTTCGATTTTACTCCCGCAGAGACAAAAGGTACAAAAGCCTTGCACATTAAAACGACTACTTTCATTTGTTGCATTCTACCCGTCGGTTTGCTTTTGAGGCGGATTGAAATCATGCCACTCTCACAGCAGAGATGATATTGTGCAAAAATATCGAGCGCAGAGACATTCTCATGCAAATTATTTCTGCAGTGTTAAGCTAAGTATAGACTCAAAAAACCCTGTGAGTGACTTTACATATGCAAGCCTGTTAATGGCACAGGAAATTACACTGGCATACCCAATGATTTTCTGTGATAATTGAGAGTCACCAGGTTACATATAATAAAGGGCATGTTATACAGCCATGTCAGTGGGTAAGTGTAGTTTGCATAAAGAATCTACGTGAAGCATATTTATGTGTAGGTATGAGATGTGTACTGTGCATGTGTTGTAGAAAATCATAGTCCTTGTGTGACAAATGTGGTATGAATGTGGTATTGACCTTTATCTGGGTATCAATGAAAGAAGCTAGCCTATATCTTTTTCTAAACACCCACATTAAGAGGCAAATAAGTGATAACTACAAAAATCTGTAATAAATGAACATTAATAATCCTTTGCAAAATCAAGCATGCAGGCACGGTATAGATGCAAAGGTTTCACTTGTTGTTTAAAGGTATGGTATGTTGCATTTTGAAAAGGCCATAATGAGCACACATGGGTTTCCGTCTCAAAGCGAGCAGGTATGACATTAGAAGACAACCGTGGAGTAAAGATAGAGAGAAAATGTACAAATATGTTTTTGAAGCAAGAGCAGGTGATTGACTGGTGGGTCATGCCTTTCAATGAATAAAGAACCCATATGAAGGCTGTCTTCCTCATGTTTTTATTCATGTCTTAGAACTAAACTAAAATCCCTGCCAGCTGAAAGGAGCGGCTGGCAGCCAGGTATGTATTGCATATTTGATGGTGCAAAGGGTCTCTTACCTGGGTGTGATTGCCTCTAATGGACTTTCATCCTCCGTGTGTCGCTCCAGCTTCACATAAAACACACAGGTAAAGTAAACTTAATATGAACTGCATGGTGTATTTATACGTGAAGGGGAGTGTGTCTGTGTTTTTCACTTCTCAAAATTACCTGTCCTCTGTGTGGGATTAATTACAATAGCTGTTTTTATTTTCTTTATACAGTATACTGAATATACTGCGATGTATTTGTGGTACAAAAATACCGTTTCTTGTTGGTCAATCAATAATAACTCTTAAAGGGGGGTATTATGCAAAATCTACTTTTTCAAGCTTTACATCATGTTATTATGTCATTCCCTCATTAAAAACATGCCTGAAGTGTTGCCTTGGCACATTCATGTAGTTTTGAGTAATCTGTAAAAACTCTGATGGCAGCCATTTTAGGGTTAGGTTTGCCTGAGTCCTCCTAGGAACGCCCCCACCTCCTGGAGACGCCTCCGAGCTTTCGTCACCAGCCGAGTAACCAACCACTGCCCCTCAGCAGAACCCCCTCCCCACTGATGCCACAGACAGCGTGTGGAGGGGGCGAGTCGGAAAGGGTCAGAGGTTCTTAAAGAGACAGAGGCCTATTTCAAGACATTCAGTACAGCCATTTTGAGAGAGCAATTTTATACAAGGCAGTTATTTTAATTTACTGTATTTACAGACCAACAGAAGGTTTTGTCATCATTGTAGTGTGCTATAGACTGGTGCTATGTGATTGAAAAAAGCATAATACCCCCTCTTTAACAAAACTTTGTGTTAGTCCGAAGTTCCCAAGCATTCCCCAGGCACCTCAGGAAGTGAACTCTAGCCTGTACAATATCTTACACTACTGTACCAGCTTTTACAATGCACATCACAAACCACACAAATAAACACATTTTTACCTGCATCCACATTGCTTCTTGGACTGTGTTATTTTACACAGCATGGCTTATCAAGCAACTAACTAAGTAACTTACACAGAGGTCCATTGTACAGTATCAAATATAAAGCTCTATTTTCAGTTTGTTGTATCCTGCTCAAAACACTGTAACATTGTAACTCACAAAAAAACGCAGCTGTCATAATGAGCATAAATACCAACAAATATGATTTCAAAATTGACCAAAACATTAAAAAAAACAAGAATATTGTTCTACCTATTAATTGATAGAAAAGCGCTTTTGTTTAAGGGGAAAAAATGGGCTTGAGTTAATGGATCGCAGCTGCTTGGGTGTGGAGGACAAAATCTCTGAAGGTAGAGTCAGCCCAAGTGTTTCTAAATGTCAGTCCAATTACACCAGGCTCTGATCAGTCTGTAAAGGCTTAGGAAGAGTGGCTGATGTGACAAGAGACACCTGACTCTGGGTGCGACAAATCCAAATCAACATTAGACACACGTTGCAGGGTTGTTTATGACTGAACTCATTTGATCCAGATTAATCAAAACAAAACTGCAATATGAATGGTCACATGAATGGTTACTAGTTCCCTATTAGTTGCTATTAAGTTCCTTCAAAGGCCTATCATGTCTTTGTGATTTAAAAAAGTGTATATAGTATACTCACAAGAAACTACTTAACAAAGACATGGAGAAGTGGTTCAACAGCCCATAACTACATAAATAACGGAGGATGCTAACATGATGCTTCATGTTCGCATCGTGCTAATGCTAACGCTAGCTATGACTGCCATAAACATCCATATGGACCCGATTTAAAGCACGTTCATTTAAACGGAGAACGAGGGAAAATATTCTCTGCTGAAATCTTATGTTTAGTAGATTGATTTGTGTAAAATGGCAAATGTTCTCTTGCACCAGCATGTCAACACTGCACCGTTTTCTCTGCACGCCGAAAATCGGCTTTGTTTTCGTGTAGTAACTGATTTTATGTGGACTTCTCCAGCCCCATGTTGACAAATAGGAGAAAAGGGGCGGGCACAATTCATGGCGGAATGAATAGTGATACAACCTTTCAATTCAGGCGTTCTGCTCTCCCAAAATTTCATCCGATGGGCAGGGGAGCGACTGAATTTTGCTGTGCATTATGGGCAACAGTAATCTTTGCAACTTCCGGTTCTGCCGCTTTGCTTGCTTCATCTTCGGCTAAGAGAGGAATACAGTTATTTTATATATATGATGATGCAGACTTCGACAGTTCCGATTTTATTTTATGACCTTTATTTAACCAGGATATAGTCCCACTGAGATTAAGAATCTCTTTTTCAGGGGAGTCCTGGCCCCAGAGGGGAATCTATTGTACATGTTTTTAGTGGTAGGGGAAACCGGAATACCCGGAGGAAACCTACGCAGACACGGGGAGAACATGCAAACTCCACACAGAAAGGCCCCGTCCAGGTGGGAATAGAACCCGGGACCTTCTAGCTGTGAGGCGGGAGCGCTAACCGCTGCGCCACCGTGCCGCATTTGGGGCTCGTACCCCCCCGCCTGCCTTCAGCGGACACTCAGCCACACACTGCCCCGCTATACTTGCGCCCGGCTCGGAGCCTCGAAGGCTATAGCTAACCGTTCCCCTGGGGTCTGTGAGCTGTCCCTGGGAGACTACAGTAAACAGCAACCATTTCATAAGCACTGACATCCTCTGATTATCTCTCTCTGCCCAATACAACTTTATCATGTCTTTGTTTTCAACGTGAGAACATCAGCCATGTCAAAAAATAAGTCCTAACTAGCTCCTTAGCAGCGCATAGATCCGGTGAAAACAAGCATTATGCAATAATAATTGTGGTCACACCGCCTTTGCTCTGCCCAATCCCGTCAGACCTTGGAAGCTAAGCAGGGAAAGGCCTGGTCGGTACTTGGATGGGAGACCGTTTGGAAACACCAGGAAGCCTAGCGAATGTAGTGAGTGAGTAAGCGGTTGGTGGTGGTCGGAGGGGCCGATGGCGCAGACTGGTTGCCTCGCTTCCGTCAGTCTACCCCAGGGCAGCTGTGGCTACAATAGTAGCTTACCACAACCAAGTATGGAGTGAATGAATAATGCAATGTAAAGCGTCTTTGAGTGTCCAGAAAAGCGCTATATAAAACCGATGCATTATTATGATTATTATTATTAATAACGTCAATACAGCCGGTAACTATATAAAGCAGCCTTTGAGATGATCACAAACTGAGCCGGGCTTGATGCATTTGTGGTTTATTGCGGACTTTTCATCAACAATGGGCTGTAGCGAATTGTAACAAGTTAACGGGGCTAACCTGGAATAACCATTGTCCACTGGCACAAATAATTGTCCTTTATTCAGACATATGGGCTGGATATGTGCTTAAATACTAGGGAGATCCTTGCCTAGATCGTGTGTACAGCTATAGTTGAAGATCCATAAGACATGGCAACAAAGAGGGACTAGTTAGAACTAAAACAGCAGTTATTTTTCAGTCGAGAGCTTCTTCCTACGCTTCAGAACACATTCAAAATCACTCGCCCCTGACGTCTAAATCAATCAGTGGTTTTGTAAAGCCCAATATCACAACAGGAGTTGCCTCACAGGGCTGCACAAACCATTAAGGCAATAAAACAGAACAGAAAAGTCTCCATCAGTTTGAAAGCAGTATAATAGCAACAGGAAGTGCACTAGGCTACGAACGGTGTCATTTGATCACAGCGCCACTCAGTGGATGAAATTTTGGAGAGCAGAACGCCCGAATTCAGTCCTAAATTGTAAAGGGAGGGTAGGGACACAAGTCACCCAAAGTGCTTCACGCATTTTTATTTACCGTATTTTTCGCACCATTAGGCACACCTGATTATAAGGCGCATTATCAATGATAATGTTTATTTCCATAAAGGCGCATTAATTAAGTGTGTGTTAAGGTGTGTAAACAGAGCCAGAAATTGATACATAGGGCGCACCGGGATATAAGGCGCACTGTTCAAATTAAAGGCTTTTATGTGCGCCTTATAGTGCAAAAAATATGGTACTTAACAGCCCTATAGACTAACACAAACGGACCCTCAATGCTTTATTGTCCATCATGTAGAAAAAAATCAATTTTGACTGTCTTTAAATGTCTCCAGTTAACCCATCAGAAGTAGTGGCCAATCACAGCAAAACATTTGGTGACTCATCTTTAGATTTTGAGTTAGGTTTGGTCAGGATAACCACGCTGGAGGTTGTTATGAAAGTTAAAAATTGCTGGGAGTTGGGAAATTAAAATCAACATAGAGGGTTTTGTCAAATAAGCAACAATGTCAAGTAACAACTGACAGGAAACAGACTTCAGTAAAAGTACTGGAATTGGGGCCATTTTAATATTTCATAAGTGCAAGGCTGAGCTCCATCGACAGAGAAGAGGTATAACATGCCCTCAAGCCTTGTTAAGGTTGCAGCGAGTTGATGAAGCGCAAATTCACACAGAATCGAAATCTGTTGTGGCATAATTATAATGGCCATGGTCATAGATACCCTGGGTAAAGAAAAGAGCATAGTTTATTCTGTGGACTTTATGAAGGTAAAGGTATCTACATGTATTTGAACTCAGCAAAGTAAACACACAAAAGCAAACAAAGAAAAGGTTTTAGTGACCGGGGAAATCCAACCGAGAGATACACCACTCGATACAAGACAAAAAGACGAGAACAACATTTGAAGGCACGGACATCGTTACCACTGAATCAAAAATGGTCAAAGGCATAGCGTGGGAGAGGGAGTTTCAAAGAAAGATGGGAAACAGTCACAAAACACCAATTGGCAGGAGCCACATGAGTTTCTATGTTACTTGGAAGAATACACCAAAACACATTGGGACATCTTTCATAATAGGACCGATACAGACCGCAAAGAGGTAGTGATTTATTATCTATGCCTGTTTTTGGATCTCCTCAATAATCTACTGTTGTTTTATTCATTACTGAAGAAAGATTTCAATCACAGATACTGTATACTCTTTTCACTTTAGCAAAGCAATTTGTTACAGGCTAATTTATCTGAAGTTGTAGACTCTAAAAAACACACACACAAAGCCTTTCTTTTATTTTTCTTACTGAATATTAAAGATTCACAAAATTATTATTGTTGGATATTGAGAAGACTTTAGGAACAAGCCTTTTTTATTTAAACGCAACAACAGTAAAAGTCAAGTCTACATTATTTGGTACTTTGTTTACTTAACTGCGTAGAGGTGATTTCTCTTTTAAGTACATATGATTGAAATTATTATTTGTGGGATTTATTAGATAGGAAATTGCTGATTTAATTGGAAACGTGGGAAAGTTTGAAGAGCGGGGGCATGCTGCAAATTACAATTGACACCACAGTCTTTTGAACTAAAAACAATGAGACTAAACAGACGTTGATATGCTTTGATCCACAGTACATATTATCTCTGTCTCTACTTACACTGTATACTCAGGCAGGGTTTGTTTTGTCTTCAAGACACCCCTCACTTTCGTGAAACTTTTTTGAGTTTTCACAAAATTGTACAAATGGATGCTGCCAAAAATGTTGTTTTGAAAATTTCGGAGATGCGTGGCACATATTTTATCAGTGCAGCAGGAGAGATTTCACTGTGGAGTTTGCAGGACTGAATAGATCCAAACACACATGAGAGATTGTTACTCTAGTACTAGGGTCTACAACCTTTACAAAACACACACAATGCGTGATGTTCATCCAAAATGCTTCAACAGGATTACAGAAAATGTCTTGAGCTACCTTTTTAAACTATATTTTATTCACTTAAATTTTTGAAGATTGTTTTCTACGTTTAAAGATTTAAAGAATGTGAGTAAGAGTATATAGAAAAGGGCTGTAAAGCTACTCGTGATCCCTGTGAGTCCAGCAGTTTTAAGTCAATTACAATGAACGACCTTTGCAACCAATCCAACACAAATGTTCCACGGCACTTACCCAGAGTCATATCATATCATTTTCAAGTGTCCCTTTGCTGCATAAAAAATGTGATGTTTGAAATGCCACGTCTTTGTAATACATGGCTCGGCTGACTTATTATGCATCACAAATTGACATTAAAACCACACCACTGTCAGTGTCACTGCACTTGTAGCTTGAGTTTCCAAAAAGTGGGTCGCACTTGGATTAAAACCAGCCATAAAATCCAACCGTGTCTTTTTAATTTGGACCCAATCTTTGAAAGTTTTGCAGAGGAGAAGGATTAATGCAGACATGGGATGTGAATTCTATAAAATACATACAGCATGTTTTGAAGATGTTTAAGTCAAAGGAGAACTTCATTTTACACAGGACAGTTTCTGCTTTTAAACATCACATGGGCTTTCTGGGTTCAAAACAACTTGACAGCAAACACTTCAGGTGAGAAACGGGAAAACCATTACTGAATATACAGCCTGCAGTTTAAAGCTTTGAAACTAAAGTTAAAAAAATAAAAATTAAGAATCCATAATAATACAAAAAGTTGAATTTTTTTCTTGCTATTTTTCATTTAGATAGATATACTTGATTTGTCATTCAATGCACAAAGTACATGGAATGAAATTTTGTGGCATTGCCCTCACAATTTCTAAAAAATTGACACTTACAGAGGTAGTATGAAAAATAAATAGGTAAGTGCAACCAGCATAGTGCAAAAAGTAGTTTACTTAATTATCATTTGTTGTTTACATACATTCAGTCTATTAATATTACTTAGTTCTTTACAGAATTAAAGTGCAGATAGTGCTGTCCCCTGCCCCCAGTCATTTAGCCATTAAACTAAGTTTAACCCAGGGCCAAAGCCCGCTGAACGAATACTAGCGTGTGTGACATGGATAGATTGCTGAGCTCTGATTTATTAGTGGAGATTTAATATTTCACAAACACATACTGCTGTTTTGAATGGTTATTTTGCCGATTTTAGCATTAAGGCATTTGCACAACTTAAGTTGTTGTTAGCATAACAGTAGCACTTCGCTTACCCTCATCTTGGTGCGTCGCTCATCAGATTCTCAATTTTCATTTATCTAGTGGCTGTGCGCAATGTCATTTTCCTACGCCACATTCTCCTCTGATTCACACCATGCTAAACCACGCCCCTTTCCCCCATAGATACAGCCGGCATCTCTGGAATCTCCCATATAGGATCATGTTTGAAAACAGTTAAGGGGGAAAACAATTTGGAGAAAAATCGAAACGTTCTCTAATTATTCAAAAGCTACTTTAACAAATGCTGAATTATGAACATGGTTTTCTATTAAATAAAGATACAAAGACAAAATTGACGACTGTCAATCACAGTGAACAAGTGTCAAAAAGTTTGCAGATAAAATGCAATAAAACTATTCGAAAACTATCAACTTTATTATGAGTATATTGGGCTTACTATGGCTTATGATAAAAAGGAAAATTAAGATTATGAAGTAAAAGGAAGCCCCTTATGAGAGACCAACAGGCGCGGTTAATCGTGAGGCCGTCCTTCTGTGGACCCACCACCTGCAAGAGGAGCCATAAGGGGCTGGTGCAATGTGATTTGGGCAACTCCAACAGCTGCCCCCACGACCCAGAAACGGAAAAGTGGAAGAAGATGGATGGATGGAAAAGGGTTTTTAAAATAAGTTTTCATAGATTTTTTTTTTTAATTTGAGCTAAGACCTGGATGTTTACTGTCTACTGGCCCCACTCCTGTCTGTTAGCTGTTTAGCTGCATCTTTAGCTTATGCCTTGGCACCTCTGAATAAATCCATAAACCCCACCAAAAGGCAGAATTTGTCCACTGTGTTTTCATCCCGGCTCACAAAACTTCAATCACAGTTATGTTGTTTCTTCAGTTACTATGTGTATTCCTGTGCTGCGTGTCTGTGGGAGTGCTACCCTCAACTACTGCGCTCCATTTCTAATGGAATAGTACACCGGGCGAAAGCGTGTACTCCAGCCAAACAGTGCTCGGTTGAAACATATAATTCATTTTCAATAAAAAACAGACGTGTTTGAGGTTTACAGACAGTGGAAACGTTTGAGTGTTTTCTCTGAAATATTTTTGATAAATTAAACATTGAGGAAAGAAATGAAGAGAGGAGAGAATTTCTTCTACTTGGGTGCGGAGCAAAGCTTCACTGCATGAGCAGTGGAGCAGCTGTGTCTTGGCAATTTATTGCCTTCTATAGGCCAGACTTTTACTGGCTATATGAGTTGCTTAATCCGCAAATAACATGGTCCTACATTGGAAAATAAGCAAGGCAAGTTTATTTATAAATAGCATATATGCAAGTCTGACAGGCATGATCACTGGTGAAAGAAAGACATGCGAAAGATCGGGGCAGAGAAGACGAGGATTTTCCTGCTTAAAACAATATATTTTTCCAGCAAAATCAAACTTCAAAGACACTCTGGGGAATAAGAAAAGACTTATAATAGGCGTAATTATAAATAGTTGGTTCATCTAAAAAAAACAGCAGCATGTGACAAGAATTTTTATGGGGGTAGCCCTACAGATCACTGCTATTAACTTTACACGAGATTGTGACTTGGATGTTCACTTTAAATATGTTTGAAAATTGTTTTGGCATGTGATTATTTCAGGTCTGTTAAATAAAGCAGAATTACCATGAGAATTTACCATCCCAATACAAGATGCCCCTGACCTATTTAATGGTAATGTTTATGGTGCTGATTTTTCCTCAGCAAATCAAACACTAGGGCTATGACTTTATCCAATTGAAAAATGTCACGAGGGGTCAGTGTACATCCATTTGCACTCAAAGATACTCTCACCAACACTGTGGCACTCTACGAACTGTGGGAACATGGCGATTATTTAACAGGTCTTTTAACGTCAGAGAAAAAGTGTCTGAGTTAGTGCTGACATGATTGTGTGAGCGGTGCCAGCACTGTGTCAAAATACATTAAGCTTCACCTCTAACAGACGCGCAGAGACTTTGATGTGGTTGTGTTCACTCCAGTCCAATCACGCAGCGAGGAAAGTAAAAAAAAAAAAAGAAAAGCCTTTCCAGCAGTGCATGAGGTGCCGATGGAGGTGGGAGGGGTGTTGAGGGGTGGGAGTGCTGTGTGGTGGTGGTGGAAGGAGGGGGGCACATATAAACCGACGAGCAGCGCTGAGTGCACAGTGTAGTAGAGAAGAGAGAGGGAGACACAAGGCAGAGACAAGGAGAGATGTTGGATACGGAGTTGTTTCAGTGCTTTTTAACGTTAGCGCTCTGATGTAACGCTGAGCAAAATGAACCTGATGTTGAATGACAGTGGAGTCCAAACTCTGGCTCCAGAGCCCTGTGAGCCCAACCTCGCGCAGGAAGACCAGCTCGAGAACTCCTCTGCGAACAACCTGTCGCTGCACTGCTGGCTGCAGCTACTCACCAAGGAGTCCATTGTGGAACTACAGGGGGACAGCTCGAGTCTGGTGGTGCGTGCAATGATAGCGTGTGTGTACTCCATAGTGTGTGCTCTGGGACTGGTTGGCAACTCAGTGGCTCTATACCTGCTGCACTCACGCTACCGGCAGAAGCAGTCATCCATAAACTGTTTTGTGATGGGACTGGCCATAACAGACCTTCAGTTTGTCCTGACGTTGCCCTTCTGGGCAGTGGACACAGCCCTAGACTTCCGCTGGCCTTTTGGACGCATCATGTGTAAAATTATCAGCTCTGTCACCACCATGAACATGTATGCCAGCGTCTTCTTCCTCACAGCGATGAGCATGACACGCTATTACTCCATATCAACTGCTCTGAAGATGCACAGCCGGCGGGCAGCAGCAACCAGAGCCAAGTGGACCAGCCTGGGCATATGGGCTGTTTCCTTACTGGCAACCCTGCCTCATGCCATATACTCCACCAGCGTGCAGGTGTCTGATGAGGAGCTGTGCCTGGTGCGCTTCCCAGATTCAGGCAACTGGGATCCACAGCTGCTTTTGGGTCTGTACCAGCTTCAGAAAGTCCTGGTGGGCTTCCTCATCCCACTGATCATCATCACTGTCTGCTACCTGCTCCTGCTGCGCCTCATCCTCAGCAGGCGCATCACAGGAGCAGCGGGACCCGAAGTGGAACAGGGCAGGCAAAACAGACGCTCCAAAGTCACCAAATCCATCATAATTGTGGTGCTGTCATTTTTTCTGTGCTGGCTGCCCAACCAGGCCTTGACTTTATGGGGGGTGCTCATAAAGTTTGACCTGGTGCCCTTCAGCAAGGCTTTTTATAATGCTCAAGCCTATGCTTTCCCTCTGACGGTGTGTTTAGCCCACACCAACAGCTGCCTCAACCCGGTGCTCTACTGCTTAATCCGCCGTGAGTTTCGGGCAGGACTTAAGGAGCTCCTTCTTCACGCCACACCATCCTTTAGAAGACTGAGTCATCTGCTGCCCCGCAAGGCCAAGGTGGCAGAGGCGCCGCCTGTTATGGTGCTTGTCCAAATGGATGTCTGACCTTACTGTTGTCTAAATCCTTTGCAAAGCTGAGCAGTGACTGACAGAGCAACAAGTCTCTAGAAAACAACAATAATGGACTTCCCGTCGGGATTTGCCCTACTTTTGTTAGCTACTGTGATATCCACACTGCGCAATCCATCTGGATACTCACATTCAGTTAATTCTCTTGATAATGTAATAATGTTGCATAATTGGTCTCTTCTGCATGTCGAACCTGGCACGTCAAGGCTAACACTACTGAAGGAGGTATGGGCTCAAGACACATCATAATAGGTTTCCATTTCAACAACCTGGCAGAAGAGGATCAATTACAGGACAATCTTGCCCATCCTGTCTGTAAGAAATACAGACACTATTCTCTTTGAAGTAATACTTTTTCGAGGACTTGAAGGTGACACATCATGATCACAGATTTATAGTAATCGACAATGAATCTGAGAAGACATGGTCGGGGTAAGCAAGTGCATCAGAATTTCTTAAAAGCCTGCCAGGTTGCAATATGTTCTAAACATTTACAGAGACACAAAAGCAAGAACAGAGCACAAGTGATCAAAAGAGATAAGAATTGGTATTGATGTGGGCATGTTTCAGAGATTTCAGTGTCTGCAATCGTAATCGCTGTACAATGTACAATGGCAACTAGTCAATTCAGCAGAATTAGTAAAACAAAAAACCCTGTGTGCTAATAACTTTGATGCACTTTTGCAAGTGTTTCCCTGTAAAGCAGTAATGACAGGTGCCGTTTTTGAGTGCTTATGTAAAAAGAAAAAAAGCTGCTTGGAGAATGTGAAAGCGTACTGTCAACAATGCAGCGAAGTAAGTCGACCTTGAGGAAAGTAGCTGAACATGAGCTGTATAAAGCCATGCATCCACATACAGAAAAAAATAGTCTAGTTTTCCCATATCTAGGTTAACATATATCTTTGCCTTGATATGAGCAACAAAAATTCACCCTATACATTAGATTTGAAGATCAATTTGAGATCAGCCATCTTGGCCACAGCTTTACCTTATGTGCGAGAATATACAACATGTAACTGTCTATGTCTATGTTTTTGTTCTATGAAACGTTGTGTATTAAAGTGAATAAACTATATCTTTCTTTCAAGCTTTTTTAGAGTAACGCCAACCTACTACGTCCTAATTCTACTTGAACCTTCTAAGCCTGTGAAGTCCTTTTAATTTGAAATGTTGGGTTCATGAGTAATAGTAAAATTACAATGAAATACACGCAGCTCTTGGGTGATTGTTCTTGGGTGGTTGCCACGGACTCCAGATAGGGATCCGCAGCACGAAAAAAGCAAGAGGGGGTCAAAATGAGGTCCATATCTCATTTTCACGCGAGGGTCCCCAAGGGAGGCACACTGTAATTATGAATACATTACCAGCTAATAACAGTCATCGGGACTTGACTGAGATTTCGTCAACACATTGAGTGAAAGGGAAGAAGTGGTTCAGCCAGTCAGTTAGTGCCAAGTCTCTTGAGCCCTCATTTCTACAACATGCTGTGCATGCACCTAAAATCTCATGAAAATACAGGAGACCAGGTGCTTATCCTCAAACAGTCATTCACTTTTGCTTCCACTATCAACAATGCACAATCACATTTCTAATTGCACACACCTGTATAGCTGAGATAAAGTAGTTTCACATATGCAATAAATGGTTTTGCAATTCACGAAATTATTAGGTTAGCCTCATTCTGGCAACAACAAGTCTCAGTGCCCATAGCTCTATGAACAGCAAAAAAGACTGCATGTAGCACGTAGGAAATTATAATAATAAGTGTCATTAAGCATTTATGTACTTTCTTTAATAATAGTTTCATTCAAGCTCTCCAGGGGCAAACATATTCTTTTATTACAGGTGACCCATATTTTTTTCCACACAACCTAGTTTTATCTGTTGTTTTGTTGGGCAGCCATGCGTTAACAATGACCTTGACATTGCTCTGCCAGTCAGACCACTTCAATTCCGTTTGCCATCTTGTCCAAATGCTTCCTACAGAGTGCACAACAACAAAAACTGAGAGGGAGAGAAAAAAAAAAAAATGTTTCAAGACTAACAGACCAGATGTTAGCAAATACATCAATAAATGTCATGTTTCAGAGACAGAGTACACACATGATTTGATTGAAAGAAAATCCCTGCTCTCCTTAACTTGTTTTTGGATAGGTTCAAAAACATCCCATCTTATTACATATAGCTCCCTACATTCTACTTTCCATTTATGCAAGCTTTGAACAAGCACCATGATGATTGAGTGGTATGTGTAACCCATGGCATGGATGTACTAAAAGAACATTTATGGTGAGAAAACATGGTTACAAGTTTAAAATTATTATAGTTTGCAATCAAACCATAGTTTTTTTGCTAAAAGTAAAAGGAGGAAGTAAAAACAAGTCTTCTGCGCTTCCATGTGGGTAAATCGATCACCAGAGGACTGGCTGACTAAAGCTCAAAACAGCCTTTTTTCCTTCTTCACTCTCAGTGGATTCACAACACTCACAACCAAAACGGTGCCTCAGAAAGAGAGCTCTCTAGCTCTTAATATTAACATCCGTAGCAATTTATTAGCACATTGAAGAGCACGTCTGTTTGCCTCATTCACCACAGACTGCCTGATCAATACTCATGTTACCCAAGGAAGGAAGTGATCATGGAAGGTGGTGAGTCCCCGTTGGCTCTGACCTTTCCACATGGTAGCCTGATGATATCTTTCTTTAGTGTTAAATTGTCCCTCATTAGCAGGCAATAGTGCATCTCTTGGCTATTTCACTACACAAACGGAAATATTTAAGAACCGGGGGGGAAACAGTGGAAGCTATTGTCCTGTGGTTTATTTCTAAAGCCCCCAGTGTGACACAGAGCGGCACCCTGTTGCTTGTGGACAGCGGGGAACGTGGCATTGGGATTTAATGATTTAACTCAAAATAGATTGTAAATCAAAATAACAATTTCAACATTTTTCTGTAGGTATTGAGGTAATCGCAATAGAAAATTGTGAAACATTCAAAATGAAAACAACATTCTAATTAGGGATGCACCGATACCACTTTTTCTAAAACCGATACGAGTACTTTGATTTAAGTACCTGCCGATATCGAATACCGATATATGAGTAAAAGGCATTTTCTTTCACATACTTTTTGAAGTGAATAGACGGTTTATAGACTGACTTTTTCACAGCAGATTGGTTAGTAAAACTTACTCATTTACATGTCCTTGAGTAAAGTAGACTAGACTTTTAAGATAAGTTACATCAGAATTGAACGGATGCCATTTTATTTTTAATTTTCATTCAATACTATTTTTTATTTTTATTACTGTCCATCATAGACAGAACAGCCCATGTCCAAAAGCTCTGATTGTTTTGCTGCAGCTCATATTCACTCAATATGGACATGCTGTATCTCTTTATTTTGGATTTGCAGAGTATTTTTTACTCGCTGGGTTAGTTTTTCAGATGAATAAGGCCCTGGGCATAAAACGGCGTAAGAATCGCCAGAACTGTTAGCCGCGAGTTAGCGGCTAGTTTAGCAACATTAGCCTGTATCTTGTAAACACTGCAGATTCCAGGCTGCAGCACTAACAACATTTAGCTCTGGTTAAATCCAGCACAGACTCTGATTTAGGCTGTAATAAAGTCAGCTCTACGTGGAATATTGTATTTCCACTAAAGAATTCTTCAGTTTGTTGCTATTTTCTCTCCTCAGCGGAGAGGTGCGCCCCATAGGCGCGCCGGCCACAAGTCAAGTGGTATCCAGTCAAGTGGTACTCATGTGGTACGCTGATACCACATGAGCACAGGTCAAGCATGTTGTATCAGCCCGATACTGGTATTGGTATCGGTGCATCCCAAATTCTAATATTGTATCAATTAGTCAAAAGGTTGTTCTAAATGTTAGCAACTGTACCTTCAAAGCAGTAATGCCAAAGTAAGACAGTAATGCCAAATTATTGTGAGAAATGAAACTTTTCCAAGCCAAAGAATATCTTTTTTTTTTGTTACAAAAAAATACATCTTTACCAGGAAGCAATTTAAATATGATCCAAACTTTTTATGAGACATCATGCAGAGCAAAATATAGCATACCACACAAAAGAGTTCTATTTTTCGATTTATGTTTCACAGAGGTTTGATTCACAAACAAAGAAGACGAGAAAAAAAAACAGATATAACAGACAAGCTTTTATAACTGGATTATGAAAGAAAACGAAAACAGTATGTTTCCTTCCACAACACTGAAGAGGTGCCAAGGGCCCCCCACAGCTGCAGTACAGTAGAGGCAGCACAGTGGAGGCGTCCCAAGAGGCGCTACAGGAAACAAGGAAGGGAAAAGGTGGAGGTATCCGGGCAAGACTCAAAGCTAAGCCACACATACCTTCTGTCCCTACTACCTATGTTCTGACTAATGGATGTTCACTGGAGAATACAACAGATTAACTGCTGAACTCTTCCCAGAGGACGGTGAAAGACTGTTGTGGAGCGGAGGGAGTGGAGGGAGCTGTATAGGAAGAAGAGGAAGGAGCTGACCAGTGCAGGACACCGCGCGCTGTAACAGGGACAAACCCAGGAGTCAGTGCACTGTCTCAGAGAAGCACTGAACCTTTTGGAAATTGAATAGACTCACTCCATGTTTGTATTCATCTTGAATATACATTAATTATTGTAATACAGCTGTGCAGTATTGCAAAATTATATTGTTTTAAAAGTCTATTTTTTAGGTCTATTCTGTTTAATGCAGCTCTGTGTTGGACAAAGGCCTCGCCCAGTCCTGGTATAGTATTGGTCAGCGTCTGTCATGATTCGAGTTAGAGACATGTTAATTTCATCAATCACAGTAATAGAACAAAATCATGATTAAAAAAAAACACCCACCACTCATTAGAAAGAACATGTAGGTTTGGGAAAGTTGTGGTTTGTTTTGACATATCGATATGGGACTCACAAAGTTAAGCATTTTGACAGTTTTCGTCCCTTTGTAACCCTATCCTTGATAACTTTTTGTGTTAGCATTTGGCACAACATACATCCCAACAACCATGTTAAGCAACAAATATCCAAGACTGGAAAATAGAAGCAAACTGTAGTGTACAAAATGCAATGCAATGCATGGAGAAATCTTTCAACCGCTATTGAAATCCAAGGGTCTATACTTCCACAGTGAAAGCTTAACTTATCTTAAAACTTTCAACAGCCACGAAAAAAACAGGTCCATCAAAGAGCATTATGACTCACACTCTCCTCTGAACAGCAGCAGTTATTTAAGGACAGAACAATGTCTCGATATGAGGAATATAACCACCAGGCTGCCTTGACAGAAAAACACAGAAGCGGGTAGAGTAACCAGAATATTAATTGGGTGAAATGTTATGTGCTGTGGTTTTTATTAATAATACATTTACTTAAGAAAAAGTATAAAGTTGCTACGTAAATAGTTACAAAAAAAAAAAAGTACAACCCCAGGAACTGCCACCTTAACGTGGTTGTTTGAGTGCCCGAATGAGCCTGGGAGCTATGTTGTCTGATAGGGTGTCCTATAGCAAACAGGTCCTAGATGACGGATCAGACTAAGAGCAGTTCAGAAGACTCCTATGGTTAGAGAAATAACAAAGATCGCGACGTTGCCCAGTATGGCGCAGCTGGGGCCCCACCCTGGAGCTAGGCCTGTGGTTGGGGCTCGCATGCGAGCGTTTGGTGGTTGGCCCTTTGTCCAGGGGCCTGGCCGGGCTCAGCCCAAAAGGAAGACGTGGGCTCTCCTTTCTGTGGACCCACCACCAGCAGGGGGATCCGTAGGGATCGGGTGCAGAGAGGACTGGGTGGCAGTCGAAGGCAGGTGCTACGACGACCTGGTCCGCGTGTGCAGCTTCTGGCTGTCGAGACATGGAACATCACCTTGCTGGGGGGGAAGGAGCCTGAGCTTGAGCGGGAGCTTGAGAAGTACCGTCTGGATAAAGTCAGGCACACCTCCACGCACAGCTTGGTTTCTGGATCCCAACTCCTGGAGAGGCTGGATGCTCCACCTTTCTGGCGTTGCCCGCAGTGAAGGGCGGCGAGGTGGGGTGGGCTTGCTATGCCTTCGGGTCAGGGTCAGGTCTCTCACCGTTGTCTCGACCTACGCAGCCAACATCAGTGCAGCGTACCCGGTCTTCTTGGAGTCCCTGGGACAGTGCTCCGACTGGGGACTCCATTGTTCTACTGGGGGGCTTCAATGCCCACTTGGGCAACGACAGTGAGACCTGGACAGGGGTGATTGGGAAGAACGGCCTCCCGATCTGAACGGAGCGGTGTTCTGTAATTGGACTTCTGTGCAGGTCACAGTTTGTCCATTACGAATACCACGTTCAAGCACAAGGGTGTCCATAAATGCACGTGGCACCGGGACATTCTAGGCTGGAGGTTGAATATCGACTTTGTAGTTGTGTCATCTGATCTCCTGCTGCGTGTCTCGGACACTCGGATGGTGAGTTGGATCCGATGGCAGGGAGGAAGCCGGTCAGACCTGGCAGGCCCAAACGTGTTGTGAGGGTCTGTTGGGAACGTCTGGTGGATCCCTCTCTTCAACTCCCAACTCCGGATGAGCTTTTCCCAGATCCCGAGGGAGGTAGGCGACATGGAGTCCGAGTGGACCATGTTCTCCTCCTCCTGGCCGTAAGGTCTCTGGTGCCTGTCACAGCGGAAATCCCCGACCCCGGCGGTGGCAACCGGAAGTAAGGGATGACGTCAAGCTGAAGAAGGAGTCCTTCTTGGCCTTATTGGCTTGTAGGACTCTGGAGGCAGCTGAGAGGTACCGGTAGGCCAAGCATGCTGCAGTCGTGGATGCAAAAGCTCCGGTCTGGGAGGAGTTCAGAGAAGCCATGTAGGAGGACTATCGGTTGAAGAGATACACTATTTACAGTGCAGGTGACCTCAACTGGGGATGTTGTCGAGCGGTGGAAGGAGTACTTCGAGGATCTCCTCAATCCCGCCATCTCGTCTTCCGATGGGGAAGCAGAGGTTGGGGACTCAGAGGCGGACTCGCCCATCACCCAAGCTGAAGTCACCAAGGTGGCTACAAAGCTCCTCGGTGAGGATATTTGTCCTTAGTACCTTAACCCTCCGGATGTTATAGGACTGTCTTGGCTGACACGCCTCTGCAGCATCGCGTGGCAGTCGGGGACAGTGCCTCTGGATTGGCAGACCAGGGTGGTGGTCCCTCTGTTTAAGAGGGATCACACTTCTCAGCCTCCCCGGTAAGGTCTATTCCAGTGTGCTGGAGAGGAGGCTCCGGCCGATAGTTGAACCTCGGATTCAGGAGGAACAATGCGCTTTAGGTCCCAGTCGCGGCACACTGGTCCAGCTCTGTAACCTCCAACCAGTCCAGATGTGCTTTGCGGATCTGGAGAAAGCATTCGACAGTGTCCCTCATGGTGTCTTGTAGGTGCTCCGGGGGAATGGCATCCGGGGCCCTCTACTAAGGGCTGTCCGTTCCCTCTATGACCACAGGAGGGGCTTGGTTTGCATTGCCAGCAGTAAGTCAGACCTGTTTCAGACCAGTGCATGTTGGTCAGAATTTCTAGGTGCAGCCAGGGGTCGGAGGGTGTCCGTTTTGGGAACCTCAGGATCTCGTCTCGTTTGCAGATGATGTTGTTCTGTTGGCTAGAGTACAACCATTGTGCCTTTACAATCACTGCTGACAGACAGTTACAGCTTTGTATAGCACCTACATATTTGTCTTTGTAAAAGTTATGACTGACTGAGCGATCTCATCTATTTATTCATGGTTTCAGTCCGGGGGTAATTCATTGCATTTTTAATATCAATCTTTCAAACTACAAATTCTTTCATCTGGTCATCACTAATGAATGATTATGAGCAATACATGGCATTCAGCGGGAGTTGTTTTCATTTCCCAGATTTGGCACATGTGGGCATGAGATATACAATCAAGTAATCCCAACCTGATTTCTTTGTCATCTGCGACTGCTGTATCTAGTTGCACTGTCACACCCATATCTTCAGACGTCCATGATTGGATTAAATGTATTCTTCCAAAGCCACAACTGGCTTATCTGCCTGGCTAATAATAGGTCCCAGGAGTGGGGCAGCTCACACAGAGTTGGTGTGCATAAAACCATCTCTCTATTTCTTTGCAGTTTTGAGCTAAATTAATGACTCCAATTGATTGCCACAGCAGCTCACTTTTTTCTGTATCCTGCTCAAAGACTTGACAACTGTACTAATGTTGCTTTAAAGGTTTCTCAATGCGTCACCAAAGGAGAATGGATATGACCAAATCAATACAAATCAAACATGAAGAGACACAGTACAGGTGAGCACACTGTCCAATCCTGTCTTTCTTAGCTCATTAGTGGGATGCAGTGCAATATCAAAGGAGAGTATAAATTTAAACATTTTCAGAGAGAAGGCAGTTCAATGAAGGTGCATGTCTTGAAACTGTTAACTAACTTAAGAAGAACCTGTTCTGTAGACCAGTGGTTCACAAAGTGGACACAAGGGGTGGGGGGATCCCCCCTACAAGGTCTGATAGACCCCCCCTGGGCCTACAGTAGTCAAGAGGCTCCGCTTAGTGTGCTACAAGAGTGCTACAAGACCGCTGCTTCCCATTTGCAGCATCTCACCTACTACATTCAGGATTTAGGCTTGTCAACTCTGACGAACTACCAACTTTATTAATTCCACTGTGAGTTAAACACTATCCACCCGCTCTGACGCTGGAATGTGACCAAAACACCCCCACCTCGTGTAGGGGGATCCCCCCTACAAGGTCTGATAGACCCCCCCTGGGCCTACAGTAGTCAAGAGGCTCCGCTTAGTGTGCTACAAGAGTGCTACAAGACCGCTGCTTCCCATTTGCAGCATCTCACCTACTACATTCAGGATTTAGGCTTGTCAACTCTGACGAACTACCAACTTTATTAATTCCACTGTGAGTTAAACACTATCCACCCGCTCTGGCGCTGGAATGTGACCAAAACACCCCCACCTCGCCACCCCCGGTATAGGGAAAATATTAAATCTGTACGGTGTGTACGGTCTGTTGGAGGAAAAAGCTTGGGAAGCGACCACTGTTGCACATAACATCGTCATCTGCTATGGGTGTCTGTCCAGCCCACAACAAGCCCACTTACTGCGTTAAGTCTGAAGCTGAAGATTTCACACGTCAGCGGTTTGGGTTTAGAAACACAAGATCGGGCCCGGTATGTTCCATTCAATAAACAGTAGTTGTAGTAATGTGTCGGTCGCGAACGATCCGGCTCTTTTGAACGAGTCTTTACAGTGAACGATATGAACGGTTCGTGGAGGTGAACGGCTTTTTTTTTTTTTTAACTCCTCTTTGGGAGAGGGGCGTCACTTAAGTTGTGCATGCTTATTTTGCAAAACAAAAGTCACTGCTGGAGTGGGGCGGACGGAGAGAGGAGTGGCAAAGGGACAGCTTTAGACTTTAGAGCGTGGCTCTGGGAAAACAGCGAGAGAGGGAGCTCCCGAACGCTCCCAGCGCCAGTGCTCTCCCGGGCCATGGGAGAAAAAAAAAGGTGTGTGGGGTCCGTGAATAACCGGGCGGCTACAGGAGTCCCGACACTCACATCTTCCACCTGTTCACTCAGCTCCACTCCGCTCCTGGCCGCCTCTGAAGCGACATCACCGCCCACTGCCTCCTCAGTCCGCCCTGGTCACCTCCGCTGCTGCTGCTGCTTCTGCTGTCCCACAAGGAGCTGAATGTGAGCACACATAAAGCAACGAGTTTGAGAAATAGAAGTCCTAATGAAATAATAAACAACGGTTACAGAGGAGATTGCATTGAAGCTAGACCTCTTTCACTTAAGTCAACAAAACATGCCTTAAAAAAAAAGTAAATCAGGACCGAAGTAAGGGTAAAACAGAACTAAATTAGGAAAACTATAAAACTCGACTTTTGCACATTTCCAAAAATTATTCTATCGACACAGACATTTATATTGTTAGTCTGGCGTTATAAGTGATTTGCCTCAGGTGCACTGTGGAGTGCGTAAGACTGTTTTTAATGCAGGCTAGCTGACATCGTAGAAAAGCGCTAGCCTTGTGTAACAGGTCATGCTGTATCGTCCTTACTACCACTTTAAGTTGGGTGTGGGTTTTCTTGTGGGTGTGTTTTGCTTTGCAGTGGGCCAATGGCCATGCTTTTTTATGTTAAGTGGGTAGTATTAGGGGCGGGACTCCAATTATAAAGCACCTGCTGTGCACCTTCTGCTCTCTCTCCCTTGGTGTTCAGGTCAGTCTCCTCCAGCAGTAGCACTCGCATTCACATTAAAGGCACAAATAATAGTAAATGGGAATGTTAAGCTATTTGTTATTTGGCTCTCTCACACTCTGTCTCCCTTGGTGTTCAGGGTCGTCCAGGCTGTCCGCAACGAGTCGGCTCCTCTGCATAGACCAACTGGGGCACGCTGGGGACCAAGCACCAGACCAGCTGTGCCGGCCGTTACGCTGCAGAGCCCCATCTTGCCGACCAAAGCCTGGACCCCCAAACCAACTGGCCCGCCATTTTCTAAGTTCCTCCTAGCCTCAAAAACAGTTGGCCCATCATTCCACCAAGCTTCTCCTACTCCTCAGGGCATCAGCTGAACCCCATCTGTCTAACCTGCTCCTCCATTCATTTTAGTAGTTGTGGTTTTACGAAATAAACAAACCTAAGCTTTCACTGTCTTGGTCTCCTTGTACCCTGGTGATCGACCCATAGGGGGCGTTACACTTGCATTAGCCTAGCGCCACGAAACTCTTTAAACATAAGAACTGCATGAATTACAAAAAAATATCTCCAGGTACCAGCAACACTCTGGATAACTAGGAAATGAGGCCCTATGTCAAATCCTGAAATATCCCTTTAACACATTTGCTCCCATGTGTTGAGTGTCAAAAACGGAAAAACAAATTTTAGCATTTTTTTAAATTGCAAAACTAGACACTCTAATACACCTTAGGTGTGATTTTGGTAGCTCTGTGATGAACAGAAGTGAAATAAATGATGATCAAAAACTTGTGAAAAGTCACGATCTGCACATTTCATATATATTATTGCGTTTCTTTTCTGTTTTGTTTTTTTTTAGTCCGGGCGTGTGTTGCGTAGCGAACAGCTGTAAAACCGACACTTCTCTCTCGCTCTCTGGAGTGCGTTTGACAAAGCAGAGCGGCGAAACAGATTTTAACGTTTCTGAATTTTTAAATGGTCAAAATCAGTCCAAGAACGGCTAAGAAATATCCTGTTAGATTCTTCAATCCAAGAACCAGGCTGTTTAAATGCACACGTGATAATGAGCTAAAGCGATCGATAAAACGCCGTGTTTCAAAACGTGTCAACAATGTTGTCCATAAAAATTGACTTGAAACTAATATATTTAGGCATTTTCCTCTTCCCGTAATGTTAGTGTCTGTCCAGAGAGGAGAGAGGAGGAGAGGAGTTAATCAGAAAGGAGAGTGTTTCATAAAACACTAATTATCTCCGAATCTAGAAAAAAATCAGTGATTTTTATCAAAATTAGCCTCTGTTCAGCTTAGATTTCTCAGGAACTGAGGCACGTAGAATTAAACTGTTTTCACCGACGGAGAGCTTAGAGTCTCGTCTTTCAAACAAGCGGCAGCATGTGTCTATAGCTATAACATAGAATACGCTGTGGTGCTACAAATATCATAAAAAATGGTCTGGATTATTGGCATTCTACAGGTTAATCCCCAACACAGCGCGACACTCAATCTGTTGATATTGCAATGCAATATCTTTTGCAATATGTTGTGTAGCCTTTGTTATTATTCCTACAGCCCAGCATTGTATTGTGATTATAGCTTCAGAGGTCCACTTTAGCCAGGTTTGTTGGCAAATCCTTTTCTGGAACAGACCGAAATCATAGCAGTTCAGTAATAGAAGCCATGTTGCATGAGTCTTTTCTATTTGTTTGCCTTGTACATGTCTGCAAAGATGCTTCTATATACAGCATGTGCCACTCACAAATGAGATTTCTTTTGTTGTATCTCAAGGGAAACCGATCAGTGTCAACAAGCTCCTATAGAGCTGTTGTTGAAGGAGCAAACTCAAAATAGACATAAAAAACAACAGATTTGTATTCTTTGTAAAGAATACTGAATCTTCCATTCACTGAGGAAATTTCTCACAATGTCATCAAGCCTCAATAAGAGCAGCATATTAAATGAACAGTGAAGTGGCTGATAACAGTGGCTGATAATCCCACCTTATGTCCCTTTCTTCATGTTGCTGGTAAAGCAGTTGAACTTGGCTTCATTGGCTCCCATGGATCATCTGACCTTTCTGGGTTGATTACGGTCAGGACCTGCCAGAAGGAACAATAGATTAGCTCAAATACCATGCATTGTTTCTCATGTTATCTATGCTCCCTTCGCTATGTAATAGAGTTGATGTCAAGGCAAAGAAAGCATTTGATGCGACTGGGGCCAAGCATCAGGACACATGCTGTCATTTGTGTCTGGGGTTGTTATCACAAATACACTGGACTGAGCTGGTGAGACACGAGGAGGACACACAAAGACATGTTTTGGCTATAGAGGAGTTTTGGAACTGAGATAATATAGTGCAAAGTGACAAAGGTTTGATTGTTCCCTAAATGATCTGTATGATGATATGAGAAGGTAGGGTTAGTATAAATAAACTACAGCAGTTACTGTTCATACGTTTATAACCAATTTTCTCTCCGTTCAGGTTTTTATTGAGTATTTCAGATCAGGGTGACTTGTAGATATTCTGTATTTAAACCGGACACAGGACGAAAACACAGATTTTCATGGGGCTTCATAAATAGAAATCCATTCTCAAGTTGGATTCCTCCTGAGATCTTTAAATGTAGGTCACGCATTTCTCACTGTGACTGAAACATTAGCGGTCTGTATGTGATCCAGATATACCTGTCAATCTGCCATTCAGTGTCTTATAGGGACGGGTCTCCCAACAGAACTAAAAAAAACTATATGGAAATCTGCTCATGGGTGTACTGTCGTACACAGTAGAGAAGTGGAACAAGTTAGCAAACTCAATGCCAAGTTTATATCTGCTGAGAATAGACAAATTCATTTCATTATTTACCATAGAACATACAATAGATCAAATTAAATTACACATCCTGGTCATATCCGTCATACTGGTGGAGCAGTATCAATCAACGATTGCTGTGCGAAGTCATATTCTCAATTGGCGCAATAAATTATGGGATCGCTCAGAGGTCAATCGGGATAAATTTGTTTGAATATTTTTTCCTCCGAATTTCAGTCGCTGAAAATTCAGAGTATACATTTCGATGTGTTAAAAAATTCAAAATAAAAAAATTCACCTCTTAAATATTTGATGCATGTATTTTCAAGTCCTCAAAGTCAACTGTCTAAATTCGCAATGTAAAAATACAAAGGGAAAAACAAATGAAAGATAATTTGTTTCATCAGACAATGATTTTCAAAAGGGGTCAAAACACCGAATTTTCTATGAAATTCTGTGTTTGAATATTTTTGTCTCTGTGTTTTTATACACTGAATTTATGTAACTGATTTTTTTGCATCTGTATTTCACCACCATATTGAAAAAAATTCAGTGTATTTTTTTTTTCGCTACTGAAAAGATTTCACATGACATAACATCAATATGGCCAAAACTCTTCTTTCGAAACGCATGATGTGAGGTCTCTAGCAGGCAGAAGAATTTGAATGCTAATTAGGTTCAGGCTCAGTGTTTTAACAAAAAATGTAAGTATGTGTCCCAGTATGTGCTGTGCTCAATATGAAGATCCATCATTACAGCACATATTTGATGAGAATGTCATCAAACGGGCAAGGAAAATTCTTTCAGACCCCTGCCATGCCCTGTACTCCCAGTATGAGCTGCTCTCATCAGGACGACGCTATGACAAGCTCCAGCTTTTAAATTGTTTTCACATTAATACATTCCCAAAAAAACAAACAAGCAAGCTGTCCAGAAAGTGTCAGTTTTAATAGCAAGAGCTCGCCTTCACAGGGGATTGTTATTGTAGTCCAAGCATAATATTGAAACAAAGTTAAGCCACACATACATTACCTTCTATTGTTCTGGCTAATGGACGTTCACTGGAGAATAAAACAGATGAACTGCTAGGCTCTTCCCAGAAGATGGTGAAAGGCTGTTGTGGAGCCGAGGGAGCTGCGCAGGAGGAAGAAGAAGGAGGAGGTAGAGGAGCTGACCAGTGCAGGACACCATGTTCTGAAACAGGGACAAACCCAGGAGGTGCTGCACCGTTTCAGAGGAATAAAGGAGCACTGAAGGCAGCCTAGGCAGATTTCCTCCGGGTGCTCCAGTTTACCCTACCTCCAAAAACATGCTGGTCAGATTAGCCCACAGTGGCGGCGTGGCTCAGTGGCGGCGTGGCTCAGAGATAGCGGCTCAGGGCTAACACCTGGACACAATTTCATTATATGGTTGTACAATGTCAAATAAAGCACTTGACAGGTTTCTGATCCTGAAGAGCCACAACTCTCTTTTTTGAGTTTGTTTGGATCCCTCTCACAGCAGATCATTTGTCAAACTAATCACAGCCTTGTCTTTGACATGCGTCACTCAAATAAGGAGGACATCACTGCTCAGAGTCAAATATGCATATTGATTAACTAACGTAATAACTTTTCTCTTCTCCAATCAACATTGTTTAGTGCTGTTGATTTGGCGGAAGGCCTTTTCTCAGTCTTGACTCTCTCAGCTAGAACACGAGTGTGACTCATTGTAATTCAATTGAAGATTCCGACTTTTGGACTGTAGTAGATGTCACTGGGTGGGCCTTGCTGTGTGGCGCTTGTATGTTTTCCCAGTGCGTAAGTTTCCCCAGAATGTTCCAATTCCCCAAACTCTATAAACGTGTACAAATTTGTTAATAGCCATTGAGTTGCCCTGATTACTCCAGTCATTGCTATGATATAGTCTTCTTGCATCGTAGAAACGTAAAAGTACCTGTGTGTATGCGACTTTTTGAGGCTGGGGCCATGGAGATGCAGCAGGATACAGTGCCATCTTCCGTACGGAGTCCGCGAGTACATACATCCTGGTGCTCAAACGTCACCGTGACGCAAGACGTGTTCTACGCACGCAGTATAAATCCCTGTTGTCTGACGTCAGCGTTCTCTTCCCTGCCTATGCCTGTGTGAGGTGGGCAGTGTAAAACCTGTTCTGCTTTTTCCACCAAGCGAATCCATAACCATCCGCTAAAATGGTAAGTCAGTCTCGTATTAAATGTTGTTATTAACGATCGAATTGCTGATTACTACAGTGTTTTAAGGGCCATGGTTTGGATGCTTAAGAATAAGAGTAATATATTGGATCAATCGCCCGGCTTGTGCCGTAGTGATGTGGCATCCATTTTGTCCTCCCGGCATCAAGCTGTCCCACACCGTTCCGCTTTTCCCGGCTATTTAAATTGTTGTGTAAAACGTTCGGACTGTGTTTTGAATAGCGAATTGACATCGTACAATGTTTTCAAAAGGGGTTGTAATGGCGGCTTTTAATGTTTACCTAATCGCGGGTGTTGGCCGTTTACTGCGCAGGCATCTCTAAAATCGCATGTGAACTTCGAATTTAATGTCATATTGTATCAGTTAATCTCTTAATATTGCCGATTGTACAACCCAAGCCGTTAAATTGATAGCTTGTCATCTTCCTCAATCCAGTTGACGTGTTTTCAAAAATTCTCTTGGCACAATCTACCGGCTTTTGTGGGTCTCAGATGCGGCCTAGGTTATCTAACATGTTAGCTGTTAGCATTTTTGCCACTGATTGTACACGTGGCCTGCTCAGAGAAACAAAAGCCAAGAGACGGAGTTCATTCTTGTTCATGAATCTGCCTTATCTCTTGAGAATTTACGCTTCCGTTTTGAGTTATAATGAGTTCCCGAACATTTGGCTACGACTGACAACTTGATCGCTGCACTCCTATACTAGATCGCTCGTACATTAACCACAAAACATTTGACAGGGTTTGTATTCGTTGTATGTTATATGACTTGTATACATGACATGTTTACCCTTGCTTCTCAGGTGAACTTTACCATAGACCAGATCCGTGCCATCATGGACAAGAAGGCCAACATCCGTAACATGTCTGTGATTGCGCACGTCGATCACGGAAAGTCAACGTTGACAGACTCGCTGGTGTCAAAGGCTGGCATCATTGCATCATCACGTGCTGGAGAAACCCGCTTCACTGACACACGTAAAGATGAACAGGAGCGGTGCATTACCATCAAGTCAACGTGAGTAAACATTGTGATACTGTTTCCAATCAATGGCAATGTTAAAATGCTGAGTCTAATGCCAATGTTTTGGGAAATGTCGCCTCCTTTAGTGCAATCTCCATGTACTACGAGTTGTCCGAAGATGATCTGGCCTTCATCAAGCAGAGCAAGGATGGCTCAGGTTTCTTGATCAACTTGATCGATTCCCCCGGACACGTCGATTTCTCTTCGGAAGTGACAGCAGCCCTGCGTGTCACTGATGGAGCTCTTGTTGTCGTGGATTGTGTGTCAGGTAGGTACTTTTAAGATGAAATTTTACATTAAGGTTTCTGTGGGTAATTTTGATTAAGCTGATTTTTATTCTTGACTGTTGTCAGGTGTCTGCGTGCAAACGGAGACTGTGCTTCGTCAAGCCATTGTTGAACGCATTAAGCCTGTGCTCATGATGAACAAAATGGACCGTGCCTTGTTGGAACTCCAGTTGAAAGCCGAAGACCTTTACCAGACGTTCCAGCGTATTATTGAAAATGTCAACGTAATCATTGCTACATATGGGCAGCTGAAGGAGGGACCAATGGGTGATATTGAGGTAGGCCATTTTTTATTTTTTCTCCCATCCCGTGAGCTTTTTGCACTGGTGGCTGTACTTTGAGTCTGTGTCAATACTAATTGTCTTGTCTTGTCTTAGATCGACCCTATGAAGGGCACAGTTGGCTTTGGCTCTGGGCTCCATGGCTGGGCTTTCACCCTTAAGCAGTTTGCTGAGATGTATGCAAAGAAGTTTGAAAAGAAGGGCGAGGGCCAATCAACCGCAGATGAGAGGGCAAAAAAAGTGGAGGACATGATGAAAAAGATGTGGGGTGATAGGTGAGCGTTTTTATCCAGCTTTGTTAATGTAAACAGCACAGTGGCAAAGTGTGCTGCTAAGCAATCCGGTACGGTTTGATTCCTGGACTGGGTGGGCCTTGCTGTGTGGCGCTTGTATGTTTTCCCAGTGTGTCCCAGTGCGTAAGTTTCCCCAGAATGTTCCAATTCCCCAAACTCTATAAACGTGTACAAATTTGTTAATAGCCATTGAGTTGCCCTGATTACTCCAGTCATTGCTATGGATGTGTAATTTCTTGATTTTTGTTGCATAGTGGGTAGACGGTTGGCTTGTACTGTATTTTGTTATCGTTATTTCCCCCTACTGATAGGGAAGTTCAGTACACTCCCAGCAGCAACAAAGATACTTTAAAATAGTTGTCGCTCAAAGGTCCATCGCCCGCTCCCTCCTCACTGGAGGCAGAGCCGTGTGTGTGGGAGGGTGCAGAGGAGCAGAGCTGTCATTTTCTGGTGACAAAACGAGATCTTTAGAGCCAACCACACACGGCAGCCGCAAAACTTAATTGCTGAAGGTGTTTTAACACAGAGGGCGCCACAGATGGTTTTTGGGCACAAAGACAGGATTTAAACACATAGTCACTATTCTGAGAATTTAGTCCATGAGACGCATGTAGACAACACTAGGGCTGAAAACAATCAATTGATTATTGAAAGTTTTAGTGATCGTTTTCTGGTTCACACAGACACAAATGGAGCAAAAATGACGAACTGTATTTTTGAGGATAACCTTGTTTTTATAGTTGGGGTGTAAGTGTTATGTATATTGTAAATCTCGTGTCTGTCTCATCCAAACGGAGGCTATAATGCCAATTCTGCTTTCTTAGAAGCATTTAAATTTACGCCATCAACACGTCCTCAAGCGGCACCACTATTGCTTCCCGTGATTAAAGAAATCTGAATTATTTTTTTTTCATACAGCCAAGAGATTAATTGGTTATAAAAATGATAGTTGCCGCCCTCGACAACACTATTAGATACTCATAGGCAGCAATTGGTTATGAGCTAATGTAATGCTTTTTTAACAGGTTTTATGATGATAAAAATAAGAAGTTTTTGAAGAGCAACCCTGGTGGAGCACACATGCGCACCTTTGTGGCATTGGTTCTCGATCCAATCTACAAGGTGAGTTTGTTTTTGATAGAGAAATGTCATTGGTTAACAATAAATGCCTGTTATTGATGAATTAAAAATTCTTCACTTTGACCTGATTTGGCTGTGGTGATATACTTGAGTCTGAGCAGAGTAATGTTGTCTTTATGCGGTTTGTGCATTGTTGGTGCGTTGTATAACTTGTTAAAAACATTTCAGGTCTTCGATGCCATCCAAAATTTCAAGAAGGATGAAACCGCCAAACTGATTGAAAAGCTAGGCATCAAGCTGGATACAGAAGACAAGGAAAAGGAGGGTAAACCCCTGCTCAAAGCTGTAATGCGTCGTTGGCTGCCTGCTGGAGAGGCTTTGCTCCAGATGATCACCATCCACCTGCCTTCTCCTGTCACTGCTCAGAAGTACCGTTGTGAGCTGCTCTATGAAGGTCCCATTGATGATGAGGTCGCCATGGGTAAGTTTAATCAGCAGGCTGAGTGGTTACAGAAATCAAAAGCTGCAATTAAACGATTACTTTTGTCTAGGTATCAAGAACTGTGACCCTAAGGCTCCATTGATGATGTACATCTCAAAGATGGTCCCTACCTCTGATAAGGGTCGCTTCTTTGCCTTCGGACGTGTGTTCTCTGGGATTGTCTCCACTGGCCAAAAAGTTCGCATCATGGGACCAAACTATGTCCCAGGAAAGAAGGAGGATCTCTACCTGAAACCTATTCAAAGGTTTGTAAAGGTCTCTGGTATAAACTAGACTAGTTAATCCATACTAATTAATCTCTCCTGACTTTCAGGACCATTTTGATGATGGGTCGCTACACTGAACCCATTGAAGAAGTACCTTGTGGTAACATTGTTGGTCTGGTTGGTGTGGACCAGTTCCTGGTGAAAACCGGAACCATTACAACCTTTGAGCACGCACACAACTTGAAAGTGATGAAATTCAGTGTCAGTCCTGTGGTGAGGGTTGCTGTTGAGGCTAAAAATCCTGCTGACCTGCCCAAACTAGTAGAAGGGTTGAAGCGCCTGTCCAAGTCTGATCCTATGGTGCAGTGTATCATTGAAGAATCTGGTGAGCACATTGTTGCTGGGGCTGGAGAGCTGCATTTGGAGATCTGTCTGAAGGATTTGGAAGAGGATCACGCTTGCATTCCACTTAAAGTATGTTACGTTTTTGAATTTCTTTCTTCTGCATAACTCAGTATTTTTTTAATGCTTAATTCTTTTTTAGAAATCTGACCCGGTGGTGTCCTACAGGGAGACAGTTGCTGAAGAATCCAATCAAACTTGCCTGTCAAAGTCTCCAAACAAGCACAACCGTCTGTTCTTGAAGGCTCGTCCCTTCGAGGATGGTCTTGCTGATGATATTGACAGGGGTGAGGTTACTGCAAGACAGGAGCTCAAGGCTCGTGCCCGCTACCTTGCCGAGAAGTACAACTGGGATGTTGGTGAGGCCAGGAAGATCTGGTGTTTTGGCCCTGATGGAACTGGACCCAACATGTTAGTGGATGTTACTAAGGGAGTCCAGTACCTCAATGAGATCAAAGACAGTGTTGTTGCAGGCTTCCAGTGGGCAACTAAAGAGGTAAATGGCATGCTTTGATAATTTGGAACGCTTTGACAGCAGTATCAAGACAAGTATCTTGATTTTTGTGTTTTTCTTAGGGTGTGCTCTGCGAAGAGAACATGCGTGGAATTCGTTTTGAAGTTCATGACGTTACTCTTCATACAGATGCCATCCATCGTGGTGGTGGACAGATTATTCCCACAACTCGCAGAGTACTGTATGCCTGTCAACTCACCGCTGAACCACGACTTATGGAGCCAGTGTATCTGGTGGAGATCTCGGTAAAGTCTCAAGCTTTTTGAAAAGGCTGAATAAATCAATATATTTTTAATGTACTCATTTAAATTTCTTCCAATGCAGTGTCCTGAGTGTGCAGAAGGAGGAATCTATGGTGTCTTGACAAGAAGACGAGGGCATGTATTTGAGACTGCAAGTGTTGCAGGCACACCAATGCGTGTAGTGAAAGCCTACTTGCCTGTCAATGAGTCCTTCGGTAAGGGTTTGTCTCTCCATAGTCCATTCTTTTGATATTTGCACATTTTTACCAGTAATTGTCTTTCCAGGTTTTACCGCTGACCTTCGGTCCAATACTGGTGGACAGGCCTTCCCCCAGTGCGTGTTTGACCACTGGCAGATCCTCCCAGGCAGCCCATTTGAAGGCACATCTAAGCCCGCCGGAGTTGTCGCTGAGACACGCAAACGCAAGGGTCTCAAGGAGGGAATCCCCGCTCTGGACAACTACCTGGACAAACTCTAGAAACTTGGCTTGCCTCATTCCACTTCAATAGATTTTACTTAATTGTGGGGCTGGACTGCACCGAACAGAATGCACCATTTGCCAAAAGAATTGACAATAATAAAACTTAAAAAAAAAATGTAAACCTCAAATAAATAAAAACTTTAAACTGAGTGGTTGTTTTCTAGAATTACTCAAGTCATATGTTAGTGTGACACAGTTTTCATTTACTACAAAAGACTTGTATCCCTGGTATTTTCTCTAAAATAAGGTGTGTATGAAGTTAATGGCTTAATATTCTAAGCTTATTGATAGGTGGGTTACAAAGTTGACCTCAGTTTCGCGTGTTAAATCTGTTCTGCTAAATCTACGTTTGTGGACCTGTGTAAGACCCATCACCTGAATATACCACCAAAATATAGAATTGCCCAATGAGTTTTCAAGTGACAAGACCCCAAAGTAAAACAATCATACCACATACTATTCTGAACCGTGATCGCGCAAGTGGCAAAAGCTGCTTCGCATGAACGCCGGTAGTGCGCACTTAAATGCTGCCTTCATGTGGTGTCGTAATTCTGATAAATATTACTTGCCGAGTTGGAAAAACTGCACACGAGCGCCGCCTCATCTCGTATTTTCCACTGGGAAACTGGGAAGATGAGAGAACCTTTGACCTTTCAACACACTATTTTAATCTTTTTCCACACTTGTCTTGTATTTCAGTCAACGCAGATGCAACGCAGTAGTTAAGCGTTGATTTATTTTTATTTTTTTTATGTTTCAATTTGCCACGACACAAAAGCACTTGAACACTATGCACTCGTAATTTCCACTTCACAACTGGGGAAAAAAAATCATCTTTACCAGAGCACATGAAGGCAGCATAAGCCCAAAGTTATGTTCTTGTTTTTCCTCCACGGAAATTGAAGGCTTTAGATTTCAGCCAATCATGAGTGCCGTTTGTGGCCAATCAGACGTAAGACTGCATTCTCTTCCTGTTTGGCGAAGCTTTGGGTGAGTGCATCGATGAAGATTTGTATTTATGCTTACGTTGGACGAATACTTTTTTTTTTTAGACCTCTATGCACACTGACATTTTGTGAGTTTTAATGAATAATTACTATTAACATTGGTCTGAGTGGACGCAGTTACCGCTGCTAACGATACGTTTAGCATGAATGGGTTCGGCATCTGGTCAGCACCTGGGTAAACAATAATTTAGAAGTAATATCAATGTCTTCCGTTTTACTGTATTGTATAAAGAGAACACACTGAGATCATGGGAGGTATCAAACAAGAGCACGGTGATGCCCAACACAACCCCAAGACCTCACATTCACCCGATCAGCAACCAGAAGAGGTAGGCCTGTAGCCTTTTTCCATGCGTGCTGCAAAATAAGAGATCTGTTTTTAATTTATTCTTTGCATAATTATATACATTAGATTATATAGTCTAATTTAATTACAAAATTACTGATGAAATTGTTTAAAGCCAACTGCTTTTTCCACTGGATTGTCAGCACCACTCTAATTGAAAGTCTTCTATTTGTGCAGCCAAAGAAAAGAGGCTGGCCAAAGGGGAAAAAAAGAAAGAAGGTTCTACCCAATGGCCCCAAAGCCCCAGTGACTGGATATGTCAGATTTTTGAATGAACGACGTGAAATTATGCGGGCACAGTACCCTGATTTACCCTTTCCTGAAATCACCAAGAGACTGGGGGCTGAGTGGACAAGATTGGTCCCTCAAGACAAACAGGTTAGTGATACACTGCATGGGGAAGAACAGTAATTCAGGTTTTATGTCGGAGGAAGGGTAATGAATGTACATATGATTGTTTCTAAATAATTTCCCTCATACACATCTTGCAGCGCTATTTGGATGAGGCTGAACGTGATAAGGTGCAGTATGCTCAGGAGCTAAAGGAATACCAGCAGACTGAAGCATTTCATCTCACAAATGCCAAAATACAAGACAAAAGATTTAAAAAAGGTACATGTCGATGGAATTCAGCATCATGTTCGTTGTCTCGCAGTGCCATACCAAGTGACGTAGGCGATCGTTGAATGCCAATCGTCTCAATCATGTTGTATCTTTAAAATTCTCAATATTTGTCCCTATATAAAAAATCAACATTCTCTATTGCAGAAGATATCCCATCAGCCTCTCTAGCTGCCAGCTCTGGGACACCTTTGTTAAAGGTGCACAATAATCCAATCCAACTTGATCCATCTTTATGGATATTTTCTAATATCCTTGATACAATTTAATTTAATTTCTTATAGGCCTCCGAACTTCCCAGCCGTTTTGACATTCCTATCTTCACAGAGGAGTTCCTTGATCAGAATAAAGGTAATAAGAAGTCACACACACACACACACACACACACACACACACTGAAACCTTTTCATTCTTTTCACGAGCAGATAAGATGCAAATCAAAATGAATGTTAAAAATTGGCATATTATAGGCCCATAGATTCAGTTTCATCAGACTCTGATCTTTCTATTACATTCTTTCACTCACTAGGACCACAACCTAGTTGTTTTAAACAAGCAAAGCTGACTGATCAAAGGCGAGCGTGTGACGATTTTTGGGTTTGGGGACTTCAAAGGAGAAGACGAGCTCTCAGGCTTTCATTCCCACCTACCTAGACGAGTAAAGGAATAAAAAGAAGTGAAATATGGGCGGGTGGGCTGGAGGGTCACATAAACAGGAATGCCAGGAAGACGAAAGTGTGTACACGAGCTGCGGTCCTGCTCCCTAACCTAAGAAAACAAACTTATCCTCATTGTGATCTCAGAATTTAACAGTTTGGTTGTCTTGAAATGAGAAACAAACTGAACTAATTGAACGTTATTTATATTTATATATGTTCTCATTTTTTTGGCTATTTTTTGTGGATTGCCTTTTTAACAAAATACTCACCTGAACCGTTTTCTTCAAAAGCCCAAATTTCATTCTTCTATTTGAAAAGAACAAATAGAATAATTACATTTGTTGTGTCCTTCAGTATATTGTAGCAGCAGAATAAAGCCTTTTTATTCACCTAGCAGAGTAGCTATTGTTTTGTTTGTCACCAAGCTCTCTATACATTTTTTTGTTTTTTTACTTTTAAACTAATTAAAACTAATTGCCGTGAAGAATTTTGATGTTAGAAATGCATTACCAAAGTAAGCAACGTATTTGGACCGAAATGGCCAGAATAAAATTTACACTCTCCCTCTTTCCATTGATGTTAATTGACAAATCAGATATAAGGCCAGGTATTTATGTTCTAGCTCGAGAGGCTGAACTACGGCGACTTCGCAAGGCAAACGTGGAGTTTGAAGAGCAGAATGCAGTGCTGCAGCGACACATTAAAGATATGTACAATGCCAAGGAGCGACTGGAGGCAGAGCTGGGTGCGGATGAGCAAAGAACTCAAGCGCTTCAGAAACATCTGCTGGCTATTAAACAAACATTGGTCAACAGTCTATCAACAGTCCCGTTGCCAGGTGGGTTGTTATTTGTGTTTGTTTATTGTTGCAAAGTTATACACTGCAAGTAATCTCAATCTTTTATCTTTTGAACAAAAGGTTCAGGGGAGACGGCATCTCTTGGCAACTTGGACTCATATTTGAGCCGTCTCAATGGGGTGCTTGAGGGAAACCCAGACCGACATCGTGCCTTGCTAAGACAGCTTTGTGAGGTTTTATCCCATTTTGACAGGTATGCACCCCGCTGA
This sequence comes from Gobius niger, assembly GCF_951799975.1. NCBI lineage: Eukaryota > Metazoa > Chordata > Actinopteri > Gobiiformes > Gobiidae > Gobius > Gobius niger. Next base: position 16,344,593 of record NC_136868.1, read on the forward strand.
CGGCTTATTTCACATTGAGAGAATGTTGTATTGGTCTAACAGCTGTCTCTCTATCTCGACAGTGAGAAATTATAAGAAGAGAGATCAAATAACAGTATCAGAATGAAACCAGTGCCACAAATCTAAAATGTGTGGATATCAGGGATCACCACATAATCACATCCTATACAGTGCATCTTTATTGCCAAATATTTGCAATAAATCTTAACAGAGTATACCAATGTCATATTATCAAGCTATGACTGTTTAAAAAGCTAGGTTTTAGCATAAAACCTTAACCTGACGCTCCAATACAAAATATAAACATTGTGAAGCTGGAATGAATTTCTAAATTATGTTGTTTTTTGTATGTTGTTAAACTGGAGACATGAATATACAATTAACTTTACAATGCAGTATTAAGAGATCACAAAATTTTTCATTTGAATGATTAAGATGGGCCTCTTTTACTTCCAGAATTGTCTTTTCTTTTTTTTCTTTTCTTTTTAGCATAGAATAGGTGATTTGTTGGAAAAACATTTTGGTCCAGTGTACAATAATTCAATAGTAATCTCTGTTGTTCATCAGGTCCTAAAAAATGTGATATTGAAAGTTGCCCATCGCTATACCCTGTATAGCAGTGATCGCCAGCTCCCATCTCCCATCTGGCCCCCCCAACTGTATTATCATTAAAAGAAGTTTGGTCATAAATGTTTATGAACATGCTCCAAAGTTATGTTCATGAATTGTTACATTCATTAAAATGAATATTAAGTGCAAGCAGCAATTTGAATTTGAAAATTGTGTCAAAAATGATTAACAGCCATTGACGATGTTACTATGATTTGGTTTAACATAAGAGCCGCTGGTCCCAGCCCATTGTGTGAGTTGAGAATGTTTGGCCTTTGAGGAAATAATTGGTGACCACTGCCCTATAATGTTAATATATGGTTGTTGTTGTTTTTTTAATTAAACCTGCATGAGTCTGGCCCTTCTTTTTGGACAATGTAGATGATAAAAATGTAATACTAGGTAATCAACAAATCTCACAGCCGTCAAAAATCACACTTTGCTGGTCAATTTTGTTACATTGAGGATGAACTCTGTGTTATTCTAGATTTTGTTTGCCATGAATTATCTTTGCTTATTACATTGCTTTCTGATTTTAAGAACAACCAGAATCATGATTATTTTTATTTTTCATTGTTTATTAAAATAAGTTGGTAAAAAAAAAGAAAAGTGCGTGCTCTGTTTAACTAAGTCAGATAATCTTTAAAAGGTACCCTACTCATTGAGCTGGTTATTTGCCGTTTGTGATTCTTGTATTCATTAGTCATAAAAAGCCAAATGGGAAGGATTCTGTCGTAGCTTACATGCTTTAATAGGCCTACACCACCAGAGGGATGGATGGATGGATGGATGGATGGATGGATGGATGAATAAGCAAGTCAGAGTAAACATCAATAACAGAAAGGTTGGAGTGTTTAAGAACATTTTTATGGCCCTCTGCCAGTGACAAAGCATCTGAGCATTTTGACCAACAATACCAACACTGCTAAATTTACTTTGCATTATCACTGAATTCAACTGCAACGTTTTTGCGGTACCTATTAGCTGAGGTAAAAAAAAAAATCAAAATGAGAAGGATTTTCTTGTACATGCTTTGCGCTACCAGCAGAGGGCAGTATCTGCTTGACCAGCAAACTATCAAACGCGAGGTTGGGTTCAGGTGGTGACTATGGTAACCGTCAAAAATGAAGATTTTTCAATTTGGGCTGTTTCTGAATGTCTAGTTATAATCTATACCACACAAAAACAGGCACACAGTTCAAAGTCTTCTCTGTCCTTACAAATGAACGCGGGTCCAAATATTTTCTCACAAAAGTATGGCCAGTTGTAACGTGTGTGATGTTGAAAGGACTTTCAGTCAAAAGATAAATATGGCATGCCAGTATAAAGATTTTCTTTAAAAAAACAAAACAAAAACAAAACGGTGAATCACCAACATTATCTATGACCATTTTTATTTTTTTATTTTTATTTTTTTATAGAGTTGATTGACATTATAAATTGTAGTCTGAGTCATCTGGTGCATTGTATGGCATTTTACTTGTTATTAAATAAAGCTCATCCATTAAATGGCAGGTTTTTATTATCTCTCCTTTCTTCCACCCTGCCTCCGACCATGACCGCTCTGACGTCACTGAGGATCGGTCCACGCAGCGGCGTCACTCGCATCAGGATCAGGAGCGGTGCTGAGGCTGAACAAGATGGCTGTGCATTGGCTAGAGCAAGAGCTGGAAGGAAGGACTCGATAATACTAGACTCCAGAGGACACGCTTCACAAGTACAGACGCGGACTGCATTCGGGTTTACTGTGATCAAACCGAGACATTTTCTTATTTGATTGAGTGAGTTTTGTCAATTTACCGAAAGGAGGCTGGCTCATCTTAATCCCACCAATTCAATCTTGGGTTGAAAATTGCACAAATTGGCCCGCTTTCAAGAGCTGGCCACGAAGCTGGAACAACCAACTAAAGGCGCCCTAAGAGATGTCATTGCTCTGTGTTGGAGGTATGTCTGCTCATCTGCGATTTTTGGGTGAAATCGGTCTAGTGTTCTGCTTAAAGTTGTTAATTCCCATCTTCTGTAGTGGACTTCAATGTAGCATTTAGGTTCCCTGGGGTTTGCAATGTTAAATTACATTATCAATACAGCCGTGGGTTAATAGTCTTGTAGTCCACCTTAAGTGAGGGGATGATACACAGTTGTCAGTATCACATTAGTGGCATGGCATGAAATTGTAACAGCATTAGACTTCAAGAAACCAACAGTGGAAAAAGAAAAAATCAGTCCTTTGTTAATGTGTTAATAACTACCGATTTCTATGCTGTGGGCTATTATTGGCATGGCAGCCTTTGTAGAGTTTAACCCTGAGATGGCAATGGCCTACTGCCTTACTTACATGACAAGCACTGTTTAGAATATTAACTGGGGCACAGGACTGTCCTCTTAGAAATGTTTGCCTTCTGCTGGTGATGGTAACGGTTTTTGATATGATGTGCTGTGTCATGAAAGCTGAACAAGCATATTTAGATTTGACAAGCATGCTATTTTTGTTCCACCCTCTGGAACCATGGTATTTACTGTTGGGTGACCTATGACTTGCGCCATTTTGATGTATATTTCTTCTTATTTTGTTTCACATAGTTTAATATTCTTGTTCATGATTCCGGTCTATGATATGGTATGTTTTGTTTATTTAAGGACAGTGTCAGTGTAGAATTTAACACTGACAATGAAGGAAAGATACTAATTTATACCTGTTGTCTCTGGAGACAAGTCACAATGTGACGTGATAGTTGGTGAAACACATACCTGTAGCCTAAAATAAATTTGGTATCAAGACAAGAAAACATTAATAGATAAGTTAAAGAGGTCAAATCACAATGAGCTTGGTTCAAATGTGACAGAAAAGTGTAAAAAATCCACTAATGTACTAATCCAGTCCAGCTTTATTTATAGCACAGCTTTTAAAACAACACAGTTGACCAGAGAGACTTCATAGAAATAGTATAACGAAGAATTTGTAGAAAAGTGGAATCAGTAAATAAATAAAAACTATTGGAAAACACAATAAAGAGAATGATTCAATCCCAATTAAAAATTAAAGAGAAAAGGTGCGTCTTTAACATCCATCCATCCATCCATCCATTTTTTTCTGCTTTATCTGCTTTATCTATCTTTATCCGGGTCGCGGGGGCAGCAGTCTCAGCAGAGATGCCCAGACTTCCCGATCCACACACACCTCCTCCAGCTGTTCTGGGGGGACCCCGAGGCCACACCAGGCCAGCTCGGAGACATAGTCCCTCCAGCGTGTCCTGGGCCTTCCACGAGGCCTTGTCCCACTAGGACAGGGGTGTCCAAACTTTTTTCATGGGGGGCCACATATTGAAGTGTACACGGGGTGAAGGGCCATAGATTGGTAGTTAGTGCCGCAAAACCTTCGACTAGCAGAGGTTGAAATTGTGCCCCTCTACCTTTATTTAAGCTAAAAACCTTCATGCCAGCTTTGTCTCACAATAAAATGTTAGTTGTTAGGTTAGAATTGTATAGAATTATTACATTTCAAATAAAAGGGTCCATCTCTGGTGATGTGTACCGATACAGCAAGAGGCCGAGGGCCGCCATAAATTGGTCTGAGGGCCGCATCTGGCCCCCGGGCCGCACTTTGGACACCCCTGCACTAGGACATGCCTGGAATACCTCCCGCGGGAGGCGACCAGGAGGCATCCGGAACAGATGCCCGAGCCACCTCAGCTGGCTCCTTTCGACGTGAAGGAGCAGCGACTCTATTCCAAGCTCCTCCCGGGTAACTGAGCTCCTCACCCGATCTCGAAGGGTGCGCCCAGACACCCTGCGAAGGAAACTCATTTTGGCCGCTTGTATTCGCAAGGACAAATAAAAAGTGAGTGAGTCAACCTGTCTTAAGGTGCAGGAGCAGTGTGTTCCACGGCTTGGGGCCTGCAACAGAGATAGAGCGGTTCCCTCGCTGTTTCCTCTTTGTTTTTGGCACCACAAGCAAAAAGTGATCTGCTGACCTGAGGGAGCGGGCAGGAGGTTTTAAAAAAAAAAGTAATTATAATAATCATAAAATCAACATGAACAGAGAGCTGCTAGGTTTCGCTAGATTTATTACATTTCTGCATCTTCTGGATGTTGATGATTGATGATTTTTTTGAGTTTTTTATCATTCTGTAGACAAAGTATTATTATGACAAAGTTTTGCACCGTAGAGAGTTGCAGAATATTACATTTCTCTCCACGTCTTTGTATTTTCTTGTGAGGGTCTGGCCTTTAATTTAAGCCTGTGAGCTGGAAGTGCCCACCCCGTCTTTCTGGCACCCCCCTCTCTGTCACACTCAAGTGGTTATTTTTAGTGTTGGGGATGCAGCGCGCTCGCTCTGCTTGCATCCGGCTGCATGAAGAGATTAATAGAGCAGGAGAAGGGGAGCACACGTGCCCGCTCGCCACATGGCATAGGGGGGAGGCTTGTAGCTGTGAGGGATGGAGAGCCGCAGCGGGGAGTGGGCGAGAGAGGCAGAATATGCATGAGAAAGAGGGAGAGTTGTTGGCAGCTGTGTCATGCATTTGTCTATTAAAAGAACAGGAATCGCTTGTGTGAATGGGGTCTGGTGTGGGAATGACACACTTGTCAGCAGCATTGAGTATTTCCTGTTTTAATTGCAGCCCAAGCCCAACACCAGCCCTAATAACCAGCTTCTTGTTCACAAGGGTTTGTTTAGGTGTTTTTGTCCATGGTCTACATTAGATTTTGTGCGATTTTTTGCTTATTTGTTGATGTAATCTCAAGACTTCAAAACGAATCATACGGGTTTGTGTATCAAACAAAAATATCAAGTAAAAACACTGGATGGTGAATTGTCTTTAAAACTATGTGTAACATTATTTTCTCTTTCAGTAAAAAAAGGCAAGCTCGATGGACCACAAGGTTAGTTCTGATCTAGAGTTTTTGTCTTGGAGGCATCAGTTTCAAAAACTCCTACTCATGTTGTGATTCACACTTTATAGAGAAATTTAATACCTACGTGACACTGAAGGTGCAGAATGTTAAAAGCACAACCATCGCGGTGCGCGGCAGTCAGCCGAGCTGGGAGCAGGACTTCATGTTGTAAGTCATTCTCTCACATCATTTTGTATTTCAGTTCTAATTTTCATGCTCTTCTGTTCCTTAATACTGTAGCAAAATAATAATAGTAATAATGCATTGGTTTTATATAGTGCTTTTCTGGACACTCAAAGACGCTTTACATTGCACTATTCATTCACTCCGTACTCGGTGGTGGTAAGCTACTATTGTAGCCACAGCTGCCCTGGGGTAGACTGACGGAAGCGAGGCAACCAGTCTGCGCCATCGGCCCCTCCGACCACCACCACTCACTCACTCACTCACTACATTCGCTAGGCTTCCTAGTGTTCCCAAACGGTCTCCCATCCAAGTCTTGCCAGGCCCTTCCCTGCTTAGCTTCCAAGGTCTGACGGGATTGGGCATAGCAAAGGCGATATGGCCACACAAAAGTAATGCTTGTGTGAAGATTCGCCACTGTAAAGGCCGAGTACCTGATTTTTTTTTTATTTGTCCAGTTTTCTCCTTAGTTTCTGTCAGAAAGTATCAGTTATTATACTACAAACATCATGTGGACCCAGCATGCTCAAAAATAAACCATAAGTATTAGTTATTAACCTATCATACCATAAAATCTGTCAATCATCCACCAGACAAGAAAAGAAAAATGGTGCATTGCAGTTTGTTCAGTTAAAGTCATATTTAATGGATGCATCTTTCTGACATTTTTCTGGACAACCACAGCTCTGTCTTTACCGTTCGTCATTTCACCCAGCGCGATCACTTCATGCGTCCAACACCATATTTATAGGATGACTTTTACGACTTAATACTTAGGAGATTCATAGTCATTTTTTCCCCCTGCACAGTGCTCTTCGTCAAATTGAGTTTCCTTCCTCTCTGCTCTCGCTAACTCACTTACGTTTCCTTTGACCGCAGTGAAATAAACCGCCTGGACCTGGGCCTCACTGTGGAGGTGTGGAATAAGGGGTTGATCTGGGACACCATGGTGGGCACTTTGTGGATCCCTCTGAGCAGCATACGGCAGTCCAATGAGGTACACGGTGCTTTCATGTGGCATCATGTCATTCAACATCCTAGATCAAAGTAGGATTTATCAAAAAATGGATGCACAGATATTACACAGATATACAGACTCTAAACGAGCATCTTAACTGGGCAGTAGTACAGCGGTTAGCGGTTAGCGCTCATGCTTCACAGCTAGAAGGTCCATCTTTGATCCACCAGGGACGGGGCCTTTCTGTGTGGAGTTTGTATGTTCTCCCCGTGTCTACGTAGGTTTCCTCCGGGTACTCCTGTTTCCCCTACCACTAAAAACATGTACAATAGGCCAGGAGGAATGAGAGTGTGTTTGAGAGTGTGAGTGTGGATAACAGATGGAAACAAGCCCACGGCTTCAATCCGGTGTGGCGTGTTTACCTGCATGAGACCCATATATGTTTATTAACATGCACTGTCCCAACCAAATAAAAAATAATAATAATAGATGAAAAAAAATTTGGATACTTTGTTGGTTTTCAACATCAGTTCTTTCATGATTCGTGAATACGTAAGAATGGCCTTGATCTTTTCCCGAAGTATGACTAAATGATAAAATACCAATCTATGAGGCATCCTGTTCAAAGTGGTTTTATATAACCTTATCTCAATTGTTTATAAATCACGAGTTCTGGTGAAGGAGACTGGTGTTCACTAGGTCTATGGACTTAAAGTGTATTGTAACATCACTAGCTCAAAGTCAGCTTTGCTTTGCTGTTGATTCCATCACATGGAGAGCACGTACAGGAAAGTAAAATTATATTACAGGGGTGAGAGTTCAGTGTCAGGGACTGGAGTGGACCACAGTTTGTAAATGCGGGTGGAAGCGGGAAGAGGGAAGAGGGAAGAGGGAAGAGGGAAGGGAAGGGAGAGTTCTGCTTCCTGACGGTCTGGTGGATGAAGTTTTCCTTCAGTCGGCTGGACCTATCCCGTAGACTCTGCTGCCTCCTCCATGTCTCTGTACTTAATGTTGACAAGGTTTATCTACATAAAAGACAAACTGGAATAAGGTTGATAATCCTCTTCTTTGTCCCTAAATATTGGAGTATCTTTTAAGAAAATTGTCCTGTTGTCCTTATGTGGCCTTGCAGTCTTTTGGCTACGCCGACTTTTACACATACATATTAGGCAAATTAAAATAGAAATTCTGTCATTTAGACAGAATGAAATGAAAGAAAGGTGTGTGTGGTGTTTGCTTTTCCAGGAGGGTCCAGGCCAATGGTTGACTCTGGATTCCAATGTGATCATGTCTGAAAATGAAATCTGCGGAACAAAAGACCCGACGTTTCACAGGCTGCTGCTGGACACACGATTTGAACTGCCTCTAGGTTTGATGTTCAGTTTTTGTGATGTCATTATCTAACTGCAGCTTGAGTATTTTTTACATGAAGAGATGAAATAACTAAATGTGTGTCACTATCTAAAGCTGTGTATTGATATTGTCTGTCGATGCTGTAGACATTCCAGAAGAAGAGGCTCGCTACTGGGCAAAGAAGCTTGAACAGCTCAACGCAATGAGGGACCAAGATGTAAGAATGTATTGACGGGGTGGGGGAAATAAATGAAATTATGACCAATTTTATCTCCGTCTTCCAGTATGCCTATCAAGAGGAGCAGGAGCGGCCCCTCCACGCTCCATCCACACAGTGCTGTAAGTCTTACTTGCTTTAATCCTTCCTGCTGTGTGGTTTTGCTGCCTTCTGTCTTTCCCCTCCTCCCTCTTCTCACTCTGTTCCTTATTCGCGAGACCAAATACAGGGCCAGACTCCACAGACAGAAGGCTGAAATTGGGCTGATAGATGAAGCGGAGGAAGCAGGGAGGAGAGTGGATTTGATGAATCACTTGAACGGGCCTGTCTGAGCACCACAATGACTTATAAATGCCTGGATGTGTGATGAATGTGATCTGACATATGCTGCGCTGTGAGACACACACTGGCCTGGACTGTCTCTGTTTATCTCACAAAGTGTTTGCATAGACCAAAATCCCTTTCCTCTTCCACACAAATATTTGTATTTAATTCTTTTAAAAAAAATGCTACAGTGCTGCACCTGTATGTCACTCCACCAGTTTGTGTGTTTCCATATTTTTTCTTGTCTTCTTGTCGTTGTTTTTTATGTACATTTTGTAGACAGGTTAACTTCTTAACCCTCACCTGAACTGAGCGTATTTTCTACAGTTTTCTTGAAAAAAGCGTCAATATAGCAGTGAAAACTAAACCAAAAAATGCAAAAAAAAACAACAACAGAAAAAGCCACAAATAAGTGAAAGAAAAGCACTGCATGGTCGCCACGTTTTTGTCACATTTTTAGAAATGTTTTCTTTTGTCGTGGTTTCATCACGTGTTTGTTGTATTATTCAGTGGTGGAAAATAAAATTACAAGGGTAAGTAAAAAGTACAAGTTATAGGTACTTTTAATTTACTTTTTAAGTGATGATGAATACTTTTTACTTTTACTTCACTACATTTCAGAGCCTGTATCTGTACTTTCTACTCCACTACATTTTTAAATTGGGTTACAAGTAAAAGTATTTTATTTTCAAAGTGACTTGGTTTAGCGGTTTACTCCTTAAACCTTGTTTAGATCTGGTTAAAACCTGGTTTAGTCCGGGTTTAGACCTGGTTTTGTGGTTTACTTGTTTAGACCTGGTTTGATTCAAATGATTATAAAAATCCTGCACATTAAACTCTTCAATACATTTACTTTTTACTTATAAAGTATATTTTACAATGCACATTTTTACTTAAGTAAAAATGTTATCAGATACTTTTACTTACAGATACAGATACAGTAAATTTTTTGTCCTGTATCTGCACTTTTACTTATGTAAGAATATTGAGTACTTCTTCCACCACTGGTGTTATTTTTTGGCACATTTTTGTCCTTGTTTTGATCTCTATCTGACGCTTTTTTTTTTCAAGAAGCTTTTAGATTTGGGCAAAGCCAAACTGCAGAAAATGTGCTGGGTTCAGTAAGAGGTTCATGTATTTTTATTTTTTAGTATTTGACTTCTTCATAACACAGTAGAAATAATTAGATCTAAATACGTTCTGAATATCACTCATGTGTGCTATTGATTCTGCTCATACATTGTATCAACTTCATCTCAGCACAACTGATCGCAATATATTTGTTAATTAAGCTTTTGATTCGTCGGTGATGCAAACCCCCAGACCTTTTACTAATCTTGTATTCCCTTCCAGGTAATTGGAGTCTCTGGGGGGATCAACAAAGTAAGTTTCCACAGTTTCCACTTTGCAAAACTATATCAATAAAGTTATGCGTAATGTTTTGTCTTGACTTCAACAGATGATGACCCGGACAGTGCAGTTGATGACAGGGACAGTGACTACCGCAGTGAGACCAGTAACAGTATTCCCCCTCCGTACTACACAACTTCACAGCCCAATGCTTCCATGCACCAGTATCCCATGAGGCACCAGAACTACAGACACTCCTACAGCGACGACATGCCCGAGCTGGACTACGACCACAGAGCTATGAGGTAAGAATGGGACCGTTTGTGTGCGTGAGGCTGGAATCTGGATTTTGATATTGTACTTAAAGAGTCTTTATCCATAGGTTTATATTTGATGGTACAGTCAAGCCCCAGTGGCTTTGTGTTGTTTGGATGTTTTTAACATGTCCCACTGTGCTCTCCTCCCTAGAGATTAACCCAGGCCTCAGTGTATACAAGCCTGTCTCTTGTATACAGGCTGTGTGTGTAAGAGTAGTATAACAATGCACGCATGGCCATTATGTCATCTGTAAACATCGGTGTATTACATTTATGATAAAAAAAAAAAACATTTTTATAACGAAAGAAATAATAGCAAACATTTTTAAAAAGTACTTTATTAACCTCATGGACCTGCCTTAACTGAGCACATTTCTCCAGTTCAACTTTAACCAAATCTAAAAGCTTCTTGACAAAAGTGTCAAAATAGCAACAAAGCGAGCCGTAAAAAGCAAGAAAAAAAAAAAAACGCAGCAAAAACGGTTCAAATCAGCACCAAAAATATGTTAACAAAGTTTTGTAGGTCGATCGATCGATCGATAGATAGATGCAAATCCAAATAAATATAGGATACTGTGAACACTATTGCTAATTGCTACTTCCTTAGCTTTTAAATCCAATCAAGAAGCTTTTAGATTTGGGTAATGCGGAACTGGAGAAAATGTGTTTGGTTAAGAGGTTAAACAACATGTAAAATAAAATGTTAAACACATCGCCAATAAAGCTTATGTAAAGTAGACCATAACCATCTCCTCTAATAGTGCTACAACAACCACTGTTAGTACAATGCAATACACAGTACAATAGGACAATTTCAAGGGAGAATAAAATGCTTATTAATGCACAGTTATAGTATAAATCATCACCGCACTATTGATAAGCCTAGAATCCTCACCTTCTCATTCTGAAAAGGGTTTCTGCTGAAGATTGGCTCAATGGCTCATTCTGTCTCACACTGACGAACGCTGAAAGCTCTGAGCTCTACTGACGCTCCTCTCCTACCTCTTCCCTCCTCCCCACCTCCCGTGCTGCTGCGGCCAGACATTATGATAGTTTAGACTCGGCCACCAACGGGCGCAGCGATATCGACTCAGGCTCAGGGTCAAGCCGGCGCACCAGTCGTCAGTATTCTCTAGACAGTAGGCACTCACTGTCCGATAGGTGGGTCTCTGGAGCTCCTCCAAACTCTACTCCTGCTCCGGCCTGTGAATCCGTCCTGCTGTGACGTCAGTGGTCGACTTGTCCCGTCCTTACCGCTCGCTGTTGCTTGCATGCGCTCATACCCTCTTTCTCTCTGTACGTGTATTTTTAAAACCGAAACCTGGACCAGCATATTTTTTTTAATTACTTTTTGCAGTGCAAGAAATAGCCATTGTTGTTTTTATTGATTCAAACGTGTCTGCTTGATACTGGTTACGCAACAGAGCTTATTTAAGTGTGTGAGAAAATGTCCATGTGTGACTCTGTTGTCCTGACAGCCCCTTATTAGTGCGTCATCCTGTGAACCCTGGCTTTTCAGGGACGCCTGGTAATTATGCACAGTTAATTTTCACTTTCAGCCTTCTAATAGGGATCTTGCAAAGAACCCGAGACAGATTACCTTATTTTTTATCTTCGTTTTGTCTGTTGGGGACAGATGCTTTGTGGTGGACCAGGAAGATATGATGAGACAGACTACAGGCCCTTTCCATGATTTAAATTCAAATATTAAAGTAGTTAGTTATACTCATTTTTATTTGTGTTATTATTTGTGGCTATTTGCTTTGCGAGACTCTTAGTCATGTGAAGTGCATTGATCTCTTTTGCAGTGTAATGTGCTCCTGTATGTTTTTGTGGCTTGTAAGTGTTACTATGTCCTTTATTTATTTCAAAAATCTATTCCTATTCTTGAATATACCAGCCATACTTCCTTGATCTAATCCTCTGCCTTGAAACTACTAATCTGAGTGGATGCTTTTTGTCATTTTGTGCCTGTTATTAGCCTCCCTCTCTACCTTGACTTGACTTACATATCTACGGCACATTCCCGGAAACGTCTTTAACCTGTTTTTAAAAGCAGAATTTGTCTCCCCGCAGCCCCACAGACAGTCGCTACGCGTCTTCCGGCGAGTTGAGCCGCGGTAGCTCCCAGCTGAGCGAGGGGTTTGTCCCCGAGGATGGAGAGAGCTTACGAGGTTCGGAGTTTTACGACGAGAATGACTCGTATCACTCCTGCCACTCGTCTGTCAGCTACGGCAAAGAGGATTCCCCCGGCTGGGAAGGAGAGGACGGTCAGGGGGTCTATAGCGACGAGGGGGGGTACATCAAAGACGGGGGCGAAGGCGGAGCGCTTTATGACGAAGAGGGAGATGTGTATGTAGAGGAGGGGGATTACAACTATGACGACGAGGAGGTGACGTATGAGGAAGAAGAGGAGATGTACCCGCTGGACACTGCTTTTACCGAGGACCAGGAACAACAACAATACACGCCGACGCCGACAGGCACCACCGTGCAAGAGCTGATGCCCCCCTCGGATGGCCTGTCATCCGCGAGGCCGCCACTCGAAAAACAGACGTCCCTGCACCAGCGTAGACCCTCGCAAGAACAGCCACAGCCGCCGAGTTCAACCACGGGTCTGCCGCAAGTCACAAAAGAGGATACAGTGTCTCCGTTCACTACAGAAACTCCCAAGGCTACGTTTACCACAGCACAGACAGATTTAAGCACCACCACAACCACACCTACAACAACTCAAACAACTACAACAACTCCCGCCGTTACTTTAGAGGTACCAGCTGTAGACAGTAAACGCGTGGAGGATGACTTCAGATCTGAGGAGCTTCCCGAACAGATACACACCCCTGAAGAACCTGAAGAACCAGAGAGGACCCCCCCAACAGCAGAGGAGAAGCCGGAGGAGCGCCCTGCCCCAAGGTAATATGCTTTTGAAATATTACGTTGATTTCTTTGCCACCGTTGTTGGTTATGGCAGGCAACCTTTATCCACAAAATAATGAACACATAGACAACCAATAAATCCCTTAAATTAGTTAAATGTGAGCAGAAAGACAGACTAACTAAAGCTTTCCAATTATTTTTTTGTGGTTGGAATACAACAAAAATCCACCACATGGCAACAACTCCTGTTGTCTAAATCTCAGTGCCAAGTTACACTATTTTTCAAGCTATACACAAAAGGTACAAAGAAATGATTTTAGTTAAATATATCAGCGGGGATAGCTAAAAACTGTGCACTATCTTTGAATGGAAGGAAGCTGATATGTATTTTGTAAAAAGTGGTGGAACTATGTTTTATTTACTTCTTGCCACTCGGACATGTACTTTCTTCCTTGTTTTCTGTGCATTGGCAGAAAGGATGTACAGTGATGTGTTTTTCAAGGTCCGAATACATTCAGTCATTCATTCATGCTGTAATGACCAATTGTGTGCTTACTTTGTCAACCTTTTCATAGCTTTCCTAGACGAGAAATGATGGAGCCAGGCCATGCAAGAGCCAAGGCCAATTGGCTAAGACTATACAGCCGAGTGCGACTACAGCTTCAAGAGGTACACCATGTCTCAGTGTAGTTCTGTAGCATGTCTAGAGGGGACTGAGTTTGATCCATTTTATTGCTCTCTGTTTTGTTAAATACCTGCATGGCATGTTTAATCCCAGTTGTGTTGATATGTCCAATTTGTTTGGTCTTTTTTGTGTTGGTAAATGTGAAATGTTTGTTTCTGTTCAGTTGATTTTTTTTTTTACCCCATGTTTTGTTCTGCCATTTCACTTTCTTTTCAGTTTTTTGCCATCCTCGTATCAAATTGCATGTTGTCCGTTCTCATTGGCTGGAGCCGTCTCTCAGGTGGGTGTGGCCGGCAGTGTAGACACCAAAGATTGCATGAATCTTATGTGTTAGTTCACATAAAAAGCCCAACTAACAGAAATATGTATTAGCCAAATAAAATCCTTGGTCATATATCAGGTGAAACATGATTTCTGGTGGAAGACACAGTGGTGAAGCTTATGTCGTGGACAGTGAGAGTGTGATTCAACAGAGCAGCGATTTTTGCTTAAATTACTAAATAAGTAATGTCTGATTTTGATCAAAAAGATATTTCACTTCATTTAAGCTGCCGGTGTTCTTTTTGTTATGCCTTTGTACCTTTTTTTCCTCTATCTGTTCTTCCATTATCAGAGTCAGAGAGGAGATAGTGTCTATCAGAAACTTTGTAATCCTGATCCTCTGCGAGCCATAGTCCTGTCTCTAACAGAAAGTGCTCGTGGCGATAATCACAGCTTTGATCTCTCACACAAAGACAGCCGTCCACTTCCTCCTCATTTGTTGCCCTTGTATTTTTAACCATTTTTAACAATACTCACTGTTCCTCGCTGTTACTATCAGCTCTCACCACAAAAGATCTCTCTTGACGGTTGTTCCAAAGATGCAACGGGCTCCGAATTAGAAAAGACATTGTTGCTGACATTGCATCTGATGATAACATCCTTACGGCCTTTCTTTCTGTCCTCATTATACGTTTGTTTCTTTGTAGGCTCGAGGAGAGTCTGTGGGCATTGCCTCCCTACTTTTATCAGCAGGGTATGTATGCACACAGATGTTACTTCGAGAGTGTATGGCATAGCGGTACCTAAACGTGCATTTGTCATTAAAGACACAAGAAATTCCTCTAATACAATAATCCTTTTCCCTCAGAATGGGCGGTGCTTTGTACAGTATTGACAGCATGCCAGACCTGAGAAAGAGAAAAGCTATGCCTCTAGTTAGAGACTTGGTGAGTTAGTACAATGTTCCAGCAATGTCGAAATAAACCAAAATGTGTGTATTTGCAAGTATAGCTTTTAGTTTCTGCCCATTGTATATAATTTTCCTTTTTTTCCCTCCTTTTTCCTCTACACCTCATCTTCAGGCTATGGTGAGTAACATTTAGCATTTTGTCATATGTATTGCCTTCATATTTTCTTATTAGAGTTAAGAGGCAGATCTAGAGACATTTACCTCTTTTCTCTCTGTGATAGTCATTGGTTCAGAACTCCAGGAAAGCAGGCATCACCTCAGCACTGACGTCCAGCACCTTGCACAACGAAGAGCTGGTCAGTTTCCCATGTCCATACATACATTTAAAAACCTGGCAGAGAATTATCACCTAATTAAAGCACTGTTCCCTCATTGCCAAGCAGAAGAGTCACGTCTATAAGAAGACGCTCCAGGCTTTGATATATCCCATATCCTGCACAACCCCGCACAATTTCGAAGTGTGGACCGCCACCACTCCCACGTACTGTTATGAGTGCGAGGGACTGCTGTGGGGAATCGCTCGCCAGGGCATGCGCTGCACCGAATGCGGCGTCAAATGCCACGAGAAGTGCCAAGATCTACTCAACGCCGACTGTCTTCAAAGTAAATATAGACTCTAGACTGACTGTACAGCTTATTCAAGGCTTGACCGCGATTTACTCGCAGGATACAGTGACTAGTCTGGTTCAGATATTTCCAGCAACTTAAAGGAACAGGCCACCGTTTTTCCACACTGAGATATATTCTTACCTGAGTTTAGACGAGTTGATGTGTACCTGTCTGGTCTTTGTGCGTGCGCTCAGTCACGCAAAAAGACCAAAGATGTTGTTAGCATTTAGCCTCGCCTCCTCTCCTCTATGGGGCCAGAAAGGGGGTGAAGCTAGAAGCGACCAAGTTCTTCCACATTTCCCATATTAAATATGGTTGCATGAGTAATTACACGATCCAAGTCTAAAAATTAAACATGTCGTCATTTTCTAAGCGAATTAAAAGGGGTACTATATTGTAAGGCGCAATAATATCTTTGGAGCACTTCGACTTTTATCTGCTTAGAAAATCGTGTAACTACTCACGTAACCGTATATAAATATGGAAGATGTGGAAGAGCTTGGTCGCTTCTAACTTCACCCTCATTTGGCCCCATAGAGGAGAGGAGGAGAGGCTAAATGCTAACAACATCTTTGGTCTTATTGTTTGACTGAGCGCACGTGTAAAGACCAGACAGGTACACATCAATACATTTAAGCTCAGGTAAAGAACATATCTCAGTATTAAAAAAAATGGTGCCCTGTTCCTTTAAAGCTTTCGGATGGTTGTATTTAAGTTATGCTATAAAACATGGTATAATCTAGATCTAGGATGGATTGTACCATGTTTCATTGTCTTACTATACACATAAACTGATCTAGTAGGTACTATAGACCTCAATTGGCCAAAAAACTAACACTAAAAGATTTACTAGATAAAATGGAAGTCTACCAGTGTTTGTCTAATTGGCTAGTGTTAACATCAAGTCCTAAAGCATTAAGTTAAAGCAAGTTAGAGCTTATGGTGTGGTTATGCTAATGGGATATACAACCCTTTTACCTCCTAACTAGTTTTTTTTTTTTGACCCATAGCAAAGCATATATTTACCGTTTTGTTTGTGTCCGTGTGCCAACTAGGAGCGGCTGAGAAGAGCTCCAAACATGGTGCAGAGGATCGTACCCAGAACATCATCATGGTGCTTAAAGACCGTATGAAGATCAGAGAGAGGAACAAGCCTGAAATCTTTGAGCTCATTCAAGAAGTCTTTGCTGTCGTCAAAACCATTCACGTCACACAAATGAAGCAGATTAAACAGAGCGTTCTTGACGGCACCTCCAAGTGGTCGGCCAAGATCAGCATCACAGGTAATATAAGGAGTTATTCAGGGTTAAGACCGGAAATGTCAGGGTTTTGCGGGTTTGTTCTTGTATGAGTGGTGCGTAGATGCTGTGGAGAGCCCTAGAGCATTTGAAAATATATGAAAAACCATGCTTGAGAAAAATACAAACTGACTTCTTTTCTCCTTTTCACAGTTTTATGTGCCCAGGGTTTACAAGCAAAGGACAAAACTGGCTCCAGTGATCCTTATGTCACTGTCCAAGTGGGAAAGACCAAAAAGAGGACCAAGACCATCTATGGCAATCTCAACCCTGTCTGGGAGGAAACATTCAATTTGTGAGTCCACATGTGTTTTAATATCAGACCGTATAGCATTATAACTACCTTCTTTTGGGTTTAGTGAGTGCCACAATTCCTCAGATCGCATCAAAGTCAGAGTGTGGGACGAGGATGATGACATAAAGTCTCGTGTGAAGCAGAAGTTTAAGAGAGAATCGGACGACTTCCTCGGTCAAACGATCATTGAGGTTCGAACGCTGAGCGGAGAGATGGACGTGTGGTACAATCTCGGTCAGTTGGTTCACTTTTCTTCCTGTTTACATTTTATGGTGTTCGATTGGACAACTGCTGTTTTGTCTATGTAGATAAACGTACTGACAAGTCGGCCGTGTCGGGAGCCATCCGCATGCACATCAGTGTGGAGATAAAAGGAGAAGAGACGGTAGCGCCGTATCACGTTCAGTACACATGTTTGCATGAGGTAAGCTCAGTTTCTGATTACAGCATTTGAAGCCTTATTGGTAGATTATGAACTAATTAATCTCTTAACCACCACATGGACCGAGCACATTTTCTCCAATTTGGCATTGCCTAAATCAAAAAGCTTTGTGAGAAGTGGCAAAAGCGCGACATAAACTAAAGGAAAATGAGGATGAAAACACAACAAAAAAGTGACCAAAAAATGATGAAGAAGTGGCAAAATTGCGATAAAGAAAGTGATCTTAAAACACTATGAAAAAGTGACAGAAAAGCAAAAAAGTGACAAAAGCACAGCAAAGAAATTGACCAAAAATCTGAAAATGTGACAAAAATGCAATAAAAAAGCTGCAGAAAGCAACAAAAACACAACAAAAATGTGACAAAAAAACTATGGGGGTAAGAGGTTAATATGTTTTAGCTAGTGTCTATAATTTGAACAATCAGAGCCAATGTCACTCTTAAAGAAAAAATAATTAACAAGTGTTTAAAATCTGTTTGGACTCACTTGGCTGTTTGCTTGCGGGTCGCTACAGTCTTCAACTCTGCACTTGGCCAATCACTCAACCGAAGTGGCCCTTAACCAGTTGACCACTGTTATTGTTGCACATAGGCATCCATAAAGCACTCAGCCAGTATTAAATGTTTTATAGCAGCATAATGGCCTGTGAGCCGAGGCAACACCTAATGCCATCCTTCTGAGCGAGCTTTATTGCTCTGTGAGTCTATGAGAAAGCAATCTGCTCATAAACTTTAAATGATTATAAATGGATTGCCTCGGAGTTATCATTCCTTCTGCATCTCCGCTGAAACACCTCTCCTGTTTTCTATTCCGCAGAACCTCTTCCACTATGTAACGGATATCCAGAATAATGGCGTGGTGAAAATCCCCGATGCCAAAGGCGACGACGCGTGGAAGGTCTATTTTGAGGAGACACCACAGGAGATTGTGGATGAGTTCGCCATGCGTTATGGAGTGGAGTCTATTTACCAGGCCATGACGTACGTGTCGATGTACCTGCCTTTGACACTGGGTTCAGAAAGTTTTCAATCCGCTTCGAATCAATTTCTCTTTTGTTTTGTTATCGTCAGATCCTGAAAATGGCTGCTCTTTACTTTACAGCACAGTAATAGCAGTGTAACGTTGCAATTATTGGAATGGCACAGACACACAGCTTGTTTTTTCTATTGTCCAACTCTTAACCAGATCAAGTACCAGAAGAACATGCCTTGATAATAATATGGAAACCGAGCTGTAAGATGCATTGTTATTCCATCCTATTATCGTGTTATTTCTATCGTCTACAGTAAAGAACCCTAAAATTATATACATTTCTTCTCTTTTGGCGACTGTATTCTACATGATACAGAAAAATACAGGGATAAATGGGGGAAATGGATACTTCCTCAACCCACTGTTTATAATTGCCTTTGCAGCTTTCTTTATTTTATAGGTATTACTGTCGTTTCCTACTTTATCGCAGTCATTTTGCCTGCCTGTCGTCGAAGTACATGTGCCCAGGAGTCCCCGCAGTCATGAGCACTCTCCTGGCCAACATCAATGCCTACTACGCTCACACCACTCAGGCTACCAACAACGTGTCCGCCTCCGACCGATTTGCTGCCTCAAACTTTGGAGTGAGTGAACATCGAGTTAATCTGCATGATTTGTATGCATGAAGTACGAATACGGTTCCTAACGTTGGTGTCTGTTCGGGCCTATACAGAAAGAGAGATTTGTGAAGCTCTTAGATCAACTGCACAACTCGCTGAGGATTGACTTGTCCATGTACAGAGTAAGTCAGCGTTTTTCTCCAATACAATTTTCATGCCTTTTATACGCTTTTGAACAAATAGAGAATAAAACCAGAACTGTTGGATGTTGGGGATACATAAATCCAACAACCAGGCAACACAAAACAGGATATTGTATACTTTATCATTTTAAATACAACCTAAGTGGGAACCTAAGTTTTGTTGTTGATTTTCTATGTTGAAAGTTATTTTCTCTAAAGCAGAGGCTCTGACAAGCAAATACCTAAATGCTTGTAACCTCTTGATGTCTTTCCTTGAAACTGGAGCTGTTCTTTTTGCCAACAGTACTTTAAATAAAATAAACATTTCTTGATTTCTTATCTAGATACAGGCCAGGATTAGAAAGTAATGAGAGAATGTTTTAAATGTATTTTTATTTTTTTATTTGGGGTGGTATATACAATTTCACTTTGTTGGTTTCTTTCATGTATGTTGTAGTCTATTGCAGTGGTTCTCAACCTGGGGGTCGGGACCCCAAAGGGGGTCGTGACACAAATTTAGGGGTCGCCAGATCATGTAGATAAAAAAAATATATCTTTTTTTTTTCTTTTCTTTTTTTTTTATTGGAGCATGTGTGTTATTGGAGCATGTTTTACCAAAGTACCCTCATTTTTCTTAATCCTTTGTTTTTTTAAAATTATACAAACTTATGTCCCCGTCTCACACGGTGTGACCCGGACCGGGGGTCACGAGCCCAGTTAACTCTTATAATGGGGGTCGTGGCTCCAAATGGTTGAGAACCACAGGTCTATTGCAACTCAGCGATGAAATGCATTAATTAGACGGACAGCTCCTCTTAAACCGGCACAGACACAGCACTCCCACACATTAAGCGGAAAGCCTTGGTGGCAAGATTCTGCAGCCATGATCGCACGCACTTCCAAGATAAAAACCCACACATATGAATGCAGACGGATGGAAGACCACACTTTGTGTTTTTTGCAGAATAATTTCCCAGCCAGCAGTCCTGAGAGGCTCCAAGATCTGAAGTCTACAGTGGACCTCCTCACCAGTATCACCTTTTTCAGAATGAAGGTACAGTCAGTCTCATTGAAACATTTCCAAACTGATAAATCCCTCGCATATTTCGTTCATGTCTGCTTCCGTCTCATCATTAGGTCCAAGAGCTTCAGTCCCCGCCCAGAGCCAGTCAAGTGGTGAAAGATTGTGTGAAGGCCTGTCTCAACTCCACCTACGAGTACATTTTCAATAACTGCCACGAGCTGTACAGCCGCGAGTATCAGACCGACCCGGTAAGTAAACGATGAAGCAAAAATCGAATTTATTAAGCTCTATGAAGAACTAGATACCATGCACAGTTATATCTGTAACTTTATTGCTTTATCACAAATAAGAGATGCACGATCCAGCTTTTTTTTTTCCGATCCCGATACTTGGGGTTTTGGTATTTGTTGATATCCGATATTAACCAATACCAAGAGACTTTCTTAAATGTGTCTTTCTTCGAGTGAAAAAGTGAATGGTCCTCTATTCTTCAGTGTGAGATCAATAAAGTCTTCTTGTCATGATGTTACAGATCAATGATCAATTATATCTATTAATAAACTAATGGAAAAACATTTACTCACTGGACTTTTCGACACTATCCTTAGGACAGCCTATTTTACATTAACAGCTTACATGAAGTTATATGATCATTACAACTTATCTCATCAGTTATTCTTTAAAGGTACATTATGCAAATTTTTATGTGGGGAAAATGATATTTGTGCGTAAATTACTTTGTAGTGATCCAGTGGCTGTATCAGTGGTCAGCATGGCGCCTTTACTTTCCATTACTGTGGTCTCTAGGACGCTCCAGGGTCAATTGTTTAGAGAAGTGATCCTGGAGCGTTGTAGAGACCACCGTGATCGAAAGTAAAGCCGCATAATAGCATAATGCACCTTTAACTGCATTTCATAAATTAAAATACAAACCACTTCAGCGGTGGCCGACTTTAAGTAGCCTATTTGTATCATAGTTCCTGACCCAGTCTTGATTCCTTGCCGTTAGCATTAACATGCTCTCGTTAGCTTTAGCATGCTAGCCGTTGTATTGAGCACGCTAATTAAAAATACGGAGGTTAAAACTAACTCAGCAACTGGATCATCCTGCTTCAAAATGACATACAGCATGTCCATATTCACAGAGATTTAGTTGGTGAAAGTTGTGTTTTTAAGGCCAAAACTGGTATCGATTCAGTATCAGATATCTGTCGCCGTCTCACCGATACCCGATATTTTTATTTTTTCAGTATTGGCTCCGATATCCAACATCAGTATTGGATCGGTGCATCCGCGTCACAAATAGCCAAATCCATGTGTTTGTGTATCCTATGTGTTTTGAAGCCAATAAATGAAATATGGGTTTTGTCGTATAGGTGTTAAAACACTTTGAACAGCAGCATAGCAGCATTTTTGTTGTTTTTGTGAAGCGCAAACATGCATTTTCACATAACCACAGCAGACAGCTCCAATCCAGTATTAAAGCGAGTGCTATGGGTTTCGTTTTAGTAACAGCTACATTTCTTAACATTTTTCTTTCCTTTTGTTTTTTCTTTAGTTTGGCCGCTATCCTCACGGGCAATTTGAATACTGTAGTTAGGACAATTTCTATACAGACTTCACGTGGACTGCAGTTTGTTCTGCAAACGCGAGCGCATTTGTGTTGCGACGCCTTCACTGTCTCTGTCCGCGTTGGCTGGTCTCTTTGATTCCTCTGCCGGTTGTGGACCTCGCCAGGGATTTCGCGAAGTGCTTCACGTCCTCATTAAAGCACAGCCTCCCTCGTGAATTTCAAATCAGCGTTCTACCTTTGAATAAAACATACAGTATCATCCCGAGGGACATTGCTGTAGTTTGTAGAAGTCTTTGCAAGATCGTTTTTCACTTTTCTGCTTTGTAGTGCTTTTATTTATTCATTTTTTTTCTTCCTTTTTTTTTTTCACAATGAGCAGCTCAAGCCATTTCAAAGGAATTGTTTTGACAGATGACATTTGTGAGTGTGGGAAACTAAATACACAGACAAACACAGTGGAAAATCTCTCTAATGAGGGAATATCCCAACTAAAAGATGGTCAGTTTAGCTAGGTTCTTAATTAAATTGCTGTTTTCTAGGCCAAACAAGGGGCGGTTCCTCCAGAAGAGCAGGGACCCAGCATCAAGAATCTGGATTTCTGGTCCAAACTGATCACACTTATTGTCTCAATCATTGAAGAGGACAAAAATTCATATACTCCCTGCCTCAACCAGTAACAACTTTGTTTTATTACTTATTTATCTTCCTTTTTTCCCACAGTGATATTCTAAACAATTGTATATCTTCTTTTCCATTTAGGTTCCCACAAGAACTTAATGTGGGGAAAATTAGTGCTGAAGTCATGTGGAATTTGTTTGCTCAGGATATGAAGTATGCGATGGAGGGTAAGTACAGATTTAAAACACGTGATGATTGAATGACTGAATATATATGTATATTATATAAGCAGAAGGACTTGAGCAAGGCTGATGAGTGCCATTTACATCAATAAAAAAAGCTCACAACATCATTATTGCCTTGTTTTCTTGCAGAACATGAAAAAAATCGCTTATGCAAGAGTGCGGACTACATGAACCTACATTTCAAAGTCAAGTGGTTGTACAATGAATACTGCAAAGACCTTCCCTTTTTCAAAAGCAGAGTCCCTGAGTATCCTGCGTAAGTACACTGCAATTGTGAATTTATTTTTACTCTTAATGTGGCCTGACCAAACTCCACGACTCCACGACTTATCACAGGTGGTTTGAGCCATTCGTCATTCAGTGGCTGGATGAAAATGAGGAGGTGTCCCGGGACTTTCTGCATGGTGCTCTGGAGAGAGACAAAAAGGACGGGGTAAAATATTTAACTCATACATTTTTCTGTTTTTCTGGCTGAATTATGTTATAGGCCAAAACTCTCTTACTGTGTTTCTGATTTGTTTCTTACTGGTTTTGGTCATAGGATCTGGCAACTGAAAGCATCTCTCTGGGCTTGATTAGACAATTGTCAGTGGCTGGGCTTTAAAATAAAAAACAAAAACGTTAGCTTAAACAGCTTTTGATGCAGCCTTGACATTGATGACAGGCTATTTCAGCAGAAATAGTAATAATACAAATGGATAAAATACCAGTTTGTGCCTTATCGTCTTGGTAGAAGTCAGAGGAGATTAGGAGAAGGGCCATAGAGTAGTCCAAATATGATAAAAAACATGAAACACCACCAATATGGGTTTAATCGAAATTCGATTACGATTTCGATTATTACATTGAATGATTACCTTTTTTTATTTAATTATTCAAAAAGACAAACATAGACAAACTAACACCAAGCCAGGATTACAGAACAACACAACTAGACAGACAACACAGCACAATGCATTCCAAAAAGAAAAATAAAGAAAAATTAAAAAAAAATAGTAGTAGCTTTAGTAACTGTTCGGTTGATGATCCTTTTCACTTATTATAGAAAAAAACGATTATTAAAGATGCTCTCCTGCTTGTCCATCCGATGTGAGTATTTCAGGCCGCTGTGATTATTTTCCCTTCACATTTCACTTGCCATGGCTCATGCTTTTGCTTGACATAAAAACAAGCAGCGCTTGTGATGATGTCATCAGGCCGTGCTGCTCAGTTTACTTGCGCAGGTGTGAGGGCTGGCCAGCAGGGGGAAGGTGTGAAACAGAGACCTCTCCTCAATCAAGGCCTACGTGAAATCATTTGTACTTTTATGTTCAGAAAACAGAAAATATTCAGCATAGTTTTTGATTAATAAATAAATAAAATTAAAATAGACTTTATTTTAAAGGCTACACATAATTGTTTGAATAACCGTGATTTCAATTATGACCACAATAATCGTGATTTTTCTTTTTTTCAATAATCAAGCAGCCCTATCCACCAATGCCAAAGGTGAGGTGGATTCCAAGTGGAGTTTTTTTCTCCTCTCGATTCCATCAAAGCCTTTGCCATTGAAGATATCCCGTTGTTTTAAAGCAGCTGCTTCATTTAAACGCTGGAGTGAGATCACTTTTTGACAGCAGGTTATGCATTTATTCTAAAGTTTTAACGGCAAGAAAACTGTCCTCACCTCATTACCCAGACTCCCCGGGGTAACACCTGCACACCCCAAGCCAATTAGAGACAGTCTCAAACCTGCAGCCAATTACAAGACAGACAGGAGAGCCCTCACCCGTCACCGGAGAGCGACCTAACTAGCTGGAGGCCCTGCCATTTCTGTGTGGGTCTAGAGGCTCAGTGCATGTGGCAGAAAGATTCAAAGGTTTGGATTAAAATAGCTCCCAATACCGTCTAAAGTTTGAAGCCACCCAGAGGTCACGGCCCGGGAGCGTGTGTTCAGTTTTGAGCTATTGTGTACTTTTTGCTTGTGCCATATGATAAACTTTTCTTTTCTTTTTCTTTTCTTTCTCAAACCAGCTTTATCAGTATCAGTATAACAAAACATTTATTAGACAATTTTAATGGATGTGGAGAGAGTGGAGAACTTTGACCCCTTGTTCTTATACACTAAAAGTTGCGCATGGTTTTAACTTTAAGGTAACAGCGACAGTTGTAATGTTGACGTTAGTAGATGTCCTTAGCCATGGTACAGAGGTTAGGGTGTCATGATCTTGCAGTACCAATCACAGGGAGTCACGTCCATGTCTTTCGCCGACAGGACTTTGTGACACCTGTGAAAATCAAAGTTGCGGGTCTGGCTTGTGTTGGGAAACCTGGAGTCAAATGGGGCTGTCATGTAGTTCTTGATCTTTTCATCAATTAATATTATTTTTGTAATGTATATTGGAGCGAAGCGTTGCTCTTCTTTGCCCTCTGATGTCCTTTCTGAGTTCCACCATAAACCATAAACCATTCCACCATTAGCTTCCGAGATCTGACAGGATCAGGCAGAGCAAAGGCAATATGGCCTTATGTCTGTACTATTACATGAACAGTAAAACATAAATCTCACTTTTATGCTCACACAGTTACTCTGTAAGTAAGTACTATTATTAGTACAGTATATTACTCAAGTAGTACCTCAAGAGGTATTGCATACCTTGTACTTTTTAACTTGTGTAACTATTTGGATCACTACTCATTACTCATATCAAATTTACTTTTTTATTGTACTATTTTAATTTACTTGAGTAAATATTTTGGCTACTTTACCCACTTCTGGCTGCCTTGTTGCTATGGTGAGACAGCCTGCATAATGGATTTCTTATGCAGGAGAAGTTTATTTTTATTATTATTTTTACCATAAGTGCGGGACCCGGAAACATGAACTCAAGACATACCCTACCCTATGCTTCCACATGACGAAGGATAAATGACTTCTAATGTGCGTCATATTGACATGCAATCCAAAACATGCTGTGCCTAAAAGCCAAAGTTACGGCTATACTACAGAGATGTTACAACCACAGCATGACACAGTATGATAAATAGCTATTTCATTTCATTCTCTAACACACACATTGGAAGATCAAACAATCACCAAATGGACTTATAGATGTCTCATTTGGAAGATGGGTTAACAGATTATTTTAAAAAGACTAAACAGATTTTTTTAAAAAGTATGTAAAACTTACTTGGTTGTGTCTTATGTGCCCACAGTTCCAGGTCACTTCAGAACACGCCCTCTTCTCCTGTTCAGTGGTGGACGTGTTTTCCCAGCTCAACCAGAGCTTTGAGATCATCCGGAAGCTAGAGTGTCCTGATCCACAAATAGTCGGCCATTACATGAAGAGATTTGCAAAGGTACTTGGAACATGGATTTTGAGTCTTTTCAGTATTTATGTGTTTTTTCATCTCACCTTCAGACGATCAGCAACGTTCTTCTGTCCTATGGCGATGTCATGTCCAAGTTGTTTCCAAACTATGTCACGATGGAAAAAGTGGTGAGTGTTCCCATCTACTATAGCTGTAGTTCTCTTCAAAATCAATTAAATAATTTATCTAGTGAGCTTTTATTGGGAAGAGATTTACCATACGCTTTTAATCCGCAGCCATGCATCTTAATTAACAACATCCAACAACTGAGAGTCCAGCTGGAGAAGATGTTTGAAGCAATGGGGGGGAAAGACGTCAGTGACCAATTTAAGCTAACTTTTAAGATTAATGCATATATATATTGACTTAACTTTAAATGTTTTCTTCTCTTCAGCTGTGTATTGAAGCTAGTGACATCCTAAAAGATTTGCAGGTCAAACTCAACAATGTTATGGATGACCTCAGCAGGGTCTTTGCAGTCAGGTTGGTAACAGATATTAAGAGTCCCCTCCATCATGCACACACTATGACGGGTAAAACTGATTATCATGCGTGTAATTGCATTGATATCTGTGAAAGACACCACAAAAAAGTGACAAAAATATGTGACGAAAGCACAACAGAAGCACCACGAAAGGGCAACAAAAGAGTAACCGAAAATTGGCAAAAGAAGCTACAAAAAGATGACAAAAAGGTGACCAAACTATGTAAAGAAAAGCAACAAAAATAGCACAAAAAAAGTGACAAAAAGTGCTGAAATTGTGGTGAAAGTGTGGCAAAAAGAAATGTCAAAAAAGTGACAATAACACGAGGAAAAAGATCACTTTAGATGAGCTTTGTAGGTCTTAGCTTTCAAATACTACACTACTACAGATCTGATCCAATATCACTACCCTCACTTTGGAGGAAACCACAACCACTTGTCTAGGGGATTGTGTCAAATATTTCCAGAACCCATATCACATACAATAAATATATCAATATAGGTTGCTATATTTATTGTATATGATAAACAAATGACAGGAAATGCTTGTGGTGCTGTGTATCTCAAATTTCCTATTATTTTTTTTCTGAGCTGCACAGTGCTGTACACCATATGTTGGATTCGGAGTCACATGTTAGAATATTTTATTATTGAACAAGAACTGCAGTAGATATTTTACAGTAAGTGCTTCTTGAAATCTTCTCCATAGTTTCCAGCCTCACATTGAGGAGAATGTTAAGCAGATGGGAGACATCCTGGCGCAGGTAAAGGGAACCTCTAATGTGGGTAATGCCAGCAGTGTGGCCCAGGATGCCGACAATGTCCTCCAGCCCATCATGGAGTTCCTGGACAGCAAGTGAGCCAATTAACCCATGCTGTATTTTGTTTAGTTTAGTTTTGTTTGGAAAACTTTCTGACTTTTCCATGAGGATAAAATAGAAAAGTTTGGTTTTCTTTCATTAACTAAATTTGACGTGTTTATTATTCATCTTCTTTGCCCAATCTCGTGCTCTCTCTCTCTCTCTCTCTCTCTCTCTCTCTCTCTCCTGCCAGCCTGACTCTGTTTGCAAAGATCTGTGAGAAGACTGTGCTAAAGCGCGTGTTGAAGGAGCTGTGGAAGCTGGTTATGAACACCATGGAGAAGACAATTGTTCTGCCCCCGCTGACAGACCAAACGGTGAGATCCTCAGCACCATTCATGAGTTATTCAATCATTGCTGCAGATACTAATTATATTTGCTATGAATTAAATTGGACTCTTGCTAGAATTTTATCAAACGTTTGCAAACACAAAAACACACTCAACTACAGGAGCTGCTTCCAGAGAACTGGAGGAGAAATTGAAAGACGCAAAAGCGGATTTTGAAGGCAGATTTTTTTTTGCTTCAAGATGCAATCTCAATAAACAAATGGCAGCTGACAGAGGATTAAACCGCTCCTACATCATCTCTCATGCATCGTGTTCACATCTCCACCCCCGCGCACATTACACTCCGCTTCCCCTCAAGAGCTTTCATCCAGCAAAGCCATAAAAACCTAAAAATACAGACAACAGGAGTGCACCATATCATTGTAACTCATGGCTGCTCTCCAGTATGTCAACCATCACTCGTACATATAACTTTGACAAAACTGCAACAGTGTTTCCCAACCAGGGGTACAGGGACACCAGGGGGCACTCAAGCACTGAGCAGGGGGAACTGGCAATTATTTAATAATTTAAAAAGATGAAATTGAACTCTACTTGAATAGGAAATCTATACATAGTTTTTATTGACATCCCTTGAAGGTCAGTAACCATGGCAACAAACTGTAAACAATAGCCACGTAACTGCTCCCTGATAATGTTACATTTTTACACGCTTGACAACTCCAGGACAAAATCAATATTGAATCAACTGCAAATTTAGTGTGAGCTAGTGTAACCTGTTCCTTTGATCACAATACTTTCAATACATGTGTTTGGAGGCCTTTTTATCATACACTCCTTTGTTTTCCTGTGACAATTTGTTACAATCTTAACACTTCAATAAATGTCAAATGCCATTTGGTTTATAAGCTTTGGACAAATGACTGTTTTCTTTTAACACATCTTAACATGTTAAGTTTACATATTAACATATTAAGTCCATAATACATATTAATATATTAATTATATAATTTAATATCATTACTTACTGTATCGCAATACGGATTGGATCGGCCCCAGAGTATCGCCTTCTGATAGTGCTGGAACATTAACCTGTTAGCCTTCCAAGCAACAGTAATAATGGTGCTTGCTAGTGTTCTGACCATGAGAAATGTCACATGAAAACTTCCCATAAAGGAATGCTATTCAAATATATTCAAATAGATATATTAGCAGTAAAATGTGCATCACGTTTTGAACAGTTGAGCCCCCTCTATGTTGGGGGCAGTGTAATACAATATCAATCAAAAGCCCAAGTGTTGGGAACCACTGACTTAAATCAACTATACATTTTGGAAAGCAGCCACATGATTTATTTTTTTTCTGTGTCCTTTTATTTAAATTGAAAGAGCCTCATATCAGTGATAATAGAGCATGTTTAGGTATAATGCACCTCACCGCTTGGTTGTAAAGCTATCTTCAATGGCGTATAGACAGATGAGAAGAATTGGGTGCGACAACCCAAGACGTCGGCCCAAAACCGTGTATTTCTTGATTGATGTGGGGCTCTTTACATTTGTACTGACCCTTCTCTCTGGTTGTTGTGATTATTATTACATCCTGCTCCCACCGCTCTCCCTCCACAGATGATTGTAAGTAAATCACTCCTGCGTATGTGTCTGTCTGTCCGTCCACGGTGGTTGGTTGGGTCTCTCTGCTCAATGTGGCTGCAAATCTCCCTCTATTTATTTACTTAATACTACCCCACTTCGCACCTCTTCACTCCCAACATTGTATTACCTAATTCTTGTTCTATTTTATCTCAGTCCAGTCCTGTCTCTCTTTTGTGGAGACAGAAGCATGGTACATTTCTGACTGGTTCTGATAGGTCCCGCCCCTCAGTCTCCACCACAGACCAATGCCTACTTCTGCTGTCTCTTTTCCTTAATCACTTGTCCAGACAAGGAAGTGGTCTTACTTTTGAACGCGTTGCATTGTGTCCTTTTACCTGAACATTGGTGGTGACTTCTGCTCCCTCTTCTCTCTCTGTTTGAACTGTGTCTTGCCTTTTACTCCTCCCTGTGGGTTTGTTGCTTGCATCTGATCTATTTCAACAGCGCAGTCTCCTCAGTATACTGTACAACACTGTACTGTATGTCTCTCTGCAGACTGTCGATCTGTTTGATTTGATGTTTTGTTGTGAACAATGGCGTGTCTTAATACTGAATTCATTATGTTGTATCCAGTGCAGTCTTGATGAGTTCACTGTATTTCAATTCAGTTAACGTTCATGTCAATTTTACCACACGTTAGGCACATACATAGAATTGTATTTGTGTTTCTATCAAACCCTTGATCCAAAAACAATAGTTAACACTATAATCTATATAGTGTTAACATAGTTTACTGCAGCAAGGGTTTATAGGTACAGTATATGGGTACATGGTATGTGGTTTATGGAGCAAGACCTAGGACATGCTGGAGGGACTATGTCTCTCTGCTGACCTTGGAACGCCCTGGAAGAGCTGGAAGAAGTGTGCATGGAGATAAAGCGGGGGAGGATAGGTATATAGTACCTAGAGAGGGAAGGGGAGAGTTCAACTTCCTGGTTCAACTTCCTAATTTAAACCTGTCCCGGTTCAAAACTCAGTTTTCTCCTTGATTGCAGCCTTGTGACCTGAGTGCATTGTAGCTTTTCCTATGACGCACACAAGAAATGCATGTTGATACTGTATAAGAGATTATGCAAATGCTTAAGCGATTCCTTTGCCATATTTGTCAAGAAAGGCCTGATGCTTCAGAAATCCTCAGAAATTGCAATGAAGTTTCTGGTATACCGCGCAGGTTATCGCAAATTCGACTTTCATTTCTGGAAGCCTGACTTGAGGGACTGTCCACTGTTTGATATAATAACCCCATGCTCTCTTTCCAGGGGAGACTGAAGAGTGCGTCTCACAGTGATGTAAGGACTAAACTCCTTCAGATCAATGTGTCTTGTCTCTCCTTTATGTCCTTGTCCGTGTCTCTCTCCTTCAGCTCTCCCGTCAAACAAACAGTGGAATATCTACTGTATCTCGCCACATTACTTACACAGTTGTTGTTTATTGATACTGCTGTGGATACTATTTAAGCTACATCTCTGCCTTATCAATACTTTTGGTTATGGATTTCATGATATTCAGAGGTTCCCAGCCCTTACCTACAATGCACATTTATAATAACAGTCCCTAAAGTTCTGTCACAACCATCATCCATTTACTTGTTTTGTGTTTAGGCGAATCCTGTGGCATGCATCCGTGTGTGCACAGTTCTGTTTTAATCTCCTGTAGCTCCGCCATGAGCTGAGACACTTTTCCCTTTTTCCTTATGCTAAGATGTTTCTGTGTGGTGGGTGGATGTGTTCAGTGGGGTAATGAGGTGGAATGACAGGTAAATTTGATAACGGGGGCTTGAAGGAGAAAGTAGTTTGACAACGATAAAGCAGCTTAGAGTAAGGTTATATAAAACTGTGTGTCAGGGATGTCACTGTCTTCTGTGCAGCACTAAATGTTGCAGTTATTGTCATGCTAATAACAGCTTTTTTTTCTCTCGTCTACCTTCCCCCTGCTTCTCTATCCCTCTATCTCTGGCTATTTCACATTTCAGGGAACACAGCTCATCTTCAACGCTGCCAAAGAGCTCGGGCAACTGTCCAAGCTGAAGGTTTGTTGCGCTGTTAAGATGTTCTACACTTCAGATAAAATCACAGCCCAAATTATAAGACCAATGACTGACTGACATTTTGAATTGTTTTTGTTTTTTTCAGGAACACATGGTTCGTGAGGAAGCCAAGGCGCTGTCACCGAAGCAGTGTGCTGTGATTGAGCTGGCTCTGGACACCATCAAGGTCAGCAATCATGAAATAATCTAGAATGTCCATCCATTTTAAAGGTTATGTTTAGTGAATGTGAGGATGTGCTTATTTACACTACCCAGTAAACCACTGGCGTGCACTGAATTGAGTCATTATTTGTCCTTTTATTTCTTTGTATAGCAATACTTTCATGCTGGTGGTGTGGGATTGAAGAAGACGTTCCTGGAGAAGAGTCCTGATCTCCTGTCCCTTCACTATGCGTTGTCCCTCTACACTCAGGCTACAGACAAACTTATAAAGACCTTTGTCCAATCACAAAACGCACAAGGTAATGCAGTTACAATCATTCCTTTGTCAAAAAACATTGTTTCTTTACAGTTTTTCAGTCGTTTCGAGTCTCTGTTTCCTTTGTCACAGTTAAATACATTAACAACGATCAACAAGTAATGTTCTTTATTATCATATACACATTTACAGAACTAGAACACTTTTAATGGACCAAAATGTGCTCTGATGATTCAAACCAGGTCCCAGGCATCTCACATTCAACCATAGCAACATTACAACACACCGGTTTACACCTACAAAACATACCCACTATCATAAATATTACTATAATAAATGTGAGTGTGTTTTTCGTTTATGTATTTTTCATGTTTGTCCGTGTGTCTCCTCTCTGTGTCCACTCTGCCACTCTGCCCCGTCTGTGGGCCAGTGTTCGGCGGCAAGGGGGTGAGGTTCACCAGTAGTGAGGATATTTACCCAGAAAAGGGTATGTTACACTTGGGACGGAGAGCCTGAGACATCAAGAACAAACCTGCAGACCTGAGCCCAACACCCTCCACCCTGCCATGAACATCCTGATGCTCCTGCCTGACTCATGCAATAGATAAATGATTAAACATTCTCCCTCTGTCACTATTTACTCAGATCCACACCACAACAAAGACATTGACTTTATGCATTGATGCATGGAACGTACACACTGATGTCTGTGTGAATGGTTCTGCACTCAATACATACTCTCAGAGCGTATGTATGGGCAGACGGTAAAGCATGACGTGTGGACATCAGAGCAAAGCAGAGAAATGCATTAAAGTGTAAAGGATTCCTTATCCCGCATGATGTCACTGAGACGCCCCGGGCCCCGTGAGCATGAGCACGAGAGTGGGCTGAAGGGAGACCAAGTGAGCAGGGCCAATGTGATTGAGATGGTTTTAATGTTGTTGGAACAGATACAGGGCGTAGAGTTGTTCCCCCTCAGGAATATCTGCGGTATAGTATATGCTGATTATTTTGCACATTCAATCGGGGAATCCGTGTCCATGCCCGCTCTGTGCAGAAAGGCACTCAAAGCGTTCATGTGCTGTGGATCCCCCCCACAGCGGTCATGAGCAGACTGACCAGCGCCAGCCAATCAGAAACATTTTGTCAGGTCAGGTGATCAGACTTGTCACTTGATGTTAATGTCAAAGGACATAACCATCTCTCACACATGCATTATGCATGCTTCATTACTGAAGCCAAAATAGAATGTAACATTTAAGGTACTGCTACAAATGTTAAGTCTAGTTGCATCTTTTGCTGAGAGTAACTGTAGTGGTAGTTGGTGTCATGAATTTAATTACTGCTATTTTTAGACACAATAAATAAATACCCTGAGATGTGAGGAAGTAATAACAAAAATGGCGGCAATGATTCAAGACATAAATGAAATCTGATTGCACATTTACTCAATGTGTTTTTAGCAACACATTGTTACTTTCTCATCAGCAAAGTTTCTTTTCATCTCTGGTGGATGTCCTCCATAGACAAGATGAGGCCAGATGGACGCCGATGCTCTCTTGTGTTGGCGCAAAGACCATGAATCTTGTAAAGCTGCCCGGAGAGCTGCCTGCCAGGGACAGACACCTTGTTTAGTGGGTGGCGGGTACAGAAGACACACATGCCGACAGACTGGTCCTCGCCACAACCATACAGTTGACAGAGTGACAACACTAATTAAAACATTGGAAATACACGTCCATCTGTTTCATTATCTGAAGCAAACTGAGAGTCTAACCTCTTGTCCAGCAAAATCGAGGCACTCTTACAGTAGCACTAATATCTTTAAAAAGCTTTTTATCAACAACATCCTCAACTCTGAAAATCCTTTTAAGCATGACTTGGTTTATGTTGGGAGCTTCACTCAAAACTTAACTATCCTCACATCCTGGCAGACATCAACCATCTATGAGTAGGTCCAATTACTCTCTTTAAAACCGCTGAAATATCAGTCCAAAAATAATAACAGCTTTCAGATCCAAGATTCCTCCTCATAGTTGCTTTGTCTGCCATTTGACATACTTCACTTTCCTATATTGGGTCCTCCTGATACAGAGTGATTATAGTCACTTCTGATATGAAGCCAAATCACCTTGTTTGTGCAGTCGATTTGGTCTCTGTCCTTGCATTGTATCAGAATGAGGAAGGGCATTAAACACTCTCCAAAAAGGGGCATGCAACTTCACAGTAACAACTAGACCCGAAAAAATCAACGGCTGATAATTGAAATGCCTTTCTATTTCCTTCAGGATCAGGTGTTGATGATGCGGTTGGAGAGGTGTCGATACATGTGGAGATTTTCACTCATCCCAGCACTGGAGAACATAAGGTTACAGTCAAAGGTAAAACTTTAATTATTATGATTATGTTATGCTGTTAAAGGATGATGTGAAAACCTCGCATTGAATGTTTGACTGTGCACAGATATTGAGTATTTGGCCAGTCTTCTGTCCTTGTTTTTTTGCTGCTCATTTTCACACGTCTCTCTCTCTCCTCCTGTTCTTGCTCACCCACATCGTCCCCCTGTCTTCCCTTTCATTTCCTGTTTCTGTGACAGTCGTCGCTGCCAATGACCTGAGGTGGCAGACACAAGGCATATTCAGGCCTTTTGTGGAGGTTTATATTATCGGCCCTCACCTCAGTGACAAAAAGAGGAAGTATGCCACAAAGTCAAAGAACAACAGCTGGGCTCCTAAATACAATGAAACGTTCACATTGTAAGTAATTAAAGCAAGTCATTTACATACGCCATGTGCTGTGATTCCTCAGTAACATATCCGTCTCACCAACAGCACTCTGAGCAGTGAGGTGGGTCCTGAGTGCTATGAGCTGCAGGTGTGTGTGAAGGACTATTGTTTCGCTCGTGAGGACCGCACAGTGGGGATGGCTGTTCTGCAGCTCAAAGACATGGCGTCAAAAGGCAGCGTCGCTTGCTGGCTGCCGCTGGGTAAACGCATCAACATGGATGAAACGGGCCTCACTGTGCTGCGCATCCTCTCCCAGCGCAACAATGATGACGTGGCCAAAGAGTTCGTGAAGCTCAAGTCGGACCAACGTTCTGCTGAAGAGGGCCGAAGCTAAGTCAGCAAGTAGGAATATTACATCGCTACATACTGCCCTCTAGAGCTCATCTGAGCTATTGCTTGCCACTGCCCTGTACAAGCACAGATGAAACAACACATTTATCAGAGTATCGGGACAATGCATTGTGGTAAAGTGTCTTTGATATTTCACAATATGTCATCACAAAATATGTTTTTAAAGAGGTGAGTGATGCCACTGAATACGCCTCGTATGATGATCAGGGTGAGAAATTGTAGCCTTTCTGTCTCATGACCCGTACTTAATTTTCCCGCTAAATGTAGAGTTTTTGTCACATTTCTGCCTTGCAGCTGCTCAGAGGGGACCATAAGTGCCAAAAGGTAATTATTATGATACCACAACCCGCTCGAAGCACAACAGGTCAAACTGTCCAAATGACCAACACCGGCTGCAAGGTCTCAGACATTCATATAGTTTCTCAACACTTTCATTTATCTTTTCAAAGTCTGATTTCCAGATTATATTTCTATTTAGATAAATTATATATTGTCATCAAAATATATTACAGAAATATGTAATACAGATTTGAAGCCCTATGAAGAATTATTGGGTTTGGTGCTTGAGAGATGTCACGTTGTCTGTCTATTCTTGTAACAGAGCACACTGCCTAATGCCCTAATGCCTTCTGTCTCTGTCCTGTAGTGTGTCTCTGACATAGTGCCTGTATAGAGTGTCATCACAATCTGTCTGTGTGTGACATGTCGCCCTCGTGTGGCCACCTGTGCTGCCTGTTACCTACATGTAATCGGTGAAAGCCACATTCTGAGAGCATGTTGCCCCATGGATGGTAATTACACTTTACACGTTATCAGACATTCCACAAACTGCCCTTGATTGCCTAACCATTTAATACTTAGAGATGAAAAAAACATTCCTGAGAGCTAATGCAGCAGTAGGTGAAATGTTTAGTGAGCACAATTTTAGTCCAGATTACCTATAAAGGGCTGCATGTCCAGACCGTGCCAGGTTCGGACACTATCATTTTCAATCTGCTATTGTTGGTCAGTGTTGTGAGCACAGGGTCTTTGTTGAACTTTTCATCTACGATAACAGATTTGCTACAAAACAAGCGTTTGCCATTACTTTTTATGGAAATACAGGAATTGCATGTGGCTGCATCCAACGTTGTCTCATGTCCTTCAACATGAGTAGTCGTAATTATATTTTATGGATGACCTGCATTTTACTGAATTGTTTATCTATATAAGGTTTGTTCGTAACTTGAAGTTGAATTTAAAAAGTGTCCTCGTGAGGAAACAGGGTGTTTTCTTTTTAAGCTGCCACTGAGAATCACTTGGATATTAATAATTTCTAGCCCCTCTTTTGAACAAGATGTAACTGATTTCTATGCATCTAATTTATGAAATATTGTCAATTTTGAAGCAGTCTTAAAATGTTTACATTGTGGATTTAGCACAGGTGTTTTGTCTGATATCTCGTTGATGCTGTCTATTGTTGCAGGCCAAATATTGCGATTGTAGAAAGCAGGAATAGAGAGAAAAATGAGAAAATATTAACGTTGTAAATATTTAAAAAATCTATATATATACGTGTATATCATCCTTGTCATGTGAAGTTTGCTGCTCTTTTGTAGACTTGAAATTTGCTTCAGGTGACTTGCAAATCCTATGGGTGCCCACTTGGATATGTAGCTTATGTGAATGATATGTGAAAGCCGCGTACGTTGAGAGACCGTTGTACAATTGTAGATATTACAGATGATACTACCTTCTCAAAGAATCTGGATATGTGTATAGATGGCATCTTCTTCAGAGGAGTTTCACTTAGAGCCGATAATGCCACGAAAACACTTTATTTATTGCTGTTGACAATGATGAGACGTTCAAGTTGAGGAACTGATGTGCTGGCATGTGGAGCAGGGATGCACGATCATTGACATAGAAGCACAAAGATTAGCACACGATATCAACCCGACAGACAGACGAGCATGTTCTGTCCTGTCTCTCTGACCAGAAAACTGCACTGCCAAACGTACTTCCACAAGTGGTGCATGATAAGGAACAATATAACAAAAAGTAAAACCTGTTTTGTGCCAGCACGCATAACTACTTGATGTTAACTGCCAATTGTTGTTCAACTTCTTCAAGGGGGGAAAAAAGTTACACTTGTTTTCTATTTCTCTGATGTTTGTGAATATATAAATAGGTATTACGGATGACGTGTAGTGGTACAAAGTACTCGCATGAGAATTTTTTTATACTTGAGATGTTTCTAATTTTTGTTTTTTATTCTGGATGTTCTTATTGGGGATGGACTTGGATTGCAGTTTCAGTGTGTTTCTGCTTCCAATAAAAACAGAGTCAAAATCATCACGTATGCCTGTATTTTGTCTTTTCATGAAGCTAATTAAGGCTGCACAAAATCTCAGAAAATTATTGTTTTCGCAGCATCAGAGTCACATCGACATTAGGTCACTTAGGTATTCTATAGAGCAGGGGTGCCCAAAGTGGGGCCCGCGGGCCAAATTTGGCCCGCCGGACCAATTAGGTTGGCCCGCCTAAGAGTGACCTACTTTTGCGCCGCACCTGGTTAATACTAACTCTCTCCCATTCATTCGCAATGGCAAATATGGATGCAGTTCACTTTTTGGCCACCAGTGACAAATTGGGGGCGCTGTTTCACTCCTTTCACAAAGTTAAGGAAACACTGTTCTGGTGTCTTGGTGTTTATCAATCACAGAGCGGTAGCATCAACTTTCCCATTTTTCCAACTTTTTTTTTGAAAAAATTGTTGACATCTATGACTTATAAAAGCGTTTATGCTGAACTGACACTTTCAAAATGATATAATATGGCATTTTATTTGACTTAAAGAAATGAATGAGCTAAAGTCACTATACTGCAGGTACAGGTGGTGCTGTTGTTTCCATTTTGCTCTATATTGCTACAATAATTGATTTTGTTTTACTAAAACTAGGCTTTTGTTGCATGTTTAACCCCTTAACTCCCACCTGAACCGAGCACATTTTCTCCAGTTTGGCTTTACCCCAATCTAAAAGCTTCTGGAAAAAAGGTGAGAAAATAGCAACAAAACTGAGACGAAAACAATGATGGAAATGTGACAAAAAAGTGAGAAAACATTGACAAAAAAAGTGATGAAAAATTGATGAAAAAGTGGGCAAAATGTCACAAAAATGTCACAAGAAATTGACAAAAAAATGACAAAAATGTGACAAAAAATAACAAAAAAATGACAAAAATTTGATGAAAAATTGATGACGTGAGGAAAAAGATCCTCTCGGTTCAGGCGGGAGTTAAGAGGTTAATTGCATAGATTGAATTAATTGCAAAGCTATACCAAAAAAGAAAATAAAGTAACTTTTATTTTTTGCATTTGCATGTGTTTCACGCTTGACATCGCCGTGTTTGGCCCGCGACCCACAGGCGCTTTTTCATTTTGGCCCTCGGAGACAAAAAGTTTGGGCGCTCCTGCTATAGAGGAAATAACCTTTCTCACTTGAATTCACAACACAGCAAAGGTTCTGTTTTTGTGTGATTTT
Source organism: Gobius niger (assembly GCF_951799975.1). Classification (NCBI taxonomy): domain Eukaryota; kingdom Metazoa; phylum Chordata; class Actinopteri; order Gobiiformes; family Gobiidae; genus Gobius; species Gobius niger. The sequence goes on from NC_136868.1 coordinate 16,383,235, forward strand.
TCTCAATTAGTTACAATTTAGCCTTGTTTTGGTTCTGATTTAGTATTGTTTATGTCTTGTTTAGACATCATTTGATAAAAATAAAATAAAAAAAAGCCAATATCTGAATCTCTTCTCATATGATGTAGCACTTGAAGCTAATTAATAATTTTCGATATATAAAAATGTATGCCATTAACAGTTTGTAGAGACTGAATCCTATCTTCTGATCATTGGTAGAGACTTCAGGTTTTGCGTAGGAACGAGATCTTGAGGTTGTCTGGGATCTTCAGCTGGTCAGCGTGGAGATTTGGCAGAGGTGATGATGGGAATGTGACAGGAAACACTTGCCTCCCCTCCATTAGGAGCTGTGGAGGCTGGCTGTCAGAGCTGTTTTTGAGGAGCCCCTAAGAAGAAGCAAGCGCAGTCGTGTCATAACATGCCTCCAAATAAATACAGGATCATGACTGTGAAAGTTAAGCGGTACCTGCACAGTGCGGATGAAGTTCAATGTGACTCTTTCATCAAGATCACTGTGGGGCGTGTACAGTGTCAGAATCTTCACGATCTGAGAGATGAGAGCACCTCAAGTTATAGAGTAATCACAAGCATTTGTATGAGCAAAGCTATAGAAAGCCCTCCACCTGCTGGCTAGAGAGTGCGGTGCAGGTTTGAACCAGGGATTGAGCATCCGCCTCTGTTTTCTTTCCCAACTGCAGCAGCTGCACCGCTTGAATCAAGGGTTCCAATGTGGCCACAGCGCCCCCTGCTGACAGTCCTCGACTCCGCAGCCACTCCTCCAAAAGACTGACGTTGTAGCTTTGGGTTATCAAACACATATAAGTTAATTACAGGTAAGTAATATAATTTGGTGTATGATAAGAAGTGATTGTTGTACCGTATTTGCATGCCGCGGCTCCAGCTGCACATGTCCTTGCGGAGCAGCAAGCTGTTGAAGGCTGAGGCACACATGAGGTAAGTGAGCTGGTGGAAGGCCTGCTCCATCAGCTCAGGGGGCAGGGCTTGGCGAGTCATGGCTGTGTGTAGTGCCCCCAACTCTCTCAGAAGAGGGCCCATGTTGGAAGCTTCACCCCCGACCGCCCTGGGGTCTGAGCCCGCACGCTTCCTGGATAATGGCAGCTTTCCAGCAGAACCAGATAGGCTGGAGATACTCTCACTCTCCAACAGGGCCGGCACTAGTACAAAGTGAAGGTGAAATCATAAAGAGCTTTTAAAAACCTTCCACAGTGCGATCAGAGTGTCGTACCAACGATGTTCTGGAGACGGGTCTCTGTGATGCACAGGAGCTGCTGATAGGCCTGAATACACAGGTCACTTAAAGCTCGAGTCTGATCACTCAGGTCAGACACAAGAGGCACTATTTCATCTGAATCACATGTCTAAAAGAGCATACAAGTACTGTTATTAAATGACCATTTGCATTTAAATCTTCAGATGTTCTCACCTGCTTTGCAGAGTGCTGAGTTAAAAGGTCATGCAGCAAGCAGCTATTTTTGAGCAAAAGGGCTGTCATATCTAGATCATTATTGTACTTCTATAGCGGTTGGACAAATTATGAAACAGAATTAGGAATTATTTGTAATTGTAATACAAAGCCTTAATGCAAATGTAATATTAAAATGACCTTTAAGGCTGTCTTAAAAGCAGCCACAGAGGCAGAGCAGAAGGACCGTGTTCGAGCCTGGTCTCCACTCTGATCCATGTGACGCAGACTCAGGAAGAGCACACTGGCAGAAAGACCTGGAGGTAAAGACAAGGCAATGTCCCCACGGAGGTCTGAAAACACACACACAAGGGATGTTACTGTATAAGCCTCATATCGTAGAAAAAACTGATGAGTAACTGCAGTATAAAAGAGAAACAAGACCATGACACTGACCCGTGATCAGGTTTTTAAAGAGTTTGACTTCATCTTTTTTCCTACATTCAAGTAAACCTGTGACTGAAGTTGACTTTGGTTCCGTTACAGTCGAGCTCTCCTCAGCTGTTGTGGATGCAGGCAGAACTGAAAAAGATAATTTAGTTTGTATTTGATTTATTATATTACAAGGCTCATCATTTGACAGACCTTGCGTGAGGAGTCGCCGCAGAGTGCTGCAGGCTTTTAGGTCCTTGAGCTCTCGCCTCAGTCTCACACACTCCTGCTCTCGAGCCTCAAGCAAGTCCTGAAAGTTCTAACATAAAAAGAATTTTGCAAGTGAAATGCTTTACCTAATCCTAATCCTAATTCTCAGTTTTAAAATTAGCTTTAAACTCAAGTGTTTTGTACCTGTGGTAATACATTAGAAGATGAAACTTTTATGAGCTGTGATTTCAAAGCTTCAATTTCACTCTGCCAATGATTCTGCTGGTTTCGCAACTGGTTCTCCAGAAATCTATAAAAAAAAGACCAGACATATGGTAAATGTTGTATATTTAGAACAACAATACATGACACTGAGTATGCTGACTTGTTGGCCACTCGAACAGCATCATAAGCATGAGCTAAGTCGTCTCCTTTCATCTTCACTGCAGGTGCTACATCTAGGCTCTGCATCAGCTGATCCTACCAGACATAAATAACATTCATTTATGCATTTCTCTTGGCACTTACAACTGACCAAACCTTTAACCTGGGTGTTTAGGTACCAGAGGATTTTCCGTGCTCCAGGGTACACTTGTCTCAAAAGTGGGAAAAGTAACGCTGACCCTGCGCACTGGCTCAGGAGAGGGAAACCCTGATTGAAAGGGGGGCCCTGCCAGTGACAGTGACAGAGGACTCAGAGTGGGAGAGAGAGGCTCAAAACTCAGGCTCTGAGTGGAGTCAGTTCTTTTGTGACCTTTGGTGTGCTGTGGGGACAAGCATGTGTTGTACTTTTAGTTTAGTTTAGTTTTTAGGTTAATTGTGTTATTCTGTACCTCTGTGAGCAGACTCATCTCTCTGAGGTTGTCGTATCTCTGCTCCAGTCTCGTGAAGTCCCTTAAAAGCCCCTGGTACTTCCTCCTCTCTTCATCCAAATCATTTTTAATTGCATTAGTGGCTTTTAGCACAGCCTCGTGTGTGCTCTCTGCAGGGCAGACAGACACAGATGGTAAAGATATTCCAAGTAGATGGTAAAGACATGTTTGTAAAACTTGAGTGGTCACCTTCTCCAGCTTGTTTTTGAGCGAGGATATCAGCAGAGAGGGTGTTTTTTTCTTTCACAAAACTTTCTCTATCATTCTTCAATACTTGTATCTCCTAAAACATTATATTTTGAAGAATGCTTATAGTTTAACAGATGAATTTTACAGTACGGTATTCTGCACTTTACCTTTGTAAGCTTTTCAATTTCCTGTGCTGCTTTCTCATTGGCCTTCCTTTGCTCCTCCACCTCTTTGATGATCTCAGGACTAGGCACAGGATCTTCCTTTTGACTTTGTAGTTTCTGCAAAGCCGCTTGGAGTGTTTCTAACTCAGCTTTAGCTGCATTTCGCTCTGAATTCAGGGTTTCTCTCAAGGACGTGCTCGCCCTGACCTGAAAGCACATATGAACCTCAGACGCTTCCAATAATAATTACATGTGTGAAAATTTCCTTTATCCACCTCTTGGTCCAGTCGTAGCTGTAGCTGCATCAGTTTGACTTCCATGCCCTTGTTGAGCTCTCGGAACTTCTCCACTGATCTCGCCTCTTTCTTTAGTTTGAGCAGCTCTCTTCTGGCAGCACATCGGCGCACACAGCACTGCATGTAAACCACGGCAGCCCGCACACGTCTGTAGGCACGCCTGGCCAACCAGCCACGCACTCGGGTCTGCAACAGCACAGCCGCTCGCTCTGACACAATCTATAAAACACCATTTTGAGTACAGAGTGCCGACTTCAAATGACAAAACAAAGGCTGAATCTGGGTGACCTTTTGATATCGCCTTCGGGCCAGTGTGCCTCTCGTAAAAGCCTGTATGGTGACAGTCGCCTGTCGAATCATCAGAAACAACTGTCTGACCAGAACCATGCGATAAGTCTTCTGGATGATGAGAGCAGCTTTCGTGTAACGCTTTGTCAATGCAAGCCTGTGGACAAAAGTAACATGCAGTTTCTTTTGACATTTACAATATAAGGAAGAACTGGATGGTTGTTGTAAAGGAAATTATTACATGACCCATTGCACTTTGTTAATAGGACCCAAATCTGGATCAACCCCTTTTATACATCATGGACTAGTCACACAGCAAATAATGTAGTTTTAAATGTGATTTTTGTTCGCACAACAGGAATAAGACTGAAAAGAAGACATACCGTCTAGCTAGTGCCCCTCTGGTGTATCTCTGAATGGTCACAATAGCCCATTGCGTCCTGTGGAAGTGGACCTGGGCCAGCCACCTCCGTACCCAGCTCTGGATGATCACCGTGGAAACCCTCAGCCTCTCCGCCCGCAGCCGCTCTAGCAGAGCCACCTGTCCCGCTCGGAAAAAGACCTTGGTTTTCCCAAAGCGGTACTGCTCCGAGTCAGGGATGAGCTCAGGTAAAGCTTGCCGACACAGACCATGGGCCTGCGCCTGGTCATGGGCGCCGCGCAGCAGGACTCTGTAGCGTGTGAAGAACTCCTCATATGTCCATCTGAAAACCATGTTCACCCAGCTGATGCAAGAAGCGCTTAACAATACTGAAGCACGCTGTCATACATAGATATATTACACATTTTTACTTTGTTGATCAGAAACCCACATGAGTACCAAAAGACAGTGAGACGTTTAGGATTACATTCCGATTCAAGCTTTGAATACACTATGTTTATTTGTACCTGGAAGGATAACCTGCAGCACTGATGCGAATGGTCTCGAGTACACCACAAGCTCTCAGCTGCTGGACCGTCCTCTTTGGATCAAACCTGACAATGCACAGATTCATGTACACAACAAAGGTCGGTCTTTTTTGCTCTAATACACAGGTAAAGTTTGTGAACAGCCATCTCTATTAACACAGTATAACTATCTTCAACATGTTTTGACTCACATGAATGGCTCTTTGAGGTCATTAGGCTTAATGCAGCGGACATAGTGAGGTGTGGTGCTGTTCAAAGTGTCCATCAGCATCTGCAGAGACTGTCGAAACTAAAGCAGAAACACTTTCATTACAGTTCTAGCTGAAGTTGAATATGAGGAATGGAGAATAATATGGTTTTGTTGTTACCTGGAAGCCCACTGTGAGTTTGTGAGTTCTTCTTCCAGGGTGAATGCTTTCATTGGCCATGGAGGCAGAAGTGCTTTGCTGTTGGAACAACTCTGCCACCAGCTCTGACTGCCACATAAGGTTACAGATAGATACAAATGACAGTCTCTGCTTATCAAATTCAAAATCAAATTCTGTGCTATTCTTACAATGCAACTTGTAAATAATGTCCTTTCATCAGAAGCATCACAAAGTTCCTATAATGCCTGACCAAAAAAAAAAGTCGACACTTGAATTTAACTAACTGTTCTGATCTGGGTTTGCTGCAGTTGATCAGGTCTAACTTTAGCATCTAACTTTAGCAACACTATGTGACTACCTGAAAATCCTGAATGACCAGGTTATTTCATTAATGGATTTCTTCTTCCCTGATCACATTAGCATTTTGCAAAAGGACAATGTCAGGATTCATCCGGCTCACATTGTGAAATGGTGATTCAGGAGCATGAGACATCATTTTCACACATGGATTGTGCACCAAAGTCCAGATCTTTACTCTATTGACAATGTTTGGGATGTGCTGGAGAAGGCTCTGCACAGTGGTCACACTCTCCCATAATCAATACAAGATCTTGGAAAATGTATGCAACACTGGATCTTTTGACATTGCAGACACCATAGCTAATACATGCGGTTATCAATTATTATCAAAGGCGGTCGAAACTAAATAATAGAGCGTGAGACCTTTTATTTGGGGCTCAGGCAGTGTGTGATTGCTATTATGTATTCTAACTATGTACATCTGTACTAAAATATGCTCCTATGACTGTCCTATGTACTGTACTAGTAGTTGTTGCAGTACCAGTGCATCTGTTTTCTTGATCTGACAAAGATGTTCAAGCTATGCCTAGTAAGTGTAGGATATTTGATTTTCACTCACCTGACTTGCTTTTAAAATGTTGATCAGCTCTACATGCACTGTATCTCGGTTTTTGTCTAGAAAGCCTTGACACTCATATTGCACCTTTAAGACCAATACAGATGACATGGGTCAAAGGGGAGAGACAGCCTGTGCAGTGCAGTGATGTTTTTATTAATCCTCACCTTGTCGGCAAAGTGCAGAACAATGAAGGCACTATTGGACATACGAGGTTTCAGGAAGTGAGGGTGGGATTTGCTGCTCAAGTGCTGGTCATAGAGTTTCCTCACCCAACTCTCATCTGACCCTTTAGGCATCTGAGTGTTATTAACATGTTGAATTAAAATGAAGAAATGGAAATGACTGAATGAATGAACAGAGTAACATTGCACAGACTCTGCACTCTTCATCCAACAGGTCCAAAAGGCCCAGCTGCCCCTCGATCAGGCTGATGCAGAGCTGATTGTCACTGAAGTCGATCCGGTGCCAGTCCAACTCCTCACGGATGTACTCCTCCTGCTCCAAGTGGAAGACGTGCTGCAGAGAAACAACCCATGAAGTCTCAAGGTACCATAGGTCTACATTGTTGTGGGAAAGCAACAAATCTCATAAAACGCTGAGAGATAAGACTTTACAAATCTCACAGTGGATGAAATTACTTGCTGTTATAATGACATCATTCACAACACGGCACAATAATTACTGCAATGTTGTAGTAGAAGGTTTGTGGTATATAGTAAAATAACCAGATACAGTGGGGCAAAAAAGTATTTGACCCAAATCCAATAGTAATCCACTGTAAATATAAATTGCTATTATTATAGTCATAAAAATTAAAAGGGCTTTTAATTCTAATAATTTCTTCATGTCTGCATTTTTTGGAGCACCTCACCACAGTCCATCCACTGTATGTAGTTTTCTGTAACACCTTTAGGCCACTATTCAATATATGGTGACTGTCCATGTAGGATTTTGCAATACAGAGTCACAGTATCGTGGTTATTGTGACATTTCTATTTTCTAGAGTTGCAGTCAGAGTTGGCTCCTGCTAGTTTGGTGATTGGGCTCCAACAAAAAAATAAATAAAATGTGTGTCTCTTTTTAAAACATACAAATTACAAAACAGCATGAATGTTACCCTGTTGAATTGCTGCTGGAGTTTCTCATTCGCATAATTTATACAGAACTGCTCAAAGCTGTTCCTTGTAAATGTCTCAAACCTGCAACAAAGCCAGCAAACAGACAAAAAACGTAAGACAATGACATAAAAATCATAATATCTTAATCAAGTGGATGCCTACAGACCCATATATGTCCAGCACTCCAATAAAGCTCTTGGGGTTTCCTCTCTGACTCCTCAGGGCTGAGTTGAGTCGATGGACGGTCCATGTGAACATCTGCCCGTAGATGTGTTTGGCCAGTGCGTCCCGGGCCTCTAGGGCCTGTTGTCCCGACACAGGTTTGACCAGAGTCTCTCCTCCTACAGTCAATCTGCGGTTACACAGCCAGTGAGCCATCTGGGGGCGCTCCACTCCCAGCAGCTTAGAGAAGTTGGCCAGGGACCTGTCATCTCCCTGGAAAAAACAAAAAATATTACCACAATCAATTTACAGTCATTGAAAGCAAGTGCAAATTGTATAACGCCCTTACTAAAGTTAGAGCTAAAACAGAGGCCTAAACTTTTTAGTTTGTTTTTAATCTGTTTGACTCTTTATTCTAATGTACGATGGCGTACTGGGGCCATAGTGACGGGAAGAGAAAGATTTTACTTAAAACATGGAAGATGGAAATGAGCTCTATAGTCGGGTAAAAGCATTTCTCATGTTTATGATAATGCTCTTGTTCCCTGACAAATAAATCAAATTTGAACATAAGCATTGAGCAAGGCTACATATTTTATAGTATCACCGCTCTAAGCAAAGTTTACAGTTCAGCTGTTTTTACTTTGGAGGCTAACAAAGTTCTACACTGTAAATGCCAACTCATTGCACTAACTTGGGATAAGTTGTAAACCCGATGCATAATTATTACGCCCAATGTTAAGCCATGATTACTAGTAATGCTAGTATGATTAAGACGGCTTTCACAGTATTCATTGCTTATGATACAAGTTCTGATTACTAGACATGTTAGTACTGACAACTGGGAATTCGGAGTACTGATTACTTTTGTTACTTAAATATGGCCTTAACCTGTACTTTATGCTTAGTACTGGTTAAGGGAATATTCTAAAACCATGTGCTGGGTAAAGAGACAAGCAGGTCAAGCCAATGTTAAGCCTATATAATTAAAAACTGGCAAATCCTAGTAAATGGGACAGAATCTTATAATGGATACTTTAGATTGAGCGTGAGCACAACAGGACGACAAAATAATCATTACTGGCATCATGTAAAGTTAGTAATTACTGGCAAAACCCTGTTATTGGAGCGGAAACATGTTGCTGTAAAGCGGAAAAGCAATTAATCACAATTTTCTCTTGAAAATGTACTTCTTACATGGAATAGAGGGTAAATGCTGAAAATTTCAGGTCTCCTAGTACTTATAACACTTTATTTCATGTTGTCACCTCAATCGGAATTTACAGTGTATGCTCATAACGGAAAAATCTTTAATTTTTTCTAGCAATTTTTTTGACTGTTTTTCCCTCTCACAAATCTGTTATTTTTTTCAGACAAATGTGAGACTTTTTTTGTTATAAATGTGCTTCTTTTTTCCCTCATAATTTGCTTCTTTTTTTTCCTCATAAATGTGCTTCTTTTTTCCTCATAAATTTGCTACATTTTTCTCATACATTTATGAAATTTATTTATGATTTACTTTATTTATTTTCTACTTGTTTCTCACAGATTTGCTTGTTTTAACTTGAAACGCTCTTATTTTTTTTACCCCCCGTCATTACATGGCCCTAACACGCCGTCTATACAAAGCATTGTACTTGTGTTAATAAAAGTATCCAAAAGCGTCTCACATCGATGTGACTTCTGTCGGAGCTTCTCCCGCTCGCCTGGATGTTCACGTTGCCCAAATGCAGAATAGCTGCGATGATTCTGAACAGCTCCATCTGCTGGTCACCCTGCACACCTGCAATTTCCAAAAACACGCAAGGTTATTTTTTTGTCCGAAATCTCGATGTGGAACCAAAGACCTTTAATTTTCAGTGCGTTACCTAGAGTGGTCAGAGCATCAGAAGTGCGTTTTAATTCGGCCAGATCATTAGTGCCAGGGATCTGCATGTCTCCCCCTTGACTGGTGTAGCGGAAATCATCAGGAGCAACTACATTACGGATGAAAGACAGTCATTCAAGCAAGAAACAAGCACAAAATGAGTAGCTGTAACTAAATCATGAGTTCAGCTATTACGTAGTTTGAGTTCTCTCAGCTCAGGGTAATTTCTGGCAGAACAAAGTTGGTAAAAGATGTGGTAGTTTCTCTCGGATGTTGCCTGGCATAGGTGAAAATGTTTGTTATTCCTGTGAGTGCTCGTCAGGTCGGAAGATTAATCATATTTACAGTTACCTGAAAGACCACCCTTGACTTCTCTAGCAGATATGTCCTCATGTTCGCTCCGATGATATCCCCTTTCCGTCCAAAACCGATCTCGATGTACTTTCCAAACCTGCTGCTGTTGTCGTTTCTGATGGTTTTCGCATTGCCAATCGCCTTAAAACAAATACATTAAGAGGATATTCTGGCGGATGACCTATGGCACATATGGTAATGGATGCACAATAATCATATCCCTCACTTCCATGATGGGGTTTGAGGCCAGGACCCTCTCCTCCACACTGGTCTGCTGTGCTGCTCCTCCCACCACAGCGAAGTAACGCATGGTAAATTTAGCAGAGACGGTTTTGCCCGAGCCAGATTCTCCACTGATGATGATGGACTGATTTTTCTCCTCTCTGTGTCAGGAATTAAGTAATAATTTTAACAGATGCTGCTGACTACACTGTAAAGAACAAAGTTGACCCACAAGTAGAGGGAACTCAGAAATACTAAAGGGCCTGTTATCGCCTCTTTTTTAAGTTGAGTGAACCTAATTTTTTTTTTTTTTTGCTTTTACAGTGCATCATTCTCATTAACCAGTGTCAAGGGGAAGAGACGATGTTATTTGTGTGTGATTCATTTGGTCATGCTTAAAAGGTGTGTGAAACAGCCATGTTAATGTGATTGACCTGGTCATGGTACGGTATGCTTCTTCTGCCACAGAGAAGATATGAGGCTCCATATCTGCCATATCCTGCCCGCTGTATGCGTCAATCACCTCCTCCCCGTATATAGGAAGCTGGTCATAGGGATTGATAGCAACAAGAACAATGCCTGCAGAAACAATATTGGTCAAGTGTGTGGTAACCTGAAATATAAACATCACACTTAACCCTAAAAAACTAAACGAATCTCAGACACTGTTTATCTTTGCTGTTCTGTATTTGTCTTGCTTTACCGCAGTAGGTGTAGATACTGTTGTAGTCCAGAAAGCGAACTCGTAGGTTGTGTAGGACAGCAGGTTCATGTAGGAAGCTCAGTGCAGTGAGGTCATTCTCTCCCTCCAAAATGTCCGGATTTCCCAAAGGAGGCAGGTCAGAGAGAGACGACACTGGGTAGTGCATCTCCTAAAGTAGATAGAGGGCTGATTTTAACATGGTGGTGATTGTATTTCCAATTATATATATCAAAAAGTCTAATACTTGTCCATCGCCAAGTTGTAGGAAGATCTTTTTCTGTTCAGGGTTGTAATCACAGAGAAGGTGAGCTGAAATCCACACGGCATCTTCATCAGGAACCCACACAGTAGCTCCCTGTAGTCGATAAACACAATGCTACAAAACTTTTCAGAAAATGCCCCAAATCCTGCAAAAATGTTATTTAAAAGAAACCGGACAAATCTCTGCCCATAGGCCAAAGGAGTTCAAAGGAGGGTTCATGGAGTGATCCACAATTGAGTTGAGATTTGCAAAGGATGTGAAATATAATGGATTTGTTTGGTGAGTGCTTCCAATAGTTTGTGAGAAGACCAACTTTTCGAATATCATATCTTTTTACATGTAAACAGGCCTCCTCCAATGTAGAACAGGGTGTCTGGTGTAATGAGAACCAGAGAAATGATTTATCACAAATCTCTCATTGAAGCGATAAAGGATTATTCTAAACAGTAAATAAAATGTCATAAGGAATCATAAAGCATCGTTTTTTGCACTTTATTGAGGAATGAGTGCACTTGTAATATGGAAGCTTTTTACCATTAACGGTGATGTGTCCAAACACATTATTACTGTAGCTCAACTTGCATGCATTTTGCAATACAGCTTTACCAACTGTCAAATTTGTCATTGCGAAACATTCCTTTTTAACGACTGGGATGACGTAACGGCCTACTGCTCAGGATCCCACCCACAACCTATTTGTTATAGATCAGCATAAAAAACTCTTAAACAGCGTTAAAGATTAACAACACATTCTTAAAACTAAAAACATGGTAGAACATAGTTTAGTCAAAATGCAGTTTTACAACAAAGCTTGCTTCCAAATGTAGTCTTTTTTCCCATACCAGACGCATCGATATATATAGATGTTGTATGCCATCAATTTGAAGTTACTTTCATTATAAAGTTCACAAAAATATATTTAATGGGAAATTATTAGTTTTACCTGGCAGTACAGTTCGAGGGGTCCCATCACGAATACCTAGGAGTTACTCTGCAGCAGAAACATCAAATTTGAACAAGCAGTTTGTCCTTCATTCATCCGGTGTCAAGCCGGCGTCTGTCCAGTGACATCGTTTGCACTTTGTTCACAGTCTCAACGAGACAAGAGCGCTGTTAAGTTAACTGTTAAACCAGAGGAGGATACACCAGCAGGACAGACACATTAAAAATGTGCTTAGACGACAAGCTGTTTCAGTTAATTACAAAATGACACTTGCAACTGGCTTGTGACATATGGATTAGTTTTAATATTACAATCAATGCCAGTAATTCCAATAGTAACAATGAACAGGGATTAAAAATACAAAATACTCATGACCAGTTTTGTGCGTGGATTGAGGAGGCAGTCTGAGTGTAGTAACACTAAAAACTAAAACAACATGGACCAGAGCTGTGAAACAAAAATGTAATGTTTAACAGCATCAGCATAAGCACCTGTAATCAATGAACAGAAATCCTTTATTGTCAGTCTGAACACATGAAATTTCACTGATGTCACGCACAAAAAATGTCTACCCCTTTAAGTCAATACTGCAAATGACAAAGTGGTGCATTGTTTTCCATAGAAGTTGTGCTTGCAGCTTATTTAACAGATCTGTCAGATTAGCTCATGTTGCTGAATCTGGTTTGAAAAGCTTTTTCTGGCTCGAGAACAAAGAAGTGCATGATAACAATAAAAATACGCCAAAGCACCACATCTTTTGTTCTCGGGAAAGAGAACATCTACGTGATTGTCACAAAACCCCCAAATTCTTAAGTAAAAAACAAAACAAAAAAACAAAATCAACATTTGCCAACACTGGTGATATTCACACTGTAGATAAGTTAGTTTAATATTTTGAATAATTTTTGACATTTGTGAAAGACAGACAATATTTATCATCAAAATCAGATTGGGCTCAAAATCCCAGTCATTTAAATTGTCCAAAACAGGAGCTTGAACCTTGAACGCTTGAGACAATGGAGAAGAGAAGGGCTTCAATTTTAGGTTTGCACAGATGAATAAATCTTCAGGGTCAAACCAAAAGTCCTGAACTTCAAATCCTAGAAGACACAATGAAAACATCGTCATTTTTAATGTATTAATTATTATTGTTGTTCTGTGGCCTTCCCTATCTGAGAACAGCAACCTGCCCTGGGACTACAGAAGAAAATGAGTCATTGTGGCTAACTCTGGTATATTTACATGTGGACTTTGAGGACTCATGTTAATTAATATGCACTGTCCCATCTTAAATAAATAACAACATATATCAAGTTTAATTTGAACAGGTTGCGTTCACGTGACATCACTATATTCTGAAGCGCCTATAGTTTAGAAAGAAGGTGATGGGCAGTTGAAAAGTCCGTGGTGGTATCTATGGTAACCGTCGAAATGCAGATTTTTTTGGGTTTGTCTTAGTTTTTGGCCAATATCTCTGTCATTATTGAGAAGATCCAAAGGAAACAAATATGGTTTAAAAGTCAGTACAGTCAGTCAGTACATATGAACTAAGGTCCAATTACTTTCTCTGAAAGGCGTCCAAAAGTGGAGACAATATTCAAAAATATGGGCGTGATGATGGTCTGTAGAAAGGACTTTCAGCCATCAAAAGAATACGCCGGGCTTGTGAATCCAGTCTAGCGCTGGGTACCGTTAAACAATACCAGTTTGGTATTGAAGAAAAAAAAAGGTTTAGGTAAGGCTGGTATTAAAAAAACAAAAGTATCGAAAGCAGGTACTGAAAAGAAATATGAAATATTTATATTCAAGTTTTGATGCTGCTGGTCATCAAATTTAAAAGTGAACACAAGTAGAAAAAAATGTTTAAAAGTGGAAACAATTGGGGGCAGGGACACGTGTAAGAAAACTGGGGGGGAAAAAAAACGTATGCCTATTTGTATTTGTAGTTAAAGAAAGTTTTTCACCTCAAATAAATGATACAAATGCAAAAGAAATAAAATAAGAAAAGGAGTACATTAACATGATTACTCTGTTTTATGGTTCTATATGACAAATAATTTAGTATAGGTATCATCCAGGTATCGGTATCGAAAAACCAAGTGACGTTAAAGTACCGGTATTGAAAAAAATGTAACGGTCCAGTCACTAATTATTGGGAACACCATTTGACAATTTCCTATTCGTAGATTTTTCAAAAACAGTTTCTTGCCCCTGGAGTTGTATTGGTCAGAGATTGACATGACCAAATTCTTGAATGTTAACGACACCTTTGCCATTTCAGATACAGAAAAATCAAAAAATACCCCTCTGTTTCAAGATTTTAAAAATGAATTTATACAATATGACCGCAGAGGGGGAACTTCTTTCTCTTATGTTCCAAACTTTAAAAAAAGATATGAACCGGGAAATATGCTAATCAGCACAGTGGACCATATACAGGATTAGAAAGAGTTTAATGAAGATGTCGAGACTGTAAAATGTAGAGAAACTTCATAAAGTCTTTGTGTGACGTATAACAGAGTGTGTGATTGAAAATGCGTGATTACTTAGTTATACTTTTGATAAGGATGTAAACGTGATTTTGCACAAAATAGGCCCTTAAAGGGAAGAATTACATGGAATTGTTGAACCAACCTGTGCTATACATTCTCGCTGTCCTCGCTGCCGTTGCCCTCTTCCTTCAGAGCCTCTCCTTCAGTGGTGGCCTCCTCGACGTGGGCCAACATGTCAGCCATAAGCGCCTCCTCTAGCCTTTTCCTCACACTGTACACCAACTCCTCCTGCTTCCTACACACATACACACAACAGGAAACCGTTACACTTGGCCTTTACAGCTACAGCAAAAGCAAAGCAGCGACTGAATCAATTTCTAAGACAAATAAAGGGCAGGTTCTAGGAGTTGAGCAATTTCAAAGCCAAACTTTAAACACCACATTCATACATTTGCAGAAAATAAATTAATAAGAGGAACAAATAAAATGGCTCCTAAAATGTGCTTATGCTGCCTTCACACAATTATGGTAAATACCACTTGACAAGTAGAAAATTGCACATGAACGCCAAAAATATACAAAGAGACAAACAGATACAAAGTAGCAGTAGTTCAGTGGTTTGTAAACGACTTTCTAATGTGAGTTTATTTGTTTTCAGTGTATTTGTTTGTTTTTTAAAAATGTTTCACTTTACTACGACACAAAAGCACTTGAGCAAAGTTACAGCGTGGCAAAAAACTAGTAAAAAATAGCTCCCCCGGATATAAAACGACTTTTGCGGACATATTTCCTTCTCCCGCATGTCTTCCAAACAAAGATTTAGTGGTTTATTTCCAAAAAATCGTGCAATGGACAGCTTCAGTCTGAGTGTTGGTGGTGCACTCATTACACACATGGCACATGTACATATTCATATTTTTACTCATGTAAATATTCTATTTTTTTTTTTTTTTTAAGTTTACCAAGTTAGAGTTTGTTTCTACTATTTGCAGCATTACTTCCTCTGAGAATGTCTTACATATCCAAGCAAAATTAGTACTACGTGATATCCTGATATAACTGGATCGAAAATCAAATTAAATCGTGAATCGAATCGGACCCTTATGAAGTCAATCGAATCAATTTGGAAAATTCCAAATGGATGCCTAGCCCTAATAACAGCATCTTCATGTTTGAACTGCTAAATATAGCTACTAAAAAAACAGGAAAGATCCGCACAAGTAAGTGTCTGATTGCTGAGTGTCTGAAGAAGGGCCGAAACGTCACAGTGGTGAAGTAAATAAAGTTGGAGAGCGTACACAGTCGTGCTGATTTTTCCAGTTATTCATAGCCCTTGTTTTTCAATCCAGCTCACTGGTTTAAGAATTTGTGGATATTCATGTCTGTTCCAATAAACTAGGATGAGAAAAAAAGTGCTTAATAGCTCCCAAAAAGTATTTATTACTTACACCAGATGCAACGTTTCGGGCACTGGCCAACTGACGTTTTTCTAACGCTGTTCCTACAAACTAAACACTAAAATTGCTCATATAAAAAAAAAGTGAAAATATGCAAAACCTTTTTACTGACGTAATCATGAGAGCAGACAAGATGCAGCATCATATGATTTTCAGATTGTGTGTGTAAATGACTAACCTGATATCTTCATCTGTTACAATGAATGCTTTGCACAGAGGTTGTGTTGTGTTGAGCCAGACTCCAGGGTTTTTCTCCACTGCAGCAGACAGCTGACCAGTGATGGGTGCCGCACTTGTGTGTAGAGCACTCGCAATCGCCGACAGAAGAGTTTTATCTGTGCAGCCTGGGCCAACACCTGAGGACATAGAAAGGAATATCAGGACTGAAGCTGAGCTGACGCTCTCCCATCAAAACATAATACAAGAGTGAACACAGCACCTTGTAAACCTTTGGGAAGTTCCATTGTTTTCACAAGCTCCTCTGCAATATCAAAGGCATTAAGCCCACTGAGCTTCTTCTCCCAAAACAACTGCAATTTATACATTAAGGAAAGAAAATATGTTATTATTTAACACAGACAGCAATAAGTTTAACTGAAATGTGGTGTATGTTTCTCACCTGTCGCGGCTGGTCAACTGCTTTCTGAGGGTCCGTCTTGACTTTGTTGTTGGGGTGGTTGGTAACTTTCGTAACAGGCTGTTTAAAGATTGAGGCCGTCTGCCTGACAGGGAGTGATGTGTTTAGATCTGGTTTGCCCTGATCACATCGACAGGAAGGAAGTGTCAGATCATGATTGTGTCTTTGACCGTGGCAATGAAATGTTTATTATACATTCATAAACTGTTCCAGCTCTCACCTTGTTCTGACTGTTGTTGTCATACCTCATCCTCTGCCGGTTCTTGTTAAGTTTGCTCATCAGCATCTTTCCCGTGCGGAAATCAAAGGAGCTCAGGTCCATCTGGTTACCAAGGTAACGAGCCAACTGAGGTTTGCTCCGAAACTTCTTCCCAGATGGACTGGCAAAAGTGCAGAAACACAAGATTATTACAAACAACGAAACAGCTCACAAACTGAAACACAAAACAACAGCCAAGAACTACTACATGCTACAAATGAGTGAACGAAAGCTGCAAGAGGCAAATGTTTCATGACATCAAAATAAAACTTTTATTGTGAAATGAATGCAGTTATGAGCAGTTTATAAAGGCTTACAGTTGCACACGGCACAATTTTAGTCCTATCCACGGAATGCAGATAGTCACTAAAGGGGTGAGTACAATTGCATACGGTAACAAACCATTTATAACAATGTAAACATGGCAATGCTGCAGTTTGAACATATGGCCACGTGTAACTCCATCAGATGGAGAAACAACAACGATAGCCTCAAAGCAATGACCATCATCTGTGGGTGGATACGTGCTGGTAAAGCATGCAAATGTATAGTACATAATCACACACGGTTAACACAGTATAAATGTACAGTTGTCCTACCACAAACTATACAACCGACCCGCCTCCCCCCTCTCCTGCCTCTGCTCCTCATCTTGCTCTTCTCCTCTGCTAAATAAAAATAACGGTTGGATCACTTCAATAGAAAATGAATAGGATTGACTGCATTGACACTTGAGTTCATTCATTTGACACAAGCGCCAACCATTCTGCCAGATGGGGGCCTGCTGCAACCGACCGCCACCCCCACCCCCACCCCCACCCAAACTCACCCCAAACTTTACACCCAACTGTCCCAGTGCGGCCCAACTTTCGCATCGTGTTGCCCCTTTGGTAAAGTTTTACAAACCCTTGTGAGCGCAGTACCTAAAATAATACACGTCGCTTTTCCCAGCTGACAAACCGGACTTTCTGGTGACTTCTTCCATTTTCCAGCCCTTGGGGAGAGCTGTGCAATCCCACCTTTTCTTCTCCATTGGCCCACGCACGAGATCTTAATCCACTAAAAGTAACCACCAAGAACTAGGCCGACTTGGTGAAGATGTGCGCGGTAAGCCCCCTCGCCTTTTACGCCTTTGTTTCGACCATAATACAGCGTGCGCCCTGAGTGGGGATCAGGCTGCGGCTACACAACATCTCGTCCCTTTGTCGTGGCGCAGATCGCTCCGCATTGGACCTCAGCCTCATCACTACCTGCCCGTCTCGCCAGGGCACAAGGGCTACATCCGCAAGGAAAAACATTCAGGACATGGACACCGTCAAGGCCACACAACGCGCATGAGACTCGACGGAAGTGAGCGACTGTTGCTGCTTCATTGCTACAACAACAAAAAGTAGCCAAAATCCCCTGTCCTTTAATCTTGAACTAATCTCCGCAGTTTCTCGCCAGGTGCAAAACATTGATCAGTAATTCACCACACGAGTGTTTTTAATTGGTTCAGGCTAAACGGAGCAGGGAAATACACTTTTGCGCAAAGACAATCAGGGATCCAGAGACATTACGCACCACGTTTTCTTCTTCTTTTCATTGTTTCGGTGAGTTGTGTTCGGTTTGGTGAAGTGGTTCAACACGTTTTGCTTCGGTAACTTGCAGCGAAATAAACTATTATTTTGACGCGCAAGCCGGAAGTCTGTCATCTTCCCTTCAAAAAAAGACGCAAATGACGGTCATGTTGCAATGGCACATAAATAAGACCCATTCTATATAGACCTTGACAACGTGTTATTACGGGATAAACATACGTAATGGGATATTTCCACTGTGCGCTCTGCCCCATTGTCTGCTTTCTCATTGCGTGTTAAGCGTATCTATTTAAAACAAACAATACCTGCCGTTGTCATTCAACCTGCAGCCGGCTTTTATGAATGAACAAAGTAGATCTTCACGATCAGGCGAAGACACCATTTTATCCGCTACTCGTGCATTTAATTTGATTTCGTAAAACTCGTTGCAGTCGCACAAATAAGGCCTGTAGTCTACATTTCCTTCAGTGCAAGGAATCTGTGAAAATGGCACCGTGCCGACGCAGCGTGGAATATGCTACAAGCGACGTGAAAGATAAAAAAAAAAAGCAGGTATGAATAACGACACAATGTTGCTACTGCGAGACGCAATACAGGCTTCTGACAGGTTTCCAAAGCGAGGGCACGGAGTGAAAGTCCCGCCGATGATAAACACTGCCCGCTGCTGTATTGCAACGCTGAATCTTTGCAAAAGGCACATCGTGATTAAAATGCATTAGCGCAAATAAATGTGCAAATAAGGTGTTGTTGGCGTGTCGAGCGGGGTACTTACTCGTTTTTATCCATCTTGAAGACAGTGTAGCTTTCACCCTCTCGCTATGTTAAATCCCTTCTCCCCTCTCCTCTTTCAGAGTCCCCTCCCCCTTCCACGGGACAAATCAAAGGCATTACAAGCGCGGTCTGGATGAGAATAATGTCCGCAAATAGACGCGCAATTTGAGGTGGACCAAACTATGGCATCAAACTTCCATAGATAATTTTTACCCTACACCTAAAAATAAGTAGTTGGGGATTTAAATTCTGTGATGCATAACAAATGGTTATGTAAACAAATGAACAAACCAAGCAAAAATTAAACAAAAATATTTTATGCATAATACATTTTGGACAATTATGGAAAAACAGAAATATTGTTGAACATATATTGGCATGAACCAGGGGGAGGCAACGTCAGGCCCGGGGGCCAAAACCGGCCCTCCATCATAGAACCTCTGGCCCTTGAGATGATTTTGAGGAACATAATTATGCAAATCAGAGATCAAATGCCTGTTAAAGTACTCTCACACTCAATTGCTTTAAAAATGTCTTAGCAAAACACCCATTTAGGCCATATATGATGTACAACACTGGCATTTGTAGAAAGTGAGGCTTTACTTCGGCCTACAATAGGAGGGTCCGGCCCTTGGTCTTATGACTATGAAGAAAATCGACCCTCCACCGAGCAAACTTGCCTCCCCCTGGATAAACCGTCAACTTCACATTAAATAACAGCGTGCATCTTGTGTTACAAACAGTTGGGTAAGACCGATTGTTAAAACCAGGTATTTGACACGGAGCTTGCATTGCGAAGTAGCCATGTTCCCATTCCAAAATAGGGTCCTGCAAGAACAAATGTAAAATAAACAATAGTAGACTTGGAAACAATTATGCTATTTTGTGTGAACATGTGACCCATGCATGCTTACCAATTACAATGTGAAGTCATCACTCATCATCATCTTTAAACTTGCCATTAATGTATGGAACATAGTCCAAAATTACTCGCCAGTCGGTCAAGTAAACGAGGGTCACTCCACCCACTGCTCCCCAGCCCACCATGTTTGGGACCCTAAAGACAAGAGCAAATGGACATGAAGTGATGGATATTGCACACAACAAGAAAATACAGAGGAAAATCACAATGTGTAATATTTCAAGCATTTTGATGATGGACTAGAACTAATTAGGTTAATTGCATTTTACTCAAGGACTTATGATGGCGCCAAGGCCTCTGTAAAAGTCTTCTTCCTGAACTCGTATACTCATTTTCATCCATTTCTTGATCTTTGTTACCATTTTGTGATTCATTGCAAGTAAACCTTGTGAAGGGGTGGCACCTGACATGGCCTGGGACATCGCCGGCTCCCTCATTTATGTAGCCTATCACTGGCACTTACTAGTTCCATTATCTTATATTTCATAGTCAATTCAGGCCCTGCATTAACAACAATAATGTTATGGTGGTTGCAAGGTCATTTACTGGGTTACCAAGGTGCAAAAAAGTAGGTCATTTTGAATTGGATGCATCACAGGTGTATGTGTTTAATTGCATTCAGAGGCAGGTGTGCAACAGACAAAAAGGGAAACAGCTGCATTGCTTCAATAAACAAACATAACAAGTCAACCCTGCAGCTTCGCAACAAGGAACGCCTGGATATGCTTTAAGACAATTTCACGAAGAACTATGTTTGTACTGAGACATTTTTTCTTGGGGCATAAGTGAGTAATTCAATGTTTTATGTGGATATGTAACCGAAATGCTTGAGCTGTCTAAGCAAGGTACACGATAAACACAGCCTCGCGCAGCTACTGACGACAGCGCGGGTCAGGCAGAAGGACACACGTAAGCTACATCGTTTTTTCTCAATGTCATTCTTACAGGATTCTCCGTTTGTTCTGCAACACCACTCACCACGTCCTCACGATGGTGATGTATTTAGATCCAACGAGTTTGTTGATTATTTTCATCACCATTCTGACCTTCTCTGTTAGGTTTACTTGTTGATGCTAGTGTTGTTGCTAATGGCCGTTAGGACCCCAGGCTGCCCGCTAAGATGCCTGTATTTAATAAAGAACTAAAATCACAGGCACTCTTCTGGACAGCCCCATGTCCTCGTTTCCTGTGTTTACCATATCAGGTTTACCACCAGAGAAACATTTGTGAGGGACTTTTTTTTGCATTTTTGGCTAATATTAACAGAAAATAGCCAACTACAACACATTTGATACAATTCTTGATTTTATTTTTTTATTTTACTTTTATGTATACAATGTTCAAATGCCACACACTGGAAAAAGTATAATCTGTCATCAAAATGGCACATTTATTGCTACATTACTGTTATGTACAGGACAGTTCAACTATATATATTTATTTATACGTTTATAAAACAAGAGCGAAAGGGAACTCAGTCAACAAGCCCTCAGACTGTCAGCCCCATGCTTCACTCAAACTCCACCTTAACTCAAAGATGTGGCCAACCATTAATGAAATTTCTAATATCCTATATTACAAATTCTTTGATATAAATGACTTTTTTTTTATAAATAGCAATTCGTTGCCAATAATTTGTGTCTGCATCACTTTTTGTGGAAATTTTAGGACAAGGAACATGTCAATGATAACAATAAAAAAAAAGTGTTTAAATGTTAACTGAATATTACAAGTCACACTTGCTTGACTTGTGACAAATGGCAATATTCATTACACAATTATTGTACAAAAGTAAAAAAAAACAAAAAAACAAAAAGGTACAGGTAACAAGAATGTTGCCAATTTTCTGACACTAATACGGAACTGAAAACCACTGCAGAGAGGGCTTGCAGTCTGATATTGACCAAAACACCAAGTCCTAAGGGGCTCCAGCTACTACAGCAAGTCACTCCTTGTACAGAAACTGACGCAACACTTTCTATTGATGTGCATGAAAAGCAATCAGCATCTCAAACCCTGTCATTTTAAATGATTTACTAACAAAATTAACTTGACCTGGACCCATGACCTTTAACTTAAACAGCAGTTTTAATCCAGTTTAAAACAAATGAATAAAAAACTTAAAAAGCTCTACATAACATTTACTAAATACACAAAGAAAATCTCTTAAAGTTTCAAGCCTCTTCCTGGAAACTGAAAAAGCATTAGGAGAAAGTCGAGTTGGGAATGAACAAGTACCTTTTAATCTCCATGATAAATGAAAGGATATGGTTCACAAAATAAACTTGTTTTCAATGAAAATACAATTTCAGGCACTGATAAGGTATCACTCTCCCATCATGACATCTTAAGTCTTGAGAATGAAAAGGCCACACTATTGATTTGTATAGGTCTTCATCTCTTTTGTAGAAATTAAACACAAAATTCTCCCATTTGTGATTACATGTTGGTAAACCCCATTTACAACATGATATGGGAATAACATCACAATAACACTGCTTTGTTCTCATTATAATTTTACCTTTCAACCAAATGTCAGCATCCACCTCTCAAGTGTGCAGGATTCTGCCCCACTGTAAACCACTTGGTCAGGGCAGAGATTAGGAAAAGACGGGAAAAAAGTATTACTGACAATATGCCGAGGAAACGACAAACAAAGTCAAGGCGATTAATATTTATGGTAGCTACATTCAAGAACCAGTTGCATAATGTTTGAGAAAAATCCCTTTCTGCATTGCCTTGGTGTCTGACGGTGCGCATATCCCCAAGTAGAATATGGACACTGCTCTTAGGCCTTCATAATTAAACAGGTATAAAGGATACACTATACTCAATACATTTCCATTTACCACTGTTTACCTTTTCCACTGCCACCCACGTTCAAATGTTTTTACAATTTCATTAAAATGTGAAATATCCCCTTTTTCAGCTCATCTACAATACACTAAACTTCAAACTAATATTGCCATTTATGTAAAAAAAAAAAAAAAAAAAAATCTACAATGTATAGACTAACAAAAAATATATATTTTTATATATATTTAAATCTGACAAAAAAAAAACATGAGTAATGTTAGCGTAAGTGAATTTACATTCCACACCTTTCACTGCAAGAAGGGCGTAGACAAACTTCACAAGAAGTCGAGCCTTAATCTGGGAATGCTCATTTAGTTAAAGCCAATGTTGTACAAAGGCTAAACACCTGCTGGTCAAGATCTTAAGACCAGTAAAAAAAAATTGAATTTCTCAACATAACATCAATTCAGGGGAAACTGCAGTATCTGTTAACAGTTTAGCCAGATATCAGTCCTAATTCAATCACATTTCCTTTTTTCCAAACAAAAAAGGGGGGGCTGACATACAATTCACTTGACCCCCTACAAAAATTCATGTCTGCTTTCCAAGAAAAAGCAATACAGAAAATGACCCTAAAATAAAGATTACTGATGTAATACTTTTTGTGGTCAGCGGAGAGGAAGATCAGTTTGTAGTCGACTTGTTCTACCACATGAATAATTAATCATCTTCAGTCTGTGGTCTCCAGATCTCTGAAAAGACTGGGGCTCAGTCACTGTCTCTGGGCCAGGGTTGTGTCTTCAATGGCACAATCAAAACATTGTCCTTTTCCCTTCTGACCCTTTGCTTCCCAATCTTTTGTAGATAAAGAAAAGTAACAGAATTGGACAATGAACAATGGGCTTGGTTACATAACATATGTAAGACTGTACCATCACACTGGGAATGACATACATTTAAAATAATTGCTCATACTTATAAGCAATCCCTCACAATAATGTTCCTCGCATGTCAAGCAATTTGCTTAAATGTCAAATAGAAAACATGTAACAAATAGGCACAAATCCTTGATTAAATTTGTGTTCAGGTCTCTTTCACTAATCAAGAGTACCTCTTGGCAGTGTGTGTAGTCCCAATCTGTGGCAGGACCAAAGTACTCTGGTGTTCCCTCTGTTTGTGGAAACCAATAAGAAAACCAAAATGCTTTACATGTATAAAACAAAACTAAAAAAGTTCTTCACATTTGAGCTTGTAGTCATGGTTGGGAGTGCGCTGAACGGCGGAGTCAGTTTGGCAGTATGTATGTGTCTGAGTGTGTAAATGAGTATCTTGAGACTTGAATGGACAATACACACATGTCCACATTTACACACAGAATAATGGGTGGAAGCAAACTGTTAAGGCCACATCCTCCAACAGGCAAGGAAACACCGGTCAGATCTGAAAAAGGCAGACAAACGGTATTAAACCCTGAGCAGACACAGTACTGGGGAGAACATTTTCAACAAAAAAAATCCCACCTTGTGTTACATGTGACCAACCGAGTTGTGGCCATCACCCGGCATGCTCGGATGACCTCCTGAGAGCTGCATTTGAGATTCACCCACGACGCCGGACACCTTCTCCTCTTCTCGACGCTTTAAACATGCTGCTTTAGGGTTAAGGTTGCGCTCTACATATAAAGAGGCAAAGATCGATAAAGAATCGTACAGTTAAACAACACATGATGTGGTTTCACTGTGTGGGCTTCAGACTGACCTCTGACTTGTTGTTCTAAATTGAGGATGACATTGACGGCTTGGTGCAGTATGAGGAGTTTAGTCTGAGGTTTGTCGTGGCTGAGGTGCAGCTGGCACATTCTGCCGAGCTCCTTAAACGCCTCGTTAATATCTCGTACTCTGAGACGCTCGCGGGCGTTGTTCGCCACTCGCCGCTCCTTCTCGCGCTCCAGCTTCACCTCCGGGGGAAGATCCTCATCGTCTTCATTTAACGGACTAATCACAGATGAGAGCAACAATATGATGAAGTCATCAATAAAATCAAACATAAAAATTAGGTAATAGGACTTGACAAAAAATAACAATACTGAGGTCACTAATATGACATGCGAGTACGGACATTACACAAATGTGAGACTGGGAAACCATTGTCTCACTGATGAAGAAAAGCAGAATGTTCATCCCACAAAAGGTGGATAATCATTGAAGCATACGAAACGATTTGTCTTTCAGCCCCTTGTACATACCCATGACTACGTGTTTGTTTGCATTTGTTTCTCACCATTTATTGGTATGTAGGATATTCACACAGTAGGATTGGAAATATATCAGTTTGCAAGAATACTACAAGTTAAATGTTTCTGAATGAATATGAAGTTTAAATACAGAAAAGCCCATAAGTACAGAAAATTAATCTCTAGTAAAGAAGCTTACTCCTCATCGTCTTTTGGATCTGAAAGGGCAGACATCATCTGGAGGGCGAACGCCTCCTTTCTGTAACGTGACATGAGGGAAGGGGTCGTCAACACAATTCAAGTTTACCATTGACTGGGATACCAGACAGGAACACACATGTTAGACAAGTTATTGCTTTATATAAATGGAAAATTAATATTAATTTTGCTAAATGACACAAAAACTCCACCTTTGTGGGATAAAATGGCTGCTTAAATCATCCACAAATTATGCAGCAAGACTATTTTAGCCAATATAACTAGTTTTATGTTACCTCGCCCGGCTGCGGGCTTTCGATTCCTTCTTTTCGTCATCAGATTTGTCTGCCACTGATGAGTTCTCATCGTCGTCTTTGTCTTCTCTTTTGATGTCTGAGCTGCTAGAGGAGTGTGTGGAGCGGGACATGCCTCCAGGGAGACCTACCGCACGCACATTGGGGTTAAAACGGTGAACCATGAATAATGATTAAATATTACACACTTATTTGTGCCTTACTGCTAAAGCCTTCAGGCGGCCCAGCTGACTGTGTGGGGCCAGATGCGTGATGACCGTGGAGGAGTGTGCTGCTAGGAGGAAGACCTGCAGCCTCCTCATCTTTTCCCCCCTGACACAAAAACAACACAAATTGGACAGTTATATTTCTTTTCACAGTTTGTTATTATTCAATCAAGTTTAAATTATTATCCTAGTCCAGTCAATGGGTCAAAAATAAATGAGTAAACTAATGATTTGGATATTTAAACAACAACTGTTGCCATGGGATGTTAACTCACCATTGCCGGATGCCTGTTGCTCAAAGCGAGACTAGCGTTGGGGAAAGCTGGAGATAGGCCTCCGAGGCCCCCATTGTGCACAGCGGATAGCAGGTTGTGTATGTCAGGGTGTGCACCCTCCAAACCAGGAGGCTGGCCGACAGCATGACTGCGCAGTACATGGATAGCCTCCTCCAAACGGTCCTCCATTTTATTTTGCTAAAGTAAAACAAACATTTTAAAATGCATCCATTTAAAATTATGAAGGGTTGGGACACAGGGCAACACTTACCAACGCATGAGGCTGGCTTTCATAGCTGGGCGTGGTAGGTCTTTGCCACTGAGACTGAGCTCCTATGAGGAGACACATTACTCAACACCAGGTGGCACTGCAGTCAAACTCTTGTGCTTAAGATCATTTTAGCGCTCAATCATTCCAGCAGATTTATATTCCCACACCAAAAACAAGGTTGCAATCAAAGTGGCTGCATTCAGTAAATTGATCTGTTGCAAATATGGAGCTTCAAATATCCACATTTGTAAAGAGAAACAACTAATTACATTCACCTGAATTTACCAATTGGCAGAATTTCGCTCAAAGGTAACATCGAGCTTGTTAAATGTAAAAAAGCCTGTGTGTCTCTAGCGTGAATCAGTGTTTATATAAATCAGTAACATTGTGCAGAAATGGTTTGAAACTTCACACATAAATTAAAGAAACAAATACATAATCAGTAACAACACAGGAAAGAGAGAATACCTGTGATTCCCTGAGGAGACCCAGGTGTCGAAGGGGCTGATGAGAAGTTATTACTGTTGTGGTCCGACGGGTAAATCTGAGCGTTAAAACACAAATAATTGTTTCCCATCATTAAAGCAGTCAATAAACAAATGTAATTTTGTTTGCCCAAAACATTTTCCATAAAAACAAACATTTACAAGTCAAAATATTACATTGTAACACAAATCAGACTTACTGAGGCAAGAGCTTTGCCGATTTCATCGCCTGAGCTGCCAGCGGTAGTGCCTCGTGTAGCTGCAGGAAAAAAACAACTTTTAATTACAGGGTTTCTGCAGGCGGGAGCAAGTCAACTTTAATGCAAACAGAGGAATGAGCAATGAAATACAATTGGACACAACAAAAAAAGAGCAAAAATTGTGGACAATGTCTGCCATAACTGCAGCTGAATGAGTTTGACCACACCTTTTGAATTTTCGATGAAAAAAAAAAAAAAAAAAACTACGCTAATAGTAGAGCAATGCCATTATTTTCCCCAAAAATGCATTCAATGCCAGTTTTAGTTAATTTAATGTTTAATTCCTTTTAAGTCCTTCATTTTGGCACAGTTAATTTAATGACTTTTAATGCCCCACAGAAAGCCTTACTTAATTGGCTGTTTTGACCAACACGAGAACCCATTTCAGAGGATCTCACCCATGATGCCTTCACCGTTGATGGCGGGTGTGTGACTGTAGGTTGTGGGGGCCGGATGAAAGCCGTTAACCTCAGTCCCGTGTAGAGGATAGTTCTGTGGGAACAGAACATTCAGATCCATGGAGCATTTGAATACAGTCTTGGCTTCCAGCATTACTCACCATCCTCTCCTGTGGATTTAATGCAGAGAAGGAGCCTGGCTGAGCGAGGTGAGCATTGCCGAGCATTGCAGAGTATCCAGAGGATGACCAGGGATCTTCTAGAGTCAGAAACATTTGTCAATATAAAAACAAACCCAAGCATGCATTTACAATGAGAAATTAACAGTATTATTCAATTGTTTTGACACACGTGTAGAAAAAGTAAAACATTACCTTGCATGTAAAAGGAGCCTGGATAGACTGCTCCAGATTTAGCACCAGGATATCCACTGCCGTCTCGGGCATACTCATCCCCCGATGTGGAAGCGTAAACCTAGAAAATAAATAACAGATTGTGTAAGCTTAGCTTTCTGAGCTCATCAACAACATAAAAAGGCAGAATGTACACGTGAACAAATAAAATTGATTATTCATAAGTGGCCACAAGATGGCAGGAGGGAGTCTGTGCGTGAGAGTCAGGCTTGTGGCCTGTGGAGAAGAACACCGCGGCCGTGGCACGCTGGGCACACGGACGACTTGAATCCCAAAGCTCAGTGAGCACTTCCTGTAACTCCCAAGACCCCAGTGACACCGCACTGCTGGCCTCAGCCCCTCCCTCTGACTAACAGTATCAGCTCACACACATACCATGCATTCAGCAGGCCAACTCTCACTCTACAGCAATAGTCCAACTACTAACATGGCGTGTGACATGGAGAGATCAGGAAAATACTTCACTGATTAAAATGGACAGCCATGACAATACCGCATACGTTAAACATGGAATCAAATAAGGCAAGGCATTGTTCCTCGGCTCTTAACGATCAGACGTGAGGCAGACATAAGTATTCCTCCGTTTCCTGACACAGTGTGGTCCATCTTTCTCTTCCGTTTAGAATGGCGGAAAGAGGAAGGGAGAGAATGGATGCTATGCTGCAAAGAATGCTAATCCAGAGAAGGGATTTTTTCTGTAATTTGATTTAACAGGGAGAAGTGGAAAGGGAATGGAGAGATGCACTTCTAATTACAGAGCCATCTGCCTGTTCCTGGACCACATCCAACTCCACAGGCAGCTGGGCTGAGGAGAGCGAGAGGAGAGGCAGAGAGATGGGGGCTGGGATCCAGTCACGGCGAGAGGGAGAAGGAAGGAGGAAGAGAGATTGCGGAGGGTAGGGGGTGGTAAAGGGGCAAGGGGGGCTGAGGGGAAAAATGAAGCCCTGATGATTTATGAAATGGTCGGGAGATAAGGGCTGTTGAGGGGGACAGGAGAAGGTAATCTAAATGACTTAAACAAAGCTTGATATGGCCAGGGGAGTGTGAAGGAAACAAGGGATTTAAACGATCAGTTAATTCAGGGGAAAACATGATGGAGATGGCTTCATTTAACAATAGGCTTTGAGTTGTTCTTTCATGGAGAACAATGTTGAGTGATTCCTGCTGCTTTATATGTGAACTGAGCTCTACACAATGATGGTGCTGCAGGATAATTGTATTCTCAGGAAGAAAGGGGATTTCTAGGGTAAAATCCTCAACTAATAGGGGTTTAATGTAATTCAGGTTATGACCGTGCAAACATCTCTGTGCGCTGGGAAAGCGTGGGCTGTGGCAGGGGCTGGGAGTAGATTAACATCAAACTAACCTCAGAGCAATACATTTACCCACGAGAGGTTTGTATCTGACCGAGACAACACCACTCTGCAGGGGCTGCTGCAGGTGAGAAGGCGAGGGTGCACTTTGGTGGTGGTATTTGCCGTCTGTAGTGGTCAGAGATGGAGATGACAGGACTGAGTGGGAACTCACTGAAAGCAGGTGTGTTAAAGGTGCCATAAGAGCAGTGGCCAGTGCAGTGTACAGTGAGGAACAGGATCATCATCAGTCATTAATCTGGGCTCAGACACGGGCTAAGAGGCCTCACAAGCACTGTGTCTCACAACTGGGTCACTCACAGGGGGAGGCCCACCCAGGCCATCATGTGGCGAGGCGGAGGGGGAGGGGGGTTCACACACAAATAACTCATCATTCTGACTAAAAGCATGCAGCTATCGTTCACACTGTGCCAAACAGCTGAGCTTCAGACACCTAGAGCCGGGGCGGGCGACCGAGTGTAAACAACATCCCGAAACAAGACAACTTTAAACCAGTGTGGATGTTGGATTTGTAAAAGGACCACAGCCATTCAGCACACACACTAGGGATGTGCGACACCCGTGATTTCAGTTTTGATTCAATACCAAATAATACAATAACTTGTATCACTATGGCGATCAGATAAAAATGCATTTACATTAAAATATTGCTCACACTGAATGAGTGAAAATTACTTAATGAAAAGTAATTCCTGTTTAATGAACTCAAATAAGCAGGGGAATTTTTGTTTTCTTCTCCCTTTTCTGATAAAGGTATTTTTTCAGGTATATTTATTGATATTGATTTGATACTTTGATAATGACTCCGGTATTGAAGTAGATATTTTAATGTCACTCCGCCAATCACCAAAATGTATGACCAGGAACAGAAAACATCAAACCTAATCCGTAAATATGATTATCATAATTCATGAGTATAAACACAGGGAAGGAAAGTACATTTAAGCAGAGAGCGTCTTTATTAGTTCCATTTAAATTATTTATTTTCCAAATAAGGAGCTTTAAGCTTTAACTTTCCTGCAATGTTAGCTAAGAAATCAAACTGCACAAAAAAAGAAGGCATCAGTTTAATTACTGACACCATGTTTTAGGCCTATGTCTCTACAGACTCACTGGGTTCACTCTGCTTCCGGTTCACACAATTGTGACGCTTAGTCTGACGACTATGGTGGGTTAAGAAAAAACAAAATGGGTCAATTTTGCCAAACAACCTGTCAGATGCGCACCCTTCATATCCCTTCAGTCCTTGTGCTCCTCTTGTCGTGCCCGGTTGTGACTGCTGTCTGCCGTGTCCAGTGTGTAACAAGCCGGGCGCACAGACACACAGTCCATGCAACTTTTAATATACTTCTGTAAGAATTTTTATGGCTAGTCATGAGATGCTAAGTATGTAGCCAGCGAGCTAGTCTACCATGCATTTGTTTCCTTCTGACAGAGTGGCCGCTGCCTCCAAACAAACAAAGTTGAATAAACCTCAAAATAATAGGTAAAAAGTGAAGAAGCTCTAACTGTGGTTAACAGTATCAGCAGCTGAAACAATGTGTTTCCAAGCTGTGCGCCTCTTTGCAAACCGAACATTTGACAAATAATACACACACACACATTCATTTCACATTTCTGTGAGTGGAGGAGCTGATCTTAAAAACAAACGCTTCAAATTTAAAGATCTAGACCCAAAAAAATGAAGACTGTAAAATGAAGACTTTTTAAGACACAGTGGGAACCTCGTTTATACTGTAGAATAGATCCACCGGCTACACTTTATTTTACTCCTTGATACATTGTACCAAAGTAAATTTAGATACAAGTTATTACATTGTACTATGTAGTACGTACACAATGGAATAATACATTAGTAGTTTGGAGGTAAATTATGTAAGACATAAGACCCTTAGAGTTAGGGCTGGGCGTTGCAATGTGGAAACAATCGTGATTTTTTGTTTGTTTCATATTGAACAATCTCAATTTTCAATTTGATTTTTTCATTCTAAAAACAAATGCATTTTAGCTGATTCAAGGACACGAGACAAGACTAACTATTTATATAAACATCAGATCAAGCAAAAAAATAGATTTTTCCCCCTGTATCATTTATTATACAAAAATCTTCAATTGTTCTCATTTCAAACTCCAAATGTGCAAGAATTAGCTGTAAAAATTACGATTATTAACATTGAGATTGCGATTCCAGTTAATTGCCCAGCCCTAGTTAGGGTCTTATGTCTTGTCACATTACGTACCTACAAACTAATACATATTATTCCATCATATATGTAACCCATAGGTACAAGTTATAACACATTGTTACATAGAATATTACACATGAACTAAATTTGGCAGGTACAATGTATCAAGGGTATAATAAAGTGTTACCGATCCACCTTTCTGTCATTAAGCAAATTAAACTTTTTGCCAATAGAAAAATGCTAAAAAGGCAACAATCCCCAGTTGATTCAGTTGTAATACAGGGATGGGGAATGTTGACTAGGGCCCGCTGTCAGCTCACTGAGGTCTGTGCTCCTGCCCGTCACAGAGGCGCTCAGGCAGTGCACAGCTCTGTTTGTGCATGTGTCTGTCTGCAGCGCGTGTAATCAGAGCCAATACGAGAAAGCGTGAGAGAAAAGAGAGAATGAGAGGAACCCTGGCCAAAAGCTGTGAAGACAACCAGAAATAAGGTCTCACCGAGGATGGCAGGCCAGGGGGTTTCCGAATCTTCTTTGGCTGAGTGTCTGCTGAAAGACAAAAGTCAAGTAAAACATTATTTACATATTTGCACACGAACGTGGAAGCCCCGTCTACAGGCTCCGTGCACAAAGATATAAAGACTGACTCTGCAGCAGTCTTACTAGTATTTGAAATCACAGTAAAATAAGAATAAGATGTGATCCGTATAGCTGCAGATGCTTGCACTGAGATCCACCTACCTATGCCACCCTCTGGAGGCCGTCTCCTGGGATTGTTGGTGTACGAGGGGTAGAACTGGGAGCTGGATTTGAGACCAGAGGGAGACATGGCATCTGGGCTTGGTAATGCTATGTCACTGGGAAGAAAACCGGGCTACAAAGACAATAAATAAAATGCAGAATAATGAGCATTTCAGGTACACCATTACAATAAATGACCTATTAAAATTAATGTGGACTGTCCATGCATTGAACGTACCTGACTTGCAAAGGGAGCATACGGTGGCCTCTCACCTTTACCTAAAAATGGTCAATATTAACACTATTAACCACACAAGCACTCATTGCAGTCCTAATATGTTAAACCTATGACAAGTTGTTTTTTCCTCCAAAGTACAGGGGGAAAAAATATCACAAGACACCCTCCCCTTTTTTTTAGTTCGCTCAGCTGCATAAAGCAGCCTGCCAGACAAAACCCTGGGGAAAGTTTCTGCATCAATGCCCCAACATCCCTAACATTTAACGAATGAACACCGACACATACACACAGTTTGCCATGCAGAAAACATTTTTAGGTCAGAAAATTCTATGCTCATATATCAAGTTGTTTATCATAGTCTGCATTTTGTTGGAATTAGCACAAAATGCCCCGATTACAGTTGGTACAGTTATTAAGCTCATAACTTTTCCTGTTCTAATACAAATATATAAAACATACCTGGGATGCCAGAGCTGAGGAACGGGGAGGACAAGGCCTCGTGCTCGCTGTAGTGGGATCCTTCAGCATAACCCTGTAAGAATATCATTTCAACATTAAGCTCCGTGTATTTTAAAAACGGGGAGCAAACTACTGTATTACAATTCCTTGAGGTGATAGTGTTTTCCACACCTAAAAGGTTCATCGAAAACCTTCTACAGGAACGATGCCAAATAAATCTGCATCAGCTCCGGAGATTCAAACAGACATTCTTAATTATCAACTTGTGGTAATCAAAGCTTCCTGCATCTTTTTCACCCCCTCTTCCTTGTATTTACACAGCCTTGTGCCAAGATGGTTACCGCGAATGTAAAACCGCAATTACCGGTGGGCTTCATCTGAGGTTCTTGGCTAGCAGAGAGCTGGCCAAGTAAGCACAGTGAGCCAAGTTTAGGTAGAAAGGAAAATTACTAAAAATCTAATTGCAAATTGTATGAAAAGCAGTTGAGAGGTGATGCAATGGTGGTTTTAAGCAGTAATGAGTGAATGTAATATTAAGAATTGTGTGTGTGTATTTGTATATTACCCGTCCTTGGCTGAAGGAAGGACTGTTCTGTTCAGCTGATCCCCAGGACCCTGAGCCACTGCGCTCGTCTAATGCTGAAAAGAGGAAACATTCAAAAACGTTATTGTAGTTTCCACTGAAGGTCAAGTGAAGGTAAAAGAACGTAAAACAAATTATACAGATTCTTAGGGGGAACAACAGCAGCAAGTCTTTCCCAGTGACCAAGAAATTACTAGGGTTAAGATGCTCTTTTCTGAGGACTAGCTCTAAAATACCACCAATATTGATCAGAGAGTGGATTATAATTCAAGGTTTTATCAGTGATGTGCAATTGTCGATTGCAGGAATAATGAATGGAAAATATCTCTGAACAGTTTAACATTATGTGTGTTTCTTGAGAGATCCATTATGACGAAGTATACAGCAATAAACTTTGAAATCTGTCGTTATAAGGTAAAGAAAGGCCCCTGAGTGGCACAAAGGAAAAACAGAGCCAAAAGACTAGTGGAGCAGAAAACTCCAAAATACCCCCATCATCCCCTTCTCCCTGTCTTCTGCACTAATGCTATCCAGGCTCTCTGGAGACACAAGGCTTAATTGCATGCTGATTTGCATAATTGTGCATATTAATGTGGCTTCCTTATGAATATTCATATTTAGTCTTTGATTTTTGCCTAATTAAAAAAATGTGTGTGAGAAAGCAAAAGAGGGCTGGAGCGAGTGGAAGGAGAAGGCGAGGGAAGAGAGTGAGGGGTCTAGGCGAGATCAGCAGCCGGCTGACGACTGAGAATGAGTGATGAGACTAACAGAGCGGTGCAAGCACCTACACATGCTGCGACAGCCGTGATCTATGGAGCCGATGCCAGTGGCATCCATAAGAAGCAAAGGAGGACCTCAAACCATCAAACTCACTCACGGTCAGCATGACCCACTCTAAAGGCCAGCACCTTTACTGAAGTCCCACAGCACTCTTCACGTCACACACAAAGCCCATCTTTAAACCATGCTCATCTAAACGACGGTAATATGCTTGTACAAGTAAAAGCTCCAGACAGCATAACTTTATGTTTACTTGCTCGCTGTAGTTTCTAATACACTGTGAAGGCCCTATTCGGTCAGCGGGGGAGCAGAGGATGGAGTGAAAACATGGCTGTGCAGGAGAAGTCTGACAACATTGTTTCACACTTAGTAGAGTAATTAACTTGGAGCCAATTAAAACAAGGAGCAGAGCTGCTGAGGTGACACTGACACACAGCAAACCCAGGAGAGCCACGCTTTGCCAAAAACAGACTATTTTTAAGAGCTATTGAGTGTAACCACAGGAAGCTAAAATACAATTTAATAATTATTTGTTGTGCGCTGTTGTAAAGACATTTTCTGACATATCAGCTCTGTGTCGTTATAAAATATACGAGCGAGTGCATCAAGATTTGTCACTTTGGATTGAAGCCAAAACATAGCGTTTCATCGTTGTTCACCAATCCAACCAAACAAAGCAACGTAACTCTCTAAAAAAAACGTTTCTAACACAACTATATTAAAGCCAAGTCCAGGTGCAAACTATTGTTTCCAGTTAAAAAATATTCTGAAGGGAAGAGTCTGGAAATCCAGTATTCTCTGCACAACAGCGGTCTCTCATGGCTGAATGTTCTGAAAATATCCAATTTAGCTCAAGAGCAGAGCAGAATCCTTAGAGATGTTCTTATTCAAAGCTTAGTTTCCAACAACAACACAGATTTTCTGTATACAGTGCAGTGGAGTGAACATGCTGCAGTACCACAGAGACCACATGTGAAATTCACAATATTGTTGTGATGGGAGACTCACATTTGTGGGTTTGTTTGTGTGAAGGGACTGGACGCGCTGCCAGCAGCTGCAGAGGTGACAGAGGAGACGCCTGGCTGAGGCTCCACGCACTGTCACTCTCCGACTTCTTTAAACATCTCTCCCTCCAACCACACGCCCTTTCCCGCTCACCAACACACGCTCTGGCCACCGAGAAGAGCCAAGGACGCCTAATGCAATTAGCACCCCTCTGAGCACTTTTGTGTTGATGAATAGAGGTGGCCTGGTAGGCCACTAGGCAGCTCACCACAGTTCCCGCGCTGCAGGCTCTTAATATACAAGCGGCACATGTGACGTCAGAGGCGGCCACTGCTCTGTTTTGGACATCATTCTAAACAGACACTAGTTTTCTAAATCATATGCCCAATGTGACGTCACTGAGGCTCCGGACGAGTGGTGAGAACACAAGGTATAATGTGCATTATAAAGCTGTATTATTTATTACTAACATAATTAATAACTAAGGAACACAAGAAACATCAAGTAGTAAAGCCAAATATGTTTGTGCTAAAGGTGAGGCTTAGTCGAATCATGTGAACTGAAAGACTGACAAGGAGAATATTAATGGCAGTTTAAAGCAAAGATTGTTTTTTTTAAAGAGTGGAAACAAAGATGACACTACCATTGTGATGGGACAAATGACTGCACATGCTACACACATGCAGCTAACCTGTTTGAGATCAGAGCGAACACGTCTGTCAGAACAGACAGGAGTGTGTCACACTCATTTGGTGATTTTCCTGCTGTGCACTGGAGTCCAGTTCAAATGAGCTCAGGCCGGAGCGGCAGTAAGCTGTGAGTGATGCAGTCATTGTGACAGCTTCAAGTATCACATTAAAATGGGTGTCAATGACCCGGGGCCACACTTTTGGACATGAGGAGGGGCAGAGGAATTAACTCCTCACTGCTTGGTAATTGCCTGCTGTAATAGAAACAAACAGGATTCGGCCTTCCCCTGGCTGATCCCTCTATTCACTGAATGCTCTCTTCCACTTTGACCACTCGCGGCATGCTGGGCTGGTTTAAGAGGCTCTGAGCGGTGGGTGAGGGACATTGTCTCAAACTCCAGCCATTTCCTGCAGATCAGTGGGGGTAAGAGCCCAGTGCAGTGTGGGGGGAGGAGTGTTTTACAATTCAGGGTGGGGGAGTCGTTTCAAGTCCATAAGCCCTCTTTTTGCCTTTGTTCCTTAGTGGCCAAGTTCTCACTCTGGGGAGCACGGAGTGTGACTCGATTTCACACACCAGGTTGGCAGGGTGACAGGAATGAAAGTAACGCAGCTAATAACATTCAGGAAGAGGGAAGAGCTCACTCAAAGGTGCACAGAGTGGTTAACTTGTAGCTGTTACTTATCACTCGAAACACCAGAGCAAAGAATGAGGTGAGACAATCAGGTAGCTGTCAAAACACAGCTCAGAACATTTTGATTTCAAGCCCCATGTCACTTCATCTACTGTGCACAAGATCAAAGCAAAAGCAACAACATTGAGATGGATGATTTTAGATGTCATCGCATCAAGCAACATCCTTTTAGTGAGGAGTAAAAGTGTGATTGCTACGAGGAAACGAGGAATAGTAGTTTGGAGATATTTTCAGAGGAATAAAACAGGCTTCTGAAATAAAAAATACAAAACATACCTGATCCACCAAACTGACTGCTGGCAAGAGTCATTGGCCTGTTCTTTCCGTTGGCAACTGGTGGGGCAAACATCTAAGAGACAAAAAACACACACACCATAAATAAAATTGTAGCAGCCACAAAAAGAAAATAAAGGCAACATGTAACATGCAACACAGATATGTGCCAACAAAAGAACATAATGTTGTCCACCGTCTACAACAAAATTTGCTATAATGACGGGCAAATGCCACCGATGCTTTGTGTATAATTGTGTTTTTTCTCCAACTGAAGTCAAAATGAAAAACCATTTTGGAAGTGGGACACGACCAACAACACAATCTGCAACACAGTTAAGTAGAAAGATATCTGTCCAATAACTGAACCTCGCACCATCGTTCCTTCTATGAGATTGGTCTTTATTGTCCACACTGACACTTTTCTGACCAGCAAATAAACAAAGGGAAAAGATACAGTGCATTCAATGCTTTACTGTTTGAGCAGTTATCAATGTTAAATTTAGGATGAACATCTGCTGATGGAAATTGGCAGCAGATCAATCTGACTGAGCATTTCTAACACAAACCCCAGTGTCTAATGAGGACCGCCCACAAGCTCCGCCACAACAAGAACCATTTACCCGAGATTCAGACTATAGAGCTCGAAGGCCAATATTCAGCTTAAGCAGAGCTTCAGTCTTTAACTGGGGTCCAGCATAAGATTTACAGTGTTTTACCCATGTAACAATCACATTGGAGTAAACAATGTTGCAGTTTAAAACAAAATGTATGTAAATGTACTAATTCAGAGATCTATATTTCAAAATGGAAAAAGAAAATCAACCTAACAATCCTGTCAGCAGCAAATTATGCAGAGTAAAAGAAAGCCATTTCCAAATGTGTATTTGACCATAAACATAGTTTGTGTTCGTCTTCATTGCTTTGTTATTGTATGGCCTTTATGTTCATTTGAAGAAAGATAAATTTTAACCTTCATCTAAGGTTAGCACAATCACCACCAATCACAAGTGCAGCTACAAGAACGAAGGCCAAAAATAACACAATGAAAACGAATGACACTGGTTGTGCCCCTTGACTCCCCCTCTCCCCTTTAGCCCCATTTTTGCCCACCTATCACCTCCCAATCTCCACAATCTTTGTCCCAATCTTACCGCGCTGAAATCCAGGAGGTCGCTTAGTTCCTTGTCTGTTCCAACTGCAGCCATTCTTTGCTGCTGCTCGCTCATAACCCTTAGCCTCTAATAAACCCTAGGAGAGAAAATGTGCGTACAGGCTTTAGTGGCTTTGACAAGAGCAAAAGTGGTACAAGCAGCAAGTAATGTTTAAAATCAGTCTGGCAGATTTTTTTTTTTATAAAAAATTAAACAAATACAAATCGTAAAATTTAAGTTTTTGTTTGTGTTGTTGATAGCACAGACTCTGGCAAAACAAAGTGTGGGTCAATGCATTAGGCCTTGTCCCACCCCAAACACTTAAAATTGTCAGTGACTCAAGCTGGAGGAGGGGAAGACACAACCATGAAATAAGCATGCGCTTTCAAATGATCACCAGTAACATTGTTCTTGATTTTACACAAGAAATTTTGCTTCATTGGTATAGAAAAGAAAATACTTTAATGATTATGGACGTAACTGGGACTATTGTTAGCCGACGGAAATGAGGGTGAAAGGCTAATGACTGTATGTAACATGTCATTAACAAATTACCATATGTCAACTCCAAAAATCCTTGTCAAATGACAGTGAGAATGAACACGGATTTACCCTGTGTTTTGCATTCCAGCGTGGGCCTAGGGCGCTGAGAGCTGCCTCTCCAGAACTCACAGGAAACGACGATGAGGAGGAACAGAGGCACTCGGACACCAACAGGTGGTGTACTTTTACAGCCTCTTTGAAATATACTAGACAGCAACCAATATTATTAAAAACATACTATAATCTGCAGTGAGCAATTTATAACATTAAATGGCCAGAATCACTACATGTAAACATTTTTCACCTCAAAGGCCTATTGCTTTAGTCAAGTCACTTCCTTGGACAAACTAAGGGGAGCAGTTGTCAATCATAAACAATTAAACACACATACAAAATAACCCATTCCTCGTGTCCACAGCATGTGAGGTGTAGTATAACAAAATGGCATCTCCAGCTTCTGGTGGATCAATATTTGAGGCCAGCAGATTAGGAGTCTTTATGTGACCAAGCACCAGCAGAAAAAACAGCCTAACCACTGAGGGCCCCAACTTCTACTTTAACTTTTGTAACAACAAAAACTGAAAAAGTAGCAGAGGCAGAAGATGTTTGAGCAGTTGTTCTTGTACTGTAATAAAAGAATAGGCCTAAAAGGCCTCTTGTGTGAGGTGCTCTCTCATAACAGTTTAGGTCATTAGTGTGTAGCCTCCACAAAAACTGGACTTTTAGAATTGCAATTCATATAATACTGAAAGATAATAATATGTAACAAACTGCTGCTAAATAAATTCATTGCTATAGGCATTAGGCTATTTGACGACGCTGGCAAAGCCAAATGTGCTGCTTATAACCATTTGTTTATGCCCTGGCCCATTTACAGTTAGCTCTGAAGTGAAATCAACAAATGCGCAAAACTGGAGCATTGCGATTTAGGACAAAGCAGAAAAGTTCGTGCAACTGTCCTTTCTATCACATGTTGGGGTTCAGATCGTGCATTTTGAGTTCAGTGGAAAAGATGGTGGGGGTGGGAGCAAGAGGAATTTCCTGCCAAATGTGCAATAAAATTAAGTCTAGCTGGTGGCCAGACACATCCATAAAGGGATGTTTAAAGGCCACAGTCGTGTTTATTGAAAGTTTGTTTCCCCCTCAATAGCATGCTAAGCTACATGTAGCCAAGACCCACAACACTAACTACAACCAAAATGCGACACTTGCGACGATATTTTACATTTTACACAACATGCAACACAAACAACTGAGGTACACGGTACACGCGAATGTACTGGGTTGGGAATGGGTAAAACATATTATTGGGGTGTTCGCAGAACAAAGGAGTAATTTCCTCCGTGGTCGATGAGCGGAGACCATCACACACTTGGCTCGCCACCTCAATCCAGACAAAAACTTAATACGTCCCCCGCTTTGACCACACATTCCCCAAAACTTTTCAAAAAACGCAGGCAAATCACCCCGCAGAGTATTTGCGCAACAACACAAACATATCGAGTTAAAGAGCGCAGTTTACCTCAGTCCAAACGTGTGGTATCCAACAGTAAAAAGAAAAACCAAGTCTCCAATCGGGAAAAACATAAAACTTGAAGAGAATTTCGACCTCAGTGCCTGAAACGCATTGAGGCACAGTGGACGTCTTCCTTTTGTCCCGGTAAGCCCGCTGTTCACGCTGCGCCCACGTGTTTGCTTCAGTGTAACAAGTCTATGTGCAAACAAATCTATTATAGTAACTAATCTCACGTCTTCTCTTTTTGTTGTTACAACTGAGATGATTTCATTCTTCTCGTAGACATCTTCACCACCTCCGTCCACATTGTCAGACGCAACAACGTATCCCTCCGCCCAAAGTGAGGGCCTCAACGCCAGCGGTATCCGATTTCAAACGCCTTTGAGAGATTGTCCGGATCGACAAAGAACAGAATGCCG
Organism: Gobius niger; assembly: GCF_951799975.1. Classification (NCBI taxonomy): domain Eukaryota; kingdom Metazoa; phylum Chordata; class Actinopteri; order Gobiiformes; family Gobiidae; genus Gobius; species Gobius niger. Next base: position 16,423,551 of record NC_136868.1, read on the forward strand.
TGGGTATGTGTTGCAGTTGTTTATGCGACGAAAGAACCTAAATGTGGGGGTACGCTCTGTTAAAGGCAAAGGAAATCCATAAAATGCAAGCGCGCGTCGAGCACTATGTTCTACCGCGGAAGCCTATCGTAAGAAAGTTACCTGCGATTACACAGCAGCAGCTCGACGAGATGGCACGATAAATGCGAACGAGTGCAGCCAATGGCAAAGCATGCCCGGTTAGTGGACAGCGCCAAGGCCCAATAAATGCGTGGAAATGGCTTCTATTCCCGCCTTCTTCTTGACGCTCACTTTCCCTGTGTATTCGGGGAGGCTGGCTGAGGGGCTCCGACATGCCCGCTGACATCATTTTATTCTTTTGGTTGCAGGGCACGCTCCTTTCCTTTCATGTTCCACGAATGACAACAGCGGGCTGCGTTGCAACATTTGTGGCTGCGGTGTAGACCAAACTAATTGCATCGTCTGGGTGCCTAGATCTCGTTCCTACTTTGGATGCTTTTTTGTTGTTGTTGTTGTTGTTGTTGTTTGTTTTTGTATTACTTTACAGGCTGCACAAATACTACCGAGTTACTCTTTACTTAACAATTCTTGAAAAACTAAGGCATTTTATATTTTTTTCAGTTGTGTGTGTGCTTTTTCCTTTTCCCCCCCCCCTTTTTTTTTTTTTTTTTCTAAAGATGCTGGCAACCATCAGATCAACAGACCCTGCTCCAGAGTGTAGAGTGAATGGAGAGGGGAAGCTATAGGGCTCTTATGTAGTCCTCTCTGAGTGTTTCAGAAGAAATCTCTATCACAAAAAGACTAAACTGCGTTGGTCACGTGCCAAACATATATCTTAGGTCATCGCATTAGAGTTCACATAAGTGTTACCATTGACTTCACAAAAAGATGTGAAACAATAGTCTATATATAGTCTACAGGTGCATTGTTGGCCACAAAGTATATATTAAAAATAACCCTTAGATGCTGGAATGTGCTGGTCCTCAAAGGCAAAATATGCTCCATAGAAGTGCATGTAGGTGTTAGACAGCTGTTGTTTTAACCTGAGGGCACAGCTTGTCAAAGAAAAAGGAAGTTCCAATGACCTCTCTTTGTTTCCTGTCAACAAACTACAAAATAATTGAGCACAGGTCCTTTATTTTCTTTCTTTTTTTTCCAATACCCACTACTAAATAAATGTACAATATATACATTAGCCACCATACAGTTAGCCTATTATGGTGAATGCCTATAAGCCATACTTGGAAGACATATGGGACCTATTGTCTCACACTTCAATGCTCCATAGGCTGATATCATCATGCACTGACCTGACCAATTGAACAAACAAATAAGTAAAAAAAAAAAGAAAAAAAATCTAAATAAGCTTAGCCATCACCCTATTGTTCCCTCATACCTGGAGTTATTCTCTTTAATTTATGCATATGTGAGTTTTAGGTCTTTTTTTCTTTTGTCACAACAGCACAAAACGTCCCTACCTGCTGACGTCATGAAGTTGTTTTTTTCTTTTTTAAGTGCAGATATCTTCATTCGAAGCATTTGATCATTTCAGCGCACAATGCCCGGGATCCATCTCCAGATCTGCTGCCAGGATTTTGAGCGGGGCGCAGAGCCATTACGCTTCATTGGGGAGTAAAGTTGATTTTTAGGACCCTCTTGATATGAGGCCAGAGCATTAGTATTCACCCCAACATTGTGCCATTTCATAAGTTATCAAATATATGCCCAATGCTAACATGTCAAAAACCATCAGCTACTTTCTGAACAAGCTCCAACAAGTACCTTTAATACTGGCTCCATAGCACTGTTTTACACTCTTCATGGTGTAAAAGCTTAAACGCCGCATTCTTAAAGAACTGGGTCTGTCGGTTTGCGACTGCGAAGTTTGCTGTCAATAGGACATATAGGTAAATAATCCATTGGGTGTCCCCCTGGGTAAAAGAAAAGCCTCTGCACAGAACGTTAATTAGTCTCACTCACGGACTGTCTTAGGAATGTAATGGGGTTAGAGCAGGGAAGCTGCGTACACACGGGCCATAAATACCAACACAAACACCTCGAAATATACTATAATATATAATATGACAAAATATTTTAAAGCACTTTTTTACTCATCATATCGTGCAAAATATACGTCAGAAAAATATACGTCTAAACCTTGTCTATTAAATACATTTTTCACAGAATTTTCTATAGACTTACTGATTATTCTTTATGGATTAAAAAAAAAAATAGTTGTAGTTTTCTAATCTTAATCACTACACGTTTTTTTCAAGTGCTTTTTTCTGAACTAGAATGAATCGTTTTGTTCCCTTCACCGAGAGACTTGACATCTGTATTTAAAGTAAAGCCTACTTATTCTCATTAATATAATAGTCATCGATCAAACATTAACATCATTCGTTTCCCAACATTTCTGTTTTCCAGACATTGCTGCGAAGGAACGTATGTATCAAAAGATAAAAATTTAAACAGGTGGAAACATCTGTCAGGGAAAATGATTATTTTAGACACAGAAAAATCCCTCATATTCTCACTTTTTCCAGAAGACGTTAAGCTTCGGGTAAGAATGCTGTTGTCAGTATTAGCAATGAGGCTTGTAAGCCCTCCAAGTAGTTTGTAGTAACAGCTGGGTCTGACATGGAGTGCATGTACAAGGGCAGCCAGGCTGAAGAGAGGGAGGGAGGGACGGCAGAAAAAGAATAAAAACACACTATACTTCAGCCGCCACACACTGAGTGCATCTAACGGACACAAAAGCCTAAACTGTTATGCAAATCAGTTGTGCAACAGTAAGCTGAAAAGAAAGTACAATAGACATGATTTTATAATTGAAGTCATGTTCCAGTTACACCACTTTTTGACACTGTAAAGGCGTATTCAGAATGGACATTTGTCACATTGATTTTTCACTGTACCCTCCATTTTGCCTTGTTTGAAATAAGAATTTGTGAGAACAAAGGACAGCGGCCTTCTGGAGCAGAGCGAGCTGTTAGGATAAAAAGATGTTGCTTTGCAGTGTAACTCTGGGTAATGCGCCACATGGTAACCTCAAAACCTACTGCATCATTATTCTGCCCGGACAAAACAAAAACAACTAACCATGTCATGTATAATGTGGACATACGTTCACATCACAATGGACATGGGTGCAGAGCTGGGAGGGACACTGTCGCACATGCCCTCAGTGGTTCCTTCGAGCCATTCCCAGCTCCATATCTGTAATTAACGACAGATGCACATAGAAAATTAGCATATGTTTGGCACATTGGTGCTAATCGGTCATATTTGTGCATATTAATGAAATATCTATTTATGTACACACACTTTGGGTTACATAAATTTATGTAGACACATCAATTCACATAGAAAGCAGTGTCAGTGTGAAATAACGTCTGCAGTAAAATATAGTGAAATATATAATTATTGTAATAATTAATTATTTGATACAACAAATATGCAAAACACAATCACACTATATTAATCTAAAAGGCCTTTTATCAACCACAAAGAAAATAGCAGGATGTGAGTTAAAAGCAGTCACACATAGTCATTATTGTCCTAAAATCTAATCTGAAACAACATATATTAGTCTTTTATCTGATGACTTATTTTTCATTGACTTTTTATGGAGCACAATTTTGGCCTTTACACTTCAGGTTTAAGCTTAAAATCAGTAGATGAACCTGATAGATTAATATCGAGCTTGTCTTTCTGATGACACAATGCAGTTTTTAAATTATTGAATTATCTTGCAAACATGGCTTGACCAGAATCTAATTTACATTGTCCTATAATAAAAATGTGGTAAAAGGTTTTAATCATTCGAGTTGCAAAACTTCTCTTTGAAAGGCCAATATTTCAGTCTTCTCTCAAAATGATAATGCTACCGGACATTTAAAAAAAAAGAGTACGCTGTGAAGGAAATCTCACATCTACAGTGTATGATGAGTCAGTTTTATATTTGACAGATACACTGGTCTATTATGTTGTTTTATTATTAAACATTATCATTGAGATTACACCGCTTTGCCAGACACCCCGTAGATCGTTTATTCATTAATATGTCTGTAATTGCTTTTAAGAGCCTTCTTTTTGTCTTTTTACAGTGCTGTAACAATTTATAATTTTATGGCTGGTAATTACAGAGTAAACCTGTTTTGCGTTCTATATTAAATCTATTATTTCTATAATTGTAACCCAATTAATTGTGCTCTGAAAAAGTGTTCCATTAGTGCCATAGCTACCTGTCTCTACACTGTCACATGCTATATACATATTTAGCACTCAATGGCATCCTCTTCTGCGCGTGTGAAACCAGCCATGCACGCGTAAGCTGCATCACTGGGTTATATCACACCGCACACATACTACACAGGATGATTTGGCCGTAAAGACACACCGTGATCATGGTTGAGGCAAGCTGCTCACCTCGCTCCATACTGCGCCCCACACAGCCTGTAATAGTAGAGGCTTAGGTTTGGGTGGGGGAAGGGCAGAGGTGCACACAGGTTTCTGATCAGACAAGGGAGAGAAGAAGAAGAAGAAAAAGAAAACTAGGCCAAGACCAAAAAGAATCCCCCCCTTCCTCACTTGACTCCCCCTAAACACTTCCGTTCACAGCTGCAAAGGCAAATGCCTGAATGTTATCAACGGCGAAGTAACAAAGTGATTTTGGCCAACACAACACATGTATTTGGAGGTTTCTCATAGTCGAGCTATGATTCATGCTTCCTTGCCCCTTTGGAAGCTGTCCTCCAATGAGAGTCAGAGGCTGGGGGTAGGAGGGGATAGATTGATAGTGTTGGCCGAGTGCCCATGCTCCGAGTCTATCTATGCTGAAGGGGAGGAGACAGGAGTGGATCTATGTGTTGTACTTTCTGTGCTTGTGATAAACTCCAAGCATTCACCCCCCATTACAGCTGGCCTGGCACAAAACACCCAACGTGCACCGAGTCCAAACAAAGTGCTGCGAGAAGGCAACAATGAACAACTTTATCAGCAAAACTTAGGAACTATCATTTCGGACACTACAAAAGTTTACCTTAGACATAGACAGCAGACTGCAATCAAATGTTCTTCTGAGTTACGGCAGGCCAAAGGGGTTTAGGCTCTTGTTGACGCTTACTATGCCGAAACGTTCTAACACAATAAAAATGGGGTGAAGGCATAAAGTAAGGTTCGGTTGTTGCGTGTGTGCATGCTATGACTCAATAACAATGTAGCATCTGAGAAAATAATCACAAGCTGTTCTTTATAGTGCAGTAATAGCATGGTAATAAGCTTCCAATAGCACGGGAAAGGGGGGTAACGAAGTTGTAATGCATTTCGCAGCCTTGTTTACATTTTATTACCAACAAAATGCTTATCATATTTCTGGTCATTTACAGTGTATTCTCGGTCAGAGTTACGGTGATCAGCTTACAATGAAATAAAGTAGAAGGACATGTGTGTGACCTTTGTCCTGAGTAATGTGCTATTACCATGAGAGTTATAACATGGCAGGTAGTTATGCTATACAGAAGTACATTTGCACCACTCATTTCAATGTGTGTGGCATTATTAACAGACGATGAAGTTAACGTCTTATATTGAGAAGCATAAAAAACTAAAAAGTTGTGAATCAATGTACTTTACAAACATACACATTAAATGACATACCAGTCTGTCATTTAAAACTCCCCGGGATATACTTTGGACATAAAGCTGGGATTGAATGCCATGAAGAGTGGTGTAATCCCACAAAATCTCCTTCCACCAAATGAAGAGAAGCCGAACAATAATAGAGTGAATTCTTTAACAGTAAAACCATGAAAATGTCCAAAAGGCTATGCAATAATTGGGAAGAGGAGCAATAGTGTTGGATAAAGCCAGGGCAGCATATCTGCATGTGAACAACTCTCAAAAGAGAAAAGTTAAAGAGGCACCATTGATCAAGCCATGCTAACTTTACACATCCTCAAAATGAGAGGATTGGATGAAAATAGAGTGCTTTCCCTCTCATCTCTAACTGTAATTCTCACAGAGTGCAAAAGAAAATGAGTTTGAGGGATTGTTCATGACATTAATCCTCCCAAACACTACAGTTTGAGACAGGATCCAATTTAGACAGACAAGCACGACGCAAATCAACAATCTATTTACAAAAGGAAAAACTAAATCAACATCGCTTTTGGCTTTTGTCTACTCTCATTTGACAATGGCTTTTGTGGATGGCGTTCTTCCTCTGTTCTTTCTCAGGGTGGTTTTATGGGATCCCTCCCTGCCATCTTGTATTCCCATTATTGTGCATTTGTATGGGTGCCCCTGTTCTGCCAACCACGCTTCAGGTACAGTGAACAGAGTCACGGCTCTCTGTTTACAAAACTGGGCAACTGAGAAGTCCATCTCCGAGGCTTTTGATGGATGCAGACGTGAAGAATGGAAAGGTGCATACACTTTTAGAGCCAGCAGTGTCAAAGATATTATCAACTAAATCTCCAAATCAGAAAATAACACTGTGCCGTTTTATTAAAGTGAGGGCTTGCACAAAAAAAAGAAAAAAGAAAAGGAAAAAAAAATCATATGATAACAATCAGATCAGGAGCTGAACTGCCTCTAAATCAATTGAAGTAGGCATGTCAGGGCTGCCCAGGACAGGAGGGGAGAGCAGATAGATGTGGGGCTGTGTGGGGGAGGGAGAGATTGTTGGTGTCGTGGGAGCACTGCAACAACAATAACAGCAGTGTGTGCATGTGTGTTTGTGAGACTGACACAGTGAATGAGCGGCACTGGAAGTGGGGATGTGTTATGGCTCACACAAGTGATGAAATGACATCTCCTTTACTTCAGCACACAGCTGCTATTGCAGCAAAGAACACACTGTTAAGATATCTGACCTTCTATTTTCTCTGCAGCTCCTGGTCAGAAGTGTCTGCCTGCCTGTCATGTCCTCCTCTAATTAGCTAAACCTTCACAATGACCACACTGTGTCCAACACAGACACATATCTGTCTGCTGACAGCAACCTCCACACCGATCTGCATCACATTCACATGCAGGGAATAAGCTCAATACAGAGACACATTTACACACACACACACACAAAAACTATTTGATTTTGTTTTTAACCTTCGACAACTCTCTCTGGGAATGACTCTCGTTTCTACATAAAGGACATAAACAAATGAATGTTTCAGTAGCGCACACACAGAAGAGAGTACAGGTAATGTTCATATAGTAAAATATTTGGATAAAGATTCTCTTTTTGTTGTTTTCCAAATTTCTTTCATCTTTTTCTGCTCCCCTCCCCCCTTTCTTTGCAGATTAGAATTCATTAGCAATCAAAGAGCCTCCAGAGAGCTCCAGCTCTTAATTACCTTCTCATTTGCATTTTTGCATATTAATGACTGCAGGGTTTTGGTTAGGTTTTTGCCGCAGTGGTTTAAAGGCACCTCAGTCCCTGTTCTCCGGGGAGAAGCAGAGATAGCCGCAGGCGAGGCTCCAAGCCTGGCCGCTCCTCCTCTCTCCTCCCTGAGCTGGACGCTGCCAGGGGACAAGAGGAGCGGGGGGCAGTTGGCCAGGGGCATCTGAAGCGCGCTCAGTGAGCTTGGGGGGCTGCAGGGTGCACAGGTGAAAGGTCAATGTCCCTTATCAACATAAGAAAGAACACATGTCTCCAGTGCTGCCTAATTATTGTCATATTGAGCAGTTTAGGCACCTGATCGGGACAAAATGCACCCCAGGAGGAACTGAAATCTATACTGCAGAGACACCTCACGTGGGTTTACTGAGGATGAAGCTAGTTTAGATGAAACTCATGTCCCAGTGCGCGCAGAGGAAGGGGTCTTTTTATATCCCTTGAGAAAGGTGTGTGTGAGTGAGATGGAGCCTATTGTGTGGTTTGTTTTACGTTCACGCAGCCTGTGTTCTTGTGAGCAGAGTAACACGCTCATTTATTGCGCTGCTCCATGTGTGTGCAATATAGCACATATAGACACTTACACCGACATGTGAACTGTGCGTTTTGCAGTATAGCACTCGTGTGTACATTTGGGCACATACTGAGAAGTGAATAATTCCTCGGGAGACGGCAGACAACAGCTCCCAGGCATGTTGTAGCCCCTGAAGGGTTGCTGTTCCTCTTATCCAATATGTTTTGACTGCAACAGGGGTGTCTGAACATGGAAAATAACAGCTATCCCACTGCGTTTTAGACACCACAAACACAACAATTAATGATTTGGAGCCTGAAGACATCTGCCCAACTGGTTCCCCATTATAGAATACCTTTTCACAGAGGTTCCAAAATCATAGCATTTGCTTTTTTTATTTTTGTAGGATTCACATGCTTTAGAATACATTTTGCAATGATTTGTTTTCCCTCATTAGGATAGTCTTGTCAATTTCATAGAATTAGTTTCCTTTGCTTTTAAATGTTTATAGATGAATCAAAACTTAAAAAATTGTGTGTATTTGATATTTAATGATATTTATCCCAGATAAGCCTACATGTTTTAAGCCAAGTTTAAACCAACATGCCAAAGAGACAATGATACGAGTACAACAATATACATAATATTAATATAATAGTATAATATATAATATAATAACATGAGAACATTATTATCACGGCTGTATTGATATAATCACAGCCTACTTGATAACATTTTGAAAGTAGCAGTTATGGCCAGTCAGATGATCTGGGCTGATTTCTCACCACATGTCCGTGTGTATGTTGGGCCAGACTTTTGGAAGCCTGTATTGATATTGATAATAAATCACGTTTGTAATCTGTTGTAATCTAAAGAAGAAGAACAAAGAAGACATGATACTGCTGCATTCCACATTATACATTTGTGTCTCATGGTGGATCCCTGAAAGCATCCTGCTCAGAGTGGGCTTAAGTCGACTTAACTGCCATTAGTGAAGCTTTATAACGGCGTGTACGCGTGTGCGTGCGCACGGCGCGTGGGTGTGTGCGCGTGTGTGTGGAGGGGTCCGGGACTGCAGCTCTGTGTGGGCTGTTGGGGTGGGGTTAATGAGCTGTTCGATGACCTCTGTCACCCCAAAGGACCGCCTCAGGGAGGGATAGAGACAAACAGGAAGACCGGGTGACAACAGGCTTGTGGTTTGTTGTCACCCATCCTCGATCTGCCCCAGTACCTGTGTATGCGAGGGAAAGAAGTACAAAAAGATACATGAAATCATACGGCAGTCAGTCATGTTGCTATTAATTCAAGTAGTTATTTAGTCTTCTTTTTTTCTAACAACACACTTAGATTTATTTTATATATAGCTATATATAGGCCTAACATATATTATTTGCATTATTATTATTTTTAAATTATGCTATAAATAGCATAATTTGCTATCACAAAATGAAACAGCTATTCAAAAATATTTAGACAATTACAAGAAAACCTCAATAAAAAAAACATTGATGTGTGGCCAAACCATATTCCCGGCCTGAACCGTCTGTTAAAGCGATCAAAACAGGGAGTACACTGCCACCTCCTGGCAGCTCTGTGGAATTGAACAAACATAAATTAGGAAGGGCTACTGTGTGGTAAGACTTCTTGAATATGTTAGAAATTAGAGTGGCAACAGGGATAAAATAGTCTTCTAAATGACGTTTATTCTCGTAACACAATGTATTAGGGATATGCATCTGTGATCTTGAAAAGTCAAAGCAAAGGTTCGCAAACTGTGGTCCAGGTACCAGTGGCTGTACATGGTCTGCTTTAGGTGGTACACAGGCTCCTCTGCAGCTTTGAATTTGAATTCAAAATCAATTTTTTTTTATCCATTGGGAACTTCACTTGCAGAGGAAGGGCCAGTACGGGCACAATAAAAACAGCGCATGCACAGACATACAGCACAACTATCAACATATACTATAATAAAGACATTAAAACATTATTCATCCTAGCTACTTTGTTCATGGTTTAGTCACATTATAGACCTAGTTCAATCCTGTTATGCCTGGCAAAGTGAAGTTAGATCTTTAATTCTAGTGGTGCTCAGAGAATCAAATATTTTTGGTCTCTGGTTAAATTTGTAAACCCTAAATTCAGATTAAGATCAAGTTCATCAACTTTTTCCACTATTATTGTTACACTGGTGTGAATATTTATAGATATGCCCCAATAGAGTTTTCATTGATGTTTTATCTGTAATTTGACACTTTTTGACCCTGTGCACCATTTGGCTGTTGTAATGCGCTATACAAATAACTGATCGTGTTGATCTGTGTGTGCGCTGTAAAAAAGGATAATTTTTATTTTCTAAATAATAGTAACAATGCATTAGTGTTATAGCACCAAGGGTTTGAATGTGCCACAACTTTGATTCTCTGTGTGGGATTTACATGGGGTAGAGTTGACAATAAAGCTAGTTGAACTGAATTTTAGACTATTGTGAATTAATGCCTATATCATCAGCTGTGTATGGAAGAAACATTTGAGCATATAATAAACACTGTCCATATGTTTTTACAACCATTGTTTTTAATAGAAAGATTTCATATTCTTTAAACCAGACAACCAGATGCCAGACATGTTTGAATATATTAAAAAAAGAAAAACAGAACAAAATGACACAAAATGGAATTACATGGTTTAGACAGCGGATTTAGTGGTCGCGTATACAAGTCCTTTTTGTTGCCAAAAAGTGCAAATTCTCCCAAATCTCCTTTAGTCCCCTGCAGCTTTCAACATGTACGATCTGACAGAATTGTTAGTGGGAAATGTTACCAGAGCGGGTTTGTTTAAAAAGTTTTAGAAAGTCCGCACTGCGCTGCAGATTGCGAGTGCCAACCGTATTCTTCCACTTTATACCTCACTGTAATTCACCTAAGAGTTACTTTATGTTACTACCATTTACAAAAGTACAAGGTTTGTCATGATCTTTTAAAAATCACAAATTTAAATAAGACGCACAGTATAGTACAGTGAGTTCAGGTAGTATCCATACCACCTTATTTATTCCCATGTTATTTTTAATCTGATACCAAAAATGTTCAAAGTATGTTCATTATTCTAGGGTTATATAGGCTGTACCTTTCTCCATCGTGAGTAAAGAATGGAATTTACCACCAAAATAAACTTGTTGTACAGGGGCCCAATTTAGTCACGTTAAAAGTTGTGTTAATAGTTTTTCCAAAGCATTTTAAATGTCTGTTTTTAGTGCAGTATTGTAGGACAATTAGAGTTTTTTTTTTTTTAAAGCAAGGAATGGTATGAGTATCAGACAGGTACATAGTAAAAGAAAGAACATTTAAAGAGGTCTGAAAAGTTTCTTAACCATCCATAGTATCATGTCTGTCTCCCATACATTTGGCTTCTAAATCTGCATGGATCCTCGACCCAACCTTTCAGTACAGGGCGTTATTGCAGACAAGGATACTCTGCAGTGCATACACACACTGCATGTTTAACAGTCAGCTCAGATAGCCTTCTCAGAAAGCTTTGCAAATGTTTTTACAGGTTTATTATTCAAGACAAAAGGAGTCTCTCAATACAAGATTTAACAGCCTCCCTCTGACTAGATTAGAAGTGTTAGGAGACCCACCGCAGTGTGGATATGCGTCACAATTCATAAAGGTGACCATTTCTTTGAGTCCAAATAATGTGGCAGCATCAATCACCTTCATACAGACTCCACATATTCAAGTTTCTTACAAATCTAAACTTTTTTTTTTTTTTTTTGCATTTAAATAATTTGCAGTTAGAGAATGTTTACAAGAACAACAAAAACAATAGTGATAACCTTTAAATAAAAGCATACAATATTCAGGATGGCCTTTGACAAAGTGCTTTTAGTTACAATCGCAGAAGCTGAAAAAGGCAGTTGGACAGCGATACACTGGGCCTTTTGAAGTGTCTGTATGAGCGGTTCTCACACAGATGCAGTATGAGCAGGGCAGACGTATACGGCCTACATGAACGCATCGAATGTGTCTGCAGCCTCCAGCTCACCTGCCAACACGACAAACTGGGGATCACAGTATGAAGCTATGGAATGTTTCCTAAATGAGTGTAGGTGACTGCACACTGAAAAGGACGCCTTTTCTCTGTGTTCTTTCTCCTGTCGATTCGCTGGCTGGCCTGTGATCCCAGATCAAAGAGGCCACAGAACTACAAATCCAGAGAGAGAGAAGTGGCGGGAAATAAAGTCTGTGCTTTTCTAACTACAGCTTTTGAAATGTGACTTTTACAGGATTCTCCAGTGGCATCCTTCCTCCCAGCAAACATTTCTCAATCAATAGAGAAATATGCGGATCACAGCCACTGGATAAATAATATAGCTTTAACTTATGAGGGAAATAATGAGTTAAATATGTTTGTGAACAAGAAAGGCATAAACTTGGGGCATCGAGGCAAACAACACTGAGCAGACATCAAATCAAATGCATAGCAGTGTCTTTTCCACCTGAGAATTACATGGAAACAAAAGAGATCCATGTGGCGATCTCCTGTGTTTTACATTTGTTATCAAATGTATGACCCCCAAACACAAAACACATGTTGGTCAGTAAACAGTTGGTCACCAGCTCTGTCTTTAGTCATCCCTGAAATGTACAGCCTATAGCCCCAAAATCTAATCTCTAGATGTGCCAACCTTTGCATCCCCAGAGACAGAGAGACTCCAAGAGCAAACTGCCCCCACTTGGCAGAATGTGGCCAACAGACAGCTGCCGGCCCTCTGAAGGACCCAGGGCAGCCTGTGCGAGTGCCAGAGCCATGCTGTGCATAGTGCCGTCCTGCATATGCTGCACTCATCTTGCTGTGCATCTCAAGCTCAATGGAAAACACACAAAAACACAGTATCAGGTGTCCTGCAAGAGCTAAGCTAAGACTCCCGGTTTTGTCACCGTGCACCAAAGCTCTGTGACTTGGTGGTGGTTATTTTCAGTTATCACTGTCTGCTGCTGCCAGTTGTTCTTGTTTTGTGGCCTTAAAGATAGATTCATAAAGTGTTGATAAGAGCATTAGAAACCAAACACCAAGGTCAATTAAAAAACAACATCATGTACAATAAAGTTTGAGACATTCTGTGTAGCTGTGTCAAAGCAACCTTGGTCTGGGGCTGAGGCATTTGTGGAGCCACAAAGGCGACAGACTGTGGCTGCTCATTAATGTTTCCAAAGTAAAGCTTTATTGACTTAAACAATGTCAGTGCTGACTGTTTTTATTATTCCGTTTTGATCAATGACCTATGGTACAAATATTGGACAAAATGTGTAGTTTTGTGAGTAAGGCACACAGCAGCCTTTAATGTTGCAGCTTCCATTTGTGGGAGTGAGCCTCAGCCCCACACTGCACAATAGCACAGTCTGTATCAATACAAACACAGCTTAAAGCTGCTAAGAGACATCCACACAGCACCACACCGCTCCACTGATCAAACAGTTTTTCTTCTTTAACCCAGTCATGGTCAGTATAAATCACATTTAACCACTGATCTTTCTAATATTTGTCTATTTTTAAATCACCCAAAGTTTAAAAAGGCTGGACAGAATGTGTGGAAAGATAAACAATGACTGCACATTATGACTCAACACCAGGGACTTGCAGTGAGTTTTTGTTGATTATAATCTCTTCACTTGTAATAGAACAGACACTCTGTGAACCATTTAATCTGTTTAGCTTAAGATTCTTGTATGCTTTGGTATTGTTGAACATAAATTCTATGATTTTTCTTTGATTACGTTGCCAAAGGCGAGTGGATGGACTCTTTGTGAGACCACTCTGCTGTAAGCTGATGCTTGTTAGCAGGTGGCTCGAGGTCTCCTGGCCTCCTCCCATAAGCAGGACGAGGACAATAACATTAGTGCAAACTTTAGCTCTCTCAGCTTTAAGCACCAATTCCAGTGCTATCAGGCTTTGTATCCTTTACCCCACCCAAGCACCCAGTTGACCCACCCTCCTGGCACAGCAATCCACACCCTGACCCCCCACACGCATTCATGCACCCTTGTCATATTGTTAAAAATAAAAACAGCTGTAGCGCAACACGTCTTTAGGAAAACAAGAAACAACTGTACATCCTTACACCTCTGATTCTATCGTCCACAAGGACACAAAGAGCGATAGAAAGTAAACTCAAGTAGATATCTGACTCCACACACATTTCTGCATATATTCGAGAGAAGGGCGACTGCATGTGGCTTTATCTGCGAGGCCCAGTCTGGATAAATTATAAACATACTTTTAATACCTCTAGTCTACAGAAATCCTTACTATCTGCAATAGCTGGAGACAAAAGCTTTGGTTAATCAACACATGTAAGACTTTCTACAAAACAATATGGTCCAACAAAACAAAAATGGCTCAAAAAGTGCCAACAGGTGCTGTAAAATTAAAGACATGCAGAGACTAAAGGGTTTGTGTGACCCATACCAAGTACCGCATTCCCCACAGATCAAAGGGAAGCAGATCTTGCAATGGTCTGCCGCACTGTGCAAAAACCTCTATGTATATCATAACATCCAAGCAATATAGCTACTACACTCGCCTACCCGACGATGGCCAACAAGCTTAAAAAGACAAATTATGCAAATCTGGGCCCAGAGAGCTGTAAAGTAAACAAGCAACTGTTCAATGAGCTGTTTTACAATATAGTATTTTTGCTTCCGCGGTACCGTGGTCTATTATCACTGCAGCTCCTTTGAGATTGAGTGTAGTTATGAGAGGAGCTGGTGAACAGATGGGCTAGACATGAAGTTTGTTTATCCAAGCTTGTCCTGAGACCCTCCAGCCTGCCAGCCAGCAACGCATGCCTGTGCACACGCAAGGCAAGTGCGTGCAAAGTGCCCTTTCATTATTTCAACCTCCCTACTTTATATTAAGACATATAGATAACTGGTCCAGGTTTAGTATCTAGGTTCAAGTGCAATCAGTGGGAATAATTGTTTTTCAGGTCACAAACCCAACATTTATCTGAACTGGCTACTCTCTTACAGAGATTTCAACCATTCAGGCTTGAATTATTTGGCAGCTCGTCAACACAACCTGAACTAAACCAGTGCAGCGGTCGCATTCACCTGCCCATAAAGTGTGACTGATCTCGCTTGCAACTGGTTCATTTTAAAAGTACCCGTTTCCGTGACAAAAGCGCTCCCTCCTCAGTAACAAAGTGCATTCACCTGCTTTTCCATTAAGGTGCAACGGACTGATGGTCGAACTACAGCTCTACTAGAGACACAACAGAGTGGGGAATAACTATTCTCAAGGCCTCATATGTTCATTTGAACACAAATATGGGAAATTTGAATATAAAACAAAAATGTCTGTAATATGCACATTAGCTGTGGTATTTTCTCCTCACTCAGGGGTATACCTGGTCCCCATGCCTGCACATGTGTTTAAAGACAGAGAAAGTGGATCGGGCGGGCAGCTTAGGGTCATGTTTGAACAGGCCTTGTCTGACTCAGACAGTGATGATGTGGCCAGAGGGACCCTGCCTGCCACGCACACTCACATATGTACACACATGTAAATACAAAATGCAGTGGACCAGGCGTCATACCCACAGTAACATCAGGCTTTAATATAATAATGCCCCCTCCAGGCTGGTTCGGGGCATAAGAGGACTACAGAGGCAGAGAGAAAAGGCCTGATCTGATCCCCTTCCTGCCTGGAAACGTGGCTGAGCTGGGGGAGATTATTTTTTGGAATGCAACAGACATTGTGAGATCCCCTCCCTTCTCTGCGCCCCTCCCCCTCCACGAGCTGCAGCTGCACTCCGATTTGGCCTACCGACTTGGACAGGTATTTATTGCTCTCTTCATCATACAGGTTGCCTCACGGTTGTGTGGTCCCTAGGGCAAAAAAGATTGGGATAAGCATGATACATAACCCACCTCTCCTCCCTTCCCACCACCAGTCCACTTGCTTTAAATATACCACTGCTCTGTTGGATATCTTTAGTAAAGCTGTGCAAACATAGAAAAGGTGCTCGTCTATGTACTCATAGTACTCATAGTACTCTTTATAATTCTATCATTGGGGTTTCCTGCCATTCTCTTTACCAACTTTTGGTTAAATGCTACCCGCGCCTTGTCACACAAGGACAAAAAACTGCACAAAGTCAAGCACATTCACTCATTCAAGCTCCTTATTGGGTAGTAACTATACACAATGGGGACTTTTATCGAACATTCATACACTTAGCCTTGTTCACCCAAAAGCTACACTCTCTAAAGAAATATGACATCAAGCCTAAAAAGAAAAACCCGATTAGTAAGTACACCTCAGCATAAAGAGGGGACTCATGTCATATCAACACCTGCCATATATACATATCATTGTACAATTATAAAGTGTCAAGTACCCAAAGAAGTCAGCACAATAAAGAGAAACAAAATTAAGACAAAATTAAAATAAAAGAAATTATGAAATTGCAGGATTGTGAGGGATGAGAGGCAACATAGACAAGCCAACAAACAAATTGACGATGGTAGTGCTTTTAAACACAACCCTCCACCCTGCAACGAGCCCCCAGTGACGTGGATTCGACTCAATGCTAATTTGTTTTACAATAAGACAAATGATCAATTACATATTTTATGGAGTAAGTAACACTTCAAACATACCCTTTTCTGATTCTTTCTGGAACATTGAGTGAAAGTGAAAATTGTTGCATCAGATGTTTTTTTCTTTCTTGCATATGCCTTGTTGTGGCAATGTAGTTTCTATGGTAACTGTACATTTCAGACCAGCAAAAGAATAGAAAAGAGTTTTCACAGAGATTTGTCCTCGCTTCACCCGTACAGCAGCCAGAAGGTGCCTGACACCTTGCTTAGAGCTTTGAAGGCTTTGAGGACAAAACCAATAAAATCTAAATCAACTGCATAGTTGCTGAGTTTTTGTAATGAATATACATTTGCCTTAGTCTTTTAAGTGCCAATGTATAAAACCCCAAATATCATAAAGTCTACGGAATGACCCAGAAAGTGGACGTCATGGGTGTGAGATCTGAAGCGTTCTTGCTCTTCAACAGAAAACTCAAGTGCTTGCAAGACTATTCAATTTCTTAAAGAAACAAAAAATCATAATTCGATTTTCCGACACCCTGATTTGGTTTATAGAGGAATCTTTTGTTTTTGTTTTGTTTGTCTTTACGTGTTTCTCCTCTGTACACTCTGCCCTGTCTCACAGGGTGCAGAGTGACTGTGTCCAGCAGTGTGTCCTTGTGCCCTGTATTTTCAGGGCCCTGTGTCTCCTTCCGCCGGCTGCAGCAGGG
Organism: Gobius niger; assembly: GCF_951799975.1. Classification (NCBI taxonomy): domain Eukaryota; kingdom Metazoa; phylum Chordata; class Actinopteri; order Gobiiformes; family Gobiidae; genus Gobius; species Gobius niger. The sequence continues at coordinate 16,440,777 of NC_136868.1, forward strand.
GACTGTGTGCGTGGGCACTGCACTCCAGCTCTGCCACAGAGCTAGCCTCAGAGCGCCGCCGACCTCGGGGCCCATGAGGCCCCGCTCCAGTGTCCATGCTGGGACTAAGCAGGCTCACAGGGGCCTCCAGGTGATCAGGCTCTCGAACCCGAGGCTTTCGACCGCGGCGGGAGGGGATGCCGTTACAGCCGTCCTTCTTGAGGTGACGATGTAGATGATCCGAGCGAACAAAAGTCTTAAAGCAGCTGGAGCACTGGTAAGGCCGCAGGCCGGTGTGAACGCGCATGTGATTCTTCAGGTCGTAGTTGTGAGCGAAAGCTGCTCCACATTGCGTACAGAGGTAAGGCTTCTCTCCTGTATGCTTCCTCATGTGGACCTTGAGCTTGTCCTGCCTGAGAGACGAGATAAGAATATGATCCAACACAAACATACCAAAAGGTTTCATATAATCAGTGCTTCTAAGTTTACTTTAACTGTCTCAGTTCATCAATCAATCAATCAATCAATCAATCAATCAATCAATCAATCAATCAATCAATCAATCAATCAATCAATCAATCAATCAATCAATCAATCAATCCAAAGTGCTTTCTATAATCATATACAAATAAAATATAAAAATAAAATAAAAAATATATGAAAGCAGAACAAAATGGACCGTAAATATCAAAGCTATAACTTAAAGCTATAACTAGCTAATGTTAGCCGAGCAGCTGCACACAAGTGATGTAATATCAGTTCAGTTTGGTAACTGCACATATTGTGGATATGTGCATATATTTGCAAAATGACAAAATGAAAAAATTTTCAGCCTTAATGATGATTTTCCTAAGATCAAAATCTTTATCACAAATGTTTAAGTGGGTGATAGTGTAGAAAGTATAGTTACAAATATCCAATGTGGCACACACACGCAGAGAGAAGAGAGCTTTCTATCCTCGTGATTGTAAAGTACATGCAAAAGATTGGTGCACAGAAGCAAAAAAACAAACAAACAAACTATTTACAAAGAAACAGTTGAAGGAGGGACACACACAGAAGCTTAGAACGACGTGGCACAGTGACAGAGGTGAATTATTTAAAGGACGGGAGTGATTTATTACAGAGTCAGGCACACTCTTAACCCTGATCAAACAGGATTAAGATTACAATACCCCCTTCCCACCGCCGGCCCATTCAGATACTGGGCTGGCCCTCCCTAACATGCTCGACTTCTGAGTATTTGTAGCCATCCACTTCTATTTAAAGCACAAGCCCGCTGATTAATTAATTAAAGGAATCATTTCAAGGAAAACACGAGGAAATAAAAGGAAAGTCTATGGGATGAGGTTGTATTTGCAGGGAATGGCAGGGATTTCATTAGTCAGATGAAGAGAACGATAGAGGGGGCGTGTGTTAACTACTCTGCCATGGGCAATAATCAACATAACCAGAGATCAAAAGTTCAAATTACTTCATTAGAGCACATGGACCATCCAGGGCCACTAATCCCCTCTCTATCAGGACACATGGCTTTATAGCTGCCCTCCACTGGCTGTTATGACAGAGCCTCAGCCTTGTTTTATAGGACCCCATGCAAGAATTCCAGGACTTTGGCCGGCAGGATGTGATAATAAAACAGACCTTTACATCAATCTGATGACTAGTGTTTGGATATTTAACTAGCACTCTAAAAAAATGTCCTGCTGCTGTTTAACACTGGTTGAAATGCCTTGTTTGGCTTCACTGCTTCAATGCTGCCCTAATGCAGAGCTAAGTTGGTTAGTGCCAATAATCCCTCTGTTGGCTTTGTTGTGTTTACCACTGCTAGGTGATTTGTGTACAGTGCCAGGTTCAAGACTATTAGTACATGTGACATGGGGTAGTCCCTTCATTAATTGGACTTACCTGGTAAAGCGCACTTTGCAGATGGTGCATTCATAAGGTTTTTCTCCTGTGTGCGTTCGGATATGGCGGGGTAGTTTGCCTGCTCCCTGGATGACCTTGGAGCATATGGGGCACTTCTGGAAGGCCTTGGAGCGCATCTTTCGCTCGCCCCCTGCGCCTCCAGCCGTGCCACCTCTCTCCCCTGTCGCCCTTTCTGCTCGGTCTGGGCCAGTGCTGCCCCGTGTTACCCAGAGCGGCTGCAGTCCCTGTGTCACAGCGGCCGAAGCAGGATCCTCGTGCTGTGAGCTATTGAAATAATTCAAGTAAAATTCCACATCAGCTTCATCCCCGTCCCCAAGGTCCTCCCCGGCCTGTACGCGCTTCTTCTGCTGCTCTATGGAGTCCATCATCTGCTGCAGGAGGGCACTGGCTGGACCCTTCTCCCTCACCGACTCTTTGCTCTCATCTTCCATCCCTGCCTCCTGCCCCAGCCTGGACTCCGCGCTGAGATAGTAGTGGCCGTTTTGAGATGGAGGGTAGTAAGTTGAAGAGAGACTCGATCCATTGCCCTGAATTGTGTCACCATCGTCTTCTTCTTCCTCGTCATCATCCTCATCTTCTGGCTCCTGTATGGGGGCCTGGGCCAGGGCCAAGGCGAGTGGCGAGTAATACTCCCCTGGGCCGTTGAGAACCCCATTACTAGGTATTCCCCCGTTACCATTGTTAAAGTGCAGATGTGTGGGCAGGTCCCTGAGCTCAGGAGTGCTGCAGCTGCTACTCCAGTACGCCCCCCTCTGGAAAGACTCTAAATATTCTAGGGCACGCAACCGATTTCCCTTGTCCTTTCCACCGCAGCCCTTACCCCCATCGTCATCCTTCTGATCACAATCCATCTGTACAAAAATAAACACAAGAGAAATAGAACGATGAGACAAAAATGTAGACATATTTGTTATAATACACAATGAAGTCATTCACTCTCATAAGATCATACAAAGTCACACAGTGCGCGCCTGTGAGCTTGTGTCAGGAAGCAACATATACTTTCAAGATGCTTGTGTAACAATGACATTTCGCTGGAGTTCAGCCTGGTAAGTTAGAAGCTTAGATGATATTTCAACACAATAAAAGAGAGAAACTATATTTGCAGATTGTGTTCAATATGTTTAGGTGAACAATAAAATGTATTTAGAAAGACATGTAGAAATGTAGAAAGCCTTTGGGAGGCTACAGGGGCTGGAAATTCTTGTGTGTGAAAATGGATAGAAATGTCCATTGCTAGGTGCATAGGATGGTGTGGAGTTCAAACCACCAACCTTCGGATTAGTGCAATGGTGGCCAAAGTGCGGCCTGGGGGCCAAATGCGGGCCTCAGAGCAATTTTTGGTGGCCCTCAAGCTTCTTGTTGAATTGGCACATGTACTATCTCGTGAGAGATAATACATTTAACAACAAGTTTCATAATTTCACTCAATTTTACATCAAAAAGTAACATTATTGTGGGAAAGAGCTCGTCGCTCTTGTTCCAAGCCTAAACAAAAGTGTGGACATACGTTAAAACTCACTCAATTTAAATTTTGATCACCGATCAGTGGCCCTCCACACCGTTTACACTTCCATATGTGGCCCTCAATGAAAAAAGTTTGGACACCCCCATTGGTGTGTCAAGTTTATCTCAAAGGAGTGTATCTTTGGACATGTTAAATAAAAAGATATGTTCCGCAGTGGAGCCACTGAAGGTTATGCATCAAAACCTACTATCATAATGTGGTGTTGTTATTCAGATATGATGCGAAGTATGGCCCTGTTATGTATGTCTGCCATCCGCTGAAGAGCAGAGTGTCCTTACACACTCAGACACATTACTGGTTCAGCATGAGTAAGTGTTGAAGTAACTCTAAAGCTGTGGGCGTATTTCAGGCTGAGTGAGAAAAACTGACGATGATATAAGCTTCCCTCTGCGCTTGGTTAATACAGGGTTGGTCCAAAGACCAGACACCTCATGACCACCAAGGCTAAGTCAGGTTACAAAAGCTACCATGTACTACGCAAACATGAATTATACATAATTCAAATTTAAGCACAACCCATGGATTAAAGTAGGACTAGCCTGACTGAAATCGCTTTAACATTAAAGATGTGTTTTAGTATTTTCTGTTTTGAAGAGAGAGTTTGTATTATGAGTGTGTGATCAGACAGCATAGGATCAAATAATCTCATTCTTATTTGTGGCTTCGTACCGATGGTGAGAGCACTTTTGTGTCCAGTAGGTGAGTACAGACATCTTGGACGGGTGGGATCTCCAGTAGGCGTGCAGCAGCGAGGATGTCAGCAACACTGCTGTGACTGACCGTAAGTGTGGCCGTGTAGGCAAACTCCAGCAGTGCACCCAGAGCCTCGGCTCCCACAAAGTCGATGTTGTAGATGTTTTGTTGGTCAGCTACGGCCCCAGAAGTGAAGAGCTTCTGAAAGTAGGAGCTGCATGAGGCCAGGACAGAGCGGTGAGCGGGAAACTCGCGCTCTTGTGCGACCAGTAGCACGTCACAGAGTAACCCACTGAGGCGCTGCTTGTTGAGGCTACCCAGGATGTCTGCGCTGTGCTCGGGGAAAGGGATGCCTACGGAACCCTCCTCTGCCTCTCCACACCCCCCTTGGCCTCCTCCACAGCCGCTCACCGGGACCCTGAGCCGCCTGCCCCCCCTCCCTCCGGCTCCCGACGACATCTTCCACCAGCCTGCCGCCGAGCCGCCCAGCACAGCCCCCACCCGCGTATCCGTCCTGCCGTCGGTCCGTCTGCCTGTCTGCACACAACAAGAACAGAAAGAGGAGGCCATTAACATACCATCTATATAATACACTCAAGAGCAGACACAGCATATCAAGTAAACACACCCAATAAGTATATACACAACATTTCATATACACAACAACAAAAAAGTCATTTACCAAGCATTGACTCATGAGTAGGGTGTACAAAAGTGAATCAGCAACATTACAGTTTTACATTTTTTTTACTCACGCAGCAGTCCTTCATTTGGTGCCCTTATAGCGTAATACAGGCAATTTCAAATGAATGAATAAATTAGGTAAAAATGCCCACAGTTATATGCTATTTTACAGCTTGCAGTCGCCATTTTGCACATGTCTTGATAAGCTAGCTTAAAAGAGTTAAAAAATAATGACGGTAGCTAATCAGCTGTGTGGTAACTCATGAACAGATAACTTTTAGAAACTATATATATATATAACTATATATAAACCAAAAAGTTATAAATGCATTTAAGTGTTATGGTCAGCCTCTGTCGTGCCTTGAAACTCTTGATATATATTTTTTTTTAAAGTCAGTGGAGATTCTGAATAGGACTTTTCCACTTTTCTGAACCAGAGCAAAACAGAGGGTGGGCATAACAGTTGAGAACATTTGCTGAAAGTCTCTTCACCCCCTTTCACCCCAAAAAAATCCTAAGAGCTAAAAAACAAAACAAACAAAAAATCTTAAAAATAAGCAACTACATAAAGAATTGTACCTGTGAAAGACATATTCATTTAAATGTCTACAAGCCAAAAGTCTTCCATGCGTATAATCTAAAGTAGTTACATTTAGAGCTGCAACTTGTTTGGAGCACAGTCAAAGCATGGATAAAGATGGTAGAATGATATGAGCAGATAGAAAAAAACACACTTGACGGGAGTGGTCTCCAGGAATTCACTGGCACCTAAGGGGAAAGGGCTCATTCGAACATTTGTCGACTTTGACTATATAAAAGTATGGCTACGTGTCACATTGCGACTATAAATCTTAAACTATTTACCGAGGGGTGAAAGGTTGTGTTTGAACCCCCCACTAAGACACTTGTCACTTGCCTGAGCAGGTGGCTGTTGCCTATTTCCTTATACACACCTTGCTAGGGGTGTGTGCACGCACTTGTGTAAGAAACCAAGTAAGAGGTCATGGAGGACAGATAGGCAGAGGGCAGCGGGGATCAGAATGCATGCTGGGGGCTGGGGAGTACAACTTGTGCACTCTGTGTCGGTTAAAGAAAGGGGGAGGACTGCCAGAAATTACCCTGTGGCAAAAACCCGAACATAGGAAGAGCACATGCACCAGGCTGTGAGGGAACCGCATTAAAAAGGGAGGTTGTCAATCCGGTCTGAGCTGGTTACCCCACCCTGTACTGTGTGCCAAGTTTCAGGAAAGGCTGCCCCCTCGCTCACGTGTGGGGGGAGATTAAAATGATCGACTGAAGCCGGCACAGTGGGAGGAGGGTTTCAGCAGGACAAGCCATCCTCAATTTGTCAATTAACAAACATACAAATGCATACTAAAACAGGATGTCAATAGCATCACAGTGCACAGAAGGCCACATATAGAACAGTCTTCCAGCTCCACGTGCTGTTAGATCCATCCAGCACCATGTAGTCTTTTGCTCAAAACAGATGAGCGGTTCAAATGGCATTCGTTCAGTTCTGCCTTGGTATTTTTGTGGCAACACCCCTGTACCAAACCTGCCTAACCTGGCACCCGGCTCCCGTTTCAACCTGAACACTACCTTCAGTAGAATCCCTCTGCTGTGCTCACTTGTCTAAAACGGCTAAACATCTCCACTCCTTAGATTTGGCACCAAGTCAGCTCTACCCACAGGTCACACTTAGGTAAAGCCTTTAAAAAGACTTCAGGAGGAGAGCAGGATTTTAACAAGCTACCTCCTCATTAGGATCCTTTAAGTAGGTCACTAATTGTTTACATTTAAGCAAAAAATAAAAAGCATTATTCACAATTAAAATATAAATATGTATATATTTATATATATATATATGGCAAAGGGTAGGCCATAAGTATAAAAGCATTTCAGAACTAACAATAGTTTATGACACTGGTGGTACTGCATACATTTTAATCTTGAATGTCTGTACCAATCTGTAAACATTTTAAGCTTGATAGGGTAGATAACTCTACAACCTGATAAAGATAAAACACAAATTCACATAGATGGTAAAACGTGGCAAAAGCAAATGTTACTATCCTCTCCTCATATGAATATGTTGGAGGAGTGGGAGTGGACCAAGGACAAAGAAACAAGGTGGGACGAGTAGGAGAGAGGCTGACTGAGGCAGAGGCAGCAGAGAGAGCAGCAGAAAGGGCGAGCGCATGGCGACCGGTCATGTCCTCTGCAGGTGGAAATAGATCTCTGTGAGCCCATCCAGTCCAGAGCCAACCTCCTTTTCTTTCTCACAGTCAAACAGAGCACCTGCACTGCGCGCAGAGTGTATGTGTTATCCCCCTCACCTACACAGCTGACCCTGGGTCAGGGCTTTGTGGTAAAGACGCTGAGCTGAGATAAAACACGCACACACACATTGCCAATGGGACGACAACACAGCGAGGAGGAGCCACCTGTCCCCGAATGACCTGCAAAGACGACCAAGAAAAAGAAACAGTGCAACAAACCTGATCCTGACACCTCCTCATGGCTTGAAACATTTCTTATCACTAATTCATGCCTGTGGGTGACAAGGCCCGCAGCCCAGCACAATGGCTCCCAGCTGTCCGTGTCCCTGACACTGGACTTCAGGTAGGGCCCTCTCTCACGCCTGGGCTATGGGCTTCTGAGCCTGCTTTGCAAGTCAAACCGTCACTTCAGTTCAGCTTGTCCCGCCCTCATTACCTCCACCTTGTCCTCAACGTACCTCTACCCCTTACCATATATATCTACTGAGATATTACAATGAGGCAGAAGAGACACCACAACCAACGGCCTCCTGTACGAGAGGGCACTTTCAGTTTGACTGCTTCATCAGTTCATTCTACTCTAGGTTTTCCTCATCAACTGTATAGGCACATCATTGATACACACAAATGACTGATTTTTCTCCTAAAAACAGTAGCAGAAGCCGTAGTGCTCTCGAGTGCTTTTATTATTAATGTTAGCATCTGGTACAACATAATCTTCAGTGTTACATACCAGTCATTCTTTAATACAAAGGCACAAGCGGTTAACCCTGTGCAACTTCTGATGTGCCTTATCTAAGGAGGCTGATATGAACAGTAAACTGACAATCATGCATTTCAGAGCAAGACAAGATACTTGTTTGGCCCTTAACAACGTTCTGTCATTGCTGTCCTCATTTCACTATCTCCACTGCTTCTATGGCAACAGTTGACAGTAACACGCCCCTGCACAAGGGATCCACAGAATGAAGCGGGTTCAAGGTTGAACTGAAAGGATATTGCAAGATAATAAGATATGGGGAGGGGTCGCTGTTCCTTGGAAAAGTGGATTTAGTGCATGGCCAAGTGACTCACTGGTACCACTAGTGGAAGGAAACCTGATTGGTCATTTTGGCAGCAAAGCAGGAAGAAAGCAAGTGGCTGATAAAACTGAAGTTGCAAGAGCTGGTCTAAAAAACTAACCAGGAAACAGTGCCAAGAGGGAGACACAAAGCCAGTGAAAAAGTAGTGGGTGAGGCAGGGCGTTAAAATCACACACATAAGTCCTTAGCCTATGGTGGCTTAGGAATCTGGCTCAGATGTCAATGATAAACTCAGCTTTCATTGAGTTACCCGGTGTAACCTCAGTCAATAAGAGGAGCGGGAACTAACTACACACACAAGTGGGGCAAAGTTTGATATGACAGAACTAGTGGGAGTTTTATGATCGTCATGTAAAGTACTTTGCACATAATAAAAAAGTAAAATGGAAAGAGATTTTTTGCTGGTATTGCATTATAGTTTTTCTTGCTTGTCCCTCTCATACAAGACAAGCTGCTGTCAACAAACGCCCCCATCCCACAAAAGTACATATCAAACAAAACCTATAGTATAATTTACCATTTTGTGAAGTTAGAAAGCACTTGACATTGCATGTGCTGTCAGTCGGTTTGTCATGAAACCACATCAACAGTTCTTTTAACTTGAGTAACAGGCTCTATCACTGCATCGCTGCCAACCAGGAAGTGTAACCATATCTTTAGAAGCAGCGTTAGACAGAAGCACTAGCCGAACCTCGTATGTTGGCCGGTTGGACGTGCGGGGCAGCCCAAAGCGCCGCGGACCCCGCTCTGTGCACGCACCGCCTGACGAGGAGAGGACACTTCCTGTGAGTGTGTGGCAGCCGTGTAACAGAACCCACTGTGTTATCAGATGACCAGCTCTATGCGCGCTGTCCCAACTGTCTGACCCTCCTCCTTCCTCTCATCTGTCGCTCTCATCTCATCGTTGCTCCATCTTAGCTGCCCGTACCCACCGCTTCACCCACTTCCCCTTTCCACTGCTGAGATGGCAAATCATGGCAGTCCCACCCCGCGTCTCAATATCCTCCAATACAACCCACTCATGTTCTCTTAAGTATCAAGCCGAGCCAAAATCGACAAGCGGACAGTGTCAGATTGGTCACCTTACTCCATGCTGGCCTTTCAGCTTAATTAAGACAAGCTCCTATCCCGTGTCCTTCACTACTGTTGAAACACATTTTGTGCATATCATCGATCATTCAAATCCACGATCAAGCACATGTTAAAAGCAAAGCCCAAGCTTCCGTAAAAAACACATCTTGGTATCCTCCTCCCTAGTCTAATTTGATCAGGTTGTGCTGGCCTCTCCATAATAAATGCCCCTGAGGAGAACAGAAGAAGCCCCTTTACTGCCCCTAAACTCGCGCAAAACAACAGAAAAACAACAGAGAGGGGTCTGTCTGCCTGCTTAACCAGTCTGGAAGCTGTGGTATACAGAGCAGCTGACCAGGGGAACTGAATACAAGTGGGAAGTTAAGCTACAGCTACAACTGCTTATGTGAGAGCCCTTTTCCGCACACGCTTTATGGGGATAGAAGTGAAAGAGGCAAGACCTGCAAAGAATAGATTCATAGATATGGTTTCATTATAAAAGTTTAATTTAAAAAGTACGATAGTTTCAATTATAGTCTTTCGAAAGCAAAAACTGCGTGAGAGGTTTATTACCATGTAATAAAAGGATTCATGACAAATTTGTTGCAGAGAACAGGGTTAATGCACATCGGTGAAGGACACACCTCATGATAAATGTATAATAAATAAAGTATACACATGTAATATGAGAGTATTACATATACAAGGTAAAGAGCAAAATGCATAAGTTCTAAATTGCTGTATAAGGCTGAATAATAATTAGTAATTTATGGCATTTTCATATCCAACACCTAAAAAAAAAGATGATTTACTACATGTAATATTCCTCTCAAGGATAAACCATATTTAACACCGTTATGACATATCACATGTTATTCTCTCTCATAGTACACATTACAGACCAACCCATGAATGGTGGATCTGTCATTGTTTGTTACTTGAAATGCCATTTGTACACATATCTACAACATAACTATTGGATCCCTTCATCTGGAACACGTTACTATATAGTTTGAGTTCAAGAGCCTATAGTTAAATGTTGCGGTGGGGAGAGACCAGAAAACTATGGTTTCAGTTTTAAAAATGGTGATTTTCTTTTTTTCACTAGTTTACGGTTAATATGTCTGTAATAAATTGCCTGACGCACATGAAACAAAAATGAGGCAAAGGTTAGATGTTTTCTCTGTTGTAAATTTGTTGACTAAAGTATGAAAAAGTGGTGGTATTATTTAATCACAAAGGTGTGATTCTGGTCAGTTGAATGGACTTTAAGCCACAATATTAATGTGGCAACCTGTCTTTAAACCAAAAACATATGTGGATATTCTGAATGATTATTTCTCTCAAAAACAGAGATTTGCCCCCGTCTGAAATTCTGACTGGAAAATCTATGATCTCACTAACGCAAACACTTAAAACCTAAACAAACATACATGTAAAGAGCGAAGTGCCATCCCGTGTGGAGTCCCGCGCTATAGAGCCAGCATTTCACTCTCAAATGAAGCCCCAAACTGCCACGGAGACATCACGCAACCTGTCTCCTCTGTCTGCCTGAACCTGCTCGTTTGGGCCGGCGTGGTGTAGGCACAAACATAGACGAATATCAAACTGTATTCAGCCTCACCGCCAAATTGATGGGTGGTGTCTTGGACCAGCCCACAGCCACTGAAGTCCCCTGCAATTCCCCCGGAGTCTATTGTTGGTAACACAGGCACACATGCATGGCCAGTAAGTCGAGTCAAAAAAAAAACACACATGGCGTCCTAGTTTAACCCCATGCAGGAATTTACTAACAATGTTTTTGTTTTTTTTCTATACGTAGCCAGAGGAGTGTGTCAGAACAGTATGTGCTACAACTAATCTTAATAGACATCTTGTGAATTGCGTTGACTTCTTTAAGCTTTAAGAGGAAGCATTCCATGCATTTTCCCAGCACCAGGGCGTCTTCATGCTCACAGTTTGTCATGTACCCTCTCCATGCCCACACGTTTAAAAAACAAGTTGGACTAGTATGCAAAACAAAAAAAATATGCTTTGGGTGATCAAGTGAAGAAGCCTGAGGGGGTTTCTGTAAACTTGCTACGCCATGAGGATTCAGGAACAAACTATAAAAACACACGACAATGGAAATTACCATCTGATTTTAACAAAATGATGGTGAGGATGAGTGGACCAGAGAAAGATGCCATGACAGAGCCAGATTCAACCAACAGACGTAGTCGCTGAATCTACATTTTAATATAGCGTTATTTCTCCAGCACTAGCACAAAGTTGTCACTCGATGTGACACTTACTCCCCTTCACCGTGAGGAGACTATACTGAGGTTTCTCAAGTCATAGGCAGACTGCAGTCACTCAAAACCATACCTGTGCCCACTCAGCACTATGGGCACGGTTGCAGAGGCAGGCTAACATTAGCGATGGTGGTTTACACAGAAGTACCTGAACGCCCCTAAAAGCAGAAGTACAGGATGTGCGACTGTCTTTGCCTCTCACTACACTATTAATAGCAGCTTTTTAATCACAGCGGTAGAAGCAAACACTTCATGAAAAATGATTTATTGTGATGTTAAAAAAAAAAAAAACTTTTCTCAGTTTTGTGTTGTATGCAGCATCTTACACTCTGCAATGACCTATTTGCCATCCCCTTTTATCTGCAAGTGGGTCAAGAACTCTGAACTCAAACTCCTTCTTTCTAAAACAAATAACATTCATCAATACACGTTTCCCTGCACATCTCCAGTCAGTCTTACTCTAACATTACAGTGCCCGTATGTCTCGAGAGTGCTTACCGAATAGGCAGAAAGAGTTGCTCTTGCCCAGTGTGCCTCCCTTGCCTGCTGGCCAGCCCTGTTACCTCTGTCTCTGGGCAGGACGACAGCTTTACCAGACAGGAAACTTGCAAGTGGCCCTAGTCATACAGGCAAGCCCTTGCCTGATCCCACACAAACAGACACCTACCCCCCTCCCATCCAAACACAACACCACCCCCCTTTATTTTCGTCCCACAACTGGGCTCTGCATCCCCTGCTCTCATTGGCCTGACAGCTCCTCGCTCACCACACCTCCTCGTTGGGATAGGCTGGCAGCAGTTCCCTTTCCTGGATGGCCGAAGGCAAAGCACTCTGGGATATAGAGTTCCAAAACCTCATTTGACCTGCTTTAAGGCTCTTGTTGTGAACTACAGTTCCCTGCTCTGGATGTCCTCGCCGCCCCCTTGGTCTCCGAGCCTGCTCTAACGTAAGCACTCTGGGCTGAATTATACACTACAGTATGTTGCTAGCAGGCTGCCAGGTATTAAAGTACAGACTAGCCATCAACCAAGGCCCAGTTCCATTCGCCACAAACACAGACAATTCAAACTATTTGCACTGCATCATTGTAGATTATTTCAGCACCAGGTGACATTTCACACAACTGTGCACTTTTAATATGCCTTACACCAAAACAATAAGCTGTCACCACAACAACCTCATGCTCAAGGTAAGCTCCTCGCCCTCACCCCATCGCCATTGTCCCAAAAAGTTATGACAACGGCCATTATAATAATACTTTCTTCTTCTCTTGCACAGTACCCGCACCCTCTCTTGAGAGCCCCCACCCCACCCCACCCCCCCTCCTCCTCTAAGTGCTTCCACCTGCCTGAAAAGTTAATGCCTTGAACACATCCTATAAACTTTATCTCAGGACTCCCGAGAGGGACAGGGCAGTACAGAGGAAGTACTTTAGGAGGATTAAAAGAGGAACCTTACAGCATGGGAGTGCAGCAGAGACCCACCTACCTCTCTCCTGTCCGGGCAGCCCCCCCACCCTGTTCTCCTCTGTCCCCCTCCTTCACTCCTGTCTCTGTGCTCTCCTCCTTTGCCCTGGTCCCCTCTGGTTCGACAGGCCCAGGGCAGCCAGCAATGAGATGCCAGGGTGTCTTTTTGCTCACCTGCGATGGCCGTGGTGCTGCTTGTTTTGGGTTAGCTCAGCCCTCTCCTCTCCTCCTCTCTCTGGAGCTCTCTCTCTCTCTCTCCCAGAGTGTTGTGCAGCTTAAAGCCCTGTATGCGCTAACCAAGCAGCAGCAGATCAACTCAATTCCCTTCCTGGTTTCTGGAGGGCAAAGAGGTCCCTCCCTTTCTCCCTCTCTCTCTCTCGCTCTCTCCCCCTCTCTATCACGCTGGCTCTCTCTCTTAAAGACACAGCATTCACCATAGTCTGCATTCTCTGTAAAACAAAGTGGAAAATCATTGGTGAAAAGAAGTGACAGTTATCCTAGTCATAGTCAATTAGATTTGTTACAGATAATTAACCGTGTCATGTTATTTGTGGAGATAGCAGCACGGGCAATGCGCTGGTGATTTATTTTTTTATGCCAAAGCCTCACCATTTCTTACCTGCCTCATTTCTTAAAACTTCTTTCCTTATGTGAGTTGCACCCACCCATCCCACTGCCTGAGGTCATTGTGTCCCACCCCAAAAGCAAGCCATGGCACATTCCGGCACATACAGTAGGGGCTGCCAGCACCCCCACCTTCTCAATAGTAGGCACCATTTCTGGGCCTTGACTCTGAACCAAAAACCTGCCAAGCTTCAACAGGTGAGGCGTCACGGGAGACTTTAGAAAAAGCTGGAGAGCCAGTGCCTTATCTACCGTCAGAGTTGCAAGTTCACTTCTGTGGATTTACAGCTTGAGCACTTGACACTTGCACCCACCCACGCCACTAGAAAAAGCATGAAACAGACAAATCATTTTAGGGACAATGTGAGATGCATTTATCAGTGTTATTACAACGTTGTAGAATAAATAAAGTGTAATAAACCAAAATTCGAGTTAACACTAAAAGCCATTAAGTAGTATATGCTACACACAATTATATAGTTACCACAAAACTCTGAACGCTTTTAAGAATTAGTCTCTACATAGGTTTGCTTGAACTCATGGCATGCATTAAACTATATAGGCTATACAGGAGCGCAGGTAGTCTGGAAAAGGCAGTAATAGATGCTCTCGGTAGAGGGCGCTGTGCAGCAGGACATTAGCCTTCCCGACAAATGCGCTTTTATTAAGTGTTAACCGGGTATTAACTTTGGCTTTTTCCATCGCTAAATACGGTTGAGTATTTTATTTGTGCATCTAATCATTTAAATCCACACCATGTTCGACAGATTAGGCATGAAAGTAAAAACATACCAATGACATGTGCACAGCAAACTTGACTCCATCCATCCGCCACCATCACCAGTCAAGTCAGTCACGCGGTTTTTCCATAATATCGCGGCACGACACAAGTACATTCACAAATAAGTTTTATTTTTAATCTTTTTATACATTATAACCATATCCAACACAATTTTATATTATAATAAAATGACTCTTCTCCCTTGTCATTTACATAAATCAAAATTGTATATCAAGACTGCAAAATAGTACTCCTGTCATTTTGTATATAGCTTTTTACACATACAAGTGACAATGCATCCATTTTGCTAAGAACGAATGCACATTTTGGGGAATAAGAAAGGGCAGCCATAAGCAGAGAAAATACAAGAGCTCTAGCAAGAAGGCAGGCTTGCAAAATCAAAAAACACCACCATGTGACCAACACTGACCTGGGTTAAAATGCTTTGTTAACCCTTCGTACAGTTCGGGATATTAATCACTTAAGCCAGTCTGATGTCTTTGAAACGGCCAAAATATCTTCAACTGTATCTGAGCCCAGATCTTTTTTTTCCAAATACAAACATTTTAAAGTAAAATCCCAAGAGAAAGCTTTTTAGCGCCACAGGAGGATACAGTAAAAAAAGAAGAGAGAAAAAAAATCCACTGAAGTATAGACAAAAGCCCCCAAATCATTGAAAGTTCAAATTTGACATTGAAATTGCAGAGACTTGATCATTTCCACTGTGATCGCAAAAATCATAAATTACACATATAAAGATAATAAACCATGCTAGATCTTTTCTTGAATATATCCGAGTGTTGTTTATGTGTTGACATTCGAGCATACACTGGCCTGCACAGCATATGCCATAGGTATGGAATGCAGAACTCAAATGCATGTTCAGCACAACAAAGGAGCATTTACCAAGAAAAGAAACCTCTATGACAACATTCAAAATGCAGATACTGTCAGAAATTTGATTATCAAAGTTGATTTAGTCAGATTAACATGAGTACCCTCTTTGGTTTGAGAATTGCCTATTACGTGACCACTGGCCCTGTTGCTCAGTACAAATAAAGGGGAATTAAACCCTTAATTGTTGGGTATACTGTTGATAGTTGAAGAGAAGGAGCGTTGCACATCTGCTTCTATCAGCAGGTGCGTAGGAGAAGTCGTGCATAAAGCTCGTATGAAAAACTGTGAAAAATCTCCCGCATTGTCAAGCTCGCAGTTTTTCACAGTTTTATATACTGTTGATAGTGTCAGTAAAACTAATTCCCATTTTGCAATTCTATATATATATAAATATTATAATTTGTTGTCATTCTAAGTCATACATTTCTCTACAGCAGTAAATTTATCAAAATAACAAATCATTAGGCATAGAAAAGATCAATATAGAATATTTTAACAATACAAAAAAATAAAATTAAGTCAATCAAAGCAAATCAGCTGACACACCGACAGCCCTTAAGTGCTTTACATCCTTAGCAATGTGGAAAAGTGAGCAGTGACGAATCCGACACTGGCATGGTGAAGCTGTTATCTTACAGTACAATGGATACGTGGGTCCAATAGGTGGCAAACAAGGGAAACCAAAAGCAAAGTTTAACCGAAAAAGAGACCAAAAAGTGCCAATGGCTTATGTTCGTAAATGCGAGTGTATGAAAGCAAGACCCAGTGGTGTTGGGGGCAGTGTTTACTCAGTGCCGCGGGTTGGGGTGCTAGGCTGGTTCAGGCCCATGGTACGGCACAACCACCCTGCGAAATCTACTTCCTCCACCTCCGATCGCTTGATGAACGTGTGACTCTGAGAAATGGCCATAGTTAGCCACAAATTACACAGGGAATTCAAAACTATTGCACCTTATTATGATCAAATGTTTGTGAACTCACCATAAGCATCTTCAGGTCTGCTCTTTCAGCTGGGTTCTTGATTAAACTGAACATAGGGGAAAATAGTGTTAGATAATTCATACATTTCCTTTTTACAAAACAGTCATGGAATCACTTAAGTTAAATCATCTACATTATTATTTTATTTAGACTAAGTTAGTAAGAAGTGCTTACCTTTTTGTCACAAAATCTTGGAAATCACTGGTGAACACCCCGTGTGGTAGTTTAGGTGGCGGCTGAGGAGACAATCAATTGTAAGATACAAGTACGACTAATAACGAAGTAATGTTTAAGTTATTTGCACAAACCTCATTCACAATGTAATCCAGGAGTTCAAATATGGCCATAGCCGGTCTGCTGTCCATCCCATGTCCTGTTAAAGAGGGGCATATTGAAATGTGACTCTTCTTAAATAAAGTGATTTGGAAATATCCCAATTACGATTTCTCTGCTTTTCTGTACCGCTGACAGGCCTGCCCGGTGGTCTCGGCCTCTGAATATTGGTGTGAGTCTCTCCCTCTGTCCCATCCAGAACGGCCCGTCCAAAGATGCCCTCTAGCTCTTTGGCGTCTGGTGGTGGGATAGGGTAGCGGCCAATGGCCAACTCCACCAGTGACAGACCCATGCTCCACACGTCAGACTGAACAGAATAGTGAGTGCCCTGCAGTCTCTCCGGCTGTTGAGGAACACAGGCACAGCTATGTCAGAATGTGCTGGTACAGCCAAGAGGCCGGGCAGGAAGACATAGGTCACTTGATCAATGGCAAAGCCAGACCAACTCTACGGGATGGGTAACATTATGATCACTGAAGACTAACAAACACACGTGCATTGATGTGACAATACAATGTTTGTATATAATTTCAAAAGATAAGAAAATAATAAATTACAGTTGAGATCCAATATCCAAGGCTTAGAGTGAAGGGAAAACGGACTATAGTTTTGGGAGCAATGCTAAGGTGCAGGCAGGGGACTGAGAAAGGGCCAGGGACAAGGAGGGGATCGAAGAGGATGGGCCAATAAACAAGAGCAGTGTAGAAACAGAAGGAAAGTGGGGACAGGGCCAGAGCAAAGTGGGTGGGGGCACAGAGGAGGGTAGAGCTGACTCACCGACATGTACGAACGGGTCCCGACAAAGGAATTGGCCATGGAATCTATGAGCTGGCCGCTTACACCGAAGTCACAGAGCTTGATCTCACCACGCGAGTTTACCAGGATGTTGGAGGGTTTAACATCTAAGACAAGAAAACAACACATTTTTAATGCCTCAAGCACACTTTCACACACTGCTACAGTCCTTTATGAAGCCAAATGAACATTTTTGCTCAAACAGGAATTCGCTCTTCTCAGAAATCTAGATCACTCAGAAAACAGGGAGAACATGCAATCCTGGCACTTACCACAGCGCCAACATGCCACTCACAATAAAATTATAAACCCGAGAACTGCAGCAGTCAGAGACTCCCCTCATTGGGTTCGAGCCATCAAAAGGTAGTAGGTAGTGTCAAGGTTTTTCTTATCAATACTAGTGCTGTAAAATATGACTTTACCTCTGTGCATGATCTGGTGTTTCTCGCGCAAGTAAGCCAATCCCCTTAATACCTGTAAAGAGTAAAGAAAGAGAGAAAAAGAACAGTTAAAACAATACTGAACTCTATTGATCGTGAACTTGTATAACCAGGGAATATAACGTGTGTTATGTTTGACATGTAACACAAACATTCATCCTAAAGCATTTTAATTATAGAACTGGTTATTGTTCCTTACAGCTACGCTAACTTTTCCTAGAATGTCCTCTGTGATCCGTCTAGCTTCCTTTAGGACCTGGTCCAAGGATCCACCATCCTGCAATGACAAAATAAGATAAACACGTTTATAACAGTAATATTATACTGAAAGATTGAGTCAATGTTCCAGTGACATAGCCTTAAGGGTTTTTATTGCATTACCATATGCTCCATACAGATGCTGATTTCTCCATCACTGTAGAAGGCCCCATAGAAGCCCACGATGTACGGAGAGTTGCACTCGTGCAGTACCTGCAACTCTCGAATGATCTGGTTTCTGATAGCCGGCTTGATTTCCAGATGAATTAGCTAAGGAAGAAAAAATACATAACACATTTGTCCAGGTGAGAATACAAAACCTTTCAAATCTCATTTCATAAATGTCTCTCAAGGCTCAAGCTCACAGGACAAAGTAAATTGTTTTTCAAGCACAAATGTATACTTGTAAAGTTGCAAAATATTAAAGGACAACACACATTTTCTTTAACTATAAAAAAATATATAAAAATAAATAAATAGTGCCTTTTACAGTGCGCTAACAAGGCTTATATGCGGACATGTACAAAGACCATGAAAAGACTATATAACATAAATGTGTATGTTTGATAGAATCAACTTACTTTTCTATGTTGAAAAAGCTACAATAACATAATGCTTTTGTGATGCAATTGTAATTTACCTTTCTAGCCATGACTAGACCTGAGGGTTTGTGGCGGACTTTGTTGACCACTCCTCCATTCCCAGCGCCCAGTTCACATATGGGGTCAAAATCCTCATCCTTGAGCTCTCCAACCTGGGCTTTCTGGGTGAGAAAGGCTTCTAGGCGTTTTTTCTGTTGTTCATCCAAGTCCAACTCCCCCAGTTTCTTTTGTAAGGCCTCGAGGTTTGCTCTGCAATAACATTACAGCAGTGTAAAACAGACTTCCCAGATGACCATCTCGCAATGCGAAACTAAAATCAACATTTAGTAGCATTCAGACACATAGCACAAAAAAATAGATCAGAAACCATCCCTGGACTCTACATACCATACAACTGATGCAAACAGTACTTACTCAGATGCAGCATCAGTGGTTATCGTACTCGGCTGTCCCTCCCCAATCGGTGTTATGTTTAGGGGAACAGGTCTTCTTTTAGCAGGCATATTAAAATCTGCACTAAAGGACTTTTTCAGACAACTCTACTAACATAAATACAGAATACACAGCAGCAGGGGATGTAACAGTGTCCCTGTGTTAAAAAAAAAAACTGAAAAAGCAACAGGAACCGTTCTGCTGCTAGTAACTTGGCTAGCACACGTTAGCAAAGAAAGTACACTTTCAGAAGCATGCCAGGGTGATATTTTGGTTAGACCATGCCGGGGTGCCTGGTAAAAGCCAACCTATTTCCCAGATGATCTAAAGGAACAGCAGAAAACACATATCGTTTGTGTGCTTCTATTAAGAAATTTACCTGCTGCTACAAGTCATTAGCCACGTTAGCATACACTAGCTAGCAACCGGAACAATTTTGCGTCTCGCTGCGTTTTTGCGCTTTTTCTTCTTGCCGACCCAAAATAATCCGGACAGCAATATTCTATTGCAGACAGATAAATGGCCTGACTCCCCTTCTAAAAACAGTCGTAAGAATCAGTTTCCTCCGCGTTTCAGTGCGGGGTGTGGGGCTTGAGCGGAGCCTCTATACAGGAAGAAGCGGTGCAGCATAAGACCAGCCTCTGACACCCACTGGGAGAGCCCTGCCAAAGTAACACAAGACTGGCACTAAAAAGTTTATGGAGAAAAAAAAGAGTGTGGAATTTCAGTTAAACAAGAAATACATTATGCAATAAGCAGCACTTTTTTAAATTTGATCAATCAGAACCATGTAAGATTCACAACACAGAAAAAGCACCAAATGACCTTAGAAAGCCGGTACTGCCATCCAGTGGAAACATGACAGATTGTAGCACAGGCGGACTGCACCAGGAATGAATGAGCTTTAAACATGTCACTACAAAATTATATTTGGCAGTGTCTATGGAATCGTCCGACGGCTACAAACTCTTTGCTATTATACCATCTCCTTATGATAATGCGTAAAAAGACGTGCAGTAACCAAATGTTCACACCACTTTGTCTTAAACAGCACAACATTTAAAAATTAATGTAATGTACTTGGTAAAGCTTTGAGAGATAAAACCAATGATTAGTTATTAGACAAACTTGATTTTAAACTGTCAAGTCGTTATATATTGGTAAATAAACCTAACCCACACTTTTGCCTGTTTTATTTCTGCAATCCCACATTTCTTCCCCACACTGGCCTGGCGAGTCAGAGCATCAGCAGTCATGCAGCTTGCTCAGTGCTTTTGAATGAGCAACTCAAAATATCTTAGATTAAATCTCTAATGTTTTTTTTATTTAAAAGCAGCTACAGAATTGTATTAATGGTGAACCACATTACTATGCATTATGTCTTATGGAAACTTAACAGCTACATATCGTAGCAATTAGTTATAATGTAATTTAATTTGTAAATAGAATATTTGCCTGTCAATCAACTGCATGAAATATCATTAAAAGAAAAAAACTGCTCAAATCTTTATATTTATCACCTCCACCTTAAACATTGGAAACAAATGTTGACACCAATTAAAGAAAAAAAAAAAAAGCATATTAGACAAGTTAAGAACAGACTTTTAATTAATTCACACATCAATAACAGCCGTTTGATAAAAGGTCATTTTAAATTTCACACGCCATCCTTGACAGGTAAACGTCTCCGCAGATGGATTCAGAGAAATCACCATTTTAACCAGTTCTCCCCTTTTTGTGGTATTGGCTGTGTGCTGGTGTCTTAGAAAGTTTTTTTTATTGTCCATTTGCGCGGAGGAACAACTCAAGGCAATTAAAGACTTTATAAAATATTATTTAAATTTTATTGTCTTAATATGAACATATAAAAACACAAACAAAACATTTACATCATGGATTATAAGCCTCTGCCCATGCTACCGAATGCAATATTAAAGATGTCCCCCCAAAACACTAGATCCAGCTCTTGTAACCAAAATGCACTGTATGGCAATTCCATTGAAGCAGCTCTTCATAAACTGCAAACCAATGATAATTTGCAGAGCAAATAATGACCATCTACAAGTCAGGACACAGAACTGTTGGCGTTACCTTTTTACAGTTAGTTACAAATGTCCCACAAAAGGGAAGCATATTTTTACAATATCGTGTTTCTCCGCATTTTATACAGATCATTTGCTTCAGGCACAGACTGATGCATTACAATGAAAGTGCCATCAATCAATGCTCTGTAGATTACTGAATATATTTCATCACTAAATTGATTTTTTTCCAAAAGTGTCAAACAAAAAGAAGAATGGAAGACCAGATTTGACATGGCCTACTTTTCGATTATGAAGCCTGTGTTTCACATGGGCTGCGAGATACACAGAGGGCCGCAGAAACAGTTTCCAAGACTGGACACAACAACCAATTTCACATTTTGAAAACCTGCAGAAGATGGATGGGAATCAGTGGTTATAATGTAAGAGGTATGCCAATAAAAGGCGTCATTAACAGGTTGAAAATTTGGGGTGTGGAAGCAGGAAGAAGTGCAAACTAAAGCTAAAAACATAAAATAAAATGTCCGGCCATAACAGACTGCAGGGACCAGAACAGCCAGACACAGCTTAAGCCACTGCACAGCAGACTGAGCGTACTCGTGTAGGAGCAGAGAGCAGCAGAATCTAGTACTGACTTATTTCTCATGTTTCCCAGTCCCAGTAGTTTCTACACTTAAGGGACACATGGGGCCTACAGGTACAAGTTCCTCCACATGCCTCAGACAGGACAATTTGTTTCTCGTTTGGACTTAGGACAGACTGTGGTAGTAACTCTGATAGTGTCAGATTAGCTGAAACCTACATAGTGAAATAAAGGTTTGAGCTGCCAGAAGAAAGCAACTCGAGCACACAGCCTCAAGTCCAGACCCGCAAACACCCAAAACTAAAACAGTTTAACTGCAGCCCCCCGACACGACTGAACAAGCGTCTGTTGGTTTCCAGACGTAACCTAAGCAGAAATCCAAATTCAGCTCAATAAATACAGTTAAAAGAAAAATGTGATAATTAACAATTGTTCTCATCAAGAAAAAAGCAGGTCAAAAACATTGGTAAAACTGGGGTTTAAAACTGCTCGCCAGCACAGCTAGCATTAACGCAAAACCTCCAGTCCTGACCAAAAAACAAAAAGGCACAGACTATAACCATCGAGTTTAACCACTTCAGCAAATTCCTACATACAAAATGCCACACTTTACTCGTAGTGAAGTGTCGCATGCATTTGAATTATGCCAAATTAAAATGATGAGGGAAATTTATCTCTCAGATTCAACTGCCGAATTATGCATTACTGACATTCAGAAAAATGTGTTATTTTCTTCAGAGGGCATCAAGCTGCATTAAACCAAAAAAACAAAATGATAAAACAAATGTCCAGTGTAAAATTGGCTTAGAGGAGAATTAACTATTGTTCAGTTTAAGCAACTCCCTGGTCAGTCTAACTTTTTTATGACTGAGGTAGGTTTTTCTTCTAAAAAGGACAAATAAAAAATGGAAAGCATTTCTTGTCCTTTCACCATAAATTCCTGAAATCAAGCATTCACAAATTTTCTGAACAAACAGAAAATTATTGAACTTTGCATCATAGTTCAGACATCTTGCCTGATGGTCTTAAATACGGCATATCCATTTTTGTTTTTGCCTTTCAACTTAACACAGCTGAGAAAACCCTTCCGTTTTACGTTCCTGTCCATCACAAACGTGACAATAAAACAAACGCACACAGCTAAATTAACCTGTTTATCCAAGTGCAGGGAGTGATTGGTTAATACAGAGGAGCCTGGGGACGTTGGTGCTTGATCCAATGAGTCTCCTTAGCAGAACATTACGCATTTTCGCTGTAAGGTAGAGCTGAAATCACTTTAGAGATGAGTGGTGTACAGTACATAAAAGTATCCTACTCACATCATACAGTGCATGATTGGCTGTTATCTGAGAAATGAGAGCCACCCGAAAACTCTGAGGGAGGGTGTCTTTGCATCTAGTAGATTACCGAGATCCTGGTCTGAAGCCCCTTCTCTGTGCGTGAGTGTCAGTCCTTAGGGCACATGGAGCAGGGTCAGTATGCCGTGACCAGGTCTTTGTCGTAGTTATAGCGGCCCCTCTTTGGGTTAGGACTGTCGGCGCTGTCCTCTGTGTCCTCACTGTCCCCTCCAGCCCCTCCCCCTTCCTCCTCTGAGGAGGAGTCCAGAGTTAGATCCACCACCGTACCTCCTCCCTGTGGGACAGCAGCTCCTGTAACACCTGCCATACCCGCTGAACTGCTGCTCGACTTTCCCGTCAGGCTTGTGCTGCTGTGGGCTGGAGAGTGACCGTTTGCCTCAGGAATGCCTAGACACACACACAAAAAAAATCAATAAGAAAGAAAATGAATTGGGAAAGAACATGGAGCACAGACTCCGTTTAGGGGAACACATTCCTCAATCTCTCAACTTTTCACAAAGATATGAGATTATATAACGATGTTCAATGGGAGTGGACCAGTTACTGTTTTGGCCTGTTTCCCCAATCAATCAATTCACAACTATTCCTGTAACTATCGATTTACAAAGTAAGCACTGTGAGGGACTCTGTGCGTGTTAATGTAGTGTAGGTGATTGCATAGTGGTGGTAAGAGGGGCTGCTTCCGTCAGTCGACCAAACTGTGGCTTCAACAACTGCTTACCACTAGAGTGCGGAATTATGAAATGCACACAGTGTAGTGGTTTGAAAAGCTTGTCAAGCTTGTAAAGCGCAACACAAGTGTAGGCCATTATTATATTTTACAATTAAAATAAAACAACTTGGGGTTAGAGAGTTTGACACCTACATATGTCAACAACTGGATACTCCGGGGTGTTGCTGCGCTCCCGTTCTCTGTCCCGCTCTTTCTCGTCTCTTATTGGTCGCCAAGAACCGTCTGTTAAATACTCAATTTCCTCAATATCCTCAGTTGTCTCTTTTAAGATCTCCGACAGCAGCCTGAAAATTATCAAAAAAACAAACAGAGGGACTAGAAAACCAGGCTTGATTTTAAGTAACAATTTGATTAATATAATAATATATTAATATAATAATTTGATTTAATGCACATGCACTTACCCGTCAATAGTAAGAAGTTCATAAGGGGCAGGTTTATCACACACTGGACATGTCCAGGTGGGTTTTTTCTCATTCATCTGCAGGAAGAAGACAGCATCGAAACATTGAAGGTGGGCGCAGGTTAGGACTCGACATGGCACACCAAGACGCATCTTCACCAACTGTAACAGAAGAGAAAGAAAGGTTTAGTCTACAATTGAAAAACAAATAAAACAGCTTATGTTCAATATGGGCCACTTACTGGGCAGATAAGTGAAACACGGAGACCTGTGGTGGCAATTTCACTCTCTGGGTCGAACCGTAGTTTATCTTGGACTGCAATAAAAAACAACATGATAGATGTGCACATTTTCTTACAGCTACTATATAGAGTATATATATATAAATATTTGTGCCAAGTTTGACGTACTGCGCTCACGACAGCGTTCTGCGCTTTCAACAGAGCAGAGTTTCAGCTGGTTGAACAGGTCTGCCGCTGTAAAGACCCTTACCAGATACACAGCCACAGAGTATCGCTAAAAAAACAAATTGTGAGAACATATTGTTAGGATCTGAAATACAAAATGCCATCTGCATCGATAAAGAAATGTCAGTCCCACTGCCAGTGTTGTCCTGGAGAAATTACAAACACGTGAACCAATTAAGAGAATCAGAAGACAACTGGCTTCTCCACATGTCCAGTCACCCCAATGGCACAAAGCTAAGTAGGATTACTGAGACTCAGCATTAAACTCTGACCTTGCCAAAATTTCCCCAGGTGACGGTGATTCTGTTGGGTACACTGGAGAGGTGCAACCAGGGTGTGATATTTACAGGACGACAGGGACGACGGGGCTCAACTCCAGGCTTATTTGAAGGATAATAACCCTGTAAAGACAAGAGATATGCAGACATGGTCAACTATTGTTATTAATTATGAACATGGCAAATTACCCAAGAATCAAATCAAAATCTCACCGGTACATGACAGTAGGACTGATTAACTTTGACTGCAATGTTAGGGGGGTACTGGTCCTCTTGAACACCGATGGAGTCTGTATAGCAGATTCTGTTACAAATGAAACAGAAAAATGATGACCAGAACTCCACTTTCAACTACATATAAAGACTTCTAAGAACTTCTGACTTTTCCGTTAAACTGCATGCCACAATTTTCTCTTGTAATAACCTAAAGAATTTACCTAAGAACCACTTGGATTGATCCAATTCCCGGACGAATTTCACTGAAAGAAAAGACATGAAATAATTATCAATGCTTTCAATCTCCTGAAGCCGAAAAAAAGAAATGCATTTTTTACTTACCCAGCATTTCTAATCTGGTCCGCTTGTTTGGGCGTTAACTCAAACATGTGTGGACTGTCCTGCAGCTTTTCATTATTGTGGGCGACTATTACAAGAATAAAACAAGGATTAAAATAAATAAGTGTAGGTAAAATGATAAAGTGCTTTAGCAAATCTGGTAATCCAGGAAGAGTCATCACTCACTTAGCTCTGTTGGTGACAGTAATGTGTCCAGAGTGTGATAGAAGGGCAGTGGCACCAGCTTGACTTCTGCTGCAGGTGCAGGCAATGGTTTGGAGATGCCGTTGAGGTAGTCTGCACCCTGAGAGGTGAGATTGCTGGAGGAGTTTAGATTTGAATAAACAACTGGAACCCCCTCGGGACGCCGCGCTGCCAGCCACCCAGTCGACTTAGGGAAACGAGACTCATACAGCTGCCTCACGTTCTTGAGGAGCTCGGGACTGTATTCGGTTTGCACCAACTTCAGGGCACGCCCCACCAGGTCCTGCTTCAGCCCGCTTTTACTGCGCCCCATTGAGGAGAGCAGCGTTTGCAGGTCTGAGACCCGAAAACTCTTCACCATGTTCTAAAAGGAAAGCAAAACCGATTAGTGTCAAGTACACAGTTTTAACAAGAAACCCTAAAAAACAAAAAAAAACAAAGACAAGTTTAATAGATAAACTTGAGTAAAAATTAAAAGTACAGTGAAAACAAATGTACTTTTCTTTAATGCACATAATTAACATAAACCCTTCGTAAATGTACATTGGCACTGTGAGTCATGTCATCCTAGATAGGTAGATTTGCTTATGTCTCAAACAACACCAAGACATAATTCATCTCAAGAGCAATAAATAAAACCAATCCTATTTATTTATAATTAATGACTATTAAAAAATGGTGTGCGCATCATCATTAAATCATGAAGAACAAGTGTTTCTCTGTTTAGATTGCATAGTTCTCAAAAATAAAACAAGTAAACAAGAATATACAAAAATGTTAGAGTACATTAAAAAATAAACAGACAAAGTAAGACGCACAAAAAAAAATCGTAAACAATACAGTCAGTGTGCATTTTGACAGGTGCACTCCACGGTCACCACATTGATTGTCAACAATACATCAATCCATTGTAACACCTGTAAACTCTATAAAAGCTCTAAAGTGGATTAAAGCGTGTTTACATAAACTTTCACTATTCTGTTGTGCTCCCGCTGAGCCACCGTGATCCCAGTCAAACCAGCGCACTTTTGTGAGCTAACGTTAGTTCACATTCTCTAGCAAGCTAATGTTAGCCCCCCGAGCTAATTTGTTTCGGCTTGACCATAACCTGCTTTGAAACGTAAGTGAAAGTGGGCTCTCTGTAATATCAGTAATTATGAACACCCTGCTTTCTCTTGCGCTAAGTGAATAACCACAGAAGGTCCCTGTCTCGTAAAATCAAAGGGAACAGAGCTGTACTTGCCATCGCTTCCACCAGTTCGGCCGCCATCTTCGTGCATCAGTACCGCGAGAGCCGGGCAAACGGATAGTCCTTCACCAATGAGCGAGACAGGGCTTATAATAGACAGCTCCGTTTAACCAATCACTGCGTGACTTTGACCAGCGCTCGGAGCGCTGCACACAAAATGGGCGGTGTCATGACCATTTAAAGTTACAGTATAACTTTTTAAAAACACTAAGAGGCAGGTCTAAAACCCAAATTAGGCCCGAACCTGTGTTAATTAAGCTACACGTAAAAGAGTTTATGAATCCATTGTGATTTTCCTTGATAATGTGGGGGTTTGTTGAAAGGTAGCATCAAAAATCCCTTTATTTTAACGTGTAGACAAAACATTGAGCGCTAAGTGGATGGGATCGCATGGTCCTCCGAGATCCCGTCCGAGCGCTTGATTCCACTTCATGTTTTGTGTCCAACCGCAGGACGAAGGGCTCTTGCTTTGTCTGGGTTATGGTTGTGTCTAAAAATTAATGCGGAGCCTGCTAAACAACATTGTTGTCTATGATTAATGTGTCATGTTGGATTTGCAAAGAAAACTATGGAGAAAAAACACTAAACAGCTTGCTTGAAGAAAATGCAATAAAGTGAAAAAAATAAAATCAATTGCTTGAATAAGAACACCGATGTAATAATCCAGTTCAGCTTTTACCTTTATTCTTTACCTTTATTCTCTAATTATGTATGTTGTTATATTATGTCTGTTGCCCTAGAGAGGCAACAGACATAACTTTTTAGTAGCCTTTCAATTATCATAGTGTGCATAATGTCAGTGCTGATGCGCCTGAGTGATTAGGCACTTGTCACCAGTTATTTGTTTGTTTGTTTGTTTGTTTGTTTGTTTGTTTGTTTGTTTGTTTGTTTATTTATTTAACCTTTTTCCAGCCAGGAGAGATCTATTCATAGATTTAAACCCTACCACTCTGTAAGATAAAACTAAATAAATGCATTAAAGTGATAGTCTGTAAGTTTGCAAAGTGAGGAGAGTGAAATTTGAAAGTAAATCAAATTCCTCCCCTCTATCCAGAAAGCCTCTCTTAAGGTCCGCTCCAGGCAACTGGTAACTGGTATCTTTCCCACTTGAAAATTATGACTTACGAGCTCAGAGCGTTTCGCTGATTTAACTTCATTCAGACGTAATGTGGTCTTTTGTGCCGAAAGATATTTCAAGCTTTCAAACGTCTCTGGGAAGCTGTGAAAAATTGTCAAAACAGAAGCACACAAAAAAAATAATAGTAATAGTAATAGTAATAGTATACCTAATAGTTTTCCATATCCCAAGTAAGTCTAACTAGACTGGCAAAAAAACAAACAAACAAACAAAAAAATCGAAACTATGGAAAATAAAAGTGCCATTTGGGTCAAGACATTATTTATTTTTATTAATCTTAATATTATTACAATTTTATTTATTTTTGTAAACATTTCTCAGTGGTAGTGTTAAGGTCGGACGTTTTCCAATTTAGTATTTTGTGGTTAATAAGCATTGTCCAAGCAAATGCAGTGTCCAAACAAAGATAATATCCAAATATGTGCAGTAAGCGCAGCGGACGAGCCAATTCTGGCATCCTTTGTCTTTAGACTCTCCTGCGTGGCAAGGAAAAAGTCAAAACCCATTGAAAGAAGAGAAATGTTGGGGAGAACCACAGAATGAGAGATCCACACCCATGGACAGACAGGCCAGCCCTGGGGCTGACGGGAGACGCTCTGCAGACAGGGCCAGACCTGCTGGAGCGTCAGTTCTTGTTGTCCAGTCCCAGTTGAAAAGGGATTCCTCCGCAGATGGGGCTGAAGACTAGGATACTAATGTCCGGTCATCTGAAACAGACGGGGGACACCATGTGAATAATGATGTACAGACTGCAGATAAAGGAAATATAATTTAGGCAAATTATTAGAATTGCCCTATTGAAGATAGAACCAGTTAAAATGCCACAGATGCTTTAAATTAAAGATTAATATTACTAATGAGTAATTTATTCCCAGCCCACATCAAATTTGTGGACTTAAGGGGATTTGTTTGTTTAATAGATTACATGCAAACCTAAACCACACAGGCACAGGTGAATGTGTTGTTCTTCCCAGACCTTGCTCAATTAATTACTGCTCACTGTTAATGAAGGTAAAGCTAGAGACTGCACCACGGCTGGACAAAACAAAGTTAACAGGATCACTGTGGCATCTAGCAAGCCTTTAGTTGCACTGTGTCCCCTCTTTGAACACAATGTCTTCTTTAATCTAGAGTGTTTAATCTCTCGTAATTACAAAGATTTGCTGAAGTTAATAAAAATAATCCGCCTGAATTCAGACCCCCTACCTGGACCACCACTGTGCCTTCATGACAACCTTCTGTGAGGGATAGAATCCCACTCATATATAAGGAGTCAAGTGTAGCACCTCTCCTGAATTGAAGATCAAAGAGCTGACATTGACATAGGGGCAGGAGAAAAAATTCCAAGCTGCAGAGTTTTAGACCGTACTCTTGGCTAACAATTTGCCACAATAAGTAGACGTCATTTCCACGTCTTGAGATAGTGTCAGTGTTGAGCTGATCAAGGTTAACGACTGTTGAGAGGCTCATCATTAGCTCTGATCTTGTCAACTGACTTGGACACAAGACACTTTGGCGATTAAGGATATAACATGTTAAATTAGGCATGCTGTGAGATCTAAAACCTCGATTGAGAAGATTTTTTGAGATATTTGAACTGGTTTGGATCATCATATTTTCATTATGAGCGTCCAATTTTGCAATCAGGAAATGAAAGCAGACAGCAGCAGGGAAAGACTTGGGCTCAGCTTCACAATCGACTACCTCCTGTTCAATAAAGGAGTCAAAGGGTCTAAAGAAGAACCGTCAGGACGTCCCACAATGGAACCGGCAACAACGGACAACCTGCTAACCCCTCAGGACCCCGAACCCAAAGAGGTGAAGACAAATGGGCAGCAAAAGACAATTCAAGATTCAGATCTAGAGCCCGGAGAAAGACGTATCGATGAAGCTGAAGAGGAGGTGGAGGTGACCACAACCACGTCAAGTAATTCGCAAGATAAGTCTGAGGAAAAACCGAACCAGTCGTATATCGCACTCATATCGAAGGCAATTCTGGCATCTGAGCACAAGAAACTGCTTCTATGTGACATCTATCAGTGGATCATGGAGCAATACCCTTACTTCAAAAGCAAGGTATGGTGTTCAAAGGTAAAATATAACATGCAAATGTATCCATTATTTATCCATTATTTCATCCTGCTGCAGATTTTAAAGTTATTTGTCTGTGAGGTGAGACAAGGTCCTTACAGGGACACTCAATGATCTTGTTGTTGACAAATTTAACCAAATACAGTAATCCGGTTGCTGGGGCTGCAAACTGCCACTTCCTTCACCGGGTGCAAAAACAGATTGGTGGATTACAGTTGATCAGGTTTGACACGCTAAAAAGGTAACTGAGGGTGCCGTGCCAAGTGGCGATCAAAAACCTCTTTGACGCACCATGGTGCCTTTTGCCAGCAGTGTGCTTTTAGATTCTCTTGCTCTAAGTTTTATTAGTAGACAGGAGAATTTTAGAAAGTCAGTGCACGAGAGAAGAAAAGATTTGGCCATATAGGTTTTATAATAATTGTTCAGATTTCTCTTCATTTTTGTTATTCTGTACATCCACAATACTACCTCCTTTCTTATGAATAATTCCAAAAGTAAAAGACCATTTATTTTTTATTTCTCACAGGACAAGAACTGGAGGAACAGTGTGCGTCACAACCTGTCCCTGAATGACTGTTTCGTCAAAGCCGGCCGCAGCGACAACGGCAAAGGCCACTTCTGGGCCATCCACCCGTCCAACTACCTGGACTTCTCTAAGGGAGACTACCACTGCAGACGGGCCAGGCGAAGGGCACGCAGACTGGCAGGACAGGTGGCCCTCACACCCCTCAGCAGCCCGTACCATCCCGCTCTGGTCGGACCACGCAGACCGCCCTGTTGGTGCTGCCCACAAAGCCCCACTCTGTCCTGCCTGAGCCCAAGACTTTACTGGCCCTGGGCCCCTGTGCAGCCACAATTTGGGAGGTTCCCGCTTGTTCGCACTTCTACATCGTGAATTTCTATTGTTCTTTAAATGGGTTTTCATGCGGAGAAAACAGGCTACGTCTTATTTGGTAATGATTTTGTAATTAGGTGATTGAAAAGCCGCTAGGACAATTTTAAATTAACAGTACGGTACAATCCAGTGTGTAATTTGTGGTGTGTGCTGAATGGTTTTCAGTATTGGAACTTAATAAAGCTTGAGCACTTTTTTTTTTTAATGATGTACAAAATGCAACTTTTGTAGTCATGTCATTAAATCTTCATGCATTTAAGCGTCTTCATTTGTTGTTCGTGACTCGTGCAGATAATGCTAGAAGTGAGCCTCTACGGTCAGAAACCACTCAATGTAAGATGCTAATTAGTTTTGATGCAAAAAAAAAAAATCTTCTAAATAAAGCTTCTATAAAATCCGACTCGTGGGATATGGGGCGAGATAATCTGGGCAATCCTAAATAGTTGGAAGGAATAGGAAGCTTATCACACAGCGTAATCCCGGGCCGCTGCTTCAGAAAGAGGGGAACCACGGGAGGTCAGGGGATGAAGGGAGGAAAGGAAAGGGGTCACTGAGGTGCGGACAAGAGTGGAGGATAATAAGATGCGTACAACTACTTTAAATGTCTGAATGAAAGAATCATAGATAAAAAACATAGCCACAGACGAAGTGAACATTATCCTCATTATGGTATCTGAGAGCATGTGGAAAATAAATCATTATGTGCGACACGAGTGATATCATACAAGCTAACATGGGTGAGTATTTTCAAACTCTTGAGGGATGCTCCTGATACACATTCATCAATATTCAACAAAGATATAAGGGATAGGAGAGGCATGCCACATTCATTTTAATAGGTTAGCATAAAGGGCCTCACAGTTTGTTGCATGTGGTAGTATTTTGACCATTGCTTTCGAGTGGTTTCCTTCATCGACTTGCAGCTTTCTGGTTGCTTCCCTACAGTCTGTGCTTATGCCTGGCAGAGTCCAAGGACTGAAGGATATAGGTCAAGTGCAAAATTCGCCACCACTTTGAGAATGGAGCGCACCTTGAATGCCCGACACCTGACATTTACCGCCTTTTGTAGTGTAACATTCTTTTCACCCCATGAATGTTTGTTGTGAAAGTGGCCATTTGTGGAAAAATTGACCTTGATACGTGAAGTCTGCATTGTATTATGATTTGTTGATGATGAGTATGGTCGGCCCAAATAGTCAATATGTGATAAAGAGGGGTTTACTTTTTTCTTTTGACTCATCCTGACTAAACGGGTAAACATTAGGTGTAGTGCAATGGACATTTTTACATGTCTATAAATGTGTAATTTCCCAGCCAGGCACAAACTGTAGAAATAACAAAAATAGTCTTAGTCTATAGTCGGAGAAATGTAAGCATAGATACTGTCCATATAAGGGAAAAAAAGGAGTGCAGTACACCTGGCTCGATCTCTCGTCAATAGTGAAATTCCTCTCTGACTTGTAAAGGTTGGCATTTACATACACAGTGCTCAGTAGAGAGGATTAGGGCAGACATTGACTTTTAGGAAGTTTGTTTGTCTTGGCTCAATGAGGGCTTTTTATTCACATATTATTGAATATTTGATAAAGTCTTCGTTTGACAGGAAATGAGATTGTACAAACAATGAGTCAGAGGGATCAGGCGTCCCTCACAATGGTTCCCGTCGATTAAAACAATGACAAATCCATCTAATTAATTTTTTGTTTCTCCAAATCTTCAATGTCTACACCTAATTGGGGAGCTAATTTGCTTAATTCCCATGAATTGCTCTCAGCGTCAAATCCTCTTCAATTCTCCAGCTTTAAGGCTTTAATTTGGTTGCATATGTTTGCTCCACACACCCACGCACACAACTCCTGACCTCAATTTGGAGCTCGCTGCAAAGTAATTAGTTCCAAATTTGTAATTTAAGCGAGCATAAACGCATTCATTTTGGTTTTATTTTAAAGCATTTAAAAAGTAAACATAGGTCTATTCCGTCTTTGTATTGTTTAAAGGCTCATTGTGTGCATGTGTGTGCATGTAGATATGCCCATGTCATTATGTTAATCTGACGAGATGCGGAACGATGCAGGGGGCTGTAGATTAAGGCACAAAGATTTGTCGGTGATTAGCAGAGAGTGAGCTAAGAAGATCAACCCCACTGAGATGACCATTAAACATTATGGCTATGTTTTAATGCAGCTAATTTACGGCAGTTTTTATCAGACTCATTTCAAGATGATGTGGTATATTTGACTAAACAAATATATCAGGACTATAGATTTACTTGTCTTACCATAACATTTAAATTAATATAGTCGATGATACCACAGGATTGAATCAAGTTAAATAGGACAACAAATTGTTGCTTGAACATGAAAGTTATGAATGCATAAGAGTTGGTAAATTCTAAACTTAATTGTATCCACACTGATTCATTCTCGAATAGAATTCCATAAGTTTTAGGCTGCAATTGTTTTGAGGGAAATTGTTCTTATTGGCTAAGGAACATGCTATGTGAATGTGGAGCAGGAATATTCTTTACAACAATCTAAGCTGAATAAAACGAGCGGTCGGCTACAATGCTGCTGCTTGAGTCAGTAAATATAACCATATTAGTCCAGTGCTCAGGCCTCCGCACTGGCCTATTCAGAGAATAGACTTAAGACTTGTTACAAGTCTCTTTGTGGTCTAGCGCCCAAACATCTCAGACATGTCAGAGCCAGATGAACCTTCTCAACTATGAGAATCTCATGAAGGGATCTCCTGCTGGTGCACTGTTCAAGAGTCAGGACTAAACATGATGAGGCTGCGTCTGTCTGTCTGTCTGTCTGTCTGTCTGTCTGTCTGTCTGTCTGTCTGTCTGTCTGTCTGTCTGTCACGGTTGTTTTAAGCTGTGTAAATGACAACTAAACGTTGTTTAAAATCTGCACTCTTCACTTTTAAATGTAGGCTATTTAATCTTCTATTAATGATAAAAAGTGTGTTTTGTATATTGATGTAACACTTCATGTTCTGTAAAGCACGTCTAATGCTTTGTGCGAATTGTGGTTGACAAAAGAAACTTGCCTTGCAATTTGACCAGTTTGAAATGTCTGCACGTTCACGTAGCCTATGTGTATAACGTCCAACACTTATTTCGAAAGGAGGCCCATAGCCGAGACTACTTTTTAACTGATGCTTTTCTTCAGACAGGCCCAACTGTCTGTCTAATCGGCCTGAAGACTGCGGCTCCAAATTGCAGTTGTTATTAGAAAGGCTGATTGCATAGAACTAAGCAGTATTTAGGAAGCGCTATAGTCGGACCAAAAGCAGCTGCTATTTGCTGCCTGTGTCCCTCCATGAACAATAGCCTGGCGTTACCTCGGCTTCAAAGCCTCTATAATAGTCAATCGATCAGAATGCGAGGCGCTATTCTGCAGATTACTGTTAACAATAATTTGCCTCCCTGTGCACCGTTGCCATCTTTGAAGCAATGTTTTATTGCCTTTTTTCCATCTGCATCTGTCATCCCCGAGGTCCTCTGTTTGATCTCTCCCAACCAGTGCGCGCTCCCGGGGGTCGCGTTGACCTGTTGATTGGCAGCTGCGATCAGACATATGGTGGGACGAGGCATCGACCGCAGCCCCCCGGAGACAAAGCGCACTGCTGGGGCTTTCCCCCCTCCGTTTCCCCTCTCTCTGTGCTCTCGCAATCTGGAGCCGCGGTGAGAAAAGCCACCGCTAGATGGCGCAAGGACCATGCAAATAGAAGCGGATGCTGTCAAAGCAAACTGAGTCTTAATTTACAGTTTTTCTGTTTCACATATTAATGATGATGAAGAGTTGTAAAAATCAGCAACAGGCACAAGGTTTCTTTCTCTAAAATTCCTTTAGCTATAAAGGCCTATAGCCCATCTCCATTCTCTAAGAATTACAGGCTATTTCTGATGCCATTACATTGACCTACAAAGTATTATAAAAGCTTATGAGATGTAACGTCTATTGAAAAGATAGTCAAACAGATAGAAACAGATAGTCCAAATGTTTACAGTAGTAGCCTACATTTTGTATTTGAAAACATAATACAGTAGCCTACAGGACAGAGTTTAGTGACCTATTTGAGGGGCCAAAGTGTGCTTTCAGTCAGATTTAGTTGACCTTTGATCTATTGGGAGACAATGGAAACCTGCTGATCTTTTAAAAAACATGGAGAAACTTAATAAGTAGGCTACTGTTTATTTAGGCCAGGGGAAAAGGAAGGCAATGTCAGGCCTTGGGACAATATTCATGCTGCCAACAAGAATGTTGTTTAAGTATCCAAAATATTATGAAAAATAACTAGTAATTTCCACTACAAATACCCTTTTTATGTGTATGTGATGTACAAGACTTTCAGTAAAAAGTGCTCACCGTGGGGAGGCTCCATTGTTTGACAAAGAAATTCAGCATTCAGAAAACTTGCCAACCCCTGATTTAGGCAATATGACAATGTTATCAAGGGCACAATATCAACATATACTTTGCTCTAAAATATATATTTTTGCTCAAACATATGACAGCAGTTTGGTTAGATTTATGTTTAAAATCCAATGGAAAGTGAAAAGAATTGGCAAAATGGGGTATCCTAAAACAGGTTTAAAGTCTTTTTCATGTTTCATGAGGGGTTTCATGCAGGGATTATGGACTGAGAAATATCTTGCACAGGGGAGAAAGTAGATTAGATGATCCCCTTTTCATCTTTAGGAAACATCAAACAACTATCAGGCAATAATTTTATTGATTAGAGCCAATGCATCTGATCTGAAAGTTAGACGTATTACTGTAATTAGGCATGTCTTATTGCTTCTTTAAGACTGACTAAGTCTGAGGGGTAATGAAGCCCAGAACAAACTGAAGGCTGCTTCAAAGATTGAACAGCTAATTTAGATTTTATAACATGAAAAGAAGATATTTGCTTTTTTTCTGCAGATGGTTTAGTAAATGATTTTTTCTGTGCTAATCTGACTCACTTTAATAAGACTCTAGACTTTTCTAAAGCAGAATTTTCCTTTTATGACAGAAATGCATCTGCCTATCCGGGAAGTGGATTCCTCCATCTCTGGCTCACACGGAGGTTTAACCATGACTGTTGAGGTTTTCTTTTTTCTTTGACTCCACAGGGAAATTTGTCCTCTCCATCCGTCAATGCCACTGGGGCAACCTGTCAGGACCGTGGGCAGCCGCAGAGGTGTGGAGTACCCAACAGGAGAATCAGCTTATGTTTTGGGCTGAAGATATTGATTCTGGATAATTATGATATTGGACAAAGCTTATGACAATTACATGTGCGTTCAAAATGTCAGACACCAAGAAAGTATTTCAAGTGAACAAATGAAACATCATATTCCGATAGATAAGAAAACTCTCTGGTGACTTAAAGTTTAACTGTCAATCTGTTTTAGTTGAAATATTATTTTATGTGGACGATGGATATACAGATACTATGTCTCATTTTCATATTACAATAAACTACATCTGTAAACTGAACTTACTTTACTGTATGCCCATATGGTCACATGGTACAGCATCCGGCTTTTCCTGCTTTTTCCCATAACCAGCCCTGATGTCTGTATATTCAAATAGAGTAACTGAATACGTCCCAGCTGACTGTCGCTGACTGGATGCTGACCCGCAGTGAACAGGACACTGGTATGCAGTGACCAGTCTGACGTGCATCTGTGCGCGCGTGTGTGTGTGTGTGTGTGTGTGTGTGTGTGTGTGTGTGTGTGTGTGTGTGTGTGTGCGCGCGTGTGTGTACTTGTTTTGGTGTTGGTTTACAAGATGCAAAAATACACCCCTCATCTTCTTTCTTCCTCCTCCACCAGAGTGTTACCATGGTGACGCATCCCGTGGCTGGGATTTTGGCGTGATCCCCACTGACCCTGGCCAGAGACCTTTGACCTTTAGGCCTTGGCTAGGGTCAAAAGGTCGGCGATGGCCGGAGGGCAACAAGAGCACTTCCATGATTGGCACCCTGACATCTCTGTGGCCATCGTCCACACAGCTATTTCATTTGTACATACGCAGAACCTATAGAGCTTGGAATTCTTATCTTCAAAACCACATTCCACAATAATGAACTGATACTGGTGTGTTATTTACCAGAAGGGTCTTTTTTCTCCATAGTTTGAATTATTTAATTTAAATTAATACATTTAACTTATATTTGCTAGTGCCCCTTTACATGGCGTTGGTTAAAATGAAAAACTAGGATTGCAATTATGATTTCCAAACAAGATATTCGATCTATTAACACTTTTCACGTTTCAGTTTCATGCAGCAAAAATCTGGAAGGGTTTTCATGACGATGTGAGACAGGCCTCAACTCTCACAATGTTCAAATCCAGGCTGGAAACAGTTCCTTTTAACCCGTGCATTTGACAACTGAAAGTATTGTATCTGCACTCTTGCCTTTCACTGTAATGAATTAATCTGGTTGGTTAAAGTTTTATGGATTGATTTGATCTGCTTTC
The DNA here is from genome assembly GCF_951799975.1 of Gobius niger. Taxonomy (NCBI): domain Eukaryota; kingdom Metazoa; phylum Chordata; class Actinopteri; order Gobiiformes; family Gobiidae; genus Gobius; species Gobius niger. The sequence goes on from NC_136868.1 coordinate 16,478,399, forward strand.
TTGCAATATTATGCAACTGTGAAGCACTTTGAATTACCTGTGAACTATGCTCTACAAATAAACTTGCCTTGCCTGAAACCGATGAATACGTTTGGTTCTGGTGGCATCAAAACACTCGAAAGAGCCTTGAGTTTACTATTGTGATGGAGAGCTGGACTCAATGGTACAAGTGGCCTTTTTACTGCAGACGCTTTGACTTGGATATAGTAGCCGTACGTTTTTGTTTAGTGGAATATCTCTGTGCCGATTCACATAGCACAAAAAAACTGCAGTTCAGTGTCTTCTCCATCAGGAAAAATGGAATTATGTAAACAGTTTTCAGTATTGTATTATAAGCAGCGGATTAGCACGTCAAACTTGTACAACCATTCCCAAAGTGCAGTTATTCTTGCGTGTCACAGAACGTTATACTTTAGCCACTATATGCGGAGGGTTCAATACTAGAGCATTTGCATTCCCTGCTACCTATAGGCAGCCCACTGTGTGATTCCACTTGAGAAACTTGTGATGATAAAATGCAATCTCCTGCTGACGAACATCCACTACGATGATGGTTATGATGGCAGTAATAATCATCAGTATTCCCAATGGCCCCCGCTATCCACTGTATATACGAATATTTATAGTTCTCCATGTACTGTAACTGCGTGTGTGTGTGAGTGTTTGTGCATATTGAGGGGGAAGGGCAATGCACCAGCAGCACCTCCGTGGCTCTCCTCTCGGGGAATAATTACAGAATCCTGGGTACTAAAAGTCACGTGACCCTCGCCTCTTGCTACCCAAATAATTTATCCCCCTGGCTGATAGCTCGTCAATATCAATTTATTAATTTAACAGTTCTGGACTGATAAAAGGTAGTGCACACAGTTAGCTTGCTGAAGCGGGGAATAAGGGTGAATATTACAGTGCAAACGGTGTGAGCGAGGGAGCGAGGGAAGGACAAAAGCCTGAGAAACAACCTGGGCTGATCAATGCTATCGCGGAGGGGAGTCACGCATATTCGCTTTGCAAAAATAGGCCGCCATAACTCATTTTCCCCAGCTATTGAATCCCGCTGATGGAAATTAATACACTTATTATCACCTGATTAAAAATTAAGACAGAAGATGGTGTGCCTTTTTGCATTGATATTCAAATGTTTCCAATATATTGACAAAATTCACCCACGTTTTTCCCATTAGGCTGATTTGACAAAAGCAAGTCTCCACTTTTCATCTTTTCTCTTTCCGGGTCACTGCATGAGATCATCTGTCCCGCGAAGTCATTTTCAGATTGAGGCCCCATGACTTTTGAAAAATAAGGTTTGTGGTTTATATTTCTTGAAGATTAGCAGCAAGATCCCACGGAGATGGAATAGTTGTTTGCAGAGGATATTGCATTAAATAAGTGCAGAATCTTTAATTGCGATCATGGAAATAGTGATTTTGATTCAACTGTGATTATTTTTGAGCCACTGTTTCAAATTAACAGCAGGTGCCCATTTTGACATTTACAATTAAATCAATTTATCCAGGCTTGGGACAAAAGAAGTTACAATCTGTTAATTAAGATTATGATCTTCTTACATAGTCTTATTGCAACACATTTCCCCTTTGCGTGAATAATAAAATAAAATAAAATAAAACAAAACAAAACAAAACAAAACAAAACAAAACAAAACAAAACAAAACAAAACAAAACAACATTAATAATAATAATAATAATAATAATAATAATAATAATAATAATAATAATAATAATAATAATAATAATAATAATAATAATAATAAAATAATAATAATAATAATATCAATAGGCTACACTCATTTAAGCTTACAGCAGCAATATGAAGAAACATTTTTAAAAAATGTGTAAGTGTGAGTCCTTTTGAGATGTAGGCACTGAAAATATTGCTTTAAAAATACATCTAAAATATATCTATATTTTTAAGAAACTGGAATCAGATAACTGGAGCAGACTCAAGAGCTGACTGCTTGATACTGTTCAGGATTTGGACAGCTGTCCTTTTCCTGTCGAGCGAGCAAAACCTGGAACACTATTCCAGCACATCAGAGAACTGGCTTCATTAAAGTCCGTCACCAACGCTGTACAAATGGCTGAAGATGTAGTCATGATCTCTAAATGGCACTGAATTTGTAAAAAGAGCTGTTAAACTTTAATATCAGGTGACTGGTGTCACCTTTATCTTTTCAATACTGTTTAACTATGTTTTGAGCATGTTGTAATGTAATAAGTTTTTGTATCATTGTCTATGCTGTGTGATGTTACATCAATCTGCCAAAGGTACCAGAGGTAAAAGGCGCGTGGGCTAAAATGTCACATATTGTTCATTCCAGTGTTAAAGAAATAACTGTTGTTCTTGTTTTTAATTTGTTCATTGTACAGTGTCCTTAGGTGTTCTGAAATGAGTTTTAAAATAAAATGTATTATTATTATCATTATTATTATAATAATGATAATTATTGTTATTATTATTATTATTATTGTTATTAATAAGATGTAATATTGCGGCGTCATTGGACTCCACAAATCAAATTCAATTGAAAAATATCAATATAATAATGTTTTTTTTATTTTTTTATTCATATAAATATAAATATATAATATTATATAATATTATAAATAAATAAATACTTTTAACAATCAGGCTCTCTCACAAATACATACATGTATTTGTACATGTATTTATTGATTTAATTGGGACAGTGTATGTTAATGACAGGTATTTTTACTACTGTGATATAATTGTAGTACTTCATTGCTGTATTTGACCACTTGACGCCCCTGCTCTTGGGCCTGGCACGTGCAGACTTTTTTGTGGCTGGATTGACAAAGACAACAAACAGTTTAAATTAGTAGCCGAACAAATCATATAGTTTTCTGTTTGCGCAAAGAGGCTGAGAGGACTTGTACAATAGATATTACTTCCTGCAGAGCGCATCCTTAAGGCCAAACAAAGAAAACGCATAAACCTGAGCTGATTTTTAGTGACCTCTTGTGACCTCTCAGCACTTCCTCCGCTTCCTGATTTTAAAAACAGGGTAATGAATAAACATCTGGCATAAGGCACTGCACATATATCATTCGCCACCACAAAACAGTCAACCTGCAACCTAACCTATTCCCTGAGCCATTACATAATATCCCTGAAGGGGGCTAAAAGGTATTTTAACAAGACCCACTGCTCTATGATCTTTGACCCCTGCCGAGCTGACCCATAGCTGCTGACCCCACTTACACTGGCCGCGGTGACAGTGTTGGACCAAGATCCCGATGCATGTTCTGGTGTGAGGGGACAAAGGAGGAGGAGGGGGGGGGATTCATTTGCAAATTGATGCATTTGAGGATTCAGCATCTTTAGGCACTGGCTGACAGATTTGTGTAATTGGGTGATCTATGGGCCAGTGTGGAGTAGCGTCTTCATCCGCTCTACCATCCGGCCATAAACATGAAGAACTTAGGAGAGCGTGAGGCCTGTGTCATTCACTAAATGCCTACTCTCTTTAAATTTCCATGGTGGGATGTGATGCTTCGCTACTGAAAATGTCATTGACTACTTTTGTCGTTTAAAAATAGTGAAGAGGAAATCAATCAGATACAGTTCTTCAAGACAAGGAGGATCAACGCTGTCTCCACATTACCGTATTATTCTGCATCATGGTGGGGTTGAGAGGATCAGCGAGTAAGTCCTTGAGATTGAAATGTGCAGAATGTATAAATCTGTACCAGTGATGCTTTCGGCGCCAACACAAAGGGACTGAACATGGTGTCGGTGAGGCTGCTTTTCGACTTTACGCAGCTAAAACCTGGAACAGACTTCCAGAAGATGTGAGACAAGCCTCAAATCTGACTTCTTGTAATCGTGTGTAACTGGGAAGCCCTTTGAATTGCCCTGTGCATGAATGTGCTCTATAAACTTGCCTTGCTTTGAGAAGAACGTTAGAGAGGTGCGGAGGATCGACCTCATGGGGGTTCCTCTAATCTCAAAGGTCTTGCGTTGAAGCTGCCAATCCAAAAGCCACCGGAAGTGCATAGATTCAATGAATTTGTGTATGATTGTGATTTAGCATGTAGCTTTGTTGTTGCCATATGTCCTTTCTGCCCTGACAGGCTTCTCTTTGACTCCTTGGGGTAGACCTAAGCTAAACAAACGTGCAAGCTATTGATATGAGAAAAGATATGAAGAGAAAACAGTAAAGTGCTCCTTGTACAGTGAATAAAGGTGTGTGTGGGAAAGTCAGGTTGTGAATCATTTTGGTATTTTAAAAAGTAGGTCAGGGAAACGTCAATTTTAGAAGCCGACTGAAAGAAAAGTTCAAGACAAACACTTCAGTCTGCGGGCAACACCATAATAAATTCATGTGGACAGCATTACAGTAAACCCATTTTCTTACAATAACTCCATGTAAACATTAATTACTTCTTTCATTTCATGCCTTCTGGGGGTTGAAGCTCATACTCTAGTTGCTTTGAAGTGCAGGAATCCACCTTGGACAACAGCCAGTTACAGTAGCGTCAATACAGACAGCCAATGGCACTATTAAAACTTCAATTTCTAGTCACTAATTCACCAACACAGAATATATTGAGGTAATAGACAAAGTCTACGCACAATAACTACGAATGCAACACAAATCTATTTGTGGTGGGATGGTTAACTGCTCTGTCGATGTACACTCCTACAACAGTATTATACATATTAAACGCTTTATATTTATACAGGAGATTTCCTGTTTAAATCCATGGAAATATAATTGATGATAAATCATAGAAAGAAAGAATAATAGAGTGTCCAGATGCTAAAAAAAAGAAGAAGAAGAAGAAGGAGGAGAAGAAGAAGAAGAAGAAGAAGAAGAAGAAGAAGAAGAAGAAGAAGAAGAAGAAGAAGAAGAAGAAGAAGAAGAAGAAGAAGAAGAAGAAGAAGAAGAAGAAGAAGAAGAAGAAGAAGAAGAAGAAGAAGAAGAAGAAGAAGAAGAAGAAGAAGAAGAAGAAGACGAAATTGTAGCAGAATCAGAGAAAGAAAAAGTGCAGATGGAGGATCTCTTGTTTGGGGATACTTATTGACAGGCAATAACTCAGTTGTGGTGCCGTCTTTATGATAAAACCTGTTCTAAACACCACATAACTCCGCATCAGCACAGCCACCTTATTATTGCACCTATTACTTGCACTATACCTCATATCTACACTTTGTACCTGATGTTTTATATTAAATGTTATAAATCTCTTTTCCGAGGAAGACCTGTCCAAGAGGCGCTGGTAACAATTCTGAAAGGTGTAACAATTAAAGCATAATAAAAACTATTACAATCAATTAAAGATAACATCTTGGGTTAGGCTCTAAGACAGTGCCGATTTAACGGAGCTCATAGGAATGTGTTCCTGAAGCCGGACAGAGTTTTGAATAAGTGAGTTGTACCCACTGCAGGCAGGAGACAGAAGACGACACAGGTACAAGGACAGTTTACCCACTAGACCAACTCATATCACTTTGTTTAGTCAGCAGTCGCATATTCTGTACATGTAGCTTAAATATTACTATATTTTTTTTCTATTTTCTCATCTTAGTTGATCCTACATTTGCATTGTCCACACACCTTTGCAATCCATCATGTCTGATCCCGAATATACATGGGAATAAGAGTTCAGTATTGTCTTTGTGGTGTAGGCAGATATTGTGACCTGCCACTCAATGTGATTTGTTACACACGTTACACAGTATGGATGACACGAGTGCATTAAAGGAGTCTATTGATACGTGTAAATGTCCGGTAAGTGTTCCACATCGCACGTCTAATCCCGTCCCCTTTGTTGTGTATGTCAACACAATATGTAGCCCTTTCTTCTCGACGGGCTCCCGGGCCTCTGCTCTCATGGACAATCACTGTAGTGGATTCTCCTCGGGTCTTTAGAGAGCTGCAGGGGAAGCTAGTGTCAATAGATGTGGAGTGTGTGAGTGCGAGAGATGATAGACTGGGGTTAAGAGGTGTCAACACGGAAAAGAGAGAGGGCTCGAGAACTCTTCACCGGAGCCTCGCCGCGACACCGTCTCAGCCCTGACTCACATTAGCCGCTCTAAAGACGCCGCACTCACACGCACACTCTGCCTTCAATCACCGCACGGCCTTCCCACAGAGACGCCAGTTCATCTCCAAGTGTCTATGTGTCAGACCCATATCAACTGTGAGGTGTGGGGGAAAAAAAACCCGTAGAAGTGTTGTTCACAGGCTCAAAAACCCTCTGAAAGGTTCCTAGCGGTCGGCGATGGATTTGTTGCACCTCTGATGTGCTCTATATGTGCAGCCGAGTGTGAGAGACAGCAGGGCCTTCTACCCACAGGGCTTTGCACCTGTCAGGTGGAGTGGAGCTGCAGACAAATGGCAGAACACACAGCAACATACATTATCACTCCTATGCATCTATAGCGCCGCTTAAAACCGCTGCTGCAGGCTTTCCTTGGCGCTATCAACAAGGTGTGAGGTTTTGTCAACAACAAGGACGACCGAACAGCGAGGTGCAGGACAATACGTACAACACGGGGACAGCACAGGATCACTATATGAACTGTACCAGGTTCATATAAAACTGTATATGAACCTGGTACAGTTTTAACTCCTATGCAAACCCTGTTTATTAGTCTAGACCTGGGTCCACAAAAGTAAGTCTGACTTTGAATATATATATATATATATATATATATAACAAAAATCACATTTATTCCAATGAGTATTTCAGATTCTGCTGTTGCCATCCAACTTGAAGTAAAGACATTTTCTCTCATTTGAAATTGCTTCTTCATTGTCAGCTATTGAGTAACTTATTTTCAAGCTCTATTATAAATCTCCGCGTTCCAGTTACCATGAAGTTTATGAACAGGGCCATCTCAAAATTAATAGTGTTTTAATAACGTCACTAATGGTAAGAAAGTGATGGAAGGTAAAAGACATTACTAATGTGAATAATAACCTGTTAAAGATACACAGTCTGGTAACTTTGAGATATTTCATAGTGACGGCTGTGAGGTGCATACATTTTAATATGAACCACGTTTGACCAAAACGATGAGTGTTTATTAATGTCAATTACAAAACAAATAGAGCCTAAATGATAAACAGCAAAACATTTGTCTGTGCATCTCTAAATTTATGCTGTAAAAAATGGCTCTTATTAATTTAATGGATGATGAAGACCTGGTTCTGACGAGCCAGACTTTATCAAAATGTTACCAGCCACTTAATGTGCTTTTACCAGCCACATTTTCATGATGCTTATTTTCAATTTTACAATAAAAAATATGGTATAAGTAGGCCTAACATGTTTTTTTCCCCTTTAATCAAAAATACAAAGTCTGAAATAAGTATTGTGTAACTCAAAGTGATGGTTAAAGAGTAAATGGCCAAAATTAATAAAAATTGAATCAAAAAAAGAAGAGTGGGTTTGCAGCTGATGCCATTGCATAGCAACAGCATGACAACAGAAACAAAATGAGTGTCAATTCTACATTAATATTGCATTTTATTTTGGTTTTGACAAGCACAGTTAACTATTAAGATATACACGATACAGCAATGTAACTGTAAGGCAATGGTCGTGTATATAATTGATCAGTTAGCAAGATTAGAAACATTTTTTTTTTTCAAGGAACCATAATTATTCATAGTAATTTCATTGGCCTCAGTATGTCGGTTAGTTGTTTATTTTATTTATAAATGTGCTGGTTTCGTTGTTGTCTGATTTTATTTCGGTGACAGCTGCTCCAATTACCTTTATCCAAGAAAACGGCAGCGGCGCCGGCACAAAGCCCCTGTGCGGATCATTATGTTTGAGGATGAAGCAAACGGAGAAGAAGAAGTGACCATTCAGAAATAGAGATATAATACTGTCCCGGTGTGGGCTATGGATTGCAGAACAGGGAAGAGTGCAGGAGTCAATATCTAAATGAAGAAAGATGCTGATGTGAACGCAGATGTATGACTCATATCTGTAGCAGTTGACATGCAGCTGGTCGCCCCATGAATCTTAATAATCAAAAATGACGGGTGAGGGGTTTGCACTGAGATAGCACTATATGCAAAAAGCACAATGGGGATGGGAACAAAGATATGAGTGTATTCAAAAACAGACAATTCCTCAGAAAACAAAATGATGCAACAGTGTAGATAAAGTCAAAACCTAGACTCGTGACCGCTTGCAATTGTATTGAATCAGCAAAAGGATAATCAATGACTGAAATGGCGTAAGATAAGTTTCTGTCTTTCTTCTCTCTTTCTTCTTTAAAATTAGAAACTGCAAACGCCAATCTTGAATGTCCTGAAGGTCCTGTCTCTATCTAAATGAAGATTGTAAACAACACAAAACTACACTATTTTCACTCAAATTTGCCGCTCTGTTATGGCAATAATCTTGTTCACCATTGAGAAGCCATTGATGAGACTCCCTTTAGGTTATATTGCTCCTCACTTTACATAATGAACTTCTGCACTTCTGCTCCAATAACACAGACTATTTAAACACATGGTCTCATTGACAACGTTGGATAGGGCCCGGAAGCTGGCTCGACTGGTGCCAGCGCCTCGGGTCCTCATCCTGACAACCTGAGAGCCCGAAAGAGGCGCGTATGAAGAGGTGCAGATAAGCTGCGGGACGGAGAGCTAAGAGCTAAGGGTCAATCATAGCACATGCTCCTCTATGGGCCTTCTCGCACCTATGCCGTTTTACTAGCCCTGTCAGATTGTAATTTGCCCAACAGTAAACACACAGAACAGGCTTAATTAAGAATTTTTGAACGGGGATACGCTCAAGTCCGGAAACATTAGAGAGATGCAACCGGGTGTCGTAAAGATTGATTGAGACGGGAGGATGGAGGCGACGTAGGTGGAGGGGGGGGTTTGGCACTGGTTGCGTATGTTACATTGGAGGGGTATTCTTGTGTTGCTCGGGGCAGTAGGGCGAGATAAGTTTGGAAAGATAGGGACAAACGATTTTTAATGCATTAACAACCCGGCTGTGCGAGGCAATAACAAGGACAAGATCGCCGCTAAAATGTTTGACATCCTGCGCGGGGATCAATGCAATACCGGAGAGGGCGCGCACGTACACACACACACATACACACACACACACACGCACGTACGGCGAGCAGATAACACACAACATGCAAACACACCAGCATTAGCAGGGAGCATGTGGGTGGGTGCATGAGTTAACAGCACCGGCAGACCTCAGGGCGAAAGTGTAGAAAATAAAAAACAATACTTATATCCATAACAATATCCGCAGGTAAAAGCATCTTTAAATCAAAATAGGGAGAGAGAGGGAGCGAGTCGATTGCTGGGAGACTACGTAAAAGCCCTACAAACTAAAAGAGTAATGAGCCTATCCATATCTCCCCGTGGACCTTAAGTTTGCATTCAATACATTATTTACAGCCGAATTTTAACTGAAGTATAGGTTCCTCTCAGGGGTCTTTACACACTGGTGCTCTAACTGCTTTCCATTGCCTGCAGTTGGCCCAAACTCAGACGTAGCTAATGCTTCCAGGTTGTTTTCCCATGTTTACAAGCTTGTACCATGCATCCATTACAGAAGCTAAGGAATAATAGGGGAAGACAAAAAAACAAACAATAAAAAGGCTCGTGAATCTTTCATCATTTGGGTATTTGGGCTACATTGTTATATGAGTTTGTTGATGTTAAAAGCGTGAAAAAAATATATATCTTGTTTGTATTGAGTGTAACAAAAAAACAAACAATGTAATTGGACAGTGAAGTGAGTTGAAGTAGAATATTGACTGATTTGGCTTGTTGGTTGGGATACAAAATGCCAAATGACAACAGACAGCTATAAGTGGACACTGTGAGCGATGAACAGCTCCTGGCTCGTTAGAATAGGTTGGGATCGGCTTAAAGTATACGGGCGTTTTGTTTATTAATACGTACTAGGGCTGAACGATATGGACAAAATTTCATCTCGATATTCATGCCAGATATCTCGATACAATACGATATGATATACACTGCGGTCCAAATTATTATGCAAATGACATTTTTCTAAGATTTTCTAAATTGTCAACTCAAATGAGAGTCAGCATAATTTTCAAGTCTGTAACTGGTCGAGGATCATTTAAATGTGGTTGAAAAAATCTCCCAGTGATAACAGTATTTTTTTCAAAAATAAATGTAGTAAAAACCTCAAAATCTACTGTTCCAAATTATTATGCAACTCATGGTTTCAATACATTTTAAAGCTTGTAATTAACTGAAAATGGTCATTTGTTGTATTTGTAGCATTAGGAGGTCATATTTACTGAAATCAAAAGCTATTTCAATCAAAAAAAGGATTAACAGGTCAAGTTATATTTTACCAAAGGAGCCCTTGTGTGATAGCAGCAAATCCATTAAACTTGTGACTTTTTGGACAGTTTCTGTTTGGATTTCTTTGCAGGATGTTAGAATAGCCTCCCAGAGCTGCTGATTGGATGAAAACTGCCTCCCACCCTCATAGAAGTTTTTTTTTGTTGAGGCTCCAAAGGTTCTCAATAGGGTTGAGGTCAGGGGAGGAGGGGGTCCACATCATGAGTTTCTCTCCTTTTATGCCCATAGCAGCCAGTAATGCAGAGGTATTCTTTACAGTATGACATGGTGCGTTGTCATGCATGAAGAGGATTTTGTTTGGGAAAGCACGGCTCTTCTTTTTGAGGCATAGACAGTGGTCAGTCATAAACTCCACATTTTTTTCAAAGGTAATTTTCACACCTTCAGGGAGCCTAAAAGAGCCTAAAGGGGCCGACCAGCTCTCTCCCCATGACTCTGGCCCAAAACATGACTCCGCTACCTCTTTACTGACGTCACAGCCTTGTTGGGACATTGTGGTCATTCACCAACCATCCACTACTCCATTGATTTGACCATCCAGGGTTACACGGCACTCATCATTGAACAAGACTGTTTGAAAATGAGTCCTCATGTATTTCTGAGCCCATTGCAGCCGTTTCTGCCCGTCAGCATCAATGAACAGTTTAGGGGAGGCCCGGATAGAAGGTTTATGCACAACTGCAGCCTCTGGAGGGTCCTACACCTTCATGTTTGGGAGACTCCAGAGGCACCAGCAGCTTCAAATACCTGTTTGCTGCTTTGTAGCATCTGTTCTCTTAATCTAATGTGTTTGTCTGGCAGAAACCGTCCATATTGTGCCTTTATCTCCACAAACCGGAGTGTGCTCTGAATCATCCACAAATCTCTTATCAGTATGATGATTACGCTTAATCTTGAATGAAATATCGAAGGTTTTCATATCTAGACCAAGGCATTCAACTATTTCAAGGTTTTCATCACAGAGAGATCCTTTTTCTTTACAATATTGCTTGAAAATGATGATCTGCGCAATAAAGTGGAACACCCTTTTTCAGTAGTTTTTCCCTTAACTGGGCTTAACCTGAAAACTACTCATCCCAGGTCTCTGAGATTAATGTCAGTGATTCATAGAGCCCCAAGACACGATACCATCCATGAGTTTCATTATTATTATTATTATTTTTTACCTTTTTGACAAAAAAATTCAATTTGCATAATAATTTGGAATGCAGTGTAGCTATGGGTTAGGTGAAAACTAAGCATTTAAAAAAAAAAAAAAATCATATTAGAAAAGAGTGCAGTTTTATTGATGAAAATCTAAATCGTTTAAATCTTGCTTTTTCGATTTTAATATTTTGGATGTTCATTCGCGGGGGGGGGGGGGGGGGGGGGGGGGGGGTCGCCTTCCGCGGGAGGTGTTCCAGGCATGTCCTATTGGGAGGAGGCCTCGTGGAAGACCCAGGACACGCTGGTGGGACTATATCTCCAAGCTGGCCTGGTGTCGCCTCGGGGTCCCCCCCAGTACAGCTAGGGGAGGTGTGCGTGGATCGGGAAGTCTGGGCATCTCTGCTGAGACTGCTGCCTCCGCGACCCGGCCCCGGATAAAGCGGAAGAAAATGGATGGATGGAATGTTCATATCTTAATATAAATACGATAACGATATATTTTTCTTTTGCGATATTGATATCTTGAATGTTCATATCTCGATATCGATGCAATAACGATATATCTTTCAGCCCTAATACGCACATTATTTTGCTGGTTACAGAAGTTCAGATATTCTACATGTTCGGTAAAAAGCTACTGGTGGTTCACTGTTGTTCTGCCTTGTTTTTGAGAGATTATCCTTCAAACAGAAAACCAAAAACTTATTTTTTGTGCCAAACTCAACATATGATGAATGAAAGTAAATATGTAATGAAAATAAATAGATGCTGCATTAAAAATTGTGAAATTACTTGTGTTTTGGGATCCATTTCTGCGATGAACCTTGAGACAAATTGGCAGCCAACACGTTCAGGTGCTGCTTCCACCTCGGACTTTTCTGTTGTTCCTATAACAGTCACAAAAAGCTCTGTTAGAAATTCTAAAAAGTTCAATAATACACACTTTCCTCTGTGTGTGTTCACATAAATATCAAATTATGTACGTCATTGCTCCATATAATGAAATAATTATAAAATGATGTAAAACGATGCTTGTTTGAATGCATGGAAAAGGTCAGTATCTCGGATTAGTGTAACGTTATTAAAATATACCAGTTCTCATTGAGATGTATTACAAAAGCCTATACATTTTTGCAAACTTATAATCGTATCGACGAGCGCTGCACGTGAAGGCCCATTTGCCAATGTGTTTTATTGAATTTAGATGTGTGTGGTGATCTTTTACCTTTAAGTGTGGGGTGTGTGGATGAGTTTCATGTTTACACTGAGAAATTCAATAGAACTGACAGGCAGATGAAATGAAAACGCAGAAACGGTAAAAAACCTGCACTAAAAGACTGTCTGCAGTAAAGATGATATCTGACTGGGCTAAAGGTGATATCAGATGCAGAATTGGACTGTAAATGTTTTCCTATGTGTGTTCACTGTCTTTTTTGTTGAGAGGGAATTCTCGGCGCTGCACCCCCTCCCTTTACTCGAACGTACAAGCTACAGTAGCAAGTCCCTGCCTCCTTTGTCTTTGTAGTTGAGCATCTCCAGCTCCCAATTCTTGTAGCGCCGGGGAGCCGGGGAGGTCTCAGCGAACACAACACGACTCTTCTCCTTTGCTTCAACTCTTTCTGTATTTTTCTCTCTCTCTCTCGCTCTTTCTTTTCAACTAAACTATTTGTCATCACAGAAATAGAGCGTTTTTAAAATTTCAACCTGCAGCCAACCCCCACCCCACGACGACTATACCCCGCGATTCTCACTCTCAATTCCCCAGACTCTGGCCAGCGCCGATCAATACCCTATTGATCAGCTCTCTCCATTCCCATTATACCCCAGTGCCAAAAGAGCCAGCCATTTTCCCTGAAAAGCTGATCTGGAGCATATTTGCAATGGTAAGGTTTCTCTCATTTCACAGGGTTGTTATTAAATGCATATACAGAGTGGGACTGGCTGGGCGCGCTGTGGCGTGGAGCTGCGGATAGAAAGTGCTACTTAGTGAACGCACTTAATTGAAAGGCATTTTACTGGGAGCAGACAATGCCTCTCTTAAGACTTCTGTACGCTTTAAATTAGCAGGGCATTGAAGCCAATATACCAACATTTTAACATAGATGACCTACTTGACTCTGTTTATCTCTGCATGGGACTGGCACCAAGGCACCTGTGCGTCTGGATTACACAGGGCATGAAGTCACCTTTGTTTTTGCTATAGTCACTGTGTCCATTGTTTCATGATAAAGCTGTTTGTAATATTTTGGTGCAAACGTATGCACTTCTCACTACAATCTGGACTCTTTTTATTTCACTTAAAGCCACACCGTTAAACATTTTACCCCAAAAATAGAAACAAAAATGTACAAGATATTTACTTTGTGCAGTTATTTTCACCAGTGAAAAATGCCTAAAATTGACCAAACAAACATTTGTTTTTGTTGTTAACGGCTCACCTCTCCAAAGACTTGACTGGAACTTTACTGGGAGGGAGGACGTCTCCAGCTCGTCTCCATGGAGATGTTGACTAAAGACAACCAAATGTGACATTTCAATGGGCTAGGTCCTCATCCAAATCCATTGTTTAATTACACACTGCACAAAACAGCATTATCCGTCTCTAGCTGGTCAGTTTTGTGTATAATCTAAAATGTTACGCAGTGTGCCTTTAAGGATCTTTTAATATTTGATTCATTCATTGTTTTATTTGGGACAATGCATGTTAATGAACACACATGTTACAAGATTGCACCTTTTTGAAGCAAATTTTAAATTACTCTTATGTTGCTATGCTTTTTATAATACTGTATATATACTACATTTGGAGTCACACACAAGTAGAGGAGCAGAAACGCAGGCCTGCTTCTTTGGTTACGTGTGATACAGCTCAGGCTGTGTGTGAAATCAACACTGGACAAAAGTGGATCAAGGGACTATGTGTTGACGTAAAAAACCCTGATTTTGTGCTTCGTTTGAATGATAAAAACAGTTGTGTGACAGCATTACCCACGGACAGTAGAGAGAGGGGGTCCTTGCTTTTTCCAGCGCTCTCCACTGTCCTCCATCTTACTTCTCCCTTCTCTCCCCTCTTCTCTCCATAGACAATGCTACGGGCAAAATCAATACTAGAAAAAAAAAAAAAAAAGGGAGGAGAAAAAAAAAAAGACAAGAAAACCGAGGCATATTTTTAGCCTGTTATTATATGAGCTGCGTGAGGAAAACAGTGTCGGTGGGAAAAGACAGAAAATGCCAAGGTGCTGATGAGGAAGAAGGGAGGAGAGTGGAAAGAGCTTTGTGTAGATGGATCAGGTGGAGATAAGATGGGGTAACTGTGAGAAAATGGCTGCAGCCTGGGCACTGCGCTTATGGGGACATTGTCACACAAAAAAAATATGATTTGTCACCGCGCGCTGTTCATATTTTACACTCAGCTCGCAGCGTGAGACGTGAGTGACCATCATTCATGTTTTGTGTGTTTGCTAAGGCGTTTTTTTGTTTGTTTCTTTTCACATGGCACTTCATACGTCTTTTTGTTTTATTGCTGACTGCATGGTAAGTGATGATCAAGGGCAAGACTGAAGTCCTAAACAGTTCATGTATATTTTAGGTCTTTCTATTCGCTCATTCATAACAAAGATATATGGAAGTCGACTTCATGGTAAACTTGTCCAACTTTCAAGGCCTTTACGACCATTATAGTGATTATTCCAATGATTAAATCACTCGGACAAACATAAATATTAACCCCCGCCTTAACCGAGCACATTTTCTCCAGTTCCGCTTTACCCAAAGCTATAAAAAAGTGTTAAAATTGTGATAAAAACGAGACGTAAATGAGGATGAAAAGACAGCAACAAAAACGCAACAAAACAGGCAACAAAAAAATGATAAAAAAGCAACAAAAAAAAGCGCAACAAAAACGATGAACAGCGCGGCAACAAAGTGAGGAAAAATCTTCGATCAGTTTTGTAGGTCTTAGCGTTCAAATGAGGCGTCACACTGGCCAATAGGCTGTAAGTCGAGAGGGTTTTTGCTTTGGGTAAAGCTGAACTGGAGAAAATGTGCTTGGTTAAGGCGGGGGTTAAGGGGTTTAAGAATGGTTTCACATAGATCAGGTTTGGAGGACGTTCAGGGCTCACTGGGGTTCTTTCTTTTCGGGTAAGGGGTCCCCTGCTGTAAAGTATATCAAATGGAATTCTTCATATTTGTGGGCAAAAACTTAAACCCTAAATCTTATAAGTTGATGTAAATATGTCAAGCTAAGGTGGTTAAATCTGACTCCAGTGTGTGTAAATCTTTAGTAAACGTGGGAGCATATGTACTGTATGTCTGACAATAGAGCCCACCCAACTGCACACGGCCCCAATTGCTTTCTGATGGACTTCCCTTCCCTATATTCTTTTTGGGATCACTCCTGCGCCGCTGCCTGTCAAGCCCCCCCCCCTTCCCCATTGGCCGGAGATGCTCTGTTGATCAAACGGCGGCCCGTGCGATTGGCTGGAGAGCTCGGGGGGAAGACGAGAATTGATTTATCTGTGGTATTAGGGGATCAATTAATCCCCATTGTGTGTGCCAGCACAGATAGTCCGGCGTGTCTTATTTGGTACGGCTTGTTTCTGCTGGGCCAAGATAAGAGAGCGTTCCCATCGCTTCCCTCTATGAACAACAAATCAAACGCAATCGAAAGGGATGACGGCGCGGCCAAGGGTTCCTCCCCGGGCTGTGGAGGCCTGCTCACTGTAAGGCAAAGACCATCAATATGAAAAGTAGCACACACAGTCGCCTCGAGAATAAGTGCCTCTCATTTCAGATATCTGCCTGGTTGCCATGGCAATCCCAGCGGTAAACGTGTCATGCAGCTCATCAAACTTAACTTAATATTTCCCATTAATGACTTTTGAGCATGAATAAAATAAGATACACAATGGAGATATTCACTATACTCTATGGAGTTTGGGTTTGTGTCATTGAAACAAATAAAACACTAGGATTCCTGGTATATTCCTTAAATAATAAACAACTTGGAGATGTTACAATGTAAAGTACTGGGGTTATTGTTCACATAATATCATCTGGACGCTTTCGAGTGTTAAATATGTTTCCCATATTTGTTCCAGGGCTCTTTTCTCTAATACTGTAAATCAGTCTATGGACAATGTTTGC
Organism: Gobius niger; assembly: GCF_951799975.1. NCBI lineage: Eukaryota > Metazoa > Chordata > Actinopteri > Gobiiformes > Gobiidae > Gobius > Gobius niger. The sequence continues at coordinate 16,495,063 of NC_136868.1, forward strand.
AATTACCTCCTAATAAGGCGGGTTTCTATGCTAATATTAAATTCATAACATTTCCTCCAAACTCCACTTGCTATTACAGTGTATTATTTAGACAAAGATCCAACCATTAAGGATTCAAGCGCTGCACTGTAAAGCGCCTGGTTCTGAATTGAAAACTAATCATAGCCAGGGGAGGAAGAGAAGAGGGGTCAATCAAGCGATACTTGCCAATACTTAGTCCAAGATGACAGTGAGGAGAAAAGGTAAGAGAGACTCAGACAGAAGTGGGTGCTAATTCCTACTTTTCAGTTTAAATAAAGATTGGAGCTGGATAAAAGCCATTAAGGGAGAAATCAGACAGGGCATGCTATGTAGGACAAGAGCTGACTGCAGGGAGGTGAGTGGTGGGATCGATACTCAGTCGATGCGCTCAACACCCAACAGCGGGCCATGTGCTACAGCCGGGCATCTGCATGTGTGCGATTGTGTGAGCGCGCACTGACTAATGGAGAAAACAGACACGGGGAAAAGCAAGAACGCACACACGCACACACACACACACACACACACACACACACACTGCAATATACAATTAACCGCGTTTTGAGCGAGGCGCTGCCCGTAATTTGTAGTGATAAAAGTATTAAAGCGAAGCCCTCGGACAAAGATGGAAAGGTGGACAGCTGCGGAGATGGATTTATTTTGGGAAGGCGTGCTACAGTTAACAAAGATAGATGTTTGAAAAGACCGTGTTGAGCCCCAACTGGAGCCTCGATTCAACTGCAATCACTCTGCATTCTGTCCTCCCCTCCTCTCCTCCATCCTTTAGCCCCTCGCTGCCTCTCTCTCTCTATAACATTGATCGGCCGCGTCTCCTCAATCCATCTCTCCCTCTGTCGCCTAGCAACGGGTGCTCTATCGGGCGTGGAGGGTGGGGGGGTCCGGCCACGGGAGGGGTCGGACGGGCTCATGCATGGGTAGGTGGGTGGGTTAAGCAAAAGCCAATTGTACTTGATTTCACATTTATTCTGACTGATACATGCTTCCCTTTCATGTGCCGAGTGTGCGAGCTTCCCACCGCCGCCCGGCGAATTGGAGAAAGACAAAATAAAAAAATAAAAAAGGTTTGCAAAGCGGCGCTGGCAAGGGGATTTTTTTTTTTTTTTCTTTTTTTTCACTGTTTATCCCGTTTCAGATGCACGCCGCAGTTGTAAGCACGTTGTGAAATGTTTTGATATGTGTGCCAGGATGATAGTAGGTCTTTTTTTTTTTTTTTTCTTCTTCTCCACTTTTCGCCCGAAGCTGTGTCACTGCTTCATGTGCTGAGCTGGAGCAACACAAAAACAAAAGCTTGTCTCACCCACAACAAGGAAAAGTAACTTTGAGAAAAGTGTAAAAGACTTTTGGGTGCAGGGTTTTCTTATAAGCATTCACAACAAAGACGATTGTAATGAAGTAAAAACTGTACAATGTAAAAGTATACATTAACAGTGAGAACCAATCATTGCTATTTGAACTTGTGTAAAATACAAAGCCTGAAATATATCCGCTGTAATAAGAACTGTCTCTTACAGTTCATGCTCTTTCAATTGTTTTCAAATACTTTCAATACTGAACACATCTCCAGTCACTTCAGTATTAACTGTCATAATCTGGGGTTGGATAGTGAGAATTATGCTGAAATTTATATACAAGGATTTCGCCCTGAAGACTTCACAAATTCGACTTTAAAACTTTGCCAACTTTCACGTCTTGCTTGTGTGTGCTTCCACCGTGAAGCCGTGCAATTACACTGCCTTTTCCCATCGTGATTATTGGACGCAGATGCAAATGCGAAACGCTTAACAAAAAGAAACTATCTCCAGTGTTTTCCGCACAATCCCCGAATTAACATGGCCGTGTGGGAATCAAGCGGTGCAAAAGGCATTGTTCTGTTTTTAAGGCCTTATCCTTTTGATCTACACTTAATGTCTGATCCCCTTTGAGGAAGACGTGTAGGCTATGCTTTAAGCCCTAATAAATCCAGCGTTAGCACTGCTTAAAAAGGCAGAAAGCTACGGGCTTAAAAAGCAGGGAGAGCAACGGGGAGAGCAAACCGTGCATAATGCTCTTAACTATCTACTGAGATAATACACACACTCACTACAATCTATTATCATTCTAATCTGTAATATATGCAGCGTGATGAATGTACATGGACGGTGCAGCCTGTAGGCAAAGAAGTGAAATTGCAATCAGCTCAGCACACACAGAATTTGCTTCTTTCCTATTTTCTCTTGTTTCATTTATGTAATATGTAGACTTTTTAGATGACGTTATATCCTTTTTTTATTTTCATCATTTTTGTCACTTTCTAGTCATGCACGTTGCCTTGCTTTTTCTTGCCTATGGATTTGCTATATTGTTGCGTTTTCTTTTCCCGTACGCCACCACACACAGCGAAGAATATGAATACAATAAAATATATATTATTGTCTACATCCATATAAAAGTAGATTTTTCTTTAAGCAGAAGAAATGAACACACCGCCATAGCCGCGCTGATCAATCCATTCTGACTTGTGTGTCTGTAATTCTAATACTGCATTAGCACCACAATGAAATGTATGAAATATTTAAAAAAAACCTTCTTATGGCATTTGTCAGAAGTGTATTGCGTTTCTACCAAGGTTTTTTTTTTCTTTACGGATCAATCCTGATTTAAAAGTGTGTTTGAGACAGAAGAACTGTTTTCAAGGTCTTTTGTAACAAAACCAATAGGCACATATACAATACTACATTGAAAGAGAAAAGAAAACATAACACAAACAGCTCCATAAATCTATAGACTAATGATGTAAAATATAATGCCAATTGATTCGGCTACAGGACTTGAGTGTGTAAATAATACTCTGGTGGGGGGGTGACACTGGGATATTTGTGTAACAAGTGCTGAAAATCTGACAAATATTCTTAAAGAGATTGAGCAAGTGTGTGTCCTAAATATGACAGTACAGATGATCATTATGACAAAATATCCTTGGCTTGGGTTGATTTTGAATCGCCTCAAAGCCAACTAAAAAAAATAAAATATAATAAAATACAAATAGGGGCCTAAATATAGCAAAACATGGCTATTCAATGTTTACTCAAAATCAAGTCATCTCAAAGTCATGGACTAAACACACACACACCCACACACACACACACACACACACACACGCTCACACCCACACACCCACACACACTTCATGTTTCACTAGAGGCCTCCCCGAATCAAGTTGGGCACAATAGAAACTCAACGCAAGTGAATCCGAGCAACATTCGGTGATCGGACCCGATGTAATCGATGTGGCATTGGACGGGTTTGTGATTAGTAGCTGTATTGATCGCGTGCGCATCACGTGAGCACATCTGAATAATGGTTATTTTCCACATGTTGTCACAATTCGAATGAAGAAGAGACTCGCGTGACCTTTATGCGAAAGAAAATACAAATATATAAATAACAATAATAAAGCGGCTACGTGTTTTTTCCCCCTCTCGTATTAACTTTGGATAAATTACGCACGGCACGTTGACGACTCGCACTCTTTGCGGTAGAAAGAATTGACAAGTTGATCAAACGAAACAAGCGAAAAAAAGCACAAGTGTTTTTTTGATATTAGTAAATTACGCGGATAATGCAGTTGAAAAAATAACGCGAACATAATAAAATAAATCCAGCTGTCAATATCGCTTCCAACTTTCTTACACACTTTTTTCCCCCCCCGGCCTATTGATTATTTAAAATTATGATTTAGGCCTATTTCTTTGTAATCATCTACACAAAGGCATCTAGCTATTGAATATTGATTTTGACCCTGACAGCTCCCAAAAGGCCTATTAACACCTGTTGTTATTTTTTCTTATATATTCGTAAATACGCACAGCTATTGCCCATGAATATATATACTCTGCCTTTTTTATATTAAAAAGAAAGCCAAGCGTAAAGAAGTGATGCGCGCCCAATTCTTTGTGCCGATCGATCAGACTGCGGATGGATCGATGAGGCAGCAGGGCTATTGATCACTACGGTCCTCTATTGCTGGCCGCTTTCAAATGCAAATGTACCTAAATAATAATCTATAGCAACACACTAATTCCTTAACAAACTGCAGGCAAACGCTTTCCAAACACAGCAGCTTCAACGTAAGACTGATTCTCCTCCACGTTTGGGCCTCTCCATCCTCCTGCAGTACATAGTGCTATTCTCCGGCGCTGCAGAAACTTAAGTGTTTGAACGCGGGGCCCGTTCAATGATTCAACAGGACAAACATGTAACATTCCGATCGCACGGTCACATTGATTTGGCCTGTAGCCTATTGAAACTTTGTAGAAAATGTTTGGCGGCAATGCGATAAGCTAAAGGTCTAACTGACGGGGGGAAACAATTAGTATTTAAACAAAGCAGAGCTGCGCGTAAAGTGCCGTCCTCTGCAGCGAGATCATGTTTATTAGCGACTTCTGTTTATGGACTATTAGTGGAAACTGGGATCTTTGTGTAAATCTATCTGACGCCCACACACTTACTTAAAGCAAAGCCACGGGCAAACACGCCACATGTTGGTGTTTCTGCGCTCCACAAAGAGAGTCAAATGTATATAGTGCGTTTAGATACATGGCTATATGTGATGTGCAACCCGTCCCACTCCTCTGCTCCGAGGCCTGATCAATGCGACATTACAAAACACTGCTACTTAACTTTTGCCAATAGCCATATTTAAGTAAATATAGCCTACTTTGCAGTACATTAACCGTGATGCATTACGGACTCATTCAAGTAGCCCTATAGTCCTGAATAAGGCTGGTGCCACTGGAGCTTATACCCAGCAGCAGAAAACAGCCCAGCGCAATTTCACGCGACCACATGTAAAAAAAAAAAAAAAGTAAATAAAAGAAATAAAATCGTAATAACACAACAATTATTAAATACAATAATAATAATAATAATAATAATAATAATAATAATAATAATAATAATAATAATAATAATAATAATAATAATAATAGCCTAATTCACACATTTTTACGCACAGCACATAAACTTTTAGCATTCACTTCCGGTCATAAAAGTGCCTGTTGACAGGGGTCAAACACTTAACAGTATATAGACTTAACTTAGAGCATTTGTGCAGAACGCGTTTTAGGCTCCGTATTGACCATCCAGAAATGTATTGATCGATGCTCCGGGTTCAGTCATCGATTGGTTGATCAGCAAACGACAGCAGTGCTTAAAGATAAAAACTAAATGCTTTGATCCTCATAAAAAAAAAATCCACTCCACGTCTCGAACAGAGATTTGGGCTAAAATTAATGTTGTAAAAGGTGGTCATGATAACAGGCCTAATGAATGCACTGTGTAAGAACTTGAGAAGCCCACGTGGCGCTCCAGCCACAACTCTGATGCCCCATCAGTTTGCGCTGGAGCCAGAGCTGCCTGCACTTGATAAAAAAAGAAGAAGAAATAAATAAATAAATAAATAAATAAATAAGCGGCACTCTCTACGGCAGGGCCTCGTCACACAACAACACGTCTCGACACTGAATTGTCCATATTATATTTGCCACAGGATATACTTATTTGAGTATTCCAAAACACATACATTAAAACTCAAATTAAAACCGAGCTCTAGGCGGCCGCATAGATTTGGTGAAAAAAAAAAAGTGGTTTATTTTGTACTCGTGCTTTATTTTAGCTTCTGGCTGGATTTACCCCGAATTGATTAGAATGGGGATAATACTATGATCCCTATCCCTATCCTGCTGACCCCGTTTCTTTTTCTCTAAGTACATTTCTGTGGAATACACAATAGAGGAGGGTAAAATGAGAGTTTAAAGTCAAGTCTCAAAGTTTGAGCGCGTGCTTTTGGGTTGTAAACCCTGGTGAATTAGGAGCTAGGATCCAGCAATGAAAGTTAACATCCATCACCAGCGCGCCCAATAAGCTGCTGTGGCCGGCTGGCTGAGCACAGATGACGGATTCGCTGCTGTGCGGGCTTCGGTAATTCATTTTCGATAGCAGTGGTTGCTGGGATCAATACAAGGACATTAACCCAACCGGACACCGCTGTTCTCTCTTGTTGGCACAGCCAAAAGTCACTGTCCCCCGTTGGCCACACTCGTGCGCCACGGTGTTAGAAGAGATGCGTGCCAACTGCCAAGGGCACTGATATCACAATTCATCAGAGCTGTTATGGATGGCACTGACCTAAGTGTTGGTAAACACTGGTCTGGCAAATTATTTTCGTAATTTGTAAATGATTAGTGGTGCCATTTCCAGGATTGTTGCACTATATTTTTCTTCCGGTCGAAATCTTAATGGGCTCATTTTGCAAAGCATTGGTGAAAATGCCACGCTCCTTAGTCAGTAACATTGTTCAAGATTAGGCTATAACATAACTTAGGAAGAATTGTTTACAAGTACTTTCTACTATGGAAAATGTAGGATTGTAATGTAGTAAATAAAAAATAATAAATAAACACTTCATTGTAACGATTAAATTACATATAAGAACACGAACTATTATTCCCAGTAATAAAAGCGTAATATGAAATAAAGCATGCATGCTGAGACTGCCATAAAACACTATCACAAGGTACAACAGCGTTCAAATTCTGAATTTGACACTTATGGGTCAAACGTGAGCGTAGCTTCTCACTCTATACCAGGACACACTGCACATGTGTCTGTATCCCACAGGTGCAGAGAAGAAAAGGTGTGATTTGAGTAATGTAAACGCTACTTGACATAAATAGGCTACACAAGCTTTCCCAATGATTTGGCCGAACTGCTCGAGTGTGTCTGTGCAGGTGTTCTTGCCCTGAGGCGCAACCATTTTAATCTGTCTGTAAACTTTGTACTCATCTCAATGTGAGCCAAAAATGAATGACATATGCTGTACCTTTTCTCAATGAAATACTCAATACTGCTTCTGTCGACTGCCTCCATACAACAGGCCTATGGGCAACATGTTATACTGATAATTCTGTTGTTGATCCATATTGACATTGTTGGAATACTGACCAATTGACATCAGCCAGCAGCACCTTTTACTCATATATACACAGTCTATGGTTGATGCAAGCATTCAGACCGTCACAAAGGAGGCAAGCTGGATCATTAGCAGACAAATGAATAACACAACACTGCTTCTCAAGATACTCTGCTGGCACAAGCCAGACATAAATGCTTCAAAACGATTTGTTTTTTTCAGTTATGTATTCTGTTATAACACTGAGGAGTCAAAGGTCACAGTGCTGAGCTGAATCAGTGAATGGACCTCCAAAGATGAGAAATCATAATTGTACCACAGCGCATGTGCAAATCAACTGTAATCTCCCATAGGCATTTATAAATTATGCATCTCCAGTCCATGAATAAAGATGAAAGAAGTGCGCAACACATGACCTCCTCTTGTGGTTTTCTCATTACACTCTGGTCAGAAGTGACACATGTCAATTATTAATATTTAACCCCGTCACATGCGTGGCTGGCGCCGTGTTTTACACTTTTATCGGAGAAAAACAACCAGTGAGCTCTCCTTATCCGCCACAGTGCAACTGTTGGCCACGTGGCAGAAAAGCACTCCTGATTGGTCTCTCATGTTTTATCTTAACCGGTGTTTAATGCAATCTTTTCAGGAGAATCTGGGTTCAGCTTGCAACATGAACAACCCATGACATCTGGGGCCAGTGACGTCAGATTGGCCCCAGACGCGAGTGCGCGAGGGTGAGATCTGCCACGGGGGCGCGCACAAGAGCACAGTCAGGATCGGGGCGCGGGCACGTTCATATACACACAGAGAGCAGAGCAGTGCGCTGGCTAAAGTAGAAGGTGGACCACAGCGAGAGACCCTGACACCATCACTGAGCTCTGGTTGCGATAGCTGGGACGCGATCTTTTAAAATCATGCTGGATTGAGTGCAGAGCTGCAACTACAATCAATGGCTTGGCTTTGAAATCGTTGACAATTTATTGGAAAGGAGTGTGAGACAGAGCGCCAGCGAGAGGGAGAGGGGGAGAGGACGGCGAGAGGAGGAAATAAAGATTCTTTCAGCGATGGAGCTTACGATGGAAAACATTGGGAATCTGCACGGTGTGGCTCACTCTCATCAAACGAGCGACTTAATGAACTCGCCACACGCGCGACAATCGTCAGCGTCGCATCGGAACTTGGTGTCACACGGACGGTCAGCCATGGTGTCCAGCATGGCCTCAATCCTGGAGGGTGCAGGGGACTACCGCACAGACCATGCACTGTCGGGACCTCTCCATCCCGCCATGACAATGTCCTGCGACTCAGGGATGAGCCTGAGCAGCACCTACACAACACTCACGCCGCTGCAACACCTGCCCCCAATTTCAACCGTGTCCGAGAAATTTCACCATCCGCACCCGCACGCGCACCATCATCCCGCGCACCAGCGGCTTGCAGCGGGGAATGTCAGCGGTAGCTTCACCCTTATGCGGGACGACCGCAGCTTGGCATCCATGAGCAACCTGTATGGTCACTACCCCAAAGACATGTCGGGCATGGGGCAGCCTCTGTCACCCCTGTCCAATGGTCTGGGCTCTTTACACAGCTCCCAGCAAACCCTCAGCGCTTACGGTCCGGGAGCTCACCTCTCCAACGACAAAATGCTCTCAGCTGGAGGCTTTGAGTCTCATGCCGCCATGCTGTCTAGAGGTGAAGAGCACCTCGCGCGAGGACTTGGGGGCCACGGGGCAGGCCTGATGTCATCCCTCAATGGTATCCACCATCATAGCCATCCGCACTCTCAGGCCAACGGCTCCATGCTGTCAGAGCGGGATCGGCAGACCGTGGTGGGGGGCGGCCAAGGCTCAGGGTCGGGTCAAGTGGAGGAGATAAATACCAAAGAAGTGGCTCAAAGAATCACGGCAGAGCTCAAACGTTACAGCATCCCACAGGCCATCTTTGCTCAGAGGATCTTGTGCCGGTCCCAGGGAACCTTGTCTGACCTGCTGCGGAATCCCAAACCATGGAGTAAACTGAAATCCGGTCGGGAGACCTTTAGGAGGATGTGGAAGTGGCTGCAGGAACCCGAGTTCCAGCGGATGTCAGCACTGAGGCTTGCAGGTGAGTGAGGAGACAGCTCCCAACCTGAGTGATGTGGAGGGATCAATTAGAAGTCAATGTGGCGAGACTGTCAATAGCTGCTCAAACAGACATTACTAGAAGTTATTAGTCGATTATATTGAGTAAAACTTCATCATGACAGTTGGAGTGTTAAATGTTGGGGGATCTATAGTCTGATTGATGTTACGATCCATGACAGTATAAACAAACATCGGTGAGGATCAACAGAAAGAGTGGCCAAAGCAGGTTCAGGCTCGGCCTGCAGACTTTTTACGCACACCATGAAGTTGCCGTTTGACAGAAAGAATACAGACATCTCCCTCAGTCGCTCCCTACAGTCTAGCATTTTCAATGGGATAAATTATTAGATTTTGCTCTAAACTTGGAGTAGTGACTCATTCCTCAGATTTACTTTAACTCAATCAGGATACAGTAACTTTATCATAGTTGACTTCCCTTGTCAAAGCAGTGCACTGCAAACAAGGCTCGTCTCAGGCCTGGCCAAAGAGACGGGAGCATGACCTCCTATGGATCAATACCCCAGGTCCAGGCGTCCCTTTTCAGAGGAGTGCGCTGATAAATGATCGATTTGGATGTGAAAGACACAGACACAAACAGATGCGCCTTTCTGTGGCCCGTCTCTGCTCCTTGCGCACTCTGGGCTATCCTGTTTCCAAACTTGGTTTGAGGCCAGCTCCGTTTATTAGACTTTATGAAATTATCCGTGTGGGTCATTTTGGTAATCGTGTGCGCCCATGTCCACACGGGACACACTTCGCAAATAGGCCGGCGCAGGGGTGGGGGCACCATGACTCTGACACGCGTCCTCCATCTGGCTCTTTTTTCTGAATGACCACTCATTTTGATCCCTATTGTGCTCTTAACCCACTACGCCTCTGAATGAAAAGGAAACGCGTGGCAGTGGCTTAGAACCGAGATGTGGATAAGAGTTCCCCTCTCATTGATGTTTGTGTAAAGGCTCCGTTTAGACTTCCAAGCGTCAATCAGCGCGTCGGTGTCGTATTTCAGCGAACAGTTCAATTAAGCAGATATAGTGGCATATTTTAGTTCCAGTCAATGCCCTATTGAAAAGCACTTAATGGTATGCAAATTGTTCCTTTGCGCATTTAGTAGGGGTTCTGGTAAATAAAGATTTAAACACTCCACAATTGTCTCTTTAAGTGCCACTGCTGTTAAAGCTAATTGGGCTGTGGGGTTTTATATCTTCCACACCTCGTGCAAGGCCAGGATAATGCCCCCAATTCAATTGACGTCTACGGATACAGGCGCAGTCTTGTAGCAACATATTTTAATGTGACCAACAGACCTGGACGCTAGACGCATACAGATGCGTTCGCGGTCTTATCTTAATTCAGCTCTGAAGCAATTCATTGAGTCGCTGATTTGATTGTAAAACACACTATAAATATTTGCTTGTTCTTGCTTGGAGCAGCATTTTGTGCAGTGGAAGCGGGCAGCATTCAAAACAGCAGCAAAATCCAGATGGGCAAAATGACAAATGACTTATATGTAAATGCGCGTAGCAACATTTTACTTATTGCATTTAAAATCACCATTATCCTCTGTGCACATGTGGATTGGGAGTGGGAGTTGGGGGTTGTGATGCTGAAAGTGAGGCTGGGCCATACTCGCTCGGCCACATCAATCAATAAATTCAAATTACTATTCCAAATTCATCACAGTCACACAAATCAATGAAGCTGCCCTGCTTAGCTAATGTGAAAATGCCTGCCACATAGACACACGTACACACGCACGAGGTCCAGGGCGAAAAACTAGAGCAGAGAGAGGCCGGTTTAAGGTACCCTTCACGCTCAACATCCTCCAACTCACGTATCCGCAACAGAGCGACAGAACGGCCTAAAGGCTTTTACGATTGGAATGGGCTTCCTGCTCCATCTTTTCCCATGTTTCCCCCCTGTCTTCAAATTTAAGTATCACCAAATACACAGGCAGCATAATTGTAAAACTACAGAACAAAGAAAGACGTGCTGCAGAGTGGGATTTGGGCAAGGGGACATTTAAAGATCGCATTAACGATGAAAACAATTCGTCTCTGCATCTGTGTTGAATTCCACACTCCATCTCAATGTATTTGGTCGGGTCAATAGAGCCCTGATCAATAAGGATAGCCAGTGCATCTATCAATTATCCCGCCTCAGCACTCTCTCCCATTGGTCTCTCCCTGCAGCTGAGGGGGAGGTGGCACCCGGAAAGAGGGGGAAAGGACGATGGTTATAAAAACGCTATAGCCACCTTTTCTCTTTGTTGTAATTAAGTTTAACTGCGAACAATGGCGCGTGTTTTAAACACGCACCATAAACCGAGAAGAGAAAACACTTCATAATACTTTGAAGATGCCCTTGAACAATAACATTTCCAATAACGTATCAAGGACCGCGTGATCACTAATATGAGCACTGCGATATTATATTAGCTATGTATCTTTAATCATTCCAGTGACAGCAATGATGTGCCATGGCACGCACCTTCCTGTTAAAAATGCACAGTTGGCCTATTACCATATGAATGGCTATGGCACGTGCCTTCATGCGCATGGGTCAAAACCCACAAGGCACTCAGGAAAAACATTGAGAATGAAGGTGGGAGGCCTCTTTTCACGTTACAATGGACTATATGGACTGTTTACACAGGCCTAATCCACAAGTAATACTCGATCCCAATTTGGCCCCACCCCCAACCTCACTCAGCGCCCTCCGGAACAGACCATTCCCCATGGATCATATCCATAATAAAGATACCAACATACATTTGAAGGGTAACTTATTTAAACAATAACAAAACATCCTGTGATTTTCAGTCTCTTTTCATGTAAGTAGACTTTATAAGATTGTTTAGACTTGACGCTGAGCGAAAGCGCTACGGCGCTGTCCATGGTGCTGAAAGGCTAAAGCCACTTGAAATGCAGGTCTTTCGTGCGAGGACAGTTCAAGGTGGTAGACTGGACGTTTACCAATATATAGTTAATAGCATTCTTGTAGGCCCTAAACACCATTATTTCATCCAACAGCTTCCACCATGCGATCAATATTACAATCCACAATCTTGTCACTCAGGCTATCCTGCAGCCCACTCCCCCGGCAAAGGTAATCACAACCTTCCATTCAAATCTGCAGCTTCTTGTGTGAACATAAAATGAATCCAAACATTATTGACGGTCAGTGTTATGATGCACTCGTCAAATGCAAAAGTTGGTCAAGTACTGATCTTTTATTGTTATATTAGGCTAACATAACAGATTTAATTGGATGGGACCTTAAGATATGATTGGTGCGAGATAAATTTAAACAGGATTTTTTTTTCATGTAGAGAATGACTTGATGTTAGCCCACAAAATGATCGATTGCTACTTTAATAATTGATGTGTCAGGGGGAAGATAGGGGAGTAAACAGTGCAGCTGCGGTTTCAGTGTTCGTTAAGCACAGCATCGTGTGCTGTAAGTACCATATACTGAGACCCTTCGTGTTCAAGCAACGCCTTGGAAATCCTCTTGTGGGAAAGCAACAGTCATTTTCTTCTGGTTATAGCTCGGGGCTATTTGTCTAAATCCAGTGTTCAGTGTAGCCCCTAGCGCATGGAACGTCTTCTGGCCTGGCTGCCACCATCGTTTGGGACTTTGAGCGTATCAACTTGAATTTGCATAAATCTCGATAATGATATTATTGAAATGTAACCAAAGAAATGCCCTCCATTGTCGCAGTTATGGGAAAACATATGGCCTTGTGTGCTGCATGTAGCCCATGTCACTTCCCCGCCTCTCCCATGTATGTGACCAGAGTGCAGAGTGCGTCTGCGCCACATTGTTAAGGCCGTTCTGGCGAGCCCAGAATCGGTATCGATTTCCATTCCCTGGCCTCTCCTTCCCATCTCTGGAGCTGCGCCATGCAACTATGCACCCCCTCCATCTCCAACATGCAACACCATTTCTCCCATTAACAGCTCGGCCTTCACATCGGATAATAAACGCGCGAGCTCCTACTACGCATACGGTCTTCCGTCTACAGTCAGAAAAGGCTGACTCTGAGATGTGAGGTTTTGTGTGATAGGATTTACAGCCTGAGTGCGTAAAGTTCGCAGACGTTTAACCTTTCTGGTTCATTATACAAGCCACCCACGCTGCTCTGACCAGTCGACCTCATTATTCAAATAATGTAATTTTAATATAAATCAGATTAGTCTGCAGAACTGGGAATTAAGACGGAGTCTGCACTGTCTCCACTTTTTAACGCTTGTCTAATGTGGGTGCGCATAAACTAACGCACGTTTTGATTTCGATTGGGGACTGCCCATAGCAATTCTAAATGCAGTAGTGGTCTACATGGACTGTGTACAGTCTCAAATACCGTCTCTTCTATTTTAGATGATCAATTCCTCCGCTCCTCCGTCGCCCCCTCGCCAAACCGGATCGATAGGAGAGAATGACCTTTAAATCAAATTGCTGGCAGAGCCCGCTGAATGCACGCGGCTAGCATCAAAGGGTTAATGGTCCTGCGCGCATCCCATTCCCAGGCAAAACACAAGAGTCCAAAGCTTAGACGATCATAATTAAATCTCATTATTCGTCCTTGCGTCATGCGTCCTCGTGAGAAGCAAACCAATCAGTGCGCCTCTTGACCTGCCAAAAGCTGATTGGGTTTACGTAATGGCCGAGTCAGCGGCACTGTTTAAAAAGCGGTTGTGGTGCAAATAAATGACCAAAGCAGTTACGTAACGCGAGGGTTGCCCAAAACTTGATCAGATAGGTGATTTAGGACCAGATAGGCGATAGTATGTGAGTAAGTCCATCTCCATGTCCTGCCCAAGTACCCAGTGGCAGATGCAGAACAAGGGGGTGCTGCTTATCTCGGGACCTGATAGGCCATCTCTTATTAAGGCCCTGATAATGGCTTGTTTAATGCGTATGCTAAGAACACAAGACAAGGACAATGTCTTCGCAATTAAAGAGAATAGATAGATGTGTGGCCAATTGAAGGCGGGTCTTAGAGAGCACAAGACTTCGTTTTTCTTTTGTGGGCATTTAAACACATCCTTGCCTTTCCGGGCCTTTTTGAAATCAGAGCTCGCGGACGGTTTGTACAGAACCACTGCAAGTCTCTCTACATCGGTCGATCACAACAAAACCACAAACACACGGTGCGCACTGACTCTCTCTCTCTCTCACACACACACACACACACGCACACACACAGCTTCTCGTAGCCACAGATGCAACCCGAAACTCTGGTCGGGCAACCCCACACAGATCAACAAAGGAGCAAAACGACTGTGAAATCAATTGATGAGCAAATCGATAACAACCCATAAAGCCTTTGTATTAAATGTTATTAAATATAACGAACTGGCTGCCTGTTGGTTTGAGGTGCCCAATTTGAAAACGACGACTTGAGAATAACATGCAAAAAGACACACATGTTATTTTAGATTTCGCCTTAGATTCCTGTTTTGGCTACTCTTAACGTTGTATGTCCGAAAAGAAGCTATTCCAATGCAAATGTGAGAAATAAAAATAAAGTCTTTATACATAGAAAAAACTGCGAAACACATGTATTTTTTACATCATGATATCGAACCAAACACACAGTTAATATATTATACAAAATACCAAATCTAAAGGAGCCTATAATGGCATGATACACAAAACATTATAAATGATTGATCCTAATTATTATTATTATTATTATTATTATTATTATTATTATTATTATTATTATTATTATTATTATTGTATTTTTTTTCATAATCCCAAATAAATATTTTATTCGGTGGAATATTTTCTAATATCTGAGGGAGGGTATCAAATGCCACACAATGTGTCATCTGATATTTTAGGCATTTTTTCACTACAGCAAACACATCACCCGAGGATTGTCTTTATAAATAATGTAAAATTAAACCAGGAAAATGACCAGATCTGGAACCAGACTCAAGTCCCGCGAGGTTTTGCGCTAATGTTAAAGGCATCACGCACGAGGGCAAGTGAAATATGCAGGAAACACAATTTGCAGACTAAACTTAACGAACTTTTGTTTCAGTGTAGCCAAATTCTATTTCTAAAGAGGAATTATGATCACACACACACACACTGAGTGGTGCAAAAAGAGAGAAGCGCGCCCCATGCAGCTATAGGCCACGTACAAATAATGATCTGTATTATAAAAATCTGTAAATACACAGGTTATAAAGTTGTTTAGTAATTTGAACATTTTGGGCAAAACAAAAGAAAATCAATCACGTATCAATAGTAAATGTTTGAGCAACAATGTGACATGTGCTGTTTCAAAGCTCATTCCACAGGCGAGACTTGTCAGCCTAATATGAAACTGCACAAAATAAGGCAGGCCATTACTAACAACATGCATTACTGGTCAATGCAATTATGGCAATCGCAGATAAGAGTAATAAGGAGCACGCTCCCACCGCGGGCCGCGCTAACAAATGGCACATGCACGCGCGCAGCTAAACAAAAACAAATAAAATGCCCTCGTTAGGGTCTCTCCATCTCGCGCTCCAATGGCTCCGTGCGTTTAATCACATCAGTCTGTGCTATTATCATTGAGTCAGATGCTTTTTAAATTATTATTATTTATTCTTGATACTGCCATGACTATTCCATCACTGTAGAACATTCACATGGAACCTACACATATTTTACATCAAAAACAAAAAGGCGGAAATATGTTTTGGGGTTTTAATATTTAAAAATACAACACTCTTTAGATGTTTAATCATTGCAGGGACCTTTGTGCACGCGGGCGAGGGCTGGTGGAGGCACGGAGTGAATTGCTTGAGTGTTATTGAAGTTTCAGGGGAAATGCCTCGCAGCTGACTCGTGGCAGAAGGAAAACAAACAAATTGTGTCGCTTTATCAGTATATTAACACCAATTCTCAGTCATTACATTAAGGAGTATTGAGCTGGGAGTGTTTTGGCCTGGCGAGAGCTTGGCACTGCCCTGCAGCCTGAATGGAATAACTGCCACAGTGCACAGGACTCGTGCATTCACGCCGCTATCAATCTCTTCCTAAGGAGCGCGTGCCTTATTTCGTGAATGGTCGCAGCCTAAACATCAGATTAAAGCTCTGGCCGAGGCCCGTGTCCAGCTGTAACAGTGAGCGGTCTGCACGACGATCGCGCTCAACCGGAACCGATAGACGTGTTTATTGGTTAATTAATTAAATCAACACACGGTGACCTCGCGCGCACCGGGTTCACACACTTCCCCAGGACTGAGGACATGCCACGAGGCCGCGACCGAACGCAAAGCAGGACTCCGTTCAATGTGTGATCATGGCTTCATGAAGCACTGGGCACAATACGAGCTACTTTGACTTTCTCATTATGAGCGGGAAGGGCATGGTGATCAATACGTGATTAATGCTGATATGGGCGCGTGCAGGCCCAACGCACAGGGAGAACAGGTGATGTCCACGTCACGCACCTAAAAATCCTCCTGGTTTCGGCGGCGCAAGAGGCGGCGTCATGCTTCCCTTTCCTCGTGTTTTTGTCCAGATTCCGCCCTTTCGTGAATCTCCCTTCTCCAGGCCCACTCCTCCGAGGCATAATTAATTGGACGAACTGAATTTCACACACGAATTATTCACGAATCTATCGATCGATATTGAACACCCAGGGCCTTTCTCTTAACCTCGCTTGGTTTGTCGTGAAGCAAAGAATATTAATGTCATCAGGAAAGGGGTAAAGGGCCGGAGTTTTCATCGGAGTGGATTTGGAGAAATCACTCATTATCTTCAACAATTTAGAAAATCTGCGTGGCCTTTGAGCCTATAAAAATGCCAGTAGTCAGAACGATTGGCTGCACTGCTGCTTTCATCAGAAGTTATCAAAAATAATTATGGAAAATAAAACGCCCGAGTGTGTTCAAGAATAAATATCGGCTTTGCGTTTTTAATGAGTGCTAGAAGCCAGAGGACTTGTATCAAAGTGGGTCAACATTTCCATATAGAGCTACTTCGAGACGTCACCCAAAGCGCTTGAGCAGCAGCAGGGTGCCCACTTCGCAAAACACTCACCAAACCAGGATTTCAGCTCTTGTCCGGCTGCTCTTTGTGCACGAGTTTATGTCCGTCTCTCAGCTCGGTGCCTACTGTAGCTCTAAAAGCTGCAATGATCGATTTTTTTTCTTTTCTACGCCGGGCTTGGTTCAGTAATCAGGGCCCCCTTCCTCACGGATCGATCGATATTGATTACTAAATCCAGCGCCTGTAGCAAAGGCAGCGCTCTATGGCGCCCCGTGCAGCCGGGCCACAGCCAGAGCGACACCTGTCGACAGAAAGAGCACAAAGCACACACAATGAGCCAGGCGGTCGATGAGGAGCAGAACGTGACTGCACGCTGCAAAGATGGAGAAAAGAGAGGGCACAGGCTCGGCTGGATGTAAAACCTCATTCAGTAAGGCACTTACTTGTAATTACACTTTATGCTTTTAATGGCTACGGCCAGTCTTGGAAACTGTTCTTTCTGCAACCACTTCAACAGAACAAAAGTGGCAAAACTGAACTATAAACTTGGAAACAACATAATTTAATAGCAATATAAAAAAATCTATACCATAACGACTTATAAAACCTCGTGGATACATTTGTAATTCATAAATTGTCAAGATGTGAAATTAGTAGAATAGGATAGAAAAACTTTATTGTCTCCACTGCCCGATGATGTGCCTTTGACTTGCTCATACCATCCATCCAGATTCAATCCATGGACCATCGCTGGGTAGAGTCATATCAGTGGGTAATGGATGCTGTATTTTAAGCCAACAGCAGTACTTGCGTTTTCAGAACAGAATAGTTAAGTGAGAGCTCCCAAGCTCAGCCACTGTTCTACATCAAACAGACTCAGAAGCTTAGTGTGTTTAGACCAGAGACAGTATACAATCGCCTTCCCGCTGAGAGACAAATCCTCTCTCACATAAGTACAGGCCAGGCGAGAGGTGCACCTCTGACTGTAGCGATACCGTCCGGCAAAGTGGGGAAGCTATAAATAAAAAATAAATAATGTTTGGCAAATTTGAGAAAAAACAAACAAACCGATTTCAGACATGTAAATGTTTATGCTATATTTATTTGAATGTCAAACTGGAAACATGACAGAAAGTCATTGAGTAAATAAATCATTATGAGTATGGATCACTTCTATGAGGGATCAAGACATGTAATGCAGCTCGCTTGTCAAAGAAATAATGTTGAGTAAAAAACTAGAACAAAGCAGTCACACAAGCAACACAAATTTAACTTTTAGGGACATAGATTTTGACAACTGTTTAATTGAGAAAAAAAAAATGTATATAATATTTTTTGTATGTCACCATCACTGTTGTGCATTGTCTGTATAGATACAGTAAAGTCTCCTGCATTGCAACTAATGACTTCTTAATTAAACTTCAGGCCAAAACAAAAAAAGACCTTGTCATCATTGGCCTCATGATTAAAACGGTGATAAAGTATAATTCACCTTTAACGATGTTTGCACAGAGTGTGCACAAGTATAGATTAAAACAAATGCGTAAGTGGCACATTAGCATGTGTTGCTGCGTGATATATATATATAGCTGCAGTGTTGATGAAATATGAATATGATGGATGGGCCAGCGCTCAGGTTAGACATCTGTAGTAAACAGATTGGACTGCAATGGCTGATCAATGGGCTCTGTTCCACTGTAATTAGACACACAGCGCCACTGCTTGGCTCCAGCCACTTCAGCAAAATCCAGCAGCGACCACCAATACACACACATATAACATGAAACCACACAGGCAGATGCAAAGAAAAAAAGCCTTAAATGCATGAAGAAGCTCACACACCCACAGCGCCAGAGTGAGACATTACTGACGACTGCTATGAAACTATACTAGGCGATACGAAAGACAGCAAACAGGGGCCCCACTGGGATGGCATGGCTCTGTCTGCTCTGCTCTCCAATTTGCTGTGGCTTTATAGAGACAGTAGGGCGGCTGGGAGGGACACACGGGTTCGATTCGGCCCCCGTGTGTGTGTGTGTGCGTGTGTGTGTGTGTGTGTGTGTGTGTGTGTGTGTGTGCGTGTGTGTGTGTGTGTGGAGCGGGGGGCGACATGTGACTGCCGCGCCGGTGCCTTAACCTTCCTCACAACTTCCTGCCTCTCCTGGCGCCTTTTACCCCGCACCTGTCTGCCTCCATCCACCCGTCTCCTACAAGTGCTCTGAGTTACAACACTTACCCACAATACAGCATTCTATTAACTATTAATTTAGCTGTTCGCTGCCAACAACTCCAACACCACCCCATCGGACCCCCTCCCCAATGTAAAGGAGCACACTTGCTGCGATTTCTTTTGAAAATTGCCCAGTGTATGTGAAGGGGCTGGTAGTGTTTGTGTTTGCGGGGGGAGTTGGGTTATAAATACCCTCTCAGAGCTCAATAGAGTGGGCTCCAGTGGGCTCTGTTTGAAGTAGCAGACGGTAGACCTGCTGGGGGGGTGATTCTGACCTCAGTCCCAGCAGAGAACCCCCCAATTCCTACAGCAAAGTCAGTCAATATTTTCTCTGTACCCCTCCCTCCTCTGCTTCTCAGCCCGTCTCTTTGGTTACCGACACATACACAAATGCACACACTTTGTCCAACTCCTCCACCTTTTTCTGTTCTCCCAGCCCTCTTTTCTCTCCGATGTTTCTCCACAGTCGCGTCCACCCCTCCTCTGCCTCTCATTTCCACACATACGGGCGCACAAAATGCTTACTTTTGTGCAACAGTCACTCAGTCCCCCATTGCGACTCAAACTGCATTAATATTGAATCAAACAGCAGTGTCTCCAGCTAGCAGGCAACAGCCAGTCCCTCTCCCCCTTCACCCCATCTTTCTCTCTCACCGCAGGCTGGCTCCCTGTCTGCACTCTGCAGGATGGAAAGAATATTCCCACTGGGCAACATTCATGGATTAGCTTTAAATCAACTTTAATATGGCAATAGAGATGGAGCTATAGGATCTGCCAGTGTATAAACTAGTTTTATGTGTTTAAGTAGAGGCTAATGATACATTTAAAGACTCCCCCTCTTTTCACTCTTTGCATTTGCTGTTTTTGTAATGAAAAGGATTACTTGTGTGTATATTTACCCTGCTTTATGTTTTTTCCCCTTTGCCTCCCACTCTCATCCTTCTTCTTCCGACCGTCGCTGTCTGTACCAAGCCTGCAAGCGCAAAGAACAGGAGCAACACAAGGACCGGAACACAGCACCCAAGAAGCAACGCCTGGTCTTCACCGACCTGCAGCGCCGCACACTCATCGCCATCTTCAAGGAGAACAAGCGCCCATCGAAGGAAATGCAGATCACCATCTCTCAGCAACTCGGCCTGGAGCTCAGCACGGTCAGCAACTTCTTCATGAACGCACGGCGCCGCTGCGTGGACCGATGGCACGACGATCACGGAACCAGTCCGGGACAGCCAGGCACATCGGCCACCACCTTCTCCAAGGCCTGAGATACGGAGAGGGCCTTCAGAGGGTCAGACGCTGAGCTGGGACCACAGGCATGGCTAATTGGCTGTGAAACATGTCTGTGACAACCCCACCTGGCCCTGGCCGTCTGAATGTGCCCTCTTCCGGAAAATCCTTCGTGCCATGCAATCATCTTTTCTGTCAGTCAAAAAAGTCAAGCTGTCACCTGAAAAAAGCATAATCTAAAAGGTGAATTGAGAAGTCAGGTCCATTCTACATTATTCACACAAGGACAATCATTGATTCTGTCTCTTTTATAATGAGAATCATTCTTGGGCAGTTTTGTTCCTGATTAAGGAGAGTTACCAAAGATCTTTTTGTTGAATAGTGTATCATACTAATGCTGGCCTCTCTGACCACCACGTAGCCACTCAATCTGCATTAAGCCCCATCACACCTCTTTGTGTCTGCCTCTTTTACTCTTTCACAACCCACAGAAGCAACAAGGGCAAAAGAAAGGCAATAAATCTGACACAACAGCACATAGTCTTATTATCTGCACCCCGTCCTGCACACATAAGGCCAAAAACAACCCAGTCTTTCCTATTCTCTGCCTGACCACCCCCTCCTCATGTTGTTCATTCCTCGGCAAAAGGTATTCCCTGATGGCCAGCCATTTCAGAGAGCAGCTCAGCCTGATCATACAGCAAACTAATGAATTGAAAAATGAATCGATGCAGACAGAGAGAGCGGGGCCTTGACCCTCCTGAAGGTGAAACTCGAGACGCTCTGCAGAAGATACTCAGGTCTTCCGGGTCCAGGCCTATATTTGCACAGATGTTGGAGGTCTGTGGGGAGATGTGTCACTGTTACTCGTAACCTAGAATCTGTGTCTGCCCAACAAAACCGGAGAGACGGCCCAAATGTCTGGACATGCTCTTTGTTCTGCGCAGAGCCTTCCTCTGATCAATACCTGAGGACCAAGCTACAACACACTTGGGCATCTAGCCCAACTACATTACAGCTGCTGCTAGAAAAGCTACATGTTCAGGAGCACATAGAAATCAGTGGACACAGGGACAAAAAGGCCTCACTGAACAGCAGCAGCACAGCTCACCTACCAGGTCATATGTGCGCCAACAGAACAACAGTGCCCCCTGCTGCCAACGACAAAGACTTGTATCCTGCAGAGGAAGGGGGCCTTGGAGTGAGAAGGAGGGAGGGAAAAGTCACTAGATGCTGAGGAGAAGTCATGGCACAACACTTTCAGGCCCTCACAGCTCTTTGAAGGCAGATCAATAGCTAACCATTATCCTATTGTTGTTCCTTGTCCAGCCAGCGCTGGTGCGGCCGGAGGAGGGGGATGGTTAAATCCAACGCTGAAAAACAGAAAAGACATTTGCTATTAGGGAAATTAATATTTACAATATTCGGTAAACATGTCTCAGATCATATAGACACAAAGAGGAATCAGAGCAGAGTGACTTACAAAGACAAACAGCCAAGATTTGATTTCTTGTATTTTTCAGTTTAAAACACCATTCATACTTTGCATAACAAGCTCAAGAAATAATATGAAACCAAGTCTCCAGGTTTCTCCCAAACAGGGTTAGTAGTTAACCCAAAGCAAATCTCCACAGTCTCCATTTTTCCACATTCTACAACAATTAGTGCCAATGCTTACTGCCTTAATGCAAATCATAGAAAGTGGTACTAGTTTCACACACAGCTACAGGGCGCCCCATTGACGATGAGCGGTGTGCCATAGCAACCAACAATCAGCTTTTAGATGAGAAACTATACTTTTTTAGTAAAAATGAAAAACAAATACAATTTTAAGGCATACAATAACCAAACCTCAAGAGACGCCACAAGTTAACATGTCTCCAACACATTTGTGGACACATTTTGAAGATGAAGAAAATCTGTCATTCTATCTTTGGTTCTCTACCTCCTCTGTCCCCCATTGCCCTTCTCTTCTCTCTCTTCCTCTCTTTACTGATGCGGGTATTTAACTAGTACCATAGACACAAAAGTTTCTATTTCTCGTTACTATTGTGCTCTGTTGTGCAAGAGTAAGGCACCTTGTTGATAAATCAAAAACAAAAAATTAAAGACTTTTTAAAAGAAAAAAAAGAAGGATGCAAGGACTGTGGCCAATGAAGGACCTTTTTTGCATTATGTTGATAGAAACTCTGAGAAGACATTTGCCATGTGAACGTGAACAGACAAAACAGGGAGCTGCTGAGGAGAAGAATAAATGCTGGACTTTTACTCTCTCTTGGCATTTCATGGAATACGCTGATCCCCACGCAGGGGTTCAAATACAGGGGGATAAAACCTGACCTCCAAATGTCCCGGCTGATTCAATGTAATGGAGGGGGTGGGGGCAACTCTTGGGACTCAATAGCTATCTGTAAGGTCTTAAGATGCAACTGTAGCATTTTCAACAATGTAGTCAGATTAGCAGTGCAGATTAGATAAGGTGGTCATTATAGATGAGTTATTGAGGGTAGTGACTAAATTCACGTTGCTGTGAGCAGTGAATGAAAGTCGCCCGAGGATGATGCGGAAACATTGATTTGTGGTATACAGTTCATACGTAAATAGCTAGATTCAGCACTAGGCATTAGGCTGACAAAATGACATTTGTTTGTAGTGAGAACCAATGTGGCTACCTCACTAAGCTGAGTGGTTTGTGAAACCGCCACTAATACCAAAGATACTGCAGCCTACCGGTCCCAAACTGCCTAGGGGGACACAAGCCAAAAAAGAACCCCCTTTGCCCAGTAATATTAGCGTGCACACACATTCACATACAGCACATGAAGAACAGTGCAGTCAGACTGCATTGTGCCACATGGAGGAGGTGGCTGCCGTGCAGACTGAGTTGAGTGCCTTTTCCCTTCAACCACGGGTGGGACTGCACTGGACACACACACACCACACACTCTTTTACAAACACATACAGACAATGCAACCATAATTGGATGGACAGAATAGGGGAGGGGGGGCTAAGAGAGGGACACAGTGTGGGGCTGTGTCAGCATTTTCACCCATATTGACTTTCCATCTTGATACACTAGAATACAAGCACTTTATCATGTAGAAAGTCTATAAAACATTTTCTATACACTATTTATTTGAAGCTAAATTATATGTTACTCCTTAATCTGTCAGGCCTTTGCTGTTCATTTTGTAGTCCTTCTTTTATTTGTTTTGCTTTGATTTGTTTTGCTCTCTGCCCTGTGCGCTTACACCCACAGCCACTTTACCTCTCTCACATAAGAGATATTTTTGTGTACCAGTGAAGGGGCAGGTAAAAAGGCAGAGGCTTTAAGCGCTCACAGGGCTGCAGACTCTTTCGATCTCTGTTTTTATTCTCTCTATGGCGTGCAAGCACAGAGGTGCACTAGGAAGGTGTGGACGGCTCACTGACAGTTTAGACACAAAACTCTCCTCCCTTCACCTGTCCAGTCGACCTCTCCCCCTGGCTAGTGCTAAGACTCGGTAGGCGTGTGTTGACAATTAATTCTGAAATACCTCAAAACTTTCATGTAAACTTTATGTAATTTAAACTGAAAATACTGCTAATGATAACAATGATTATGAAACTACGATACTATGATAGTTAGTTTTGGAACTTGTGACTTGAAGCTTTATACTGTTAAATTCCTTCTTTTTTTTTTTTCTTTTTTTTTGGGATTTGCTCATTTTTCTTGTACGTTCAGTTTGTTTTGCTACGGCATGTACTTACTGTTTTCATAAAGGAAAAGACATTGTGAATGTTTCTGTGGGCAAAAGAAAAGACCGAAAACAAGGCAAGAACAGAAAGTGAAGTGAAGGAGCTGCTCGCATGTTGTATTGTCGAGTCCAGAGCTCCTTCACAGGCGGGTACATTCAGTGAAAAATGCTAAAAAAAAAAATCAAAACAAAAAAAGCAAAAGGGGATGAGTATATGATTTTGGCTGAATTTCAAACCAAAAATCAATTTATAAACCAAAGTATGGAACAC
Organism: Gobius niger; assembly: GCF_951799975.1. Lineage (NCBI taxonomy): Eukaryota > Metazoa > Chordata > Actinopteri > Gobiiformes > Gobiidae > Gobius > Gobius niger. The sequence continues at coordinate 16,519,647 of NC_136868.1, forward strand.
ATTCTGTTCATTGTTAGCTTTCTTCTGCCTTTAGGTTGTCTTTTCTCTTAAAAAAAAACAAAAAAAAAACAATTACACAGTTACTTTTGAAGGTTTCTGGGTGTGTTCAAGTTCTCCTGATGTTCTTAGAATAGCACCTTTTCTTGAAAACAAAGGTGCGCTTTTTTTTTCCTTTTTCTTTTGTGCATGGATATTGTATAACTGTATAGAAACCAACAGGAATGACCTGTGACTTTGTGGGAAGGAGAGGAGGAAAGAAAGTGTGGGGAGAGGGTGGAGTCAAGTTGGGGGGAATATTTTTTTGGTTAACAGGGAAACCGGGGTGGGAACATTTGGGAAGGGTCTTTGTTTTTAGAAATTTCCGTCACTGTTGGATTCACTGGTTGTGTGCATGTGTTGTTGCAACCCTTCCCCTTTCCCCATGTTTTTTTTTTAAATGTATATAAATTCCAACAGTAGGGGGCAGTGTGCGCTGGGGGGAAAGTCAAACTCCTCTTCTCCTAATCAATAGCATTCAATCTTCATTCCTCAGCTTGTGGTCCACACTCGGGTCCTGAAATGTGTGTCTTGCTTTTCCAAAGACAGGCTGTTCACTTGGAGTTAATCAGAGGGACACACACAGGTCTGAGCAGCCTTGTTATTCTTGTATGTCTGTCTACATGGGTTTCTCCAATTTGTGTATGTGTGCCCATTTGTACCTATGTGGAAACAAAGTTAGATTCGTTATGTTCCTTTTACCACGGGTTGCAATATTTGTCATGCGTAAATTCGAACAACCATCTCTTATGGACTGATCAACCATGCAAACACTTCAGTACCATGTGGCGCCCCGTTCATCCGACACGAAATGTGGTCAGCGTTTACTGTCAAACAGCATCTGTGCGTTTCATTTTTCCTGCGGGATGGAAGGTTTGCCGATGGGGCTGTTGCGGACACCCCCAGTCACACTGTGCTCTCCCTCTTCTGTTACCTGTTAATCAATCAGAACCAAGTGTCTTTGTGATGGTAGAAGACAATCAGTTTCAAAACAAGAAAAAAAGGTAGAGAGAGGGCAGGCCAGTGCGGAGGAGTACACAGAAGACAATACAAAAAAAAAGGAAAAGAGGTTCTCTGGTACACCATGTGCTGTAGTGCCTGACCAAAGTACCCCCCCCCTCCTCACTCTTTATACACAGCATCTCCCTGTACCATTCTGACATTAACAACCACAGAAAAGTTATTACAGACTCATAGGACTCACCCATAAGTAACCTAATTATTCCTTTCCACCATCCTGCATCCTGCCAGTGTAGCGCAGGGTAAAACTACAAAGAAAAAACACACACAAATGGTGGAAAGAACATAATTACCCTTCATTCACTATTTCCTGTTGATCTATCGATGATGTAACCAACTGCGAGGAATTAAACTAATGGCTCCGGTTGGTGGCTTTTGCACAGTGAACTATGCAAACACCTGACCCTCCCAATCTTAATCGTTGCTGCTGGGTCAGAGTGTACAACCCTCACATGCACCCCCCCCTTTTCAACGCATCTAAACCAACAAAAAAAAAAAAACATTGTTTCCTATATATAAAAACCACCTTTCTTCAGACTTTATCCCAGTTGCGTGCGATATGGACAGTGACTGCGATAAGAGGCGCACCACGGCTACGCTGCGTTTTATAAGACTGCGCCACTGATGCTGTACAGATTTACATAGATGCCCCAAACTGCCACTGACATCAAAAATGGACCGCCATGTTGATGTTTTTTGCTAATCCTTCCCGCTTATTATTACTGTATTGTTTTTTTTTCTACTACAATGTCTGACTGTCTTTGTTCCCAGCGCCAAGGAAGGGCCACAATCAATGCAAAGACACTTACATTGTACACTACGTTTACAAAGTCGTCTGGCGATGGTGGCTTATATTGCACTCGGACAGACACACAGTCACAATAGAGACACAGGCGCATGCTGGTTCGGCGTGGGTCCTGCCTTTTGATTGAGAGTGTTGTTGCTGAAACCAAAGATGAAATCAGAGGTATGACAATCTGGCTACCAAACCTAGAAGACAATGTTCAGCTCTCTGGGGCTGCTCTACGGGTCCTGTGTTTTTTTTTTACCGGCCATGTGGACATTCCACCAATTGCACTTATAAAACATCCCTCACACAAAGACACAAACACACACGTACACACACACACCGAGACATAGACGGGATGCACCCACTGGGTCAGAAGCCTCTTTTCCCTCCTCGCACTGCAGAAGCCGGAGAGCCTGTGGAAGACTTTTAGTTTCACTCTCGTTGAGACTTTTTGAGAAGGGAAAAAAATCTGAGTAATAACTGTTACAGAAAAATAAAATCTTAAAAGGAAAATATGGGTAAATTGCGTGTTTTGAAATAAATTAACAAATAAAACAACCGCAAAACTAAAGCAGTGTCAGTGGTTTTATTGCATTTCCTTGATAACTGTGTTTTTAATAAAGCATAACATACGTACTATTTTTTATTCTTAGAAAAGTATAAATGTATTAAATCCTATACAAACATAAAAAGTGATTTGTGACGTAGGTTATAAAATCATTCAGGGGTCACAGTCGCTCGGTTCGTTTGCGGTCAGATAGTGCTTGGCCTTTATTTGCTTTATGCCGCTTGAAAATCCAACTTCCACGGGTTATAATAATTATTTAGCATGAAAAATTGGGGATGTCTGGGCTTAATTTTATTCAAAGTGCATCGTCCAGTAACATTTGGCTCCGATCGATATTTTCCCACAACATTTGGCAACACTGTAGTTCTTCACAGAAATTAATTGGCGTCAGAGATGGCGGTGGGTTTAGCGGCGGTCACCTTCTCGTCCACTGTCGGCACGGCGCTGGCTCTCGGGGTGAGCGCCGTGTGTCCATTGGACGTCAAGGACCTCTGTCGGATATAAGACGAACGGCGGAAAGACTGGGATCTCAGCTCCACTCCCTTCGGAAAGACGCTGTGCACCTACAACACGGGAGATGCAGAGGTTAGGAGCTTCATGCAAATATCAGCAAATCAAACCCTGATGCCACAGTTACTGTACACGGCAATCTTAAAGTGATACCGTTACATTAGGATAAAACACATTGACAAGATATTCGTCACATATTATTACTACATTGTCCAAATTATTTTTAGTTTCAATATACAGAGAGAGGAAAAAGTAGACCAAATTTTTCAGGTGGTGTATTTACTTATTCCATGCTCTCCTGTGAATGTTTACATGTTATGGCCAATAAAAATAAGACAGAATGTAAATGTGTGGGCGGCATTAGTTTAAGCAGACACTGTTCCTTACTTTTTCCTCCCACTGTAATTTGAAAACACACAGTTATTATTTTGAGAGGTAAAAAATATAGCCCCGGATGATTTATGTAATGAGAATTGTGCAAAACTCAATGGTTTCTTGTAGGGTTTTGTTTGTCTATTATGTAAACGAATGTCTCTGATGCTACAGAACTGGATTTGATTTGATTGGACAGAGACAATTCATTGCACATTTCACAGCGTAGGTAGATAATTAACATGAACTGACATTTTCTTAACGCCTCATTCGAAAGCTAAACAAATCTATTTCCTCGCATTGTTGCTGCTTTGTCGTCACTTTGTTTAAACCTTTTATTTCAATGCTTTTGTTTTGCGTTTTCGTCACACATTTTTTTCACTTTTTTATCACATTCTTTTTGTTTTTGTTGCATTTTCATCACTTTTTGGGTAACACTTTATTTTACACTACCACTGATACATTGTACCTGCCACATTAAGTACAAAGGAATGTGCCGTGTAACAATGGAATAATGTGTATTAGTATTTTCGTGGTACATAATGTAATAAGACAAAAGACCCAAACTCTATGGGTCTCTTATGTCTTATTATGTCATGTACCTTCAAAGTACTAATACACATTAATCCATTGTTTATGTACTGCATAGGTACAAGTTATTACAAATTGTTACATTATGTTACATTACATGGTACTAAATTTAGTTGGGCACAATGTATCAAGGTAGTGTAAAATAAATTGTTGCTACTTTTCTGCTACTCTTTTGTGGATTTTTTGTTGCATTTTGGTCTCGTTTTGGTCTCAGTTTTGTTGCTATTTTGACGCTTTTTTCAAGAAGCTTTGCCTTAATTCAGTAAAGCCAAACTGGAGAAAATGTGCTCGGTTCAGGTGGGAGTTAAGAGGTTAAACTGCTATAATTAGTTTGATTCCATACAACATACTAAAGAAAGAAACGAGCGTCAAATACAGAATGAAGAGTGAATGCAGCCGAGGAGCCTGTAATTATATTTAATGCTGTTTACAGCCCCTTACCTTGTGTTTGTCGCTGCCTTTGCGAATGACATTGAAAGCATGGATCGTCACCGAGGGCAAAACAGCTGTCCAGGCAGTAAGCATCGCTGTGAGCCACACCACCGGATCAATGAAGGCCTTATCAGCTGCTCCTGTAGAGGCACATTTGCACACGCACAATGATGACAGACTGGCCGAGGAACTGCATCTACATACGCTGAAAACTGTGTGAATAAGATCTTCATGCCAAACACGTGCTGACTTGGATAAACGGCTCGTACCAATAAAGTAGTAGTCGACTGGTGCTCTCTCAAACAGCCTTTGACTGTGAGTGATTTTGGTGGCGATAAAGTACAGCGCCACCGACACGCACACACACGCGAGGTTAAACTTGGTCCATAGTTTGGTCTGAAGCACGATCTGAGGCAAGAGAAAGAGCGAGAAAAACGTACAATGAATAAAACAATACACAAGCATTCATTCGGTAAAATACATTTGGTTAATGCTTTACTTTGATTACCCATTAGAAAAAAAGGAAACACAGTTGGTCCAGGTTACCAGGTATTATCAGCGGCTAAACCGGCCCAAAAGTATCTGAAAAACTGACTGAACAGCTCTGATTGCCTTGGATTTGAGGCTTTGTCATTCAAAAGAGCGAATTTCATTACTGTATTTTCCGGACTATGTGTTGCACTTTTTTTCATAGTTTGGCTATATTATACTCAGGTGCGACTTATATATCAAAATATATAATTGCACGTTTGTTACGTTTTTTTACACTGATAGCAACTAGAGGGTGCTCTAGGCTTACTCCTACTGCAATGTAGAAAACAACTAGATGGCCATAATTAAAGGAACGAGTTTGCAACTGGGTGCTTAACAACGTGCTGCCGGGAGAGGTCTGTCAACGGTGCAGTTACGCCTCCATGTCCAGGTAGTTGCCAATGGTGCAACTTATATATGAGTTTTTCTTCTTCATTTTTGGCTGGTGTGACTTACATAAGCGTCTTATAGTCCGGAAAATATGATGTATAAACCTCTTACCACACGCCTTAACTGAGTGCATTTTCTCCAGTTTGGTTTTACCCAAATCTAAAAGCTTCTGGATTGGGGCTTACAGACTAGTGTAATGCTTCGTTTGAAAGCTAAGACCAATAAAACTGATATAAATTGATCTTTTTTTCCTCACTTTGTTGCTGTGTTGTCGTCACTTTTTTTCATTTTCTTTTTCCATCTCATTATTTGCCACAGTTTTGTTGCACTTTCGTCGCTTCTGTTGTCACTTTTTTGTCATATTTTTGCTGCTTTTTTGTTGAGTTTATGTCACATTGTTGTTTTTCTTTTGTGGCCTTTTCATCACTGTTTTGTTGCACTTTCATCTGTTAATTTTGATGCTTTTTTGTTGCGTTTTCATCCTCCTTTTCTTCTTGTTTTTGCCTCTTTTTTTCCCCCCAGAAGCTTTGAGATTTGAGTAATGCCAAACTGTGGTCGGTTCAGGTAGGGGTTAAGGGGTTAAGGAACAAGCTAAATATTGCCTTTTTAGACGGAAATCAACACAGCCAAAACCAGCAGACAGTTTTTAGGTCGACTACAGGCTGCTTCTGTAACCTGGAACGTTCTGCAGTGTGGCTTTAATCTCTGTCAGTGCTGTGTTGAAAAAAAAAACGCAGCTAAAAGCCCCTTGTTCCAGCTGACATTGAAGGGATCAAAGTGCAGCTTCTAATTAAAACAATCCAAAAAAAAAAACGAATATTGAATATCCCCGACAGTGCAAACTACTTGGTGTTTGTATCCAGGCGTGTTTTAATCTGACTCCACTCGTGGTCTACCTTATAAGCGTGTTCATTTAGGATTACGCTGATGTCGATATGAATGTTTGACGACCGCGCGCGACTCTGACCTCTATGGTGGCTGCAAATGTCGCTGCCATGGCAACGGTGACGGACATAGTTTGGAAGTCGTACGCCGTGTCGAAGAAGACGCCACACGGGATGAAGAACAAAATGAGCGACGAGTAGACGGCGTACAGCAGGCTCAGCAGGATCATCACTGGGCTGGACAGTTCATTCCTCTGTCCCGACATGTACAGCTCCGGGAAATTCAAAATGCCCTCCGCACTCACATCCTAAGACCAAAACAGAACATGTGATTAGAGTGACAGATATTTAGAAAACAAAATATATATATCTATATATATATAAAGTGGGTTCACAGATGCACAACTACTTTTACCTACTACTAGAACAACTTCTGCTGCTGCTGTTTTAACCATTGCTTGAAATTGTACCCATTTAACCCCCGCCTTAACCGAGTGCATTTTCTCCAGTTAGGCTTTACCCAATATCTAAAAGCTTCTGGGCTGGAGCTACAGACTCTAAGCCAGTGTCACGCCTCATTTGAAAGCTAAGACCAACAAAACTGATCACCACATTTTTGTCGCTCTTTTGTGGCTTTCCTGTTGATTTCTCATCACTCTTTAGTCACACTTTTACCATGTTTTTTTTCACATTTTGGAAGTGTTTTTTTATTTATTCTTTTTATTAAAGTTTTTTTTTTTTAACAAACACAGCAACAAAAAAAGAAAAAGAAAAGAAATAATAATAATAAAAATGCTACATATACTGTATATACGTATATACGTGGTAGGGGGTGTGGTGGCGTTGGTCAGGTCAATCATTCATTCACATTCCACTTGCTTGCTTGAATTGGTTAAAGTGCACTAGAAACAGATCACATATTGAATGAAAATAATCCAGCTTCACTTTTAATTCCATTTCCAACTGAACGTGTTTCATTACATCATGTGACAAATTAATATAGGTTTAGTTTAGTTAAAAAAACGGTACCCGATAGCACCGAGACAAATTTAATTTAACGGTTTCTGCTTGTTAAAGAGGGGGTATTATGCTTTTTTCAATCACATAGCACCAGTCTATAGCACATTACAATGATGACGAAACCTTCTGTTGGTCTGTAAATGCAGTAAATTAAAATAACTGCCTTGTATAAAATTGCTCTTTCAAAATGGCTGTAGCGAATGTCTTGAAATAGGCCTCTGTCCCTTTAAGAACCTCTGACCCTTTCCGACACGCCCCCTCCACACGCCGTCTGTGGCATCAGTGGGGAGGGGGTTCTGCTGAGGAGCAGTGGTTGGTTACTCGGCTGGTGACGAAAGCTCAGAGGCGTCTCCAGGAGGTGGGGGCGTTCCTAGGAGGACTCAGGCAAACCTATCTTTAAAATGGCCGCCATCAGAGTTTTTACAGATTACTCAAAACTACATGAATGTGCCAAGGCAACACTTCAGGCATGTTTTTAATGAGGGAATGACATAATAACATGATGTAAAGCTTGAAAAAGTCGATTTTGCATAATACCCCCCCTTTAACTAGATTAGCCGTTACTGGGGGTACTCCAAAAAGTGCAAGCACAGGGTCAGGGTGTAACTGTGTTCCAAAAACATCAGACATCAATTAAAACATTTTAGTCCAGTTATGTTAGGACATGTTAGGTCTTTTTTAATTGCTTTATTTGTCGTGTTTTTGATGTTTCCATTGCTTCTTTCGCGTTTTAAATACTTTTGTCCCTTTTTTTTGTCTCATTTGTCATCACGTTTTCATCACTCTTTTATTGTGTTATTTGTGCTTTTCTGGCACATTCTCGATTTGGGTAAAGCCAAACTGGAGATATGCTCAGTTCATGGGGTGTAAAGAGGTTTAAGTACCTCTTTCTTTTACTCTCTCTCTCACTTTTTTTTTTCTCTTTTGTATTTACAGTCTAAAGATTGTTGCCTGTTGAAATTGTCCCTTTTGCTGTGCCTTTGAATAAAAAAAAGGAAGAAAAAAAAAAACACTGACCTGATCAAACAAAACAAATGTCAAAAATATGAGTAGATAATTTACCACAGAGTTAAACTTTTCTGAATGTTCAAAAATAGCACAACAATGATAGAAAGAAATGGTTCTGCAGTGTAATGTTTATTACAAAACCCTTAAAATGTAATATTTTGTTAATGTATATGATTTTTGTGTCTGGATGCAGTGTTAATTTCGTCGACTAAAATATTTAGTCTCAATTTTATTAGTCAAAGTGATATTTTTGACGACTAAAATTGGACTAAAACTAAATGAAAAGTTTCTCATGAGACTAAAACTAAAATCATTCGAACTTCTAATGACAATCTGAAAAAGCCTCATATCATATAGATTCTCTGCCAAATGAACAGGTCTGTGCTTTATTCATGTGGAAGCAGCCCCATGAAGTCGAGGACCTTGATTAAATATGATTATAATGAATATTATAAATGCAGTCGACTAAATTTGTCTTAAATTTAGTCGAGTAAATTGACATGCAATTTTAGTCGACTAAAACTAGACTAAAATTGAAAAGTTTTTTTTGACTAAATCTCGACTAAAATTAAATTAGATTTTAGTTAAAAGACTAAGACTAAAACTAAAATAAAATATGTTGTCAAAATTAACACTGTCTGGATGCCTTAACGTAAAAAGATTAAAAGAGGCCTGAAAACATCCTGAACCCACTGTAGAGTATATAAACACACATCTCACCTTTTCAAAGAAGGCCAAGCATAAAATAGGATTCGAAGTGTAGAAAACTGTGTAAAAGGCGATGAACCAAGTCTCATACAAAGACTAAAAATGAGAAAGACAAAACTGAAATGAGTAAATTCGTTTTCAAGGTAAAGTAGTTGGTAGAACTTACCTGAGCACTGAAGCCGTTAAAGAGGCCAAACCAAATGTGCACCAGGGCAAAGCTGCAGGTCTTATACAGGAAATATCTCAGGAAGATAGAGATGCGAATGTAAGACCAGTGTCCGTGGACCAAGAGAAGCTTCTGCAGGAACCGGAACTGGCACAGGGAGAAGTCTGCGTTCTGCACGGCCTGGCCCCCCTCCACCCCCGCCAGCCCCACGCCAATATGAGCCGCTGCAGGAACAGAGACATTACAGTGAGGGTCAAAAGGAACATGAAGAAACTAAGATTTCACTTTTTATACAGTATTTTCAATTATCTATTTGTGTGTATGTGATGAAGTTTTTTATTTGTGTAATTGTAGATGTATTTACGTATAGTTATACAGTAGAAACACACCTCCTACTCATATTCTCCAATTATACGCATACATTGGACCGCCTTTTGCTTTGATTCCAGCATGTCAATAGATCCAGTGTTGCGTTCCTTTTTCATCAAGATCTTGTATTGATGATGAGAGAGTGTGACCCCTGTGCAAAGACTTCTCCAGCACATCCCAAAGATTCTCAATGGCGTTAAGATCTGGACTCTGTTGTGGCCAATCCATGAGTGAAAATAATCACAGTAGTCACAATTTGATGCCAATGAATCCTGGCATTGTCATCGTGGAATATGCCCGTGCCATCAGGGAAGAAGATGATGGAATAACCTGGTCATTCAGGATGTTCCTGTCGTCAGCTGATCTCATTGTTTGGGCACAAAGTGTTGCTCAACCTAGATCTGACCAGCAGCAGCAACCCCAGATCATAACTAACTATAAATATATTTTAAAAAAAAAATCATATAAAATGTCCATGTATGTTCTCCGTTGTCTGGATGTGTTCGATAGCAGCAAAACCTTTAAAAAGTGGTCATGGTCATATACAATGCAATAGAAAGTGACAAAGAAAAAAAAAAACTTCCAGGTGACTCCCTTGAAAAACCTTTGTTACTATGGAAACAATGTATATGTTTGTTAAATCAGGAGTTGATTTCTTGGTACGCAAAATGCGAATAACTGGTGAAAGTAAACATTTTGAGCTCCAGAGAAAGACTGAATATATTCAAACATGAATGAATGAATGAAACGGTTATATCTGTAATGAGAGATGAATTGACGAGATGAATTGACTTACTTTTAATCATGTTTACGTCATTGGCACCGTCGCCAATGGACAGAGTGATGGACCTGGTGTGTTTCCTCAAGAGTTTAACAATGTCCGCCTTCTGCCCCGGCGTCACGCGGCAGCAGAGAACCGACTGGCACTGCCTAGCCAGCTTCATGAACGAGGCCCCCCACTCAGGCTTCTGCACAAACTCTGCCTGGAGAGCACATGAAGACCCCAATGCAAGGATCCTTTTCACATAATTACAGTTTCATCATACGCACTAAGATCCTGTACATTTGATTATGCTGTTAAATTACATAAAACATAGAAATGCTAAATGAAAATATAAATTTGAACTCTTGCCGAATTGCAGTTTGACCCTTTTGTAGAACACAATGTCAAAATTTTTGCAGATTTTGTTGATTCAGTAAAGGCTGGCACTCAAAAACAATAAACAATGTATGAATTGTAATGTTTGACCAAAGCCTCTTTTGTTCCCAGCCGAAATCTCAGTCACTGACACATAAAATCACAGCAGACCATTTGCTTTCAATCATGGTTGTTCTTTTTTGTGTACATTCATAAACGTTTCCATTCATCGCCCATGATACAGACGGGTACAGCCAGCAAAGCAGAACTCATGCCCCTAGAGGCCATAAGCGCCACTGCAGGTGTCGTAGCGTGTTGCGTTCTTTTTTATTCTTTAATTGTCTGTGAGAGTAAACACTACGCTGACAGAAAAGACAAAGGGAGAGAGGGATATTGTACATCCAATTACACAATGGAGATACTTTTTTTCACTCAAACTTGGCTGCAAATACTGCTAAAGTGGCACTAGCCCGTGGTTAGCTTGGCACGTTAGCCTGTTAGCTTCTTCTTAGTGATTTTGTTTGTGCGTCTCTGACCCGGTGCAGGGAAAGCTGCAAGTGTGGTTTTCTGGCCAGAGACACCAGGGGGAGATGAAAGACCCCCCAATCATCCCATTAACACTTGCAGTACCCCCAGAGGGACTATGAAAATTATTTATTAAGGTAAACAAGTTCTAGTTGTTAAGTAAGTCAAGTTAGTTCTTCTTCAATGTAGATATTAATTTTAAATCAACAAAATGAGGTGAATACTTCCATGAACCCACTCTAAGTAATTTCATTTGATATTAAAGAACAGAGTTTACCAGCTCGGGTCCAGTGAGCACCACGGCAGTTTTTGTTCCAGCCATGTGCTTGTCTACAGCCCACAGCTCTGTCTGCCTGGCCTTGCTGAAGGAGACTTGTGGGTCTGGGGACTGCAGGATCTGTCTGCAGTGAGCAAACGGCAAAGATCAAGGAGAAGCCCTGGTGTGTGAGCGCATTACACAGTGTGTAGTTTTCACAGCAAACCTCAGCTCATGCCATTCCACCAATCTTGTGTCGGAGTCCAGCAACTTGCAAGCATATCCAACATTTACCGCGGTCTCTACATCAAAACACAGCAGTGTGAGTTAAGACGGTGGATTGTGCATTTCCAGATGCGGCAAAACATTTTCTCAGACCTTTTTTGTCCCCAGTCAGGACCCAGATTTTGAGTCCGGCCTGTTGAAGCAAAGCAATGGTCTGGGGAACACCATCCTGAAGTCGGTCCTCTATGGCGGTCAACCCCAGAAGCTTTGAAATGTGAAAAGTAAAATTACCTCTTTTTATAGCCTTTAAAGTTACTTGTTCTTCAAAATAAAAAAAAACTCTATCCACCATTAGGTTTCTCTCCATTTCTTCATATAACTGCTCAAGGAGGGTCTCGCGCTCAGAGAGGATCATTTCGGCTGCTTGGGACTGAGTTTTACTCCATTTTTCCCACAACTCCTCCGAAACAGATCGAACCGCTACACATAACGTCCTCAGACAAGACTCTGCAAACATCTGTCCAAAAAAGTTTATCAGAACTCAAAGCCGAGCTCAAAAATCAAGATTAAAATGACAGATAAAAGAATGATTTCACTTCTGACAGGCATGCCCTCAGGAGCAGGATAATTTGTTGAAAGCCTGGTTAATAATTGATAGGGAACCTCTCTACTACAGCATGTGCACGTCTTTGATTACTGAAATCCAAGCGGAGCATTTTAGGAATATTTCTTTCTACCTGGAGGGGAATCTATCAGGTATCTAACACCTGTGTGCATTTCAGATCCAATACAGTAAACCATGATTTATCCAGGTGTTTTCTAATACGGTTTAAAGATCGAAAAGATTGAGTGTTCTTTTAAAAGTGAGCTCAGCTCAGCGAGTGTTCAGTGAAAAAAAAAGACTGGAAACTCAAGTTTACCTCCAGGGCTATTTCAGTCCGTTCCTGGTGTGGACAGTCCTTCTGCAGTCTCTCCAGGATCACTAAGTCTGCTCCTTTGCTGTAAAGCTTTAACCCACCCTCTGGCTCTCGAACTGCAGAGAGAAAAAAGTTATTTGAATGAAAAACTACAGAAAAGTGTGAGCTTTTAGGAAAAGTTCGAGCTTGTGTGTGTTTGTGTAAGGACAGCAGTCTTACCGAGCACAGACATGCGCCTTCTCTTACTGGTGAAGTCCAGCACTGCCAGCAGCTGGTACTTCCGCTGCACACCCAGCTCAGAGATGATCATGAAATCTCTAGTCCTGGAGAGAAAGGCCCAGCCCAACTCCCGGGCCGCCCCAACGAGAGCTTCTTCGTCTGGGGAGGCAGCTTGGTACACCGGCGCGCCTACAGGGAGGACAGTGTGAACAGAAGAGAAACGCTTTTTGTGTGACTCACACCTTATGCTCACCATTCTTGTACTCAGCCATGACAGTGTGGCAGAGCGCAAGCGCCCTCATGAACTCGGTGCTGATGGGACATTGTTGTCCTCTGAGCCTGTCCATGAGCTCCGGAGCAGACATGAACAGCCCCCCACAGGAGTACGGATTCCACCTTAAGTCCATGGGCTGCACAGTATGAAGCCTTGCATTAGATATTACATACAACTTTACACTTTGTGGCAATTTAACACAGACTTTTGACTCTCTGCATGTACTCTGCATGTAGTAGAATTGACAACAATACTTATTGAATTGTATAATGAGATAATTATTTTTAAAGAAAAAACATAATACCTTTATATCCTCTGCACGAACAGATAAGTCCCCTGAAAAGAAAAACAACCACACTAAGTTTTTATAATATTGATATAGTATGGCTTACAAAGAAGTAGCTCAGAAAGCCCTGTTATTGTTAAATACTAATAGGCTGTATATAAGTGCTCTCTCCTGAGATGATCTTTGCCTTTGTTGTTCTGAGGTCACTCCCCAAGAGGGGCAGGTGTTCCACTGCACTGCTCTGAAGTCATTTAAAGGCTTTGTGCATAATAACTTTTCATTATCACAAAATAAATAGTAATTTTAGATTTGTTTTGAAAATCCGTGTGAAATATTGTCGTCTTGTTGACATTCATTTTATGCGAGAGTTGTTATAACGGTCTGCAGCTCCATTATATATTGCATACAGGATAATGAAAATAATTGTCTGGAGACTGCGGCCGTATTCTGTCCGTTAATACCGCCGTAGAATAATATGCAGCAGAATATTGTGGCGAAATTGGTTTCACTAAAATCAATTTAACAAATGACAGATGTGTGCGGCTTTTATCTGAGGTGGTAATATAATTTTAAAATCCTGAATCACATTATGACTGCAGTGCCCGACTCACCATAGACTTGTCCGGCGATGCAGCACTGTCTGAACAGCAGGCAGTTCTGAGTCAAGGTTCCCGTTTTGTCGCTCAGAAGGTACTCCACTTGACCGAGCTCCTCATTCAGAGAGGTGTTCCTCGCCTCGGCACGTTTGTCCGATTTCTCCCAATACATGTCAATGTCCCAGCCAATGAAAAGGCTGTGGACTGTGTGAATCATCTCAAACCTATGAACACAAAAACAACGGCCCCAAAAAATCAAGCTTGTAATTTTTAAATTGTTAGTTAGAGCCAAAAATTCTTCCTAACTTTCCTAAAGCATGAGTTTACAAACAGGCTGAGTGGCACGGTAATGTTTTTTTTAAGTATTTTTATTTATTGGGTTAAATGCCTTTAAAGGTACATAATTTTAATGTAAAAACAAAAGGTGATATTATTCAGCGCTCCAGGATCAATTGTTTTTAGGGTTTAGGTTTTCACTGCTGATTGAACCATCTCCATGGTTACGCATACATGTCTTCCTGAAAACCTACCAGTAACCCCAAAACAACAATTGGTCCTGCCGCGTCCTAGAGGCCACCAAGAAGGAAAGTAAAGGCGCTATAACCACCCATACAGCCGCTGGGTCACTGAAAGGTCAAATAAGCACTATAATTCTTTTTTTTTTTTTAGATAAAAAGTTTCATAATGCATCTTAAATGGTTGAAAAATTGGTGCAGCTCCTTTAATAATAATAAAATACGATGGCTTTGGATTCGTATTGCGTTGGATTTAACATCTCGAATATCTACAGTAATCATATTTCCTTTACATAACCAGTGAAGTTAGAATAGTAGGCACTAGTTTGGCTGCCAAACTACGCTATTGGTCTGAACTGAGATGAGTGAGATGAGCACTCCACCGTCTGAGCTACGATAGCGCTCCATATAAAGTGCTTTGGTTTAAACCTGTAACTAGAAAAACAAGCACAAACGTGATGTAGAGCGCGATGGGCATGGCAGGGCTGAGGAGGATGATGTAGCTCCAGTACACAAGGAAGCCTGAGTATGCAGAATTCCCATTCACCACCAGCGCAGACAGCACTTCTGTTTGCTCCATCACTCGACTCGCAAACACACCAGCGCCGATGGACAAGAGCAGCGCACATAGAAGCACACACAGGACAATCTGGAGAACACAAGAACAGTTTTGCATGAAATTAGAAGAATACAGTATGTGACCGGCAGCAGTTGACTTACCCCGGTGACAGCCTTATTCAAAACTTTCTCAGTCCGAGTCTTCTTCACTCGCAGTTTTCCACAGTTCCTCAGGATCTTGGTGTCAGTGCCTAGTACAAGAAACTTCATCAGTGCACTGAGTGGGGAGCCCCTCAAGGGTGTCAGCTCAGGCCTTAGTCCTAGCACACATCTATTTGCCTGTGCCCTGAAGCACAGCGCTGACTCCTCACCAGCTCCGAGGGCGTTTGACCCTGTGAGCTAAGGTCAGGGGAAGACTGAATTTCTCTTATAGGGATCAATAAAGTATGGCAATATATTTTTCTATTCTTCATCAGTATAGAAACGCATCAGTGTGAGCTGCATCTGGCTGCATGAACGTACGACAAAACCACAACTGTGTCAAATGTCCAAACGAACCAAGGACAGTTGTTGAACAGAGATGTCGGCCCTGATTATTCGTTATTCAAAGCAAGGTACGATGGGGGTTAGTTTTATCAGACTGAACTGGGGTCACATCAATAGACAGTCACTGATGAATGTTATAAAACCCATCTCTGAAAGAATTTGATGTATTGATTGGCATTAACAGAACAGAAAGTGCCATAGCAGAGATATCCATGACACCTCAGCCTGGACCTGTAATATCCGATCAATGATCACTTAAAGACAGGAGAGCCTGTAATTCGCCACACGTTACACACTCATATTTAGGGCACAGGCATGAGACTTAAGTACACTTCTTGATTAACAGTCTAATTTATTCTGAAAAGTGCCATCTATCATTGAAACCAGGCCACCTCTGATCAAGGTGAAGTCAGGACAGGTGACCTAGAAACAAGGAGTTTTATCTCAGTCATTACCTCCAGTGAGGGCTCGGAGTAAACATCTTTTTTTTAACAGTTATAAAAATATATACACTACTGGTTAAAAATATGGGGTCACCCAGGCCTGTTCTATATTTTTTTTTAATCAGCACAACAGTTTTCAGCAGTGCTAGCATAATTGCGCGAGTGTTTCCTCATCAACAATGACCCTCTAAAACGATTAGCTAACACAATGGACACTCCAACACTGGAGCGATGCGCCTCTGCACAACTATGTAGGTATTCCATTAAAAATCACCCGTTTCCAGCTATAATGGGCATTTCAACATTAAAGGGACTATACGGAGTTTAAAAATATTAAAATTATGTATTTTCCTCCCCCTACATATTCCAAATATCTCCTAATATGTAGAATGAGTCCAGATCTGTTCATCACAACTGCTGAAAAATCCTGCACTGTCACTCAAAAACGTGTTACTTCAGGTCTGAATTGCCGTCATGCACAAGCTTAATATAGAAGGTGCAGTTACACGCATGACCTGTGGTGGCAGTAGTGAGTATAAAATGGCTAACTTGCATCGAGCCCCTTTAACAATGTCCAGACTGTATTTCTGACTAGTTTAATTTTATCCTCGTTGAAAAAATCTGTGCTTTTCTTTCTATAATAAGGACATTTTAAGTGACCCCAACTGTTTAGCGGTGGTGTATATATCTTTTTAAGATGTATGTAATGTAGATAAATATAAAGGAGCAGTAACATCGTGGCAGTACCAGTGTATATGACCAGGCCATAAGAGCACACTGTGTTACGCAGGACAGTGCCTCTCAGAAGTAAATGATCACTGTCCAGCAGTATGCGCTGTCCTCTCCAGAACAGCTTCCCTCTGAACGTGTACAGCTGGTTATTGGGCTCCTCACACAGCACTTCCGCTGTGAAATAAAGGGATGACAATTCATGTTGTTCTTATTCATTCAAAAAGACGTAACGTTTAGTTTTGTTACCATCAAAAGTAGAAAGGCTGTCCTCTGAGGGTTTACAGGTCAGCTCGTCGTGTGTTGCACCTGGGGCTTGTTTGTACTTGAGGTTTGTTTCACTGCGCAAAATATGTAAATACTTAGATTTCAACGTGTCGGTGTAAATAGTTTTGTTGCTTTTTACCCATCTATATCTGCTGTCTCAACATAGCTTAGACTGTGAGGCTCTGAGCTACTCAACAGAAGAAGGTCTGCCTGTGAAAAGACGCAGAAAAGATAATGGTTGATGTAATATTGCTTTGACATGTGACAGGTCATGTGACACGCAAACTTACAGGGATCACTTGGTCTTTATGGATGCGAACAATGTCACCCACAGAAACATCCCGCCACTGTGCTGTTTCAAACCTTGATTTGAAACAGATAGAAAGATTTTAAACAACTATTTTTTTTTATTCTGAAAAAGTCATGTAGTTTAAGCAATCTAGTTGTACAAGCCCCATTGTTGTGTCCCGCTCTAGTGGCGCAAAGGGAGTGTCTGGGGATTCACTTGTCCACACTTCATTAGTGCTTCATTAGACAACGGCTCCACAATGGGGACGTGAGGGGAGCCTTGGGACAGCACTCGCGCAGCCTTTGTCCTCACCTCTGAGAAATGAGTATGTCACAGGGTCGGGAGTTGATGGCCGCGTCGCTCCGTCTCCGTGTCTGAAAAAAATGACAATAAGAAAAAAGTGAGTGAGTCGCGTTTCGGGGAAGGAAGCGCACGATAAGGAAAGAGGGGAAGACTGATGGACAGGCGGTGTGAGGGAGGCAGCAAAGATGGCCCTGAAAGGTTGAACGGGAGAAAGGAGGAAGGCCATTACGAGGCTCTACAGTGACACCGGCTTGGAGATTTACACCCTCCACTAAATGATTAGTCAATAGGAAAGGGTCAAGCAAGCGTTTCACCCAGAGCTGTTAACGACCGTAACTCAGTGATGCACTTAACCAAGGAATTCTCCATGCAAAACATCTCGCATGCATTTAAAAGGAAAAGCTTTAATGATGGGGGGTAAAATTAATGCCATGGGGATGACTGGTTTTGTCAATGAGCAGAGGACAAGGAGTCAATAAGGACAATGAAGGAGAAAAGAGTGAAGACATGCTTAAAGTGCCAGCCAGATATACATATGCAGCTGGGCATATAAGAGGGCAGTGCAATTTTTGGAAAAAAATATTTAAGTGACGTTCTTCAGACAAGTGTGGTTTTAAATCAGTTCACTTTGCACTTTTCAAATATTGTTCAGGGGCATTAGCATGGGAGAGGAGTCGGATATCTGAATGAATTGGTTAAGTGATGCAAGACACAAGTATTAAGAAACATATTTAGTAAATGCATGGACTCATCAGGCCCAAAGCGCTTTACAGTAAGGAACCAGTCACCCATTCACTCTCTCATTCATACACCAGTGTACGCAGACACTGAACTACCCTGTATTGTAGAAAAGGGTAGTTTCTATAATCATCTTAATATTGCAACAACAATATTATTGAACTATTTTGCTAAATCATTTAAACACAGTACATTCCGTAAAATTTCAACAAATCCTGGCAAAAATTAATAAATCTCACTTTCCATCCATTCATCCATTTTCTTCCGCTTTATCCGGGGCCGGGTCGCGGGGGCCTCAGTCTCAGCAGAGATGCCCAAACTTCCCGGTCCACACACACCTCCTCCAGCTGTTCTGGGGGGACCCCGAGGCGACACCAGGCCAGCTCGGAGACATAGTCCCACCACCGTGTCCTGGGTTTTCCACGAGGCCTTGTCCCAGTCAAATCTCACTTTGTTCTTCTTAATTGTGATATGGATATTGAGCCACCAAATGCTGTGATGATGACAAATTGCCGATATATTGCTCAAAGTCACTTTACAATTATGTGCATTATTCATTCACACCATACTCGGTGGTGGTAAGCTACTATTGTAGCCACAGCTGCCCTGGGGTAGACTGATGGAAGCAAGGCAACCAGCTTGCCCCGACGGCTCCTCGGACCACCACCAACCACTCGCTCACTCACTAGATTCACTCAGGGTTCCTGATGTTCCCAAGCGGGCTCCCTCCCTCCCTCCCTCTTTGTCTGTTTTGTTTTTCAGCACTGATTTTTCTGCTTCGAGGGGGGGGGGGTCCCTTCACCCAAAGTCTTGCAGAGTTTCACTCCACACTATAACGGGCGGCACGGTAGTGCAGCGGTTAGCGCCTCCGCTTCACAGCTAGAAGGTCCCGGGTTCAATTTCCACCAGGGGCCTTTCTGTGTGGAGTTTGCATGTTCTCCCCGTGGCTGCGTAGGTTTCCTCCGGGTACTCCGGTTTCCCCTACCACTAAAAACATGTGCAATAGGTGAATCCTCCAGCCAGGTGATTCTGACCATCAGCCTGGCTCCACATCATGGAGATGGGTCCCTGGGCGCGGCACGGCCGTCGACCACTGCTCCTTACGGGTTGCCCCAGCAGCATCGAAGGATGGGTTAAATGCAGAGAAAAAAAATTCCCTACGGGGACAATAAAATATACAAACAAACAAACAATAACCTCGCGAATAAATCTTAAATGCACTTTGTTGTGGCGTGGTCCTTGCTAGTGAAACATTATACATCACCCACCAGCCACAGCCCAAATAACAATTGCATTTGTTATGTTTAAGGTAAAAAACACAAAACACAATTTGCTAAATAAACATTGAATAAACCTATAGCTCAACACTAGCTATATCAGACTTAGGAAGTGTTTCCATTCATTCATTAGATACATTTTGATGGAAATGATCCCAGGGAAAGGCTTGCAACCGACTGAAAATGGCTCTTTAACCCATTTCAGGTCTCATCCCACCAGGTGGGACCCTCTGGTTTAGTGGATGAGGCTGCGGCACATTATGGCGGAGCACTGGACTGTCCTCCGCATCGTGAGTTTGAGTCCCAACTGCTGGATGTGTCTCCCCGCTCCCCCTTCACCCTGAGTGGTCCAATCAAAGGAAGCCTATAGGTCAAGCCCCCTGACATTAACATAAAAGCGGAGTGCGGCGGAAACACTGGTCTTACCATATCATTGGCAAGGTCTTTTATCCCTCTCACAGCAAGCACAGAGGCCAGTGGGATGAAGCTGATGTACCACGGCACAGAGGAGATGGCAGGAACACACTGCAAGTGGAAATATGGAAATTGAGAAGCTTGTGGTTGTGTGCATCACCAACTAGTCTCATTATGGACTGTTTGCATTTCTCTCTTTCCATTGCCATAAGCAAACACGAACACATCCATCTTCTATCGCATAAAGCACAAGGGGACAACAACACTACAGCGGTTTATCTTCACATCTTGTGTCTCCCTCTCTCTTAAATAATGAAAACACAATGCTTATTTACTTAATGATAATACAATTTCACAGATGCTTCACTGAACTAAAACTAATACCTAAACAGATTTGTTTAATTGTCAAACTATGCCAAAACTTAAAAATCACACTACATGAATAATTAAGTAGCAATATTATAACATTACAACTTAATTATTATTGTACCATTTCTTTGTTGAGTCTGCAAAGCTGGCTTCTTGCAAAATGGATATTGCGTAAAACATTATTTTGTGGCAGCGTTAAAGCATTCCCTATGTTGAAATGTATGTTTTAATCATTCATTATATACAGGTAAATCTTTTGCATCTGCAGGTATTAAGATGGTTTTGTCTAGACGAGTGGGAGAACGCAAAGTCTGACCTGCAACACCACCATGAGGAGGAAATAGAGATTGGCCACTCGCTGGAACTGCTCGAACAGCGTCAGGGGCAGGAAAGTCAGGGGTGTGTACTTGTAGCTGCGGACCACATTGTCCTGGTAACCCACAAAGACACAACCAGACAGTGAGGTGTGGGGCAACAGCGGGGGCCACAGTAACCTGGCTCTCGCTCGGGACAGCCGGCGTGTTGAGTTTCAAGGTGCGGCGAGAATTAGGACGTACTCACAGCGTATCGCCCCCGGTGGAAGCACAAGCACGACTTCTTCTGCTTTTCTCTGTGGAAGCTCCGTTGGTTTGCTCTTACTTCCCATGTGAGGCCTGCAACAAATCAGTTAAATGTGCTTCATGTTAAATAAAGTAAATGATTGTCCAGGTTTTTCAAGCAGGCAACAGTACAATGTAGAAAATTATTGAAACATTATCATTTGTATTTTGTTGAAAGGCAAATAAAGAGAAAAAGGAACCAAAGCAATATCCTGGTAACTTAGAAATATCAAGTGTCATAACATGGTAATAAAGTAATAAAAGTGATAACATGAAAACAGGACATAGATTTAAATGATTTCATGACAATCCCCTTTACTCTAACCCAGGAAAAGGACTGCACTTTACCAGAGAACAAGGTAATAATATTGAAACAGTGCTGCAAAATCCATTATTCGTCTGTACCTCGAGCTACCATGCCAGGCCCATCCCAGTGCTATGTCATTACTGGAAGTGGGACCCCAAAACAAATGACAGTGGCTGAGAATGTTTAAGTGAGCTGAACCTGTTTCGCTCTCCATGACGCCCTGGCGGCTGACGCGCCCAACGCAGTCTGAGCTGTGGAAGCACAGTCGAGTAAATGCCAAACGGAGTCGGACGCAGGAGTCCCCTGGTGGGATACATCAGTTAGTCCTGTAACTAATTACACAATGTTACCGTGGCAACCCTCAGAGCAAAACCACAGTAGACTAAGCACAATGCAAAAACACACTAAGACATACATTACTTTAACTGTATTTACTTCACATGGCAGTACGACAATATAAAACGTTATTGTTCTTTTTCTTTGGTGTGCCCCCATAGCATTAATCTGGAGAAAAAAAGAGAATGTCCCTGATTGTAACTTTGATTTAGCCTATGGATGTGTTTCAGTCACATGACATTTTCCCGTTGTGGACAGCTGACCAGTCAAATAATATAATATTTAGTTTTATTACCGTGAAACCCATCAACAGGTCTACCTCATGCATTAGAATCATAGAAAACATTGTCAACAAATGTTACACAAAGCTTGAAAATACAGAGGGAAGCACCACGGTAAAACACATTTGCAGCAGCAGTGTAGTATTACATTACAATAAGGTACTTACCTGTTAATATGTACGCTTTAATCCATTTGGCAGACAGCAGACTTAACACAGCCCCTGACTGTTTACCCTCAGTTCATCCCCAGGAGCGGAGTCAGCCATGCCCCTCTACTTCCCTTTCCTGGTTAAACACGTCCCAGGCCACACCTTTGCCCCAACTCCCAGGTGGAGGCTCTGGTGTCATGAATTGTGTTGCCGCACATCACAGAGAGAAGAGAGAGGCTTCAAGGAGCGGCCATCGTGACTGTGGGGCAGATACACTCTGAACTGGCATCATCACACAATTCTGTTAATAAATTATCCATTCAAGTATACCAGGTTACAAATAAACCATCTAAGTAGCCTTTATATTTGTTTGACTATAATAATGTCTAATGTATAGCCTTTAAAAATAAGATAAAATGAGAGTGGCACTTCAATATTTTGCAGCTGTTTTAATCCTTTACTGCAAAGATTGTATATATCATCAGTTAAACACATGATCAACCACCCTCCTCTTTTAAAATTGGCATTCAACATTATTCCAGTCACGCCTTGAGTCTGTTGCCATCTGCTGGAGAAAGGCCCTCACTACAATTCCACTACAACAAAGGTCAAAAGAGTTAAATCTTCAAAACAAAGGTGCTTTTCTTTGTTTTGGCAGTTTGTGTAAAGTTACCACAGTGTCAGTTAAATGTGCTTTTTGTGGTTTCATATCTTTTTGTCCCAAAGCTCTTCTCTACAGTGAGGTCATCCCCACACACAGGCCACATGTCAACGGTCGGAAGTGTATGTCAAGTATAGGTATGGGTCTTTGTCTGTGTCTGTGTGGATCTAGGGCGAACGTACCTATCAGCATTTACAGGTGGTCTGCAAAGTGGTTAGAAGACAGTGGTTATGGTGTAGAGCTGCATTTGAAACTCTGGGTGCTGCTTTAGGCCTAACAAACAATGACAGTCCAGAGGTTTCATTTTCCGGAGGTTTGTCATTTGGCTCAGAGAAATACCAAAGTGTATTAGCAAAGAAGGAATTGCACATCTATTAAGAGTCTATGCTGTCAATGTGGGTTCTCTTAGACTCAATTAAATATTACTGCGTACCAAATGGCATAGATTTACTGTGAGTAATATAGTGTTGAATTCCACCTCCGCACACTTGGATCTACACTAACAGAGAGTGCAGAGATGGTTTGGACCAGGGATGAAACGAAACAAATGTGCATTGAGCACAAATGGGTTAACGTTCGGTCAAGGGCTGCTTTTATGTGGGGTGACATAACTGTGAATGTTACGAGAAACAAAATTACAGGAGAAGCCGCAGCTATGAGTCACCAACAGCAGAGGTTTCAATATGAGTTTCTCAACCGTATGAGGTGATAGTCGAGTAAGAATTGTTTAGGGAAAAGATTTTGAATCATACTTAATTTGGAAACCTTATAGGTAAAATAAAAAATTGACAATTGGCGTAGGCACTGTAAAATAATATAGGGCCTACTGGAAACAAGGCAAAATCACAAAGCCTTGTTTCCAGCACATACAAAAACAAGATATGTTATGTAGTGGAGGCAATTTGATCAGAACAGTGCACCACTTTGTTTAAGCGCTTGAAAAGGAGAATGTATGCATGAATGAAACTAAACTAAACTCAAGGACTGTGTTTCTCGTAATGCAGAGGCTTCTCTCGAACCAAATGTAGGTGTTTTCATGTGAATGTAGGTGCTTTGTCCTTCTGAATGCTTTTGGGATGTTTTGTGTTGAACAGTTTTTCTTGCCCTGAATTAGCGAAACTACATTTTTGAGCGTAAAACAATGGGCTGCATGAAAAGTCACGCGAATGTGGAGGGACAGAAAATGGAGGAGAGTTAACAGAGGCTGGCCCTGGGCATAGGCAACCCCGACGGCTGCCTGGGGGCCATCTGCTGGAGGGGGCGCCGAATTGCGCTTTAATTTTTGAACCCCATGAGGTCCATGCTCCCGCCATCTACAACATCGCTGATTTTCTGACATTACTTTGGAACAGAAAGTGATGCTTGTGGTCTTTTATGTTGGTCTCTTGTGTTTATGTTTATATGGATCATGGTGAAAATCGGTAAATTCTTTAATCTGTAAAATCTTTAAATTTTTTAAAGAATAGATAATCAGAATATAATATAACAATGAAAATCATAATAAAATAAGAATCAAACTAGCCTTTTCCATATCCAAAGTGTGCCCAAAAGGATTGGGATAGAAAAACACAGCAAAAAACAAAACTATAGAATTCTATTTGTGTCAAGAAAATTCAGAAAAAGGTTTTGTGCACGTGCGCTAAAGAAACACACACAAATAGTTCAATCTTGCCTGGGGCGCCAACTTGGCTCGGGCCGGCCCTGAACAGAGGAGATACCCCAGACCAGACTAATCCAGTCCCTACTGGTAGAGGCCATCTTACGCTCTTTGCATCAGGCTGGACAACGCTCTTCTTTGGGGACTGTAAGACCAGGGCCTATTGGACAGGTCTTCCTGGGGTAGAGAGGACAAGGTTATCTAGAGGGAGAACTTAATATATCTGATAATAAATACTGTACATATTTTATATTGCTCAGTTATAAACAATTATCTTTTTGTATCAATGAATTAAGAGAAGCATAATTTCAATTCTCTGCATATACTGTAAAGTAGTAGAATTGATAAGCTGATTGAATTATGCAGGTATATGAGATTTTTGTTGTAATTGTGAGATTTGTTCACACTGCGAGTCAAAAACATAAGTCAACTAGTGGCTTAATTGTGGTTAGTTGCTTAACCGCACCATGTGTTTTTCCTGCCTCCTCAGTCACTATAGACAAAACCAAGGAGACACACCCATGTGGACGAATGATGCAACACAATGGGATGTGTCTAACTCACCTCATAATTTAAGTTCTGCTGAGTCTGTGGTTGCAGCTAATGTTAATGCCTTAGTCTTGTATATTGCTGTTCCAGATGCACAATTCCATGCATTTTTATTCACTCCATACTTGATGGTGGTAAGCTACATTTGTAGCCACAGCTGCCCTGGGGTAGAATGATGGAAGCGAGGCTGCCAATCTGCGTCATCGGCTCCTCCGACCACACACCAACCACTCACTCACACACCATTCAGCCACCCTGGCCTATTGTACACGTTTTTAGTGGTGGGGAAACAGGAGCACTTGAGAGAGACTTACGCAGGCTCAGGGGGAACATGCAAACTCCAACAGAAAGGCCCTGTTCAGCCTGAGGATCAAACCCTGGACCTTCTAGCTGTGAAGCAGGAGTGCTAACAACTGTGTCACTGTGCCGCCGAAACAACAGCAAAGAACAATTTAGGAAAAGGCTATTTACAGGAAAAGGGGGTTTCCTCCGGGTACTCCGGTTTCCCCTACCACTAAAACATGTACAATGGGCCAGAATGAATACAGTTAGAGCGTGAGTACTGGTGGCGGTCGGAGGGGCCAATGGCACAGACTGGTAGCTTCGTTTCCGTCAGTGTACTGCAGGGCGGCTGTGGCTATAATAGTAGCTGACCATCACCAAGTATGGGGTTAGAGAGCTCTGAATCTAAAAAGAAACATATAACAGGCTCAATAGCACACTGATCATACACACATAATAATAGTACATCAAACATGTATTGCGCTTTTTTGGACACTCAAAGACGCTTTACATGGGGAATAAAACATAAAAGGGGTTTATGGAAAAGCTAGTTTGAACAGGTGGGTTTTGAGTAGCGATTTGAAGTTTGGTAGTGAGTCAGAGTTTCTAATGGGCGGTGGGAGTGAGTTTCAAAGGGTAGGGGCGGCAATGGCGAAGACTCGGTCCCCCAAGGTCCGGAGGTTAGTGATGAAGTGAGGCGGTTGGTGTTGGCTGAGCGGAGGTGGCGGGTGGGTTGGTGTTGTTGCAGGAGCGTGGTGAGGTAGAGCAATGAAATCAAGCTCTTTTTTTCATGTTTTGATCAACAACAGGATCCTCCAGAGCTCACACCCTGTGTGAGGAAAGCACTCCCTGTAAGATTTCGACAAAGAATGAGGTGGCTGTCTTCAAAAGGGTGAACCCACATTGAGCCAATGGGAGGAAGAAAAATAAGAGACCACACTGCAGCTCGGAGAAGTCTTCACTAAACATCGTGCTTCTCATGGACTCAAGGCCAGTGTCAACAGTGCAAAAAACCTTCACTGTCATCCTCATTTTATTTTAATTATTCATCATTAAATTACAAAAGGCAAAAAGGAAAATGAGTTGAATGATTTCATCTGACTGATCTAAACTAAGCCGATTAGGCCCAGAATGGGACACAATGTGGGACTACCAGGTGGTGTATGGTTGGGTGTGATGTCTGAATGACTGGTTGGTGGTGGTCGGAAAAGCTGATGGCATAAAGTGGCAGCTTCCCATCAGTCCACCACAGGCAGCTGTAGCTATACTGTACGTACGTAGTTAACCACCACCGAGAAAGGTAAACCAATGAATAAAGGATAAAATTGTAAACAACAACTTTGAGTCTGGAAAAATGCTATGAGACCTTATTCCATTATTGTGTTTTCTGTTGTCTTTCATACAGAACCATGTGAGGGGGGAGTGTGAGAAATAAGAAGTTGATCTATGATGAGTAATCAGTCGTATAGTTGTCATGACAACTACCATGACAAGGTGATTATAATATAATAAAGACTACAATAAAGTATACAAACAAACAAACAAACAAACAAACAAACAAATAAAGACGACACAAATGTCAACAAAAGTTAGACATATAACAATTTTACAAACATCCCCTTTTGTTTACATCATATAAATATATAAATAAGAATTCGACAAGTAATGCTGATTATTATCATTGTTTAAAAAATGTAGTTGAGTTACACTACTTTCAGTTAATTAAACTAAAAATAGTAATAATGACACTATGCAGAACTGCAGTCAAAGATTTCCTTTTTCTTCGCTTTCCCCATTCTCTTCGTTTGTTGTTTTAACAACGTTAGCTACATGCAACTGCAGATCTTATACACAAGTGTCCGTCATTAGGGGGGAGTTTTTTTTTTTCGTTCATACGTTTAAATGCACTTGTAAGTAATATATTATATTCCTTAGCTACTGAAAAAAGTAATATATTTTTGTAACTCGTTACTTTTGTAATAAGTTACCTCTAACACTGGTCATTGTAATGTTTGCACCAACTTTAAAGACAGACAGACCACCATAGCACCTGGGTATAAGGAAAATAAGGTAAGATAAGATATGATAAGAAAAGCCTTTATTGATCTCACAATGGAGAAATTCACTTACATTATACTTACACTTACGTTACATTCAGCTCTCAGAAACCCTCAGGGTGTGCAGAATAGACAGGAAATGTGCAAACAATTAAATAGTAAATAGAGGTATCTTATATACAATAACAACCAAAAACCGTAATCAGAGCACACGTCGAGTATATATATTCATATATATTTCATTTTGTGCCAGTGCACATACCACCGTAACCGCGTGATTGAGAAAGAACACAGAGGACTCACTGTTCCGTTGATGAGTCTTTTCGCAGATTGTTAGTCAAATCGAGGCCTGTCTTTGTCCATAAGACTCTAGTCATTTTTATGAAATGGAAATATTTTGACTAAAATAAATAACTAAAGTAAATCCTGTCTTACCTCATGACTCAGACGTTGTTGGTAGATCTCATCACTCCTCCGTTGTCTCTCTTTATAACAAACATTGAGCTGGTGGTTTTTCACTGTGACTCCCTGGACTGTTCAGGTCCTGTTGGTCGAGCGTCTGGTCAGGTCTCGCTTGAGAGATTATTTGACAGAAAATGTAATAAAAAATGCAAAAACATGAATCTGATGTACACACACCAAAAGCTCCCTCTGACAATGAGACTAGCAATGTTCAAATATATAATATGACGAATACATAGTTTATTTATTAGGAGTATCAGTCAAATATTTGCTCATCCTGCAATTATGTTTTTCTGTGTAAACATTTGTTCTTCATGAAATCATAAAATGCAACAGAAGTAACATTAAGTCCTCAGTAATATGAGATTCTAGTCGATAGCAGAATTAAGTGTTCCTGAATCTGCACGTTACACTGAAATGGCATTATCAAAAGGATTGTCGATACTTTGATTTGTAACATTGAAAGGGAAAGTACTGTGGTTATGAGTCAATAAGAACATTGTTTGGATTTTCTTTCCAGACAAAAAGCCACAAAAAAGATATTCCCCACTGATCTAAGGGCAGCCCCCACACTCACCGCAACTGACAATTTAACATGGATTGGTTAAACAGATAAAATACTGTATACTACAACTGTTTGTCCAACTAAAATAAAAGTATTTAGCATAAAGACTTTTGTGTGCATCTTTATTTAAAAAGATGAAGTTTTTAATACACTCCTCTCTGTATAATATTGCTGTTTATGGTGGTTTCTGATACATAACTTTGTTGTGGCTTTGTGTAGCAGATAAGATTTATTTTAGTTGGCTAATCTATGCACCTTTTCAGTGAGCAGGACAAGCTGGATTGAACGTGACACATTTCACAGCACTTATTTGTTTTATAGCTGCCATATTGTGGTTAGTGGCTTCCGCGCTGAGTGGAGGTGTTTTGGCACACAAATGACACATTTGTGCTCTACAGTCACTCACTGACTGGTGTAGTCTCGTTTTCTGTGGGATAAATGTCAGAATATCAACAATAGACAATAAAACATTCAGGTGTGACATGACGAGCTGGTTCTTATGGGATGTGGAGGACTCTCAGCACAAAGGCCCTGGGTTTGACTCTAGTACCATGTTGCCAGATTGGGTTGTTTTCTGCTCAATTTTGTTTAAAAAATGGTGATTTAAACATCTTTATAGATTAAAAACAGGTGAAACTTTGTTGAATATGGTATATTGTACATTGAACATTGTTAAAAAGGTGCATTCACTTTTGTTATTCAACTTAAACTGTGAAACTAATATTATGATAGACTCATTATGCAAAGCAAGATATGTATATTTATTTGTTATCATTTTGATTATTATGGCTCAGCTTGTGAAAACCCCAAAACAAAAATCTCATAAAATTTTAATCATTTGAAAATGCCATAATCATCAAAATGACAACACACAAAGGCTTGACTTATGTCACTTTGCATGTAATAAGTCAATGTCATATACTAGTTTCACAGTTAAATAAATGAACTTTGGAACGATATTCTAATTTTCCAAGTTTCCCCTGTATTATTAATGGTTACTCTGCATGTTGTGATTGGAGTGGAGTTTGCATGTTCTCTCATTGTCTGTGCAGGTTGTCTGGCGCCCTGGATAAAAGAATATAATTCTCAGTGAGAGCAACACAATTTACTTATGTCACTAGGCCTACACAATACTTCAGTATTGCAGGAGGAGGATAAAGAAATGAAACATTTGATTTGTCAACTTACGGGAATACACAAACTAAACAACAAACCCTTAGTTCTGCTGTTTCTCTGTTTCCCCCTGATCATTTCCCAGCAATGCCAGTGCAGGGTCTGTGGCAGCAGTTCATGACACTGAGCAGCAGACAAAGCTGGTTTCTCTATGACAGAAAAATACAACATTTTGTCAAGAAGTGTAACAAAAACACAGATTTATGTGATATCTATGAACAAGTGCAATATAATAAGTGTTATAAAACTGTATAAGTCACCGACCAGAGGGGAAATGCCCTGTGATATAAGGAAAATAAATGGTTTAGGCTGATGTGCAACCTTTACCCCTTTATACCCTCCTCTGTTTGGAATTTACATTTTTCCTTTGATTCAAAACATAATAGATAAAGAAGTAGACAACCAGAGGCACAGAGACAGTGTATCAAAAGTTATAGAGCGACGTGAGAGGAGGATATGAACAGGACGGCCCCCCAACTGACTATCAATCTGCAAAGGCTCCAAGCAAAGAGCACTTCTTTACATTTGAGGAGTGTCAGTGTCGCCAGCGCCGCTCATCACCTCAAGGTAAGTGCTAAAATACATGTATAATCTATACGCCGCTTAGTAAAGTATAATAAAGTATAATGAAGTAAAGCAAGTGCAATAAAAAGAGTTTAACCGTGGTAAACAAACAGACTTATAACACATCTCGTGTCATTTCCTACTTCAGACATTTACTTTAAATTTACTAGTTATTTAAATAATGAATTGATTTGAGAATGTTGCAGTTATGATGTAATAAATGTACAAAAATATATAAAATGAGGACTCTGCTGCATCTTTTAACTAAAGTACCATTGGCTGACTCATTACATAAATGTGTTATTCATCATCATTCAGTCAAATTTCTGTTTTATTCAGATGTTTTGTTACTATGTTTTTTTTGGAGGCACAGACAAAGTTATAGTATGATATAATCTTATATAAAGCGTGGCAACAGATCTATTCTGGCAAAAGCATACATCTATATCCTGATCGTGTGCCCTCACCCCTTTGAAGTGCTTTGTTCTTCCAGTATAGATGAGACACAGTGGCAGTGCAAAGGATAAAAATAAAAACGGAGAAGTTAACCGTCCATGTCACTTTCAAGTAATAATGTGTGAAGTTACAGCTTGTGTCTGAACCCATTTCCGCATAAAGGACTTTTCATACAACGTCTGTGTGAACAATAGTTTGATCACTGCACGCTCTTAAAATAACTGGCTTAAATGCAAGGCACATTTGCAGTAACTTTCAAGAAATACACTGAATTATGTGGCCCTTTTATTAAAACACGGAAAAACATACCAAAGAATAGAGAGGAAGTAAAGACTGAGAAGACGTGTCCAGCAAAGTGTGATAAGATCTTTTTATAATCTCTGCTAAGTTTGGTTCAGACTGTAGTTTGCAACTAACCGCTTGTCTGTGACATGTAGAACTCTCAAAACATGTTAAATATTGATGTGATTTTCAGTGCAGCAGTGCTTAATGTTGTCGGCAAGTAGTACAAGTACAAACTGTAAATACTTTAGGCTGTATTATAGTTTTATTTGAGAAGTTAAAGTTCACTTTAAGCTCCCAGCATGCATCTAGTGAATAAAGGCCTTCTTAGCTACTGGGACAAACCTGGCGGATTATTGACAAAATGACACTTTTTGTTTGTTCCATCATAGAGCTCATCATAATGGAGTCCCTGTCGCCGAATTTCGAGAGAGGCCAAAGCATCCTCGATCTTCATGTGGACAATGAAGTGACTCGTCGAGGGTCTCGCCGCAAAAGGGAGTTCATACCTGACGAGCAGAAAGACAACCTTTACTGGGAGAAGCGCCGCAAAAACAACGAGGCAGCCAAGAGGTCACGGGAGAAGAGGAGGCTGAACGACTATGTGGTGGAAAGTCATCTAATGGCTCTGAAAGATGAAAACACGAGGCTCAGAGCTGAAATGATGGCCTTAAAGATCCACTTTGGCCTCGCCCACCCGGCTGCCTACACCGCCTACCATCTGTCCCATCTACAAGAGCAGGCCCGTGGAAGTGCCCAGGGTAGGACTTCCCATCTCGCGATGCAAATGGACTACTGGAGAAGTCAGGAGTCCCCTCTACTGTCCTACACACAACCCCCCCATGTTTTCATACCTCCACTTCCAACAAGGAGCAATCCGTATCTAACCCAGCAAAGCGGCGCAGGCTCTAGTTTGTTCACTCCACTTTTGTATCCTAAAAGTCTCCAACCAACCCAGCTTCATCAAGCTGATGTGCGTGTGCTTAGGCCAAGTCCCAGAAAAGACCTTTGGGATGAAGATGAGCAACAGGTCCCTCGAGCTTCAACTCTTTCTGGTCCCACTCAAACCCCAAAACTCCCTTCGGAACGGGGCAGACTTTACTTACCTGCATGATCTGAAAAGCCTGCATTACTGAATCATGTCTACTACAAAAAGTAGAAAATCGAGCATTGGCTTAAATAGCTTCAATTAGGGAAATGTATCTTGTTTAAAGCGTTTTTCACTTTAGACTTTTTGCCTGATCAATCCAGCTTGTCCTGCTCACTGAAAAGGTACTTCAGACTAGTGTAAGGTAATCTCGCTTGAAACGTGAAAGTTAAACTGCCAATAGGACAAGACCAATTTTCTTACCCCATAGAAAAAATTACCTGAAATAAAGACTAAATGGATTGAAATGAGTCAGAAACATCTCAGAACAAGTGAAATAATCCAGGTCAAATGTCCAACTAAATCTTAATCTTAATCTTAATCTCCAATTTTGATGATTATGCTCAAATTGAGGCATTTAAACGAATCTAGTAAATCACCCTTTGCAGTGCGAGCTTTAACACCTGCATCGATGTTGCTCTTCCACAACAAACAGTGTGGTTTTGTTTCTTTCACATTTGAGTAACACATTTTCTCAAGATTATAACACCTAGAGGGTCTTCATATGACCTCCCAAGGTCAAGTCTATAAAGGGTCTAAAATAGACCTAAACTGGATTCAATTATGTTAATCATGTTTACGATTAACACTGAAGATATGAATCACCAATGCTGAAATTAGTATTTTCTACAAAACTAATAAACTAAGCATCTATAATGTTGGCACATTAACAAATCTCAGCAACATGAAACATTTCCTTTTGATTTTCATACACCACTTTTGTGTATTATTTGCTCATAATAAATGCTTTTCAAGGGCAGTTGTTCTTGTGTTGCTCATTGGCTACTGTGTTCACTTCACACCCTAAGTGGAACAACTATGAGGTGAGGTCTTGCATGGTTTTCCTGTGTGGGCCGGAGTTGTCATCTTCCTACATTGTGTGGCCATTAAAATCATCCTGTCAAAATTATGTTCATGCAGTTTATGACACCACACGGCAACAGGACTGTGAGTCTAATAGTCCACCTATTTGTGAAACAAACGCAAATACCAACAACAAAGTTAAAACGTATTCAGCTGAACGTTGAACATGTTCAGACTTCTAATGCTGAATGGAGAAAAAATCCAATCCAAAACCAAACCAAATAAAGGCAACATGTAAAATGATGGTATTAAAAGCTTAACTAATGCCTGTAGTACTTTCATGGCTGTAACTGGCCTGTGACTGATGATGTCAGTCGTCTAAAGGGTAACACATCAGGTGATCTTCCTGCTCACATGACCACAGGAGTTATTATGTTTATGAACATTTCATTGAAGCATGTTTTATGCCATGAAATAAATAACTAAAACTAATCTTACAATTCTCTCCACAGTAGATTATAGGACACAGGGCCATCTAGTGGAAACTTTTCAGTTATTGTTACACTCAGTTATTGTTGTGCTGCAGTTGCTTTCACAGCTTTGTTAAATTTCAAGAAGATATGAAGACTTGAATCTTGTGAACTTTATAATAGGCTATGTTTAGCTTTGTAAATTACATAAAACCATGACATGAAGCCAATGTGACATTGTGAAACTTTATAAAACTTAAACTGAAGGAAGATATGCGCTTTTTGAATATGCAGCATTAAGAGTATTTATTAGACCTGCATGCACCACAGATGACTGTGTACTTATAGCTTAAAACAATGACAACAAAACTCACTTATAGACAATACTCTTGTCATGGAGGCAAATCCATCTGACTTTGAGAAAATCATTTAAAAACGATCACAGTGCGGGGTCACAGTGTGTGCCGTGTCCAAACCAATAAAACAAAGTGAGAGAGATGAATGACCAACACACATCAGCGTATCTGACAATAGCATGCTTTATAAATAGTGTGCTTCAGTTTATAAAACAATACAAAACAGTCCAGCACAATCAGCAGACACAATGCCTCATGTGTTACAACATAAAGTCCACAAAAACAATTGGGCTAGATAATCGAGCTTTAAATGGAAAGCTCATTAACATGGAATTGATAAATGTACTCCGTGTTAAATACAGAACACAAATATTTGTGTTATGATCTGGCAGCACAGAATGTCATACTTGACACACATCATGAGATTTGTCTTTTCATCCATTAGAGGGCAGTATAACCATAGTGAACTGTCAACCGTAGCTCAGAATAAGACCACTAAAGTGAGTGATTTACCTTTTACTCTTTATTATTATTCCAACTTTAACACTTAATCTGGACAGTCTCATATTTGATCAAGTTTATAACTAATCCTTTAATTTAACTCACATCTGTTATTAATAAAATAATAATAATAATATAAAATAGCACATTGCAGTGACTATGACTAAACTGCTCTGTCTCCCACTCATCACAGTCCTGCACTCCAAAAATAGGCTACAACATGACATGTACGCCCTTCATGATCTGAGCTCTGTGGGAGCTGTGAGGTCTCAGCGCAATATTGTTCTGATAAACCAAAGTGTGAGAGGGTAAATGCTCTGGGATTCATGGCAATGGATTTGAAAAGGCAGTTTTAACAAGAGACTTAGTTCAATCAGTGACTTTTAAACGACCACAAACGCACATTTTTACAAAATAATATTTTACATCTTTACAGAATGGTTCAGCTGTACAATGGAGAGTCTGTTGGATAAGAGTAAATACAACCAAAATATACAAATATCTTAATGTATAAACATTTATAATTACAAGTTGGTTTATGACAATGTACCAGTAAAAAGAGCTGTAGATGATTATTAACCTGTAGACATTTCACCAGACGATAAGTGGCTATTGTTCCCTTGCCCTCTATTTGCAAAGAGTTACGCTAATGCTTTGGGCTAATGTTGGCAGTGTTTATACTACAGCACGAGCCTGATGAACTTATCAAATTACCAGAGTACTGAAATCCCAAATGTAATTTGTCTAAGATGCAGCTATCTTTTCAGATAGAAATATAGAGCTTTTCAAATAAACATTGGCAAGTCCTTGGCATTTATGAAGCACCGCCATGCTCATAATATACTCATGAATTTGGACATAGAGAATTGGAATCAAATACATTGGCAACCAAAAGTAGTATCAGTTACTGAAAGACACAAACAGTATTTTCCTGTTTGATTGGCAAAAGCTCTATAAAAGTTAAATATTTGTGTGCACACTGTAGGAGCTGAGCTTAATTTTGTAGCTTGGTCTATACAAGAATTTGAGACTAATACAGTCCCGTTCTGCACATCAAAGTGACAACAAAATAATAATATCAAGTCCCTATATGTTAGAACACATAATCTAAAAGTCATTACATGAAAAGTTATTTAAAGTTTTGTTTTAATGTCTGTCACTCGACAAGGCTTGTAAACAGGTTTAGTAAGAAAAAAAAATCAGTTCATATCATTTTCATGTTGAACTTGCGTGCCCCTCCCTGTCCTCCACTGGCTGCAGGTCCATCCACCTTCCTGAAGGAATACTCCACTGAGAAGTTGTTTTTGTGCTGGCCTCTGCCCCGACTCCACACAAACAGAAGGATAAAACAGAAGAGGACAACTCCCAAGAACATGATGCAGCCCATCGCTGTGGATATGAGGATAGTCTTTAGATCCAGAGTAAACTTTAAGAAGACTCTGGTATCATTTAGATTTGTGTCATTCAGGTCCCCAGCGTAATAGGTACGATTTGCCATAAGAGCTGCATCGAGAGGCAGCCCACTCACTGTGAGAGTGGCAAAGTAAGTGTCATTCCCTCCTGCGTTACTGGCTATACAGATATAGGTGCCACTGTCAGTGACTTGAGCATAACGTATTTCTAACGTGCCCTCTGGTAAGACAGTGAGGCGACCCGTACTCTTTGTAGTGATGCGTCGGCGCTGCGGAGAGATCCAGAATATAACAGGAGTTGGTTCACCTTCTGCTCTGCAAATGAAGGACACCACCTGTCCCTCGCGGGCAGAGATCTGCTGGAGCTTCCTGTTACGGATTTTGGGCTTTTGACAAGTAAAGTGTTCAAATAGAGCAGAGTCAGAGAAAGCAGAGAGGGCTCTCCCTTGCACCTCCACAGGTGTTGTGCACACCGGGGGAGCTCCATCAAAGTTCAGCGTCTTCCTGCGCTGGAGGATCCACAGTAAGCGGCAGTCACAGGCCAGAGGGTTCGCGTCCAAACGCACTGTCTCCAGGGTGTTGACAGACTGGAAGGCGCCCTCCTCCAGGGTCACCAGGCTGTTCGTGGAGAAGTTGAGGAGACGGATCTGCCTGAGCCCCCCCAGTGCATATGGCTGTACTGTCACAAGATTAGTGCTGACTAAATGCAGCTCCTTCAGTCGGACAAGGTCTCGCAGAGCCCAGGACTCGAGGACAGAGATGGGGTTGTAGGAGAGGTTGAGGCTGGTCAGGTGGGCCAGACTGCGCAGGGCAGAGGTGGGCACAGAGGTAATGTTGGTGTGCGTAATAGACAGCCAGGACAAGTTAAGCCCCTGCAGACTGTGAGGCGAGATGTACTCTAAAAAGGGCCAGTTGTCAATCTCCAAGCCTCTCAAATTACCCAGTTTACGGAAATTCTGATCTTCTAAGGCAGAGATGCTGAGGTAGCGAAGCCGTAAAGTCACAAGATTATGCAGGTAAGACAGAGACTGGCTGGACACAGAGGTCAAATTACATCTTTCAATGGTCAGCTCTCTGAGGCCTACCAGACCAAGAAAAGCCTTGTTGGAGATATAAACCAGATCGTTGTCTCCAACTTCAAGATTCCTCAGACTTTTTAGATCTTGGAAAGTAAAATCTAACAGAATTACGATTTTATTCCCGCTGAGATCCAAAGAGGTTAAGTTGGACAGACGTGAGAACGCTCCCATGGGCACCAGCTTCAATTGGTTTCCCCGAAGAGACAGGGACTGCAGATTCTGAAGACTGGAAAACGCGTTGGGCTCAAGGACGCTAATCATGTTGTCGCTTAGGTCCAACTTTTCGAGGCGCGGATATGCGAGCAGGTCCCCGTGTTCAACCCAGCGAAGTTTATTAGCGCTCAAGTCCAGGATCTTTGTATCTGAAGGAATGCCATCTGGTAGTGCAGTCAGTCTCTTATTATTACAGGACACCGTCTTGAGCTTTGGGATGCAATCGCACCTCTGGGGACATCCTTGGCCTCGGGCGGGTGACACGGCGATCAATACCAGGATGAAGAGTATCGGCAAAAACCAGCCAACATTCTGGCTCAGGCACACCGCCATGGCTGCCCTTCAGTACTCCTTCTAGCTCAGGGGCCGGGGTCGAATCAGTGGGTCAGACACCTGAAACAAAGAAGAGAATAGGAATGAATGGAGGCAGAAGTGAGACAAATGAAGAGAGCTAAATCCCCTCAATGGTGACAATGGAAATATAAATGAGTACAATTGCAATCACACACACTAATTGACCCTGACATAGCTGTGAAATAAAAGCCTGAGCACCAAGATAATCCACAAAGGGCTGGGTTTGTATTCAGTGAGAAAAGCCAACAATGGTTCAGTGAGCCCATAAATCTGCTGCTATTTGAGCCATAGCCAATTGACAAAATCCCCTAATAGTCAATCCACTTTCTATCCAATCTATGCCATTAACACGCAATTAAGGAAAACCCGGAATTCAGTATAACAAACATTTCATGGCTACCAATTACAGGCACTCAACCGCATTTTAGTTTAGAAAGGCTGCACGATGAGCAGAAGAAAAGCGTGACATTCGATAATATTGCTGTGATATTTAACCAAACAATTTACTAAGTTCCATCCGCGCACATTTGGTCAAAACACGACAAAATAACAATTACTATATCAGGACTAAAACCATACACTTATATAGGGCACATTCCGCCGGCAACGTCCGACAGCACAATGACTGCACGAGGCGGCCGGTGTTTGAGCTGAGAGGCAGCTGGCTTTGTGCAGGTCTTTAACAATGTCATTCAGCGGCAGAGCGAGGGGCAGGGGACTCGATCCGGCGCATCACAATAACTCCGGCCATCACTGCAGCTGCACTCGTCTCTGAGGCATGGCGCTTATTGTTAGCCTAACCTGACCTGCCTATGGGGCTCATATAACACACATTGACATAAGCATATGCACAAGGGCAGTTTTTTTTTCTCTCTCTCTCTCTCCATCTCGCTAGGCCTTTATGCACTATAACATGATACTGATTAGTTTCTTCAGGAGCTTTGTTGGCCTTGACAAGAGCAGGAGACTGATCCGCAGTAACATTATGGAGCAGTGGCAAGAGACGGGACCAGCAGTGTTTTGAGCTATACAATGTAAGAAGCAGGAAATATAGTAACTAACCTATGGATTTGGGCCAGAGTCTTTGGGGTGAGATGACTGCACTGCATATGTTTCAGTTCCTGTGATATCCCTACATTCTTACTTGTTCAAGCACCACTAATAAGAATTTGTACCTAATGAGGCAGTTGGCATTTAGCGCGCAGAGCTGTTTACAGAAGTTCAAACTCCCACTTGCAACTTTTACAGACGACTCAATATTTTTTTTTATGCAAGCTCTGATGTCGGCACAGCGGTTAAGATTCCGAAAAGTTATTAACTATTTGGAAAGTGTGAGCCGAAGAGGATGACAGATAAGAACCAGTGAACTAGTAAAGAGTTACATTTAGAATAAAACACTGTGGTGCTAAAAAGTGGACACAGAGGCAAATAATGGAAATATTCAGCTGTTGACAAGTGATAATTGCAGAAAGAGCTTGTGATACTGCCTATTGCTAAATTTTTGTCTTAGAAGCCAATTACTCTGTATTCTTGGATCGAAAGCTTCAGAAAAAAAAAAAGATGTCCAAAATAGGTGAATAAAATCATAATGAAGGGCTGGAATTTGAATGCATTTTTTATTGTTCTGGAAAGTGTTAAATGTGTTTAATTTAAGAGAATGTAAATGACTTGACGTTTCCTTAAAGTTGTTTGTCAGGTTGAAAAATGGGGTTGGTCGCAAATGTAAAATACGGGTCAATACGAGTTGAGCACCTTCAAATAAGCAACAAACTAAGCTAGAGCGTGTCATCTTTAGAAAGCCGCTGTTTCTAGCATTTATTTAGAGTCATGCAAGTTACCTTACCTGGTTCTTAAGGTGTTTATTCTAGTCTCTTCTTAATTAAATGAAAATACTAACAACAACAATATTAACCTCTTCAACCCATACTCCTTAAAATGTCAGAAGTTTCTGCTTCAGCAGCTTTTCCGACCCATATTTGGTGGCAGTCACTGACAAATGGACACTGAGCTGTTACGACACGGGTCAGGAGCGGGTGGATCACACTGGTCTGAATGCAGCATGTCCCACACGGAGCGGCTGCCCAAGAGGCTACTGTTACCTGCAGTAAGCAGCAGTCAAAAATAACTGTCACTTTCATTTCATAAGTGAGCGCGACTCAGGCAGGACGCCATTGACCTTCAGAGGATACAGGTGACAGACAGATTAAAATTCTCTTGTCAGTGGTTTTTGGATCAGCTTTGTGTTACTTACAGGAAGAGTGTAGGAATGTGTGCACAGTGAAAGGCCAACATATCCAAACGTGTAGTTCTCACAAGCCTATCAGGCTAGTTCTAAATCTAAATCTCAATCTTCAATTATCCCTTCTAGTCACAAAAAAATAAACCTGATCTCTAACAGTGACTGACTATTGATTTGAGTCTTTCTTGATGTTCCATTTAACTTGGTTTTGAGTGGACTTGTAGCAGCACTTTAAGGGGGACAAAAACATCGATGGTTAACTAAATCCAATTTACTTTTCAGAAAATCCATGTAGAGAAAATAGTAAATGTTGAAGTTCACCAAATAACAAATTTAACTTTGTTGTCATGGCAGCACTCCTCCACTCACTCCGCAAAAACACACCTGCACTACCCCTCCGAGAGCTGACCTCATCCCAGACGATCTACCTGCAGAGCTACCCATGCTCATTAGCTCCTCTGCACACATCAAGGACATTTCCTGACATTTTAAAAAGACTCCATCATTGAGGTCTCATTACTCCTCAAATGCAGTGCAGTGGCAATTTATCATTCATTCACACTCCACCTGTCTCTCAATTTAACAACCAGACTCAAGTTGAGGAAGATATTGGTGAAGGGTTAACCATTTCTATCTCATATAGGCAGCATTTGAACAGATTTACATGAAAGACGTTAATCCAGTAGAATGAATGTCAAACAATATGAAAAGCAGAAACATTTTATCTTTCTCCCTCAGTTTAAACAATGTGGCCCTATGGTACTCTCACTCTTATGCTTAAGGAAACTGGAGATAAGAGGGATTAGATGGCAATCTGCAACCGCACACTGTACTAAAGAGTAACCACACACTACACAAAAGAGCTTAGAAATCCCAGGGCACATCTAATTGCCTCAGTGGTAAAATGTCATCTGTAGTTCA
This sequence comes from Gobius niger, assembly GCF_951799975.1. Taxonomy (NCBI): domain Eukaryota; kingdom Metazoa; phylum Chordata; class Actinopteri; order Gobiiformes; family Gobiidae; genus Gobius; species Gobius niger. Next base: position 16,559,802 of record NC_136868.1, read on the forward strand.
CGGCTGTCTGTATCGCCTGGAACAGACAAGTTTGATTGACCGGAAGTAGGGTTTTATTCTGAGTACAGATGGTAAAGTACAATGTGTCTGGCCTCAAAGTCAAAAGAAATGAAACAATGCAGCTTTTTTTTAAATCAAAGAAATTACAGAAGCTGGTTAGCTAGCAACGGAGCCAGATATAGCCACTGGTGTGGGCAGCAAACGGTGAGGGCAGAGCATGTTCTGCCACTTCTGTCCTCTTCTCTCTGCTAACATCAGCCACATACACTCTGCAGTCTCCGTGCTCAAACTGAACCCATTAAGGACTGAAAGACAGCACATTAGGCTAACAGGGCTTATGCCATCCCAGTTCCTCTTCCTATTAAAAATAATGAATGACGACACCCCTGCATGTCTTTACATGAGGGCATTACGATGGCGAGACCGCTGTGAGTTGAAATTTGCATATTATACTCTTAACGTATGCTGATCTTCCTCGACTATTTACAGATTAATGTGGAGGATGAGACCAAATAAACTAGTACAATAGTGCATTAGTTGAGGTGTGCTGGACTTTAATATTTCTTTTATGTTATGCAAATGTGAATAAAATCTGTGTATATTTTGAACAGTGGAAAATCTACCAAGTCTATCCAATGCAGTTCCAGCCCACTAATCACGGTGCAGGTGTAGGACATGGCTGACAAATGAGCATGAGCGTGTTGGAGAGCGCGTGGGCGTAGTCAAGCTCTCTCCAGAAAGGCTCACAGGCCGAGGCATCACATCCAGCTCCTCAAATGGCTGCGCGCTCACTGTCTGCGCTGTGCCCACTCATCGCACTTTACATAAGCTCTGCGCCAGTGTCCCCCAGAGAAAAGCACATTAGTCATTTTACACTGAGGGAAGCCATCGTCCTGCAGGCTCAGAGCGGGAACACCATGAAGCCTATGGCCGTGTGGCCCGGGATGCACCGGTCGGCCACGTTTTCAGCTTCCTGCATTTGAGTCATGTGACCTTTCCTGTTATGGGCGCCATTTTGAGGACTTTATTCCCATTCAAAAGATGGAATATATGGTGTGGAATTCTTGATTGCATAGGAAAGGCCTCATCACTGTGAAAAGCATAGTGTAAACATTTAGTTGATTTGACCTATAGTTTATGGTTGAGAATTTCACCAAAAGCTAAACTACACAACTAATACTGGGCCTATCAATGAGGAAACAAAAACTGGCATGAAGTTCAATTTCTCTTTGGTCAACAAATATTGATCATAGTGAAATTTTTTTTCTCATTTTAGTGTTAAAACATTCAATCACAAAGGTGTGTTTGAGTCGTTTGAAAGATATTGTGAAAATTATGTGAAAATGATGGACAAACAAACAATAACATTGATTCGACCATAGAGCCTCAGCACTGTATCTGAAAATATGGCACAACTGGCATTGAACGCGAGCTCACCTGATGAGCGAGAGACATTTTATGTCCTGTAACTTGGCCCCACAGGGCAATGATGGATGGATATTACTGGTACTGTCAAGCCTTACACTTAAGGCAAGGACAGCCATTCCCAGCGAGCACAAAGGAGGTTGGTACATGGAGGACAGAGCGTATGTGTAAACATTTGAGAGGAGCAGGCTCTTATCATCAAATGCAAACAGTATTTTAACATGCTGTGTTCCCGGCCTTGCATAAGTAGAATAAAATAGTGTCTTAAAAGGTGTCACATCAGAGTTTTATTACTATAATGAATAACAAAGACATCATTAGATTGCAGTAGGGGGAGGCACTTCTGCCCTATGTCATTGCACAGTGAAACGAACGCACATAATGGGGTGATTAAGAATGAGTCTTGCCATGTGCCATGAATCTTTCATAGGAGAGAATTGTTCCAGGGCTTATGGACGAAAAGCCCTCTCTGAACAGCAGCTCAATAATTGAAGACGTTATGCTGTATGGCCATGACCCAGTGACATAGAGACTTCGACCTCACCTGGGGCTGTTATGGTCTCATAGTCATACACAGAGCCAGAACATATGATCCTCCTCAGGCACCATCTGCAGCACTGATCAACAACATGGCCCTACATGATTGATGGAAGTACAGTCATATCCACTTACAACCAGAAGATTTCCAGGTGTGTGAAAGAAATACATGAAAAACACTTGTCCACCAATAAGCAGAGGGAATTATTAAATGTTTTGTTATCAAGGTACTGAAATGCCTCTGTCACACCTTTCCTTCAAGTCTGCTCACTATTTACAAATTGAGCGTATCATCATTTAAAGCGCGTGACATCCTTATGTAAGCTTTGTGGCAACCTTTACTAAACCATTACTTTTCACAATTCATTATTTATTATTCATTAAGACAAGATCCAATTTAGCTTTAGTTTTGTTTACAAGCCTTTCCCTGTCTAATAAATAACTTATGGCTGAAACACACAGCAGTAAATATCAAATAGCCTGAAGAATACAAGTACAAATGCCTGGAGCAAGATATTGATAATAATAATAAGAAAAGTCATTTTTACATCCAGCACGCCACAGTTCTGATACATTGCAGCAGGAACTCAAGCTCTCAAAGCAAAGTCAGATGAAGTCAGTCTTTGGCTCAAAAGAACATTTGTTTTGATGCCACAGTCTAAAGGCTCCACTGGTCATCACAATGATTCAGGGCGACGCATCTTCCTGAAGCGATGCGTGTTTGCTCAGTAACGGTTTGCAGGAGCGGTCCACAGCAACAACACATAACTCAGTGTTATCAGCTACGTTCTGCACCACCAATTTGTCAGTGTAGGCGCAGTAATTGCTTAGCTGCTTTGTTTATCCTCATTCTGTTTAGTAAGCTTCAACAGATTCACTTTGTTGGATTTTCACTATCGCAACAACCATGGGGTCATTATATTGATTTGGCATTGTGTTTACGACAAACATCCAGTCTTCCTCAATTCATCCAGGCTCGGGAATGGACTTAACCAGTGCTTTTCAAACTGTGGTAAGAGAACCACTGTTGGGACAGGTAGTACTCAGGGTCATCTTTTAGATCAGGGGTGTCGAACTCGTTTGGGTCGAGGGCCGAAATTCAGCCCCCACGGCGGGTCGGGGTCATTGTCCGCATATACAGTAGGACTGTGGTCTCACAAATAACAACATCTTACATTTATTGGCAGTAAGTTACTATTGTAGCCACAGCCGCCCTTGGGCAGACTGACCATTTACCACCATATGCTGTTTTTATCCTGATCTCTTATTATGTCAGCGTCCTCTGCAGGACACGTGTGGAATTCTTTCCTGTTTTTAATTCAAGCTGCCTTCTAGTGGCTGATTATTTTGTTAAAAATCCATAACTCCGCACAGGAATGGGCGAGAGAGGTACATGCTCAGGAATTCATGCTCCTCAAAGAGCCACATTAATCTCGCGGGCCATCTTGACCTTGACACATGTGTTTTAGACTATTCATTTAATTAGAGATCATTGCATTCATTCCTTTGAAATGTATAGTTAGGTAGTAGAGCGGGTCGTCTTATAATAGGTAGATTTGCGGTTCAAATTCCAGCTCAGGTGCAGACAGTCATGTCCTTGGGCAAGACACTTTGCTTGTGTTGGAGGGACAGCCTACCCCAGGGCAGCAGCGGCTACAATAATAGGTTATCACCACCAAGTATGGAGTTTCTCAAAGCATTACACTGTCGTCATTAAGCCCTGATGGTGACGATGGTGATGATATAGCAAAGACATAATATTGTCCAATTCAATGTTAAACCTGATTAGTCCTGATTTGATCTAGATCTAGGTCTGGTGGTACTATTTTTAAACAACAAGTGACGTCACATACTTTATATACAGCAGTATTGAATTTCAAACACTTGGAATGCACTTTTGTGCCTTTTTATTTGAAAACAATGCCTTGGTTGCGAGAAACTATGGCCCTGTCAGTCACTAGTGGCTTTTGTGCCTTGCTTGCCTTGTACAAACTCTGGTGAGAGCAAAAACCCTATTAAATGGACATCGTTCGTTGGTGGCCTGTGTGATCAGAGTGTGTCAGTCTCTCCCCAGGCGACCTTTTATGCTGTCTGCATGACTTGAGTGCGATAACAAGTGACACCCTACCAGAAGAGACATAGGCACAATTGGGTGATATGATGTGTGTTGTTTGTACTTATCAATTAGATCCAAGTGGCTATTTGTCCTTCAATTTTCTTTTAAGAAATAAGAATTCATTATTAGGTTGCAGAGACATTGCTTAAGCCGGGAGATATCTCAAGTCAACAACATCAAGGGTCATTTAACCAGTGTGCCCTTGAAAACAGCCTGATCGAATCCTACATGTAATGGCTTGGAAACATCTATAGCTTTTGTGACTGCCCATAACTTCAGCGTTAATTGCTGTTTGTCAACTCCTTTGGCCTCATTGCTTCAGTGTGCATTACTGTATAATGCTGCTCCTCCATTATCATTATGTTGCTGTGGGGCTGTCGTAACACACCACACTTTGTTTCTGTTTAATTGAGCGAGGAACATCGGACCTCACTGGTTGATCATGCGGACAAACAGTTTCTAGCCTCCAGCAAATACAGTGTAGCATTGATATTCTTGTTTTAAATATAGTAATACATATGGTCATGCTAAAAGGTGAATATTTTGGGTAAAATCCACCAGGTTTGTAGGCAACAAGCGGCAACACCTATGGATTTGCCAAAACTATATATAAAGTTAACAAGAGAGCAGTGCCTATACATTTTAAAATCTCCATTGGTTTATTATTATTATTATCTGTAAAGCGCTTTGAGTGCCTAATGTAGGTGGAAAAGCGCTATATAAGTTGAGTCCATTTACCATTATGCACCTAATAACAAAATCTATGTGGTTTTGGTGATACAACCCTCAGCTCTATATTACTCATCGGATTGGAAAGCTGTGTGATGTTGTTGGTGTGATGTAAATAAAAGAATAGACATACAAGCCTTACACTGCACTAAAGGATATTCTGCAGAGGACTGTTCGCTGGAGACAAGAGTCTGAAAGTCATCAGTAGGTGGAGGTGAGTGGGATCAGCCTCCGTTCATTTCTTGGCTGAGTGGCCTGTCCACTGTGTCAGCAGCCATCACTTCGACTGTGGGCCTGTCTCTGCCAACTGGCTCCAACCGCCAATTCTATCACACTCACTGTCACTTCAATATCGCAGTGCGGGGTCATGACGGCCACTAACATAACAGGATACGGGAACAGTCCAACCACAATGGGTCAGAGGCCAAGGCATTCTTTGTGCAAGCCAAACTCAGCACTGGAAATTAAAAAAGCTATGTCAAATTAGGAAACAAATCACTGCAAACCGCGCTTCACTGTACAAAACAAAAAAATATGACGTATGACTGCCTCTCTGATGAAGTTTGTGTCATAAACATCTACTTAAAATAGCTTCTAAAAAAAAACTGGTAACACTGCAAAATGGGTTATAGGAAAAGAGCCTTTACATTGGTCACAGTATTGAATGCTTATCTTAATCATTGCGAGATATAACGGGTTTTGGCATGTCTCCAAATTGTACTTGATTCCTGAAAGCCTCAAAAAAGGAAAGCTCATTGGTCAAACATTATAATTATTACTGACTGCAGTGATGCTTGGAAAAGCCAAAAGGAAATGAAGATGCAGGATGCACTTTGTTTGGAGCAAACACATTGTTCTTAATGATTATGAGTGGGTGGAGAGTAAACTAAAAGGTTAATGTCTCGGGGACAGTGACCTTTAGAAAATCATTTTGTTTACCGACATCTCCGTATGGAACACAGTTAAATATCAAGCTTTATTGTACAGAAAGTCGAGCAGCGCATATCAATGCCCTTTTAATATTCACTTTCTCTCTCCGTTTTGTCACTCATTCCCTTGTCCTTGTCTCTGCTTCTCAAGGTTATGCGACATGAGGAAGCATCATAAGCCCAAATGTGCTGGAGCTGACTCTAATCCTTTATGAGGCCTTCAGGCGCTCTGTGTCCTTCTCATTGGCTTCATTAAAAAGGATCCCTGTCCTTTCCACTTCCCTTTCACTGTGCGCCGCCTGCTCTCATCACACGGACCAATTACATGCGGTTATCGCCAGTCAACGAGAATCTGAGAAGGGTCACGCTTGCGCCACTGCCTCCCATTGCACCCTGGGAGACCTATGCACCAATATCAAGTAACTGCTCTTAACAAGCTTTGGGGGAAAAATATTGATTAGAAGCTCCAACAAATTATAGTGAAAACTTTTTTTTCCATTGGAGGCGAGTCACTGTTTCATTTTTTGTTTTGACAGAAAATACTTGCTATATAAAACATTACATTTTAGGTAAGCATGTTCCGGATCACTATAAGGCTCCTGTTTTTACTACATCAATGCTGTCCAAAAGCTTTCCAGATTCTGCATTTAAATTAGTATTTCTGTCCATTGTCAAACCATAAAAACTGTTCAACACTTGTGCACTGCGACCATACAAATTCATTCGTCAAACTTTTTACATGATTGCTACCAGTTTCATGTAGCAATTCTAATACTCCCCTTGAGGTCCTTCGGGAGAGCAGTGTGACTGACAGCAGGCGAGGGCAGCGCTGTGCAAATTGAAAGTAATCCTCGGGCCTGGCCAACAGCGCGGCAGCATTCACATCTATTCATAATTCAACGCTCGGCGGCCGTGAGGTGGAGAGTTGTGTTGGAGAAATAAAGCAGGGAGAGGAGTTCTTCACAGCCACTGATGGGACTGGGCAGGGAGCGGCTGAGGTCCCAGGTGAGACACTTATCCTAAACATGTGAACGGACGGAAGGGAGACCGAGGAGTCATTTCACATCACTTATACATCCTAGCTGTCTGTCCCGAGAAAGGAGCCGGATTAGCTGACTGAGCTCCTATCAATCTCAGTCAACTAGAATCTGAGAAGGGTCACGCTTGCGCCACTGCCTCCCACTGCACCCAGGGACACCTATGCACCAATATCAAGTCTTCACAAGCTTTGGTGGGAAAAAATATTGATTTGAAGCTACAACAAAATCTATTAAAGTGAAAACTTTTTTTCCCCATTGGAGGCGAGTCACTATTTCACTTTTTGTTATGACAGAAAATACTCGCTATATAAAACATTACATTTTAGGTAAGCATGTTCTGGATCACTATAGTATAAGGCACCTGTCTTAACTATTGGGACATCTATACTGTCCATAAGCTTTACAAATTTACTGATTGTGCATTTAAATTGTATTTCTGTCCATTGACGAACCATAGAAACTATTCAACACTTGTGCACTGCAGAGGAGTCATTTCACATCACTTTACATCCTAGCTGTCTGTCCCGAGTAAGGAGCCGGATTAGCTGACTGAGCTCCCATCAATCTAAACGGAAGACTAATTAGACAGTTTGTCAGCTAAGAGCTTCCCGAAACGGCATATTTCGGCTCACCTCATCAGAGTTAGGTCAACTTTATCGTACCATGCAATGAAGACATTTTGAACTTTTAATCATTGTTAACGTGGCTAAAACAGATAGTATTTCAATTCACTTTCACTGCTTCTCCATCAGGGGCATGTAAGGACGCTGCTTTGGACTCCCTGCATTTTATCGCGTAAAAGAGAGAACCTGAAACTGTCCTCCATGAGTAATCACCAGAACCATTGTGAGAAGTTCTGTGCTCAAAGTGTGTTCATTGATTTGCTTTCATGCTATAAAACCAAACAAACACAAGTTGTATTGTGTGTTTCTCCAATTCCCACTGCTGCACACATTAAAGTAAACACACCTCCGGGAACAACATCACTGTTTAAAAGCACAAAAAGTCCAAGTCTGCAGAATAATATTGGCTGTATTAAAAGAGAAAGGTTCAAACATTTTCTGCTCTAAAACACTTTCTAAAAGGATCAACAAGTTCACAATAAAGTAAACTTTTCTGAGGCAAGCAGTCAAGGAGAGCGGGCAAAGGTGACTGCGGTAGTCGGGGATAATGGCTCGTCCAGCGGCAGACTGCTAAGGCCAACTTCAAGTCCTGACACTAGCCTGACACCATGAACACACTCAGCTCAGTAGAAGAAAGTCTCCCACAGTCAGGAAATGGAGAAGTAAAAGTGGTCAAGAGAGACAACAACAAAAAAAATGAAATAGGTCAGATGTATTGTACAAAGCACGGCTGTATCTCTATGTCTGCATCGTCGGCTCGTAGAGGGTATGATAATTGCATTTTGTGGCAATTAGTTTGTTGTCTTAAGAAGCATAATGAGCCAGGGGGCCCGGGAAGGCTTCGCAAGCAGAAAATGAAAATCTGAAGTTCACTTTTTCATCGTAATGTGCTGCCTGCTGTCATTTGTGACCTTTCCTTCACCCGCTCATTTTCTGCTGTCTGCACTGACGGCAAACTGCACAAACTTCAATATTTCCACAGAGAGAATAAACAGAAGACCGTATTGCTTTTGTTTTGACGTATTAGATGGAACCTCCTTTAGAACTCGGCAGTGGGTTAAATTTCAAATTAGGCCTAAATGTCAATTAGGCGTGATCTTTGTTTCACACCACATTGAGAAAGACCATTAGCATTTCTCTTGTTTAATTAAAACGACAAAAGCTCAATCTGATTTATGCAGCACTTTGCGAATAAGGCCATTAAATAGGAAAGTTTGAAAAGTTGAAAAAGTGGACCATGTAAATTGCTTTGAAACTCTGAATGTCAGCTCTTTGAAAATATGTTTCTAGTGCTGCTGTGTATATTTATATCCTTCTTTTTATGTATTTTAATAATAAAGTACCAGAAGTGTCAGGAATCCAGTGTCTGTGCAGATTTCCAATTTGCTTCACATCTTTTATCTCGTGCTTGAAAGCCATAAGAACTTCAATACAAGTATTTTATGTTAAAATTTTCCAAGAGGATTTGCCTCTGAAGTGGAAGCATAAGTCAGAGCAGCAAGGGCAGCCACAGACGATAGCAAGAACAAGCGCAATCTTTCCTTGCTCCCAAACAAGGATAAATTGAGGAGGTTCCATTAACAGAAAAGAGTGATGTCATATCAATACACTAACGCAATCAGTCAAAGGCAACGATTTTTAGAGCATCGAAGCCGCTAAAAGACTGTGCCACATTCAATACATTCTCATTTAGAACAAGTCTCAACTGTTGGCATAAAGGCCAAAACATACTGGAATGTGGCATGTTATTCAGTATGGCGTGTTGATTAAGAGCATCAAAACACACAGAATGCGTCACTTCACTTTAACAGGTGATCTGTTTATCATCGACAAAATTAGAAGTGCAATCCTGATCAAAGAAAGCAAGTTTGCCTTTTTTTTTGGCACTTTACAAACGAGTTGGCGGATGACTGGAGTTTTGATGATGCTTTCTCTGCCCATGCTGCACCAATCGTTCCTCCTCACAAACTTCACAGTGGTCCCTCTGCCTGTCAGATCAGAAACCTGTCACTATTCACTGCAGAAGTGCCAAAAGCATGTGCTTTCTGCCGTGAATCATGGCACAGGTTTGAATGTTGCTTTGAATTTGAGTCTTTTTTTAAAAAAGAAATAGGAATTTTAGTTCCAGGACCTGGGCGGCAATAAAGTATGTCAAAGTAAGTCAAATCCCATTGTCTGACTTGGTACCTGGGATTACAACAAATTTGGAGCCTCTGTTCAGTTGCAATCCTCGTTCGTGTGGCCTACTTCCTGACCCTTTAATCTCACCTCTTTGGGGAAGCCACACACTGCCCGGTCCACGACTCTTTAGGCTTTTCTACTCCTTTTTAATCTGCCTGCATCCGCCACAGTCAACAAGCATGAACTTAGCTCTGCACAGGTCTCACTGCTGCAGAAACGTGGACAGAGCCAGAATATTACAATATTTTACACTAGATAAAGGAGGCTTGGTCCAAACATGTACTTAAGAATAAAAATCCAAACAGAAACACTTTGTGATGTAGTATGTAAATGGACAGATTCGATTCCCGCTCGGCTCATTAAGCACCCAGTCTTTTTTTTTTTCCAGCCTTCACATGTTCTGCATCAAGAAGCGATCAAAACACAGAACAGAGGAAGCTTTTTCAGGTTACACAGCGCAGAGGAGCTGCCATTAGTGATGCGCTTAAATCTAAGAACACATCAGGCAGAGAAAAGTTTCTGTTTTGTGTTACAATTATGAGAACAATGTTTTTATTTTCGAACCATTCTGTGAGCTAACAATGATCACCAACAGTGCAAATTTATTGCGGAACTTCCATCGCAACTGTCAAGTGCTAAAGTGCATATGACACATTAGACACAATTTTCCACGATTTTATATTTAAGATTTTGTTAAAGATTGTACCCAGCTTTTTTTAGTTTGGCCATTTTTTTCTTCTTCACTTCCTTGTTGGACAACGACAGGAAGTGACATATAAAGGTAACAATAAAAGTGTTGCCATACCAACCATGTTAAGTCAATGGGAAATGAGTGAGTCTAACTGCTATGCAATGTTACTTCTTCTATGTCAGCAGCTTAAAAATTCAAATAAATATAACCTTTCTGCCCAACATTTCTTCATTAAAATTACTGCTTCACTGAAATAAAATAATGATGAACTTGCAACTGATATTATCCATCGAAGCATTAAAATCCTGTCATATGCACTTAAAGCATGTATAATGTAGCTAAGCGTTTAGATGCATGATTCAACATACTGTAACAAAAAGGAAACTAAACATGTATCCAAAGCCAAATTTACACTTGCACACATCATACTATTAAGCTGTGCAATTCTTCAGTACAACTGCACAGCCAAACGAGGTGTGAATATTGAGGTCGGAGATACAACTGTAATTAACCAAGAGTCTTAATTACAGAAAGAATTCAGAACCAATTAAAGAGGGCTCTGCCACCGCCCTGGCAGTGTTTCAGCTTTAGCTCGCACAAATCTTACTCCGCGCAGAAATCTCTCAGCACAACCTGCGACTAATTGTTGATTAATCTTCAAACATCAATACCATTTCCAGCTCTCTGCAGATGCGCCAAACGGGACACGGTGGGAAGCTGGGGAACCGCGCATTTGTTAATTCACACTATTTATTCATCCCTGTCTCCTGTTGGGGAATTTTAATAATGAAAGGCTGTTTTTTCTGAAAAGCCTGTTTATTGCTACAAGCGGCAGAGGAGAAAAGAGGGGATCTGTGTTTCTGTGCCGCGTCTTCAGAGAGATTAGCTAATGCTGCTACACAACGGCTGTTTCAAGCAGAAGTCAAGCTTTTGAAAAGAGATGTTGCCACAGAACAACTTTTTCCTTTTCAGCTTTTGAAAATGCAAATCTTCTGCCCTCATTTAACCTATTTTCTTCTCTCACACCACAAAACCATGTCCTCACTTACCGTATAAAATCTATTTCTGCTTCCTTTTAGGTTCTGAATACTGTATTCGCACTCTCCTATATTTAAATAAATTAGCTTTGTTACCTCGCACTGCAAGCTGGAATCAATGTGTGGAACAATCTATCTTTCATGGTTTCCGTTGATTTGTTTGAGACGGTGCCACTGGTTGTTCTTGTCAATCACATGGTGTAGTCAATAACAAACATATGGTGGTTGTTTAATACAGTTTTACTATTTTTTTTTAATATCAATCTGGTCTCTGGGATTTTGATAATGTAATTTCTAAAACTATGAATCCTTGTCATTCTCCGTAAACATCTTCAACTCTGCTCCCATCCCGCCTGTCTTCTCCCACTGCCTTTAAATCACAGTATCATTCATGTTGATTCTTTTTACCCAAAACCCAGGAGAAAGAAAATGGTACATGGCCTTAGTTTAAACATTTATGAACCACAAAATGCCTGCTCTCCAAAGGGGGGCTTGGACTAAGAGGAGGCACATAGACATTTGAGACAATGACAGATCAGAACAGACAGACGAGAAGTGGAGCAGTTAGGGGAAGGCGATGAGAGGGATTTTTTTTTTCCTCAGAGAAGAATTGGAGGAAAAATGTGAAAAATAGATTTGAGTCACTTCAGAGAGGCCAGGACTGTGTGATATTGGAGGAGTTGACAAGCCAATCTCCAATCCATCTAACAGCTCTACACAGATCCTGTCTGATGGTGTGATGTCCCCCCTTCTGTCTATGCTGTCACACGGCACAAGAAGGCATAAAAGGTATTAAAAAAGACTTTATAATCATGAAATAAGTCGCCAATCCACTTTTATAATTAAAAAGAATGTAAAAGAATAAAGACAGTTGAGTTTTAACCTAAGCCATAGCAATACTTTCTGCTATGGCTTTGAGTTATACTGTTTCCACTTCTTCTTCACTAACTATTTACTTTTTTAATGAGGTAGATATTAAGCTGCTTCCACATCATTTGCTGCTGAATTTTCTTCAAAATGACTATCAGAAATCTTTAAAAAAAAAAAGTAATACAAAGTTTTATAATGGTTGTCACTTACTTGTGCTCTCATAATGAGCCAGCATGAGTAAAGAAACTGTGGCTGTCAGTGTGTGTGACAGAGAATGAGGGAAACCAACCAGACGGCAGAGGTAGTGATGGCAGATTGAGGATGAAGAGAAGAGACGCTGCTCTCCCCGAAGGCTGCGAGGAGAAAAGGCTCATTCTTCTTCTGCTCATCCGAAATCTCAAGTCACAGAGACAAAGATGTGGAGCTCAATTCAAAATTCAGAGTCTGAAGACTTTCCCCTCTAGAAAATAATAGAGCGGTGCCAGCACAGGACATGAGCAATCATCGGCCTTAGACTGAGTCTGACTGTCCCGAGAGAAGAAGGGTGCGAGTAAAGGCTCAAAGTTCAGCACATGAAACATAGATGTGCTCTGGCTTCACACGTTTGGCTGTAGAGAGATAAAACAGCATACACAATGGAGTCAAAAATGGCTGTGAAAAAGGCTTGTCCAGGCAGACAGTAAAAGCAGCCACAAGCTACAAATAATTCACAAGCATCGGGGACCGTTTCTACTTGGATATACATATGTTGTGTCTATAGAAACGATCTACATGTGTTTTCAAAGTGACAAAAGCGGATCAGTGACAGTGAGAGAAAGCAGGAGCTTGACAGTGTGTCCACTGTCAGGCAGGCAGACCAAAGCATGACTCTGATCAATGTTTCTCTAAGAAAAATGAATAATTCATCTCTAATCAAAAGCCTTGCGAAGACATACGAAGCAGCAGCCCCATGCAAACAGTTTAAGAGTAAATCTCCAGGCCACATCATGAATTCGTAACATTTCCTTGTCCTTTCACCATAAAGTGTGCTGAACAGCAAGAAGAGCTGAAGGTGCACCGATCAGACTAAGGCAGTGTGACAGGTGAGCATTGAACACACACTAGTTCATGTGCACATTAAAACATCCCTCATGCAGAGACACTGCATGCAATAGACTTTGATCTGTGCTGACAAACCCTTTTGTGTCTGAGCATGCAGCACGCCTCCACAAATCAGAATGGACTGAGTGTTCAACATATTTGACGAGCCAAATATAGCACCTATAATGCCCCAAACAACAGAAGAAAAAACTTGCCACAACTGTGTGTGAGTTCAAAGTGAAGATCCTCGGCACACAACTTGTGATCAAACAGCTCTGACAGGCAAACTCAGTTTGTATGTTTCCAAAGAAAAGCCGCAGAGCAAGAGGAGGAAACCACAGTCTGTTAGGCACAATCTCATCCCGCCCATCTGCCATGCTCACACATGGACTCATACAGCTGCTCTTTTATTAGTTCAAATGACGCAGAAACACAACACAGACTGTCTTCAGGCAGTGCCAGGCTTTTTAAAAGTGAGAGGGAAAGGGCACCTAACAATATAGTGTACACTCGCAGGGGCATCACAAAGACGTCCTGTTCTGGAACATGAATATAGCACTTGCACATTAATATGCAAGGAAAAAATGACTTCAGTGAAGAGAATGAAGACTCAAATTAGAAGTACATCTGATCAGAAAATTGCACCAATTTCAAACAATTACTCATTAGTGAAGGAACATGCCTCTGAGCTGCACATCACAAATGAACTGTGTCATCACAACAGGCCACCTGACCAGGTCAAGCTTTTATCATCAAGATTACATCAGCAATAAAGAGAGCGCAGAGCTTCAGGTGTACAGCCCGTCACAGTGATCAGACACATCAACGAGTGACACTACAACTCAAAGAGACAATGTTGAAGACTAAACACACAGTAGAGCCGCATTACATACTTAAGGAAACACACTTTTCACATTCTGACACTGCCTCTCTCTCTTTTCTAGATTAGCGATGCAGGAAAACCTGTCTTAAATCTATATGGTAAAACAAGTTTTACAACAGACACATTTCGACTGTTAAAGAAATAATCTAAATGATTGTGTTTAGAAGATTATGCAATGTATTGGTTTATTTGGTCAGGAGGGTGCATGTTAATGAACATACATGGGACTCATGCATGTAAACACGCCTCGCTAGATTATAGCCATAGCCTAATTTCCATCCGTTGTCCTCCACTCACCCTCTCAAACACATCTCACTCATGCTGGCATGTTTTTGGAGGCAAACCTACACAGACGTGGGAGAACATGCAAACCACACAGGTCAAAAATATCAGAGGATCCACACTAAGTTCTTTATTTACATAGTGCTGCATGGAAAAGAAAATGTTTTCATGATTTATGCTCAGCTGTAAGAAGACATAAACAGTGAGTTTGAGCTGGGCACATCATCAATGGGCTTCTGATCTGAAGGCGCATAGCGGCATGCATCTCAACTCAACTGGATACTTCAAATAGGTTCATAAGGTTCACAGACTAATTCCTTAATGAGGCAGTGTGTTGGGAGAGCCGTACGATAAACAGAAGCACCCCAGCTGCTGCCATGGATGTAAATCTCATGTGCGGGAGGAGCAAGTTTACTTTTTCTCCAATAATCACATCAGTCTTGATCATTGAGGGCAACCAGAGAACAGTGAATGGTTCAGATCTTGGGTCAATCCAACACAGCATGGACTTAGAGTGATTGGGCTGAACTCGGCGCCTCACGCTCTCCAGCTGCGTTTAGTGCATCAAACCACAGCACGTAAACTTCTCATTAAGAGCATAATAGCAGTCATTACAAGCGTTGGGCCGCTGACAAAAGATTACGCTTTTGATTGACAAGCGCTTAAAAATCAATTAATAGAGGCAAGTTATTGTGTATAAGCTACCGTGCTGTTTCAAAGTCTCAAACATTTTTTAAAAGGTACATCATGCACCATTAAAAAGTTTAAATGTTAAAAATTCATACTCAGTTCACAGTGCACGCGAGTATAAGCATTACAATTTGAACAAAGACAGAAATATGAACTGCTAGAGTCATGCAAGAATCCCATGCATTTCATGTTTGTATAAGTGTAAGGCTACCCGGTTTTACACACAATAAGATGTTATGTTGTATTACCAAAATAATCACAGTTGCGACCTTTCAAATTGTAATCTCTTTGACTGTGATTAAATGCACTGCTGTTTTGGAGTCTGGACTCTCTGTTGTGCACAAATCTGGCATCAAAAATCTGGCACACAATAGAGAGAGATTCTTCGAACTATATGTGAGTCACTTACCAACACTTGCTAGTCATTTGCTAGTCTATCTCTATGTATTTTTCTTAAATCATTTTGACAGCTCTATAGAAACTTCAATCTTGCAAGAAACAGCACATAAAAAAATATCAAAAAGCCCACTTCTGCAGCACAACATACGGCCTGCTGTGTATTAATTATATGAGTGTAATAGGATCTAAGTCTGATGATTACAGAGGTTTTTAAAGGCCCTCAGAGTCTCTAAAACACAGCCGTTTCATTTGGTTTTGCCGGTTAAGTGTTATACAATGTGCCTGCCACGTGTAGCTGGTACTGCTATTACCATGTAACAAATACTAGTCCTACTGTGTTTTCACCCAATAAATAAAAAATACAATTTATTAAAATACAATCATTTATTTCATTAAGGGTGATTTTCGTTTTTTTGTAAAATACCTCAAAAACATGTGTCCTGCTTGTGTTTTCTCAGACCTGACTCGTATATTTGCCTGCGGGACATCACCTGCTCGTTTCCATGGAGATGTGGCTTCTTTGCTCTACTTACAGGTATCCAAAATCCAAAAGCTTTATTGTGATAACTCTCTGCAAATGTAGCATTGTTTGTGTCTAGTAGTTGCTCATGTGAACATCCAACCTGGAATATTCTGCCGTGTGATTTAAATAAGACTCCTCTTCTCGTCATGTAGCAATTTGTAAATGTCCAAGTAAAATGCACCACCAAGAAAATTGGCCAATGCTTTTTAATAAGGGTACATGAATTAATGCATAATTCATGATGAATCAATGCATTAATGACTTCATCAGTTCATGAGTTTCATGAATAAATACTCATGAATTAACACAATTAAGGCAATGAACTCATTAATGATCTTATGTAATTAGTCATGATCACGATGAATTCTGCGTGCAGAAGAAACAGACGGGAACAAGGACTAAATTGGTAAAAACCTGCAAAATGAAACGTATCACTATTCATCGTGACTTCATTATGAATGTGCCCCTTAAACTAAAGCATTGCAGCTTTGATAATTTTGATAAATATTAAGCTATGTTTTTAGAGAGCAATTACAAACAAAAGAGCTAAAAATAGCATTGCTGTAAGTTGGTCCTTGTCCCCGTTTCTATCTTCAGCACAAACAAATTCATCATGATCATAATTACTCATGATTATCAATGAGTTCATTGCCTTAATTACCTGTGTAAATTCAAGATTATTTGTTCATGAAAACTCACATTAATCCATGATGTATTCATGCATGAAGTCACGATAAATTAATGCCTTAATTAATGTACTCTTTTATAAAGCGTAAACGAAAATTGCACCGTGCTAATACTGTGGATGATACAAACATTTTTAATTATTAAAACTAGGTTTGTAGAATTAGGATGCAGTGCGCAGAAGTCGCTCAATTATTTATGTATCCAAACATATTAGGATTGGAAATACTTGTTCAGATCAGTGCTTCCTGTCTAAGTTGAGAGGATCTTTCAGAAAATATTCAGGACACACAGTGATGCACCAGGTAATTGTGTTTAAAGAACTATCAGAATATTTGAACAAGTGTGCAGCTGTACGCACCAAAGAAACAACGCGATATGTCAAATAAATAACTTTACGCAGCACAATGCGATTTCTTGTGGTAATTGGGGTTAATAAATTTGCATAGCAACAATAACAGTGGTAATTATTTTAAGAAAGAACAACAACTGCCGCCTTCTCTGTACAGCCCTGTGTATGAAACATGAAATCTCAGGTCAGGTCCTGATGCCACCAGCAGAGTACCTCACAATGAGAGCACATAGGCGGAAGGCTCGATATGCATTTTATAAAGCAATCCCTGCCATGATCCATATTGAGAGCGCAGTTTTCATGCCTGGCATGTCAGCACTCGTGCCAACAACAGAGAAAATATATAAAGGGAAATAAGCCAGAAAGTGGGACAACTGTATAAAATGATAAACTACCAGTCAACTATCCAATAAATGACTTAACCTTGCAAACTATTTAAAGACACTGAAGCAATTTAACTCCATTGTGTAAATTAGACACTTGACGGGCAATCAATCAGCACCAGTGAGATGGCTGCAGTGTTTGGAGCAATCAGAATAGAGTCTATCTCTTAAAGAAGTTGCTCTGCCCACCTCCACCCGAGAGATTCCTTATCTTCCCTCTCAGCGCTTACGTAACCTCATGGCCATCTAATCATGCATTCCCTCATCCGGAACATATAAAATATGCAGCATCCAAAGCACAAAAAAATACTTCACTTCTCCAGCTTCCTGTTTGTCCCTCATCACCAGTGACATCTCCAAGGATGCCGCAAAGGCACATTAATGATGTTAACTGAACAAAACTGTTCCAACTTATCCAAGATATATATAAAAAGGCAATTTTCAGTCCACTAAAACGCTGCTTAAATAGGGTAAAGAAATCTTGTCTGGAAGGAAGTTAATTAACTTTTTAAATACAGCTTTTGTTTATTTGAAGTAAATACGGCTGCAAAAACTCAGGGAAGATAAGCAGTAAATTAGATTGCTCGATATACGATACTGCTTTGGCTTTGATCTGTTGCTTTTCTTCTTAAAAGGATGGTGTTATGAAGTGTAGCTCAATTAGACCCATAAACGGACCTGTAATAAAAATCCAAAGTGGGCAATGCATCATTACTTCGCTGTCATAAAATGGGGAATCCTGTGGCATTAACTATCCTGCTGGGATTGAGGCATTTTAGACCTCACTGATTTATGACCATCATAAAAATAATGGAAAACAAAATACATTATTTTCTTGAAAACTTTATGCCATAAGTAAAAAAAATGAGCGAGCAATGCATCACTTTTGTTTTCCTTGTACTATAGTAACTGTCCTTGAATACTGCTATAAATGTATTTCCAGTAAGCACCTAAACTTCCAGCTTCTGTTTGACATGGAACAGTAATCACTTATCATAAACAATACTGCAGTAAGCACTTTACCTTTGTACCTTTCTGTAAACGTGATACTGATATAGGTCATCCATACATCACCAGATAACCACCTGCTTTTGATAATATAATCTTAAAGCTTAGAGACCATTTTAGGCTCTGCAAAAGGTTCAGCCAAAATGAACACACTAGATTTGGATTACAGTATTTGATAAAAGAGCACGGGGTTACGATCTCCCAGCTGGTCATCTTCATACTTGTCAGCATGAGCCGATAGCTACGTGAGGGCACCATCTCTCTCTCTCCTCTCTGTTCAGCTCTGCACTGTCCTCTGTCTGTGCCCTCCTCCTGCTGACAGCGGATGTGTCCTTTGCTTTACAGCCCTCATAAATACCCAGGAGATGAAAACAATGAGTCCGACATTGGCAGCTCTGAGCTACTGTAATGTCACTATTGAGCAGGGCTGACAGTTTTATGTGCCGCAAAAAGGATCAAAATGAGAAGGTAAGTGTAGGCGCGGTAATGGACACGGCTAACAGGGCCCGATTCAACAATGCACTGTGAGGGCTGCGAAGACCTGTCAGCAGGCATTTCATTACTGACACATAAATCTGTTCAATTGGGAGAATAAATGGCACCGTGGGCACCATTAAGTGCTGTTGTATAATTGCTGTAGCGCCAGTACAGTGCTCGTCCTTTTGATTTTAAAACAGCGAGCGAGACAAGCGGATGCAGCGAAACACACTAACAGCCAGGGCACTTATTCTGCACTAAACATTTAATTTTATGTAAATTGGATGAGCCACATATGAACAATTAAAGACTGAATACCCATCAAGAACGTACAAGACCTCAGCAGATTATTATTAGCCACTGGAGGTTCTCAACTAATAGGTCGGGATACAAAAGTGAGTCACAGAACCATTTCAATGGATTGCGGGTCTTTGAAGGGGAACAAATATGTACAGTAAGCTATGGATAATGGCAAGCTAGTGAGGAAATACAGTTGATGGGGTTGCTGCAAATTTAGGTTCAGCATTACAATTACAGTAAATTACAGTGCCCAAAGAATGAGATTAGCGGAACGTCCTGAATGACCAGGTTATTCCATCAATGGATCTCTTCTTCCCTGATGGCGCAGGCATATCCAAAGATGACAATGCCGGGATTCATCGGGCTCACATTGTGAAAGAGTGGATCAGGGAGCATGAGACATTTCACACATGGATTGTCCACTAGAGTCCTTAACCCCATTGAGAATCTGTGGGATGTGCTGGAGAGGGCTTTGCACAGTGGTCACACTCTCCTATCATCAATACAATACAAGAGCTTAGTGGAGAATGAATGCAACACTGGATCTTTTGACTTTGCAGAAGCTTATTAAAACGAATGTGTGCTGTAATCAACCCGAAAGGCGGTTCAACCAAGTAGTAGAGTGTGTGACTTTATATTGGCATTTCAAAGTTATGCCTCGCCATCCTAAGGTACTGCTAACTCACAGCAGTAGAGAATTACTGCATAATGGCAAGTCATCAGAAAACTCAGTCAGACCTCCGATAAGACCCTCATGTAAGGGAAGTTATTTAGCACCCACACACTGATTGGTCTTCCCGTAGGTAGCGTAAACGGAAAAAAAAAAAGAAAAATTAAAACACAGTGCACTTTGCTGTTCGACTAGAAGAGTATCCGATCAAGGCAATAGTGTGTGGGATGAAGATTAGAAGGAAAATTCCACTGTTCAAATAAAACATACATACTTCGTAATATAACATCAGCTTAAACACAAGTGCCCATAATGTAGACATCAGCATGAAGCAAAGCAAGCTCACTGTGCCTGGAGATCTGATATTTTACAATACCTTGACACACATTGAGTCACAAGCCAGTCTCCGAAAGATTAATGGACAGCTTGACATTCCATAACGCTGGTCATTTAGGCCATGTAAAACAAACCAGCAATGTCTAAAATGAGTCCAAGTGTTAGGATGCAAAAAAGACAAATACAAGGCTTCTGGTTGGACCAAAAAAGACGTTAATTGGGTTGGTTTTGCGCCGGAGTGTTGCACAATATTCCCAAAGCATTGTACAAATTCAACAATTGTATCTGTCAGATTTTGTTTACCGTGAATTGATGTGAATTGGCACAGAAAGCTTAGCACACTCCGCTCCTCCAGCACTCAGAGATTAACAGCAGCTTTACCCAAGTAATGCCAAAATGTTCTTTTGATTTATAATAAACGGGTTTAATAATGAAGACCAAAATGCCCTCAAGAAGGAGCCGCTTTTAATGCACAAAAGAAATTAATTTTCAAGTGGAAGACAATGCCGCTAGCTGTGCCAAGACACTTAGAAGTGACAAAGGCGTCAGACAGCGAGCCTCTCATGGTGAAGAAGATTACAGCGGGGATCGATCACAGCCTGCTACACCACGTTTAGATCATTAAAACCTAATTGAGAAGTGGCAACAGAAACATACTCTCTCGGCTTGTCTGTCCGTGTGCTCACATGAAGACGCACCAGTTTGACACAAGGCTACATAAACGTGCTACTACAATGAGTGAGGTAATGAGAAAACGTGTCATTCGGAGCTACAGGACATATTGATTGGACCACACCGGACTTGAAGGCAACAGGACTGGACAAAAGTAAAGCGGACACAAGGAACAATGAGATAACCAACTATGAACACATACAGTGAAGCTTAATGGGCAAAATTATGAAGCCAAAAGGTCGGCGTTTACGATCCTAGCTCCCACCAGAGTCATTGTGTCCTCGGGCAAGACACTTCACCTACCTTGCCTCAGGTTTCAGCGTACACTGGTGTTTGAATAAGTGAGTGCTAGCTGGAAAAGCTTTTATGAGTGTCCTGTGGAGGTGCAGTAAGTACATTCACTATTTAGCTCATTTTGTAGAGCTAAGTAATGGTAATAGCAATAGCATGATAAGTAACAATAGCAACCTTATTAACATATTATTACCATGTTTCCTGGTAATTAACAGTCTATACTGGGTAAAGGTTGAGGTAGGGATTGTTATCAGTCTTATAACAATTAAATACATTAGGTGTGTGACCCAAATGTAATTACCACACCATAACTTGCTGTTTTTTGTAGTAACATACTGTATTGTCACACTTTCTGGTCCCATGTTATTTCAATCCTATTACCATGGTGTTACAGTGCTGTAAAGTTCACCCATTGTGCTGTAAAGTAAAGTGCAACCCACATGTACAGATCAACTACAAAAGCTCGATCTACCGTGTGTCCTCCTCCTGCTTTTTCTGATACGATCCCTGCTATTTCTACTCCCATGAAAGCTAAAAATATAAAAGATGGACTGAACAGTGAATCGATTCTCAGCCGGACCAGAATGCGGTACGTGTGGGCGCTAGAGATGCTTACCCAGGATGAGAACTTGGCTGTTGCGCCTTCAACATCTGCCCAGCGGTGCTCTCCTCACTGCTGTCGGCTTGGTCTTGGGACGCCGCAAAATCCTCGGTGATCGCTCTTCCTCTACTTCTTCTTCACCCAGCAGCTTTAGCGGTGGCACAGACACAGGCAGTGGTAGCAGCAGCTGGACGGGGCAGCATTCACGAGCCTTCCCTCCCCCCTGCCGCGCGCCTCCGTGGATGATGATATATTGTCTTTTAGATGATGCCTCTTTTGTGTGAAGCAGGCTGCGGTGGAGTCTCCTCGCGCAGGATGAAGCCAGCTCGCAGCGGCGTTGACAGGCGGCTCGGACTGACTGCGCTCCTGTTATTGGGTCGCATGTGCATGGGAGCTCAGGCATTTGTGTGTGGGATGTGGAGCGTACAGTGTGTGTGTATGAAAGAGGATCCGCTGCTGTTCAGAGGGGCTCGGCTGCACTGTTGCTGTGTGCTCTCTCCCTCTCTCTCTCCATTCCTCTCGCTCCGTCTCTCTCGCTTTTGTGCTGCATTCAAGTCTAGTGAAGGGAAAGCGAAAACGGGTGCACTTCTTAGTACTTCTTTCATCCCTGTAGGAAGTGGAAGCAGACATTAAGCTTTTTACGGCATCACACATGCTGGCAAAACAAAGAAGACAAACCCTGACAGGCATTTTAAAATATTAGTAGCACAAGCAAGTTCCTTAAGTAATATATGTAACACTAAAACATCACAATATTATCAGAAATCATTGTCTTAATGCACGAAACATAATGTAAGAGAATATACTCACCCCCACAGCGCAGAGCCCTGATGTCAGCTGTTGAATTTGGAAATGTTTGGTATACTTCCGCAGAGTGCCAAAACAATGACTTAATTGAAATTTACTGCACACGCTATATACTAAATAAAAAAGTTAAACGTTGATTGAAAGCACAACCGTGTACCTGATGGCATTTATGAAATATCACCCATGTTGGCTCAGTTTGAAGTCAGACGTTGAGCAGCTGAGGCGTCTGATGGGGCCCGAGCGTCGGCTGTGCTTTACACCTGTTCAAGCACATGCTTTTGTCCTTGTCATTTGTCAAAATAATGAGTTGGAGTTTAGAAACAGATGGCTAGATGCACAAATATTCCTCCATTGACCAAGAGCACATTCAGACGACATTGATGATGGCTTTTTTTTCCTCCTCTGTTTTGTGAAAGCTTCTTGTCTCAACACATTTCCCACATCAAGCAACAGATTCATCTTAAATTCAGAACCGGGTGATAGTTTCTGCAAAGTAAGTGAAAGTTGCCCTCTACGATTATTGTACAAGGCCAAAGTGAGGCATTGAATATCAAAAAGGTCCTGCCCTTTAAATCTCACCAGGCCATGTGCCAAAAACTTATGTCCATTGCTTCCGTTTAAGGTCGTTACAAATCCTCAAACACACCCTGAGCCAGCTATTTTTATTTCAACAAAACTGAAGCTTTAGCTGTCGATCATGCCCAATGTTGACTTACTAATAATTATTCTGCAAGTAAAAAGGACTTCCCAATGGGACGTCTACAACTTGCTCATGTTTTAATAAAATGCCGGTCTCCATTTTAGATTTGAATGGTTTAGATGCAGACACCAGGGGAAGACTCGCACGGTGCCTCTGGGCGTCTTCACACATTTTACTACACACACTTTTAATAAGAGAGTGAATAGCGAAGCCGCGGGCGATGCAGGAAAGCCATATTCGGGTTCAAATGGAGATTGTGTCCCGCTCCATAATCTGTTGTCCTTAAGAAACATTGTCCCACTACAACCTCCACAAGAGCAGGCCCGCCAGTGTCACTTTGATTTTAAACTGCCACAGGCCAAATGCAAATAGACAGCACTCACACATAGAGTCTTCATTGCTGTTACTGGGTGTGTAGGGCAGTGACCTTTGTGAACGTCCTTCTTAGTCATTTTCTAGCGAGGCTTAAAGGCTTACAGTGAACTTGTGATGTGAGGTATAGTGTGACGCTTAGAGCAGATTCATAGCAATATTTCAAGCTAATCGTTTTTTCATTTGCTTCATGGTTTGAATCATGTCAAGGGTTACAGGGGCTTTTTCCACCTGGATATTGTTTTTCGTGGAGCGACGGAGAAGCCTGCTGTTAATAAATATGTCATAAATAAAACATGAAGGCAATGTACTTTCCTACTGTGCACGGGAAAGGCGAGGCATCAATTTCAGGACTCCACGCTCATTCCTCAAAATGAAAGTTGTGCTTACCCCTGCTTCCTCTGGACCAGTGACAAGGGCAGAACATGATGGGAATTTAAAACATTAGCACTGCAACATGGAGCCACTGTAAATATGCATAATATATTGCCACTTTTGGCATTTAGAACTCAAATAGAACATTTGTTCCACAGATTCCTCTGCAAAAGAGAGCAGAGCAGTGGTTCTACAAATTTGACTAATTACCGCAAAAGAAAATATTAAGCTTTCCAAACACCACTTAGATTTAATTAAAGGTCTGAAACAAGACTGTAATGGGTCTAAATTAGGGCTAATCCAGGTCAAAAATAGAACTAAGAGGCTACAATTATGCAAAGTTAAACAAAGACAAGAAAAAACACTAGCAGCAGCCTGGAAACAACCAATAAAACCCATACCACATTTTGAACACAACTGGAGGAGAGACAAACCTGTGTATGTTGTATAAAACAGTCCAGGAGGCCACAAAGAGCAGTCACAACATAGAGACTTTTATTTTGAATATATTGGTATATAAAAAATAACTACTGCCACCTCAGGCGAAGGGAGAGAGGGATATTGTACATCCAATTATACAATGGAAATAATTTTTTTTACTCAAACTTGGCTGTAAATACTGTTTAAAGTGATGTTTGCCCGCAGTTAGCTTTGCCCGTTAGCATGTTAGCTTCTTCTTCGTGATTCCATTAGTGTGTATTGGTGGCTCCGGTCCGGTGGCAGTCAAGCTGCAAACATGGTTTTCTGGCCAGAGACACCAGGGGGAGATGAAAGACCCTGCAATCATCCCATAAACACTTGTATTGACCCCACAGGGACTATGAAAAGGATTTATTAAGGTAAACACGTTACTTAGTAGCTCGTGCATGACGGCAATTCGGACCGAATTAACACCTTTTTGCGTGACAGTGCAGGATTTTAGAGGCAGTTGTGGTGAAATAGGTCTAGGCTCATTCTACACATTAGGACATTGCTGGAACATGTAGGGGGAGGAAACTACATGAGTTTGACATTTTTTAACTAAAAATAGTCCCTTTAATAAATTATTTTTTCGTAGTCCCTAAGGGGGTAATACAAGATGGGATGATTAGGGGTCTTTCATCTCCCCCTGGTGTCTCTGGCCAGAAAACCACAACTGCAACTTTGCTGCCACCAGGTCGGAGTCACCAATACACACTAATAGAATCATGAAGAAGAAACTAACAGGCTAAGCTAACTGGGGGCTAGTTACTTAGAAGTTGGTGCAGCAGAGAAAAGATAAAGTAAAGTAGATGGAGGAGAATTGAAGAGAGAGGTTACACCGGGTCAGATAATGAGCTGAGGCCAACTTGCAGGGAAAAAGAACAAAAGGGGAAAGCAATTCTTTGGTTTGCTTTGGACCCACAGAACATCAATCTAAAATAATAGGAAATGACAGACACCCCCGTTACTACTTCAGAGAATAAAATAAAAATGCACCCTAAAGATTTTTTCCCCTTCTCTCTTCGCTATGACTGTCCAACTTTACAGACGCTCTTGAAGAAAAGTTGTCCCTAAACGGCAGCTTGCACACTCACACATTAGGCAGTGAACACTGTGGTCAGCTACACTGTTTAATGATGTCATATAAACCATTAACACAGCTTCGTTACTGAGAAAACAAAGCGGATCAATGAATCAGATTGGCTGATTTAAATATTGCTAATTCAGAAATATCCCTCTCATTTAACGCCTGTGCAAGCTCTTAGTTGTCCAGGTGATTTCTACAGTTGCTAAAGTCTGGACTACGTTATTTATTTCACATCTCTTGAAGGTTATTTATTTAAGTTTTCTGATGCAGCGCAATTTCAGCATGAACGAAGCTTCTTGGAGGAGGAGACGAATTGTCATTACCTAAAAAATAAGTCAGTCCAGACTCAATTAAAACAAAGAAAAGAGAAATGTATTGATTATTTACTACCAGTACTCATCAGTTTGCCTTTTTACAGTCCGGTGACCAATGATGATTTATTCCAAACTGCTGCTGTTTGTACTTAAAAAAAAAAAAACACCCACCCACACAAACAGGGAAGTAGCAAACTAATGGCCATGAGCAACTCCAAGCCTGTCCAGTCATACCCGCCCACTCAGGACACACACAACAAAAGGAGAAGGTGCACATTTGAGTGAATGAATTATGAAGAAAAGCAGCAGTGGGATGCTGCACACGCCCACTTACGGTTTGTGAAAAGTAATTCTGCCGCAGCGAGAAGGGTAGAAGTGAGTGGGCTACAGAGTAATAAATGCAGAGGAGAGGACTGTGAGGGATTGTGTTGTTTATACTGCATTTTTGCAGTGCTTTCAAAGACTCAGAACTAGGCAGTAAATTAGAGATTTTTGCTCTGGTTTGAGAAATGTAATTATAGACAAATCTCCAAACTGAAATGTGTTTTCTTAAAGTGGCTCGTTCATAAGCAAGAAATAAAGTAAAACTGGGCTCAGCGATAAGTCAGGAGTCAGTGTACTTTGTGTACCTAACCTAAACCTAGATAAATAAAGTAAGCTGTGTCCAGAAGCATGATGAGACATTTTCACTGATGCCAGGCAAAAAATAAGCCAACCACTGGAGTCATCATGATGGCACGGGCATATTCCAAGATGACAATGCCAGGATTCATCGGGCTCAATTTGGGAAACTGTGGTTCAGGGAGCGTTAGACGACATTTTCACACATGGATTGGCCACCACAGTCCAGAACTTAACCCCGTTCAGAATTTTTGGGTTGTGCTTGAGGCTAGATATACAGAGTGGGCCAAATCTCCCAAGACCAATACAAGACTTTGGTGAAAATCGCATGCAACATTAGTGCCGTACTCTAAGCTTAACACAGTCCAACGCAATTTGAGTGTGTGACCCTTTTCTTGTTGTCTACTGTTCTTTGGCAAGGCAGTTCATTTGAATTTGGCCTTATTAATTACGTTTTTGCATTATATAATAACCTGCCTCTGTCTAAAATGTTCCTTGTCTAAGGCCTATAGAGATTTCACTCACCTGTGAGAACACAAAAATAAGATAATATTTCAATACTGCAGTAGAGTTTTAAAGTAACTGCTCCAACTCACAGTATCTTCGGAGACCTTTGCCAAAGAGGAGGCATAACTTCCAGAGGCAACACGAACTGAAAACTTTATATTGATTTCTGTAAAAAACAAAAAGGTCTACTGGCACGTAATATGAGGCAGTGGAGTATGGTGTACAACTGTGTAGCAGCTATAGCCAGAACAGAAAGAGTGCAGGTGGAGACATTACACTATGTGCAGTGAGGCAGACACATACCTGCGTCTCATGCAGTTGACAGTGAGTGGCTCTGAGAGAGAAAATAACATGCTGTGTCCATCTGGCCCTTCACTACTGCTTGACATTGGGCAGTCACACACTCAAGTACTGACTTCAATTAGTGAGAATGGCTGAAACAGTTCACAATGGCCGAAGGATATAGGAGTACAATATTAAAGGGATGTTTCAGAATTTTTTAGGGGCTCATTTCCTCGTTATCCAGAGTGTAGTTGATTTCTGGAGATATTTTTCTTTTGGGATTCATGCAGTTCTTATATTTAAAGAGTTTAGTGGTGCTAGGCAAGGGCTAGGCTAGCTTTTGTCTAGGGTAACTAGTAGCATGCATTAAAAACCTCTTTTATCGAGTAGTCCTCCAAACGTTGCCATATCTGATTTGTAGAAAGCTCCTTTGTGAATTTCACGTGTAGTAATGCTGGCCGCAGGTAAACAAACTACTGTAGATCCGGTAACCGAGCAGATCACTCCGCCGCTGCGTTGCTTACAACCAGGAAGTTGATGCTGCTCAAATATAAGTTATTTTAAATACAAAATGGTTATATTTAAAAAAATTTTTTTAAAAAAAATCAGTCAACACAGACATTTATATGGGTAGTCTGGTGTTAAAAGTGATTTGACTCAGGTGCACTGTGCTTGGGTCAGACTGTTTTTAATGCAGGCTACTAGATACCATAGACACGTGCTAGCCTAGCACTAGCCTAGCCCCACAAACTCTTCAAATATAAGGACTGCATGAATAAAAAATAAAAAAAAATCTCCAGAAATCAACAACACTCTAGATAACTACAAAATGAGGACCTACGTTAAAAAAATCCTGAACTATCCCTTAAAGTATCGTCATATTATTGTTATAGGAGTGCAGCTTTCTCACTACTGAATTTTTGCCCATCCCTAACACCAATCAAAAACAAAAGCAAGAGCATCTCTCCTTCGAGTCAATGACGGCTGCTGCGATGTCGGCTGTGAAATAAAAATGAAACCGCTGCGAGGATGGAAATTCAGAATTTTTATAGTGATTTATGCAGATCCCATCAAGCCAAACCAAATGAGACATGAAGGGAATTATGTATACTACAAGCTGCTCAAAGCCAGAGCAAGAAACCCTTCCACCATTTTATGTGCTGCACCTCGTAATGAATATGTTTGTGTAGGGTGGACGGTCCTACACCCCCAGGCGGTGGACAAAGGTTGGTGACTAACGCGATTTAAGCTCAAGCAAGAACATTAAACACAATGGTACTGAGAGGCAGGGGACTAGATTAGCAAAGAGCTGGTGCTTAGATGGAAGGGAGTGCGAGTGATTTGAAATCTCCAGGGAGCCAGAAGTCAGTGGAAATGTGTAGGAGAATGAGCAGAGGGCACAGAGGAGACTGGGAGCTTGATCCTGCTCACAAATCTAGAGGGAATTAACGACTGATGAGGAAGAAGTAAATTAAGACCAGAGAGTCAAAGAAAAGCTTACTTGCACCCAAAGGAAAGTCACATGAATAAAATATAGGTATTTGGTATATGTTCAACTAATTTCGCCTCTGCTCGCACCCAAGAGGACCGCCGTATGTGTGTTTGTGCATAATTAGGCAGCACTTTTTTTTCTCCTCCCTGTTCTTAAGCGTCTGCACAAACAGGAACTTTGGATTGCAGTGGGTGTGAGCCTAGAGCAGCTACTGACTTCTTGGATTATGTCAAACTTCTTTGCAAATCATAGCACGCAGAACTGCACAGCGCAGAGTCTAAAGGTCTCCCCAGAGATGAAATACACAATTTAAATAGGTTTCGGGAGGCGCTGCTTGTTTTGTGTGCAGGTACATTACTGGGAGGCTTTGACCTCAGCAGCTGAAGGGAAAGAGGGGGTTCTCCAAGGACTGAGGAGTGAATCAGCACAGTAGTGATGTCGCGCTGAAAATCTAAAAACTTTCAGGAGGATGGAAGAAGTTTAAAAATAAATCTGCTGATACAAAATAAAAAGAAATGAGAAAATGACCTAGTTTGAAATTATTAATTAAAAATGTAGCTAAATATATTGCGTTATCCACATCTGTAAATGAAATCTTGCTGCCGTCATTATGCTTAACGCTCTGTATAATTAATAGATCAAAAATATGTACTGCTGTTTCCCTGTAGACTATTCTATTTAGTCGCAGCGCACCATCATTTATATTTTATTGGCATAGCGATCCTGTCATTGAGGTCAAGCAGCAATGTGCTAGACTGTAGTTAAATGATGAAACATTCACTCTCTAACTTCACACTTACAGTGACAATTATAAAACCATCAGTAGCTCGAGCACTTTATGACAATCTCTGCACCACAAAACCGGCCTAACCTACTTTCAGCTGCCGAGAGACACTGTGGTCCATCACTTGTCACGACTGGCATCATATCCTCAGGGAGAGCGAAGAGTCTCAAGGATAAAACCTGACCATTCCACACTTGCCTTTTTATTCTATTTTAACTAGAGAAGCACCGACCCAGCTTTTTTTGCATCCGATACGATACTGGGGTTTGAGTATCTGCCGATATTTACCGATACCAAAAGACTTTCTTAAAAGTGGCTTTCCCCGAGTGAGAAATTTAATTGACTCTTTTCCATTGTAAGATCAATAAAGTCATATTTTATTGTCATTTATTTTATTATATCAATTGATAAACTGATGCATAAACATTTAACAATGATGACTTTTTTACACTAAATATCCTTGGTTATATGACAGGCTTTAGGTTAATATAAACAACTCACGTTAAGTGATCTGATCATTACAACTATGTTAGATCAGCTACTTCTTAAACTAAAATACAAACACTTGGCTTCAGCAGTGGTTAGTTTATTTTATTTGACTACTACACACATTTCTATTATAGTTTCTGACCCAGCCTTGATTGGTTTTCGCTAGCATTAGCATGCTCCCGATATGCTTTAGCATGCTATCGCTAACGGCAGAATTTTGCATGGCGATCAAAAATACATTTGTGAAGGCTAAAACTAACTCAGCAATTGAATTCTCCTGGTTCTTAGCTTAACAATGACATACATGCCCATATTCACTTAGATATAGGTGGTAAAAGTTGTGTTTTTAAAGCGTTGAGAGCCAAAACTAGTATCGGTTCAGTATTGGATATTTGTAACCGATATCTGATTATATATAATATAATCTATATATAATATAAATAAAATATTATATAGTATTTTTTCCAGTATCCGCTCCGATATCCAATGCCAGTATCAGATCGGTGCCTCCCTATTTTTAACACACCCCTAATGTGTCTTTCTGGGTCAGAGACGCTCAAGTTAAGGCAGGACTTTTTAGTTATCGCATGGCATATGAGCAAGACAGCGTAGCCTTTTCATGTTTAGGGTCAACTCTTCCCAAAAGGAACACGGAGCGTCTCCCGGTCTGTGCACAGCCCAGTGACTCACATGAATAATCCCTGCAGCGCTTTGCCAATGTCACAGGGGGCCACAGCCACGCCACGAGACTTTTGGGACAGATTTTAAATTCAGCATGCACGGTTTGGGTAAAACATAAACACACCATTACAAAATGCCCACTGCCTCAGTTTTTGTCAATCAATTATAGGCACAACATGCGAGTCTCAAAGCAGCCGCTACAGAGATGTGGTCTGTATTGGCTCAGCAAGGCTCCACTGAAAATTATAGTAAGCACAGAGCTAAGTTGTTACAATTCAAAATGTGTAAAGTTGTATAGCACTGGTTGCCAAATTTGAGTTATTCAAAGATTTACTTAAGCAAGATAAATGTTATGACAAGACAACATTCAGAAATTCATATATGATTTAAAATGCCGGTTTCCCTACTGTGTTTTCCATTAAAC
This sequence comes from Gobius niger, assembly GCF_951799975.1. Taxonomy (NCBI): domain Eukaryota; kingdom Metazoa; phylum Chordata; class Actinopteri; order Gobiiformes; family Gobiidae; genus Gobius; species Gobius niger. Next base: position 16,591,011 of record NC_136868.1, read on the forward strand.
GTTCTCCATTCATTTACCTCTTACTTCCTACTTCATCCGTATATTTGGCCTCTATGCTCTGACGTTGAGGGCAGCACAAGCCTGAAATGGTTGTCAAGACTTATGGAGAATAAATGTTGCTCTTAAATGTCTATACGCACCCGTGTGATGTTTCCGTCTTAACAGCTGCCAAGGGGATGAGGACAGACTGCAGCTCGGTGGATCCGGGGGGTCGTGGGAGCGTGAGTGAAATGGTGAATTATTGATTGTCACCCGGCGATCTCTGTGGCAGCAGTCTGAGCCGCGCAAAGCATGGGACTTTGCCGCAGCATGTATTCACTAATTAAGTCGAGGTTGCAGACGAAAGAAAGTTCCCCCCACTACGTTGACTAATTAAATAACAGCAATTATTTATAACACACTCATGAAGTTTAATGTTTACTCTACAGCAAAGGGGATGGCGAGAGAATGTATGGGCTATGTGCCCAGTTTCCCCACGTGACTTCTATAAGCCATACGCTGTACTTCCTGTCGCCGATCGCTTACATTCAAAATGACCAGGATCCTACACAAATAAAGGGATAGCTCAGGATTGGGAAAAGGACGAGTTACTGATGGACAGTCACTGCTACGTGTTAAAAACATCATGTTCAGTATGAAGCCTGCCCCAAAGGAAACGCCAGTGCTCGTAAAGTAGGAGCTTTAATCTTGAAGCTAAAGGCTAGTGTTAAAAAATGTTAATATAACATGTAAACAACTAAATATAATTTAAACTACAAACAGGACGATTAGTTTTTGTGCAGACTCGTCAAAAACTTTGTGTCAAGACAAAAACATCCACCGTTATGAACACAGAAGTTTGCTCCAGTGAAGTCGTTACGTCTCACGTAATGTTTTTTAACTGGCTCCAGTCACATCTGAACTTTCACACACTGTTCTTCATGAAACCTTGAGCTATCTCTTCATTTCTGTGGGACCTGCTATATATTGGCCAATAGCCAATATATAGGCCGTATTTTAAGTAATTCAATTTAGGTCATGTTTTTTACAGTTAAACATGTATAGTAAAGGTTTCGATCATACAAATATATAAAAATATATCTAATAGGGGTTGACCAATGTGGGTTTTTCTAAGGCCAATGCTGATTATTGGGGATTTTGATTGGCCAATGCCGATATGCACTGCTGATATTTTTGGCCAATACTTTTTCTCTACATTTTTAAAAATGTTATGTAAATGTAAATCAGTAGATTCAAAACAAAAAAAGTAAGTCTCTATATCTTATGGTTCTGAAATGATACACAAAAGTCTGCAACAAAGAATACATAAAATAGGTGAACAAACCTTTTCACCGCAATGGCTCTCCGCTCCCCTAGGAAGTTGCGGGAGGGCCCATTTTAAAGCACTAACTCTCTATCACTTTCCGGAAATATCTGCCTTTTTATTGGCCGATAGCTGATATGGAAAATACCCAAATATCGGCCCGATATATTGGTCTATTTTATAACATGTCAAAGGTTAAAAGGTTTAAAGAAAAGACCACATGAATAGTTTGTTGTACTAGATGAATAACTATCAAATTGCAATTCCAATTCGACAGAGATCAATTGTGCGGCTATAGTAACAGATGAGATTGGTTACAGCTGTTGAGAGAGACTGCTCTGGCGTAAACATAAAGCGGACAAACACAAAACATGGCAGTGTTTCAAGGATAGCACGTAGCAGCTGAGATCGTCCATCAAGCAAACGCCTCCAACCTTGAAAGAGCTGAGGCGGCAAATCAAGAAGCAGGTGACAAATAAGCCCCGGATTGGTGCTTCAGTAAAGCTGAGCTGAGCAGAAACGTGCAGAAGCGGCTACAGGCAATGCACACACAGGCCACAGTAATGTCAACATCATAGAGGCAGCGCAGGGAGCGAATTATAAAAGCAAGCGACTGTACAAAGCGGCTGTCAAAATCGGTTTGTTCAGTCAGTGTGGCGAAGCACTGGTGACTACTCAATTCGGTCATCTCTCAAACCAAGTAAACAGGATCACATATCACAAAACTCACTCACAAAACGGGACTGGGATGTGACACAAAAAAGGGGATGAGATTTTTGTACTTTTTATTTAAGTAAAGTAATGTTTTCCGTGAGTCCATCAGAAATGTATACAAGCACATAGTTTTAGAAAAGAGAAGTGCTTCAAAAATTCAGACATATCGCAGTGAATATCTCCCTGTGCAAACATTTAAGTCCTATCTAAATTTGATCTTTTTACCTTTAAGAAATATTGCACAGCAAATGTATTGATAATAATCATCTACTTGATATCGTTTTTCTTTTTTCTATTTCGATATTATGAAAGCAAGGGGAAAAAGCCAAAACCCAAGGTGCTCTTTACTCATCACAGTCTCTTTTCTCTTACCCAGTTAGTTTCTGTTACACCGACACCAAAGATCACCTTCACCATAGAATAAACATCAAGACTTACTGAGCACTTTGATATTTCACTTTTTAGAATTCAATGTTGTAGACAAATATACACTTCTGCAACAGTTAAAACAAAAATGATCGCTCATCCACCCATTGAACCAGTATTCACGGGGTTTGATTTGGCCAACTATTCTGGGATGTTTATTTTACAAAATATGAAGTCATATTACAATGTAATGTGAATTTATATGTTCATATTGTGATGTTATCTGACTGTGAGGAACCATTATAAAAGTGATTGAAAAGGAAGGTTTAGAGAAGTGGTGCGCGACCAGTCGATCGCGGTCTACTGGTCGACGGCAGAATGATCCCCAGCCGATCGCGAGGGGTGTAGACAAAGAGAAAGGACATGTATTCGTGATCGCAATACAAGCGCGAAATCAAGCAAACTTGGCGAAATCAGCGCAATGTGACTATTTGCGCATAGTCATGGCGTCCACCGCCTCATCGGGAGGTGCTGCCCTGTCCTCCCAGCCGCCTCTCACTCAGCCCCGGGCCTGACTTCATTGCGTAGCGCTTGTTCAAGTCTTAAGGTGCGTACACACCAAAAGCGTCCACGCCTCCAACTTCCATGTTAACCCTATGTAGAGGCGCTTCAACGCGCTTCGAAATGCAAGCAAAGCTGTCCGCGCGTATTAAGCGTAGCAAACGCGAGCGGATGAGGAAGGACGCGCGTGAAAGCCACGGGGAACAGCGCGGTGAGCGAACAGGGAGGCCGCGCCCACTGCTTCATGCACTCAAGTAATCCAAGCCACACGTGCGTTCATTTATGCCTTGTTAACCAATCAGGGATGCTGACTGGGCTCAGGCGTCACCTGTTACCTGCAACAAACCATGCCCGAGTCGGACTCGGTTCCGGACTTTGGCCGCTTGGAGGAGGGGGGTCAGAGCGCGGCTCGGTGGCTCGTGTTTGCGCACACGCACAGATACAAGCGGCTGTTGTATGGGCGGGTGCATTTGTCACGTAAAACAGTGAGAAAAGACAGAGCAGCGGCTGCCTTGCTCTCGTCTCCCCGGGCCCCGACCGCTTCGCTCCCGGGCGGCTCCCCGGACCCCCGGCCACAAACCGCTCGTCTCCCCGACCGCTCACCCCGACGCCCTGGCCGCTTCACGCGCGTCTCGGGCTGACTTTACAGGGAGCGGCTGCGCTTCTCCCGCCCTGTGTCCGAGCTTCTCTGCTGCTGTACCTGGTTTGGCCGCAGGCTTTAGTGGGACAGATAAAACCTGCGGGTGCTTTTATCGCTTGTGATTTTGGTGCGCGTTCGTGTGAAGTGCTTTGTTGTAACGTAAAGCGTAGACTTCCAGGAGTTCACCAACATAAAGCTGTTTAACAAGTGGCCGAAGCAGCAATGAATGACATAAACTGAGCGTCATATCTTCTGTTCTCGTAGCCTTTTTTGAAGGCTGTATATGACTCCAAAGAAAGGCTCAGAGCGGCAGGTGCTGCCCCACCCCCCGCCTCAGCTGAGTGGGACAGAGGGACGCGCACTTCTCTATTTCTCTGCTTTATTAAAATCGACTAGTTAGCCCTTTTTGTTAAACTGTAGTAAAATACAAAGAAAAGTGGAGTGAAGAGATTTGACAGGGCTCATAGTTTCACATTATTTCACGCAGCTGTTTAGGTTTTTTTTTTCTTCCGCATTATGTTGCGCTGCTGCTGCTCACGTGCACTTGTAAACAACTCCACGTGGTCGGCCACGGCTCGGTTCGTTTGTGTAAGTGTGAGCGCGGGCCGTTCGGGGCATCCAGGCCTTTCCTCAAACGAGCAGAGGGGCAGGTTCGGATGTCAAGTGTGAGTGCGCCTTGCGTGGCCAGACACGCCTCCTATGACGCTTGCAAAACTTCACGCGCCAGCAAACAGGCGTTTGTCGCGAGTGTTACGTATGTGAAGCTGCGTTGTTTGGCGTCCAACGAGAGGCAGATGGGGCGTGGACGCACGTTTGGTGTGTACGCACCTTAATATCTCTGCTACTGGACCTTATTTGGCTTAAATCTGACAGATAAACTGCGTCTGCATTTCGATCGCTTCTTTTCTCTTGTGATGTTTGTGAGGTGTCATGTTGCTGAACCGGGAGCCGAAGCTCATTTCCACAGAGCAGCTCATTCTGGGCAGTGTTTTATCAAACTTGTGTGGACTCAGGGAGGCAACAACCTCTGTAGCGTCTCTGAGTGCTGAACTACGGCACTTGTCCGCTGTAGATACTGTCCGCTGACAGAAGATACACACAGATCTGTTTTACTGATAATACAAGTACTTGATACAGCTCCTGTTTCCTCCCTCTATTGCTGTAAAATGAAAACAAATGCTTGAATTCAATCTGGTTTATTTTTGTGTTTGGTTCATACTAAGGACATTTATGCCAGCAAACTCTGCAACGTGGCAACTAGGAAAGGAGTTTATCTGTGTGTGTTTGAGAGGGTGAAAGAGTCTGTGTGTGTTTGATGCCTAGTGGACAGTAGAAAGTAGAAAACTTGCTCTAAGGTTGACACTGAACTAGATCTCGGGAGGTTGGCTACCTGAAAAGATCAGAAAAGGTTGGGCACCCCTGGTTTAGAGCATTGTTGTTGGGATTTTATTATTTAATGTGGACTGTATCCTGGAAAATATCCTGGTGCAGCAAATCTCTCTCTGTCTCTATGAGCTCTGTACATCGCCCTTACATAAAGATTAAAGTAAAGAAAGTCGGATAAAAAGCAGTTTGTTTATTCCTGTCAGGTCAAAGAACTGAACTCTCTTCTGCGGCGGCACCAAACGAGCCTCTGCGGATATGAAAGCAGGCAGCTTTTGCGCAGGAGCATGATACAGAGGATGATAAGGTTTAAATGAAGCTCTCTAGCATGGAATCACGAGGTCCTCTCCTCAACGAGCAGCGCGAGCATAACAAAATGATTATTTACCTGCGCGGCCGACAATCTCTGGCCATAATGAAAGTAACAAGCTTGACATTTCCCTTTCGCAGCCGTGTATTTCCTGTTGGCTTCACTCCATGAGCTTGAAAAGAGCAGCAGCGGTGAACGCAAAGACGGCTTACCTATAAGGTTAGCTCCCTTCAGACCCGTCACTCAGTGGAAGACAATTCAGACGCTTTGTAGAGAAACGCAGATGGAGCCAGCTGCTCTATAACACAGGCAATATCAACAGCCTTCCCAGCCTGTCAGCCTTCATCTTATCCTTTATAGAAATCCTAAATGCATTTAAACTCACCCGATAGGACACCATGGGGTGAAGACGTGTTTCCCGGAGCTCCGCCAAATAGTGACAAAACATTTATTTTAAGCATTTTTAACTCTTTTAATTCTTCTATGTAACTCGACAAGTTGTTTTTTATGTCAACCTGCGGATAATTACGGGTCTTTGGACAAGCTACATCATTTACAAGCTTTGACACTGACAATCACCGTGGTAGGCCTTAACCGAAGCCGCGGTATTTCCTGGCTGACTAGCATTGTTAGCAGCGAGAATCACCGTGCACTCCGGGATCATTTTTCATGATATGCAGCACTAATTCCACATACGGAGAGGACGCTTGCTGTATCGCTCCCAGGAAGGACATTTTGCTGGATACGTGAGGGGAAATCAAGGTCTCTTTCATAATTTCTGGCCTGAAGCTACTGACGTGTTTAGCCTAGCTACATTGCTAGTGCTACGGCGATGTAGTGTGCTTCTCTCTCTGGCCGAGTATTTTTGTGGGTTTTTTATGTGCTCTTGACGGTGCGTAATCATCGTTACAATGGGAGATAAACCTCGTCAAAGGAGAAACCCTACGCTAGGTCCTAGCGTGACACCAGCAAGTTCTAAAAGTTCGGCTTCGTCACCGGACACTCGCGTGGTCGGAGGGGATGGCGTGGCTGAACCGGGAGCTGCGCTACTCAGCGAAACTGTATTCACCAAGGCACTTCAAAGCTTGAGACAAGATATCTACGATAAACTGGATTCTAAAATAGACACTGTCACACAAGCACTGAGGTCAGAAATGTCCCAGGTGAAGACTGAACTGAAAGCTACGCTGTCAACACTCCAGATTACCGTCGGTGCTCAGGGCGATACCATACAGGATCTGGAGGATTCGGCTACTGCTTGCAGCGCTGATGTAGCTTCTCTTCATTCTACGGTAAAGGTTTTAAGGGATGAAGTTGAAGTTCTCAAAGCTAAATGCGAAGACCTGGAAGGTAGATCACGGCGTAACAATATCCGGCTGATAGGGGTCTCTGAGGGGTTGGAACAACCTCACCCTAGAGAATTTGTGTCACAGCTTCTGCATGATGTTTTGAATCTGGATGAAGCACCCCTGTTGGATAGAGTGCATAGATCCCTCAGAGAGAAGCCCAAGGCAGGGGACCCGCCACGACCATTGATTATCAGAGTGCATTACTTCCATGTCAAGGAGGAAATATTGTGCTGTGCAGGGAAAAACCCCCCTCTACTTTATCAAGGCAAGAAGCTGTCCATTTTCCCTGATTTTGCTCCAGCAGTAGCCAAAAAACGCTCACAGTTTACTAAAGTCAAACGCCTTCTCCACTCCTGCCCTGGGATCAAGTTTGGCCTGTTCTACCCTTCTGAGCTGAGGATCACACTGCCAGATGGAACTGTCCATAAGTTTACTGACCCGGCTCTTGCTACTGACTTTGTCACCAAGGACTTGGGAGGCACTGCCTCTCCTGTTCCATAACTATGATCATCAATCTTGACATTTTCTGTTTTTTCTGAGTAATGTGTGTTTTCTAAACACATACTTGTCGATTTTATCATGCTTATTTTATTTACTTATTGTTTATTTGTCACTATTTGGAATAGTGGGAGCCTACAGCTGCTAGGACGTCTTATGTTTGCTAGGAGGTACCTGGTGGTTTGTATCATGGGGGGTGCGCGCATCTTGTTTGGGAAGATGCTTCAGCAGTTTGGGGTAAGTTCAATTGTTCTTTGTTTTGTTTTTTGTTGCACTTTTTTTGAAGTTTGGTCTCCTAATATAAAGGTCTGCATTGTTCATGTTTTGCTTATTTTTTTTAGTACATGATGGCATCGCAAATAAATAGTAGTCAGCCAGCTGATTTTAAGTTTTGTAGCTGGAATTGTAAAGGACTGAATCAGCCTATTAAAAGGAGCAAGGTGCTTCACCATCTACAACATCTGGGTGCTCAGATTGTATTCTTACAGGAGACCCACTTAAAAGTAACAGACCATTCTAGATTGCGTAAAGGCTGGGTGGGTCAATTGTTCCATTCTACCTTTCAAGGCAAGGCTAGGGGAGCTGCCATTTTAATACATAAATCTGTGCCATTTGTTTCATCTAATATCATTGCAGATCCTAATGGTAGATATATTATAGTCAGCGGAAACATTTTTAACACTAAATTGGTCCTAGCTAATATTTACGCCCCCAACTGGGATGACCGGAATTTTTTTAGCAATTTTTTCAATAAGATTCCTGACATGTCCTCTCATAACCTTGTTCTGGGCGGGGATTTCAACTGCTGGCTAGGTCCACTGGATCGGTCTTCCAGTAGACCTGCCAGACAATCTAACTCTTCGAAGGTCGTAAACACATTTTCTCAGGAATTTTCAATTATAGATGCATGGCGTTTTCTTAACCCCTCACGTAGGGAATACACATTTTTTTCTCCGGTACATCATACTTATACTCGGATTGATTATTTTTTGTTGGATAGAAGGCTTACATCCTATATTCGTTCCTGCTCCCATGGTGCCATTGTAATTTCAGACCATGCCCCGGTAATTTTGGATTTGGCGATAAGTGTATCCTATACTCCTAAAGTGTGGCGGTTCAATTCCCGTCTTTTGTCAGATGACAAATTTGTCGCTTTTGTATTGTCCAAGATTGACCTTTTTGTTGCAACTAATAATACACCATCTATATCACCTACCCTTTTATGGGAAACTTTTAAGGCTTTTATTCGGGGACATATTATATCTTATACTTGTTTTGAAAACAGATGTAGGAAAAAGAAAATGTCTGAACTTACGACTCGAATAAAACAGCTAGACGAACTATATGCAGTTTCACCTTCACCAAGAGTGTACAACGACAGACTGTCCCTTCAAGCCGAGTTTGATCGTCTGTCTTCAGTGGAGGTTGAGGAAATGTTACTTAAGTCCCAACATGCTCAATACGAATATGGCGAAAAAGCCACAAAGCTACTTGCTCACCAACTCCGTAGCACAGCGGTGGCTCATCTTATCCCTCAGATTCAAACCTCTAGTGGAGTCTCCACGGATCCTCAAATGATCAATCATCAATTTAAACATTTTTACTCGGCACTTTATACTTCTGAATGTACATTGGATATTTCATCCCTTGACTCTTTCTTTAGAGAGTTAAATGTTCCCGTGATTGACCAACTAAACCGTCGTCAATTGGAGGAGCAGATAACAGTTGAAGAAATTATCCGAGCGGCTGGTGCGATGCAATGTTCAAAGTGTCCTGGCCCGGACGGTTTTCCGGTTGAATTTTATCGAAAGTTTATTAATAAATTAGCCCCTCTCATTATAAATATGTTTACACACTCACTTGAGACTGGATCCCTTCCTCCCTCTCTTATGCAGGCCTCTATATCTTTGATCCTTAAAAAGGATAAAGATCCACTTTCCTGTGGCTCATATCGCCCTATTTCGTTACTAAATGTTGATTATAAAATCTTGGCTAAGCTTCTGGCTATTCGATTGGACGTTATTTTACCATCAATCATTAATTCAGACCAGACCGGGTTTATCAGGGGGAGATATGCTTTTTCTAATCTCAGGCGTTTGTTTAACGTTATCTATAATTCTTCAGAATCAGGAGACCCTGAGTTTGTGATTAGTTTGGATGCTGAGAAAGCTTTTGACAGAGTCGAGTGGGGATATCTTTTTTATGTGTTGGAGAAATTTGGTTTTGGAGGACAATTTATTTCTTGGATTAAGCTCCTATACACCTCCCCGCTCGCCTCTGTTAAAACAAATACTATGCATTCAGGTTATTTTCCACTTTTCAGAGGCACAAGGCAGGGATGTCCCATGTCTCCCCTACTCTTTGCTATGGCAATAGAACCCCTCGCCATTGCGCTTAGAGTTAATACGCGTATGATCGGGGTCGTGAGGAACGGCATTGAGCAGAGAGTCAGTCTTTATGCAGACGATTTGCTTCTCTACATTTCCAAACCAGACATTTCAATTCCCACTGTGCTGTCCATTCTACATCAATTTGGTGGTATTTCTGGTTATAAACTAAATCTTGGCAAAAGTGAGCTCTTTCCCTTGAACTCCGCTGCTCGCCAACACCCACTTGCGGCTTTCCCATTTAGAATAGTTTCAGACAGTTTTACGTACTTAGGAGTTAAGGTTACTAGCAAATTTTGCAACCTTTTCAAATGTAATTTTATTCCCCTTTTGGAGAAGGTCCGCCATGATTTAGACAGGTGGTCACTGCTTCATTTGTCTATTGCAGGGCGTATCAACACAGTTAAAATGAACATACTTCCAAAGTTCTCTTTCCTTTTCCAGTGTATTCCTATTTTTATTCCTGTCTCTTTTTTTCGCAAACTAGATGGGATTATCTCTGGGTTTATTTGGAGTAACAAAACACCTAGAATCCGTAAGATATACCTTCAGAGGCCTAAAAGTACAGGTGGTATGGCCCTACCAAACCTTATGTTTTACTATTGGGCATGCAATATTCGTGTTTTTCGTTACTGGTTGCAGGCAAGTAGATTGAGTGCTCATCAGGCCTGGTTGGGTTTGGAAGCCTCTTCATGTGTTTGCTCTACCCTGTCAACTTTAATATATGCACCTAAGCAGCTGCCAGGCAAAGACTTTTATAATAATAATATAATTATTAAATCCACGCTCAAAATCTGGTACCAATTTAGACGCTATTTCAAGCTGCACTCGTTCTCCTTGCAGGCTCCCATCTCTAAAAACCCCTCGTTTCCTCCCTCTATTGTCGACGGTGCTTTCAATCTCTGGGCAACCCTTGGTATAAAGTCATTCAGTGACCTTTACATTGATAACACGTTTGCCTCTTTTCAGCAACTTTCATCTAAATTTGACCTCCCGAAAAGTAACTTTTTTCGTTACTTACAGGTTCGAAGTTATATTAAAGAAAATGCATCTCAATTTCCATCCATGCCACCTAACCATGGTATTGATATAGTTTTACAGTCACCCCCTTTATCGAAAGGTCCGATCTCTTTTTTATATGAAAGAATTTATTCTTTCTGTGACTCCTCCTTATCAGCAGTTAAGGCATCATGGGAGCAAGACTTGGGTTTTACCATTGAGGATGACTCTTGGGATGAAATCCTGCGTCGGGTTCATAGTTCTTCATTGTGTGCGAGGCATGGGTTGATACAGTGTAAGATTTTGCACCGTACTCATTGGACTAAACTCAGACTTTCTCGAATTTATCCTAATGTGACTCCTGATTGTGACCGTTGCCATCAGTCTCCGTCCAATTTAATACACATGTTTTGGACATGCCCATCCCTTCAACAGTATTGGTCTCATATTTTCACAACCTTATCAAATACATTTCAGTTGACTTTTCATCCGGATCCATTACTTGCCTTATTTGGAACGACCCCTGACACTGTATCATTGCCCAAGCTTAAAAAAGACCTTGTAGCTTTTCTTACACTATTGGCGAGACGCAGAATATTACTGTGTTGGAAATCCCCATCCCCTCCTTTGTATGAGACTTGGATCAGAGATGCTCTCCATTTCAGTAGACTTGAGAAAATCAAGTTTACCTTACGTGGGTCTACGAGCAAATTTTTACATATATGGCAACCCTTTTTTGATTATATTCAGACTTTGCCTTCACGTAATATTCATTCCTAAGCTGGCTAAAATTATGTTGTTGTTGCTTTTCTTTTTTTTCTTTTTTTCTGTTACTTATTGCCATTCATATTGTTCTATTTAATGCAGTACTTTTATACTTAAATTTATTTAAGTCATAAAATTGGAGACGTTTTTTTTTTTTTTTTTTTTTTTTTTTTATTCTGTGTGGATGCATCTTTTTTGTAATTTTGCCGATTTGCTTTTGATATTTTTTCATTATGTCTTTTCCAGCGAACAAATATTCGACATTAATCTTTCTTTTTTTTTTATTTTATTTTTTTTATTTTGGTTATTGTTCATGGGACGGGGGGAACAAAACGTAACATTGTACTGTATTTTGACAGCTCTTTACATGTACTTTGTGAAAAGTTCAATAAAAAATAATTTTGAAAAAAAAAAAAAAAACTCACCCGATAGGCTCCCAGAACTGAAAATCACATACTGAAAGTGCCTGTAAGAACTAAGTTGAGCTAAAGCTACAGCTGGTTTAAAGACTTTGTGATGTCGAAACGTAATGCAAACATTGACCCAAGACATTAGCTTAATTCAAACAACTCATTCCTGTATTTTTTACACCATCTGCCTGTATTTATTCATTCAGACATTTACACAAGGGATGGAAAAAACACTGCAGCAACTCCAGATACCGGTAAGGAATGCTACAGTAATTACTTGAATGGTTGAATGGTTGAATGGCAACAAAAATCCATTGTGCCAATTCTCCGAGAGGCTAGATTGCCATTTCGGTTTTATAACGCTCACTTAGCAGCTCAAGGTCGAAGTCAAGGTAAGTTTATTTGCATCAAAAAGTTTAATGTTGTTTGTCAGTGAGTGAGTCAGCCCCATCCACACACGATATCAAGCCAGCACAAGACAGGCAACAAAAGAAACAACTAAAAAACCTCCTTATATTGCCTTTACGAGGTGACTCACACTATCTCCTTCTTCTAAGATGTCACACTTTACTGTGATTGGTTTAAGAAGACGGCGTGTGGCTTTGTTTGAACGTAGATCGAATAAAAAAAGGCCTGAAGTACTGGGTAGATCTGCAGGTGATGTGTGAGAGCTTTGTCCAATAATGGAAATGTATACGCCCCATGGACAATCGCTCCACAAATTAGATGCTGTATTTTTAATATGCCATCTGCTGTCGCTAATTCCCATAAAGGCCTTCCACAAAGCGACTTCTGTGCTGCAACTAAATAAACACTAACATCACACTTGCCGCTCTGCTCCTTCCACAGCGCAGACATGAAAGTGGTGCATTTTGACTAGCTATCATTGGGAAGAAACTCACTATACTGTGTGTTCCGGGTGTAGCAGTACTCCCGATTTATTTCACTGTTGAAAAATGAATTAAAGCCTCTTCACTTAAGCTCACTTAAGCTGTAATAGATTTCTATGTCATGTACAGACCCAAAATAGCAGTAGCTCTTGGTTGGAACAAAATGGGAAGTGTTTCGGGCTTTTGTCAAGGACACTGATGCTGCGCACATATGGGGCGGACAGCGAGGTTCTCATGCTGCTCTCCGCTTGTGGCCCGTGTGTGCCACTGGGCAGTTAATGAGTGATGTGAAGTCTGGCCAAGCGCTCCATCCGCTGCCCACTACACCATGCGAGACGGCGCTTGGGCAGCGCGCCATCTCTGGGACAAAGAGGCTGGCCTTCTCTGCCACCCTGCTCACAGGCCTTCGGGGAGCACTCTGCGGTCCGGCAAAGATTGCGCATGTTAACAGGGATGGGGGAATTTAGAGGGGTATAAAATGTAACGATTTGTTTGACGTTTAACAATAGGAATGGTGTTCGTGATTGATCTGAGCTCAAGTAGATGTGGGTGCCTTCGAAAGCGTGCGAGGTGGAAATAGACTCTGTGTATCGAGACGGGGCCATCTGTTCAGACTAAAGATGTATTGCTCTCTCCTCACTGCGGACGTGCGCATCTGATTCTGCAAAGTTAAATCACTCGTCCTGGTAAAACAAAGTGAAGTAAATCTCCAAGAGTGCGAAGAAGGCCAAGCTGCGTGAGAGGAGAAGGTGTTTTTACAAACAGTTAATCAATACACTGCGTTCCAAATTATTATGCAAATTGTATTTTTGTGTCAAAAAGGTTAAAAAAAATTTAAAAATAATGAAACTCACGGATGGTATCGTGCCTCAGGGCTCTATGAATCACTGACATTAATCTCAGAGACCTGGGATGATTAGTTTTCAGGTTAAGCCCAGTTAAGGGAAAAACTACTGAAAAAGGGTGTTCCACTTTATTATGCAGATCATCATTTTCAAGCAATATGGGAAAGAAAAAGGGTCTTTCTGCTGATGAAAAGCGTGAAATAGTTGAATGCCTTGGTCTAGGTATGAAAACCTTCGATATTTCATGAAAGATTAAGTGTAATCATCGTACAGATAAGAGATTTGGGTATGATTCAGAGCACACTCGGGTCTGTGGAGATAAAGGCACAATATGGACGGTTTCTGCCAGACAAACACATCAGATTAAGAGAACAGCAGCTACAAAGCAGCATACAGGTATTTGAAGCTGCTGGTGCCTCTGGAGTCCCCCGAACATCAAGGTGTAGGACCCTCCAGAGGCAGCAGTTGTGCATAAATCTTCTATCCGGGCCTCCCCTAAATGGTTAATTGAATGCTGATGAACAGAAACGGCTGCAACGGGCTCAGAAAAAATCCAAAGTTGTATTTATTACATATGTTAAATGTTACATGTTTTGTAGTAGCGTATATGATTTAATTGTTGTTAAACTGATGAACAGTGGAGGAGTTCTTTACATTTAGGTGAAGGGGGTTCCACAGTTTGACATACTGTGTGTGCTAGAATAGTCTATTGTTTTTGGTTTAGACCAGCTTTTGTGCTAGTGTAGTCCTGGAAATTACGAGTGGATACAAAATCTGTAAATCTTAATATGATAATATGCCGCCTCCGCGATCCAGCCCCAGATAAAGTGGACAAAGATGAATGAATGGGTATTTTATCTGTCAATTTATTAATGTAACGATTTCGGTTTGAAAGCTTGAAAAGTGTCTTGGAGGATAACAATTGTGAATCACTGCAGTGGAATAAATTTCCATCACTTTTGTCCATCGACAAACTTTTCGTCTAGAAAGCTCCCTGTAAACAGTCCATATTTACTCACAGGGCAGACGAAGTATCGGCCCCTAATGACAGAACTGTCCGGAGCTGCCACTGAGGCAAACACAATGCACTTGATTAATCCACCTCCTCTTCAAGTATCTCCTCCTAATCCAATCTAAAGTTCATTCAGTCTTTCCTCACCAATCTCGACAAATGGACTGTCCAATCCAGTGGGAGACAGACGAGGGGGCTTGAAGAAACAAAATGGTGTCAAGGTCAAAGAACTGATGAATCCCCAAAGGCAACAAGTCAGAGCGAGAGATGGAGCGAAATGAAGATACAAGACAGAGAGGCGCGGGATAAAGAAAACCCACAGATCACCGCACAGGGATCCCGGGAGTCAGCGCGTCTGAGGAGGCTGTCAGGGGTAAATACGAGGCATGTGGCTGAGAGGCAACAGGGCAGGATTACAGAGTGCGGCTCATCTCCACCTCCGCCACAAGAAACTCAGAGCGCGTAAGGCTTTCTTTGCTCAGTGCCAGCAGGAAAGAGGATAAGCCAAGTGGAATATACATCAGCCGTTAAACATTGTTGGGGGTATTCTGGTTTAAAGAGCTGCATCTGAAGCTCAAATAACTGCAATAAAAATAAAACAAAATCATAAAAACACAGCTGAAACAAGACGTCAGTGCTAAACTACACTGACTGGAGCCAAAAGGGAAACCAAAATCACCACGTTCTTGCTCAACGTAAAGGATTTGCACAGGAAGCGGCCGCAATGTTGTGTTATTTTACCACAGGGCCACTCCAACAGTGCCACTGATGGATTAGGGAAGATTTCTGTGTCATTGTTGCAGAAAGTTGGAATGTCATTCAGAGTCTTCTTAATCTTTTTTTGCCCGGCATTCTCTCTTCTGAGATTGCCGAGGCGTCATCTGCATAAGAGGTGATTTGCATAGTGATGTGGTGGGTGTTGCCTTCCTGATAGAACCCTCTGAAATTCAACACTCTTGGGACCGGCACAAAAAGTACAAGCGCTAATTTAAACAGTTGGAGTGTCACCTCAGTACAGACAAAATAACAAATTGAGAGAAAAAAACAACAACACACAGCTGGAGACTAATCACAAATCTCCTGAGACTCAATCTATTCAGTCTTACACACAAGGCGCTGTTAGAAGAAAGCAGGAGGAAACATGATGCCCAAGACTGAATAACTGTGTCCCAAGGGCGCATAAATCACCTTCCATATGCAACAACAAGTGCTTTTTATTTCCAGTCCATTTGAACATGTTTTGGGGCTGGTTTAATCCACGATGTCAGTCAAGAAAAAACAGGCTAGTGGGTCAGTAAACAAAAGTGGGCCACAAAACACTTTTCAGTGGCTCGTGAGCCTGTAAGCCTTTTTCAATATTCATCTACTGAAAAAGTACAAAGCCATTCCCCCTTTAAGAACCAAACATGCCACCGGTCCCCGAAAATTAAGAATTCACTCCATTCAAAACAAAATGTAAGGTTTTTACAAATAAATTATCACTACCTATCACTGACATTTTACAAGCAGTGTTTTACAAGCGTTAATGAGTTAGCAACTAGCTGATTAGCCGGCATCGTGCTTTTAAACTCTTCATATTATAAAATCAATGGGATTTTTTTACATCCAAACCCTGGCATGTGATATGAAGTGGGTGGGACTGTTGAGCTCCATAGGCTGCAATAAATTCTCATTCAAATTTGTTTAATATTTACAACATTAAAGTCAAACTTAAGTCACTTTGTAGATGATAGATTTTTTGGCCATGTCCACACGTATCCTGATATCTCCACAGATGCAGACTTTTCAACACCCGTTTACAAAACATTGGCTGTTTCCCAATTGCCAGGATCCTCGGCGTCTCGACCACTTCGGACGTCATTCGCGTCATCACGGCGCCGCCAAGTGGTGTTCCATTTCACCTGGACCACTCGCCCCCTCGCAGCTCGACTCCTCCGTTTGGCTCATTTACGAAGGATACAGCAGTGGATCCTCCGCTGCCTCGGAGAGCTGAAATTACCCATGATGCACTGCAGCATAGTTTCTTTTTTCTTTTCTTGCAAAACTTTATTAGTTTGAACTCACTGAAGTTGTGTTCCACATAAACAGTTTCCTGGCCTCTGTTATTCATAAAACATTTGTTTTAATGAGCATAGATTGACACGTGACCTGACGCAGCCGCTCCCTCCGGAGGCCGTTCCATTTGAGCTCAAAGGCGGCGGGGAGAGGACACTCCGCTCCGTTTTGGAGGAGCCGCCACCGAGGACGTCAACGAAGTGGCCAAACGGAGGACGGATCCTCGCAATTGAGAAACAGCCTATCTCTGTCCACAACAATGGCCGCTGGCTGTTCTGCTTTGTGCCGTCACTGGGGGCCGCCATTTCTCCGCCATTGCTATAGTACCTCCATATAGCTGTTAAACCCCCATTGGAATGCATTGCACTTTAGACACGTTAAAAACAACTTTAAACCCTGGTTTCTAATTTTCTTCAACTTTCTACAGCTAGATATTCCTCCTGTGATAACGGTGGGTTAGTGACAATTAAAGAAAGCAGGCTGGTTTTCGAAAAAAAAAAAAAAAACAGTAGAAATCTCATACTAATTAGGGCCGGACTGTTAGCATTAGAGCTGCGCCAACTACACGTCACGCAAGGGCCGAGTCCACAGTGAAGATCCCGCCCTTATGCCCTTTTTAGGGACATGCTTCGTCAGAGCTGGGGAGGGGGAGTCTGTAAATCCCCCATGATTTCCCCCTGAAACGTGGTCATTGTGGTAAACGGGGAGGAGTGAGGAATGACAGTCTATTAATAATATGTCTATGGTCCGCACAGAGTTCGTTCCATCTCCATGGGCTCATTTATTGGTCAAACTAATAACGTTGCCATGGATACACCTCTCTGTTTATATAGCTTTTACAAAAGTCTCAGGCCCAAACGCAGACAAATATCTGAGTTTATAAAAATGTCTAAGTACGTGCGGACAGGGACAACATTTGGAGGGCCAGAGGATACATTTACCGAAAATGGACGCAATGTTTTTAGCTGAGATAGAACATTTTGAAGAGCATCCGTCATTTTAACAGATTGAGAATCAATATAGATAAAGCTCCTGTGGTTAGTTATAATTAAAGAAACCAGGCTGGTTTTCGTGAGGAACATTTCAAAAATCTCGTATAATTATAAGGACTTGATTGACGGGCCATTAGCATTAGAGCTAACGGCGCCCCTCAAAGGCCGAGTCTACAGTGAAGATCCCTATGCCCTTTTTAGGAACATGCTCCATCAGAGCTGGGTAGGAGGAGTCTGTATATCCACCACGGTTTCCTTTTCGAACGTGATTATTATGGCAAATGGGAAGGAGTCTATTTTTCATTATGTCTATGGGAGGTAGGAGCAGACAGATCGGGCGGCGTGTAGTGCAGGCTACGAAGACGCACGATGCGAACTGCTAAATATTTCACACACTGTTTCTTAAGCATTCCTTTAAAATTCCAATCTTATCCTGCAATCTTTTTTCCTAACATAAATAGCCTATAGTCTATGTATATACATTTCTTTCTCTTTTTTGAATGCATATAATGAGAGATTACTTCATGACAGATAAAAAATAGCTCATGCCATGCCGGATTTTTGTCCGCCAAAATGAAGGAGGGAAATTATCCCAAGCGAAACCACCGCCGAGGGCCGACAGTTTGATGTTCATTGTATCTTTTTAGCTGTCAGGCAGATTAATACACAACAAATCAGATACAGGTGGGCGCAATTCTCTTTTCCAAAAAGTCAGATATTGTTGGTAGAAAAAAATATCTCATTGTTCTCTCTGAATACTTACTGTATGTTCTAACCCTGAAAGTCGACCATCTGGAGTCTGACTTTGCTATATCTTCTGTCACAGATAATCTTTCTCAGGCACGCTCTCCTCCTACACGGCTTCGCATCTACTTTAGATCACCCATGTAACTTTGAACCTATTAGCATATTAGACTGTAAACTTTATAATTTTCTGAAGATGTCCTGAGTATCAGCTGTATTTGGTTTTGTGGTTTATTTAAGTAAAAACAAGTTGGGAAGATGTAAAAGCTGGAGGCTAACAGCAATTCCCCTAAGCCTATTCAGACTTACACACAAAGCTCATGGCAAAAACAATATGGCGCCAATGAGTAACAATATCCCTAAGGTGCATAAACCAAATCCAGCCTGTTGTACTGTAAATCCACCCATATGCAGCAACAATAACCACTTTTTTCTTTCCTAATCTGTTCGAACATGTTGCTCTACCTATAGAACCACATAATAATGCATCCCGTAAAGAAATCGCCTAGTTTACGGGTTGTGCCAGATGAGTTTGCACAATAGCCTCCCACATCGTATGCAGATTGAGCCAGTGCAGTGGATGGTGGTGGGTGGATTAGACTTCTCTGGGGTTATTTTTTCTCTTTACTGTGGCTTTGCGGTCGGTTTTAGCCGCTCAGACAAGACGAATCCCAATCACTGCGAATGATACAAGCAAATGAACCAGTGCGCATAAAATGAAAACCAATTAGACAGGCACAAAAGAAGACATTATCCACGCTGCGGCATTCGCTGAAGTGAGGGAAAGTGTTGGGGGTTAAAAATGGATTTGTAAATGCGGGAAGGATCAGGCTTCTTACCGCAACCTATACAATGTAGAGCAGGAATGGATATGCGTATGTATTTATATCTCCTGGTAAAAGGGAGGAGCAACACCTAATGCACTCTCATTTGCATTCATAGCACGAGGAAAAACCCCATGGAGCAAACATGGAGGTCAGCGCTGCTGCAAGGCAAACATATAAAAAGTAACAAAGTGAGGGTTCCTTCCTGACCACTGCTCGAGTTTGGCTTTTAAGCTTGTTAGCGCCCATGCCAGGACAGCCGATTAGAATGGGTGGCCAGTTGTGTTAAGCCAGGGCAGTGGTGCAGTGCTCACTGTTCCCATCACGCATCACCACAAATATCAGGAAGCACAAAAGGGGAGAGAGATGAAGAGGGGATATCACAGAACGGAATACGATATGAGCCTCAAACCAATAAATCAAAAGTTATGTAATCACGAAAGTACAATGGATGCTATTGCAGCTCAACTAAGCTTGATGAGTCAACCGCTGCTGGTTTGGAGATTATTCCGAGCTCCCCACAAAAGGGAGCAGCATACGATTCACAGCCACTATGTATCCCCATTGTGCTATTTTTGGACCTGTTAACAGCCCGGCTTAGGGGCCCTCATGGTATTAGAAGTCCTGTTTTGGGCCAGCAGGTCATGAGTGTCGATCACATACTTTCGGCTGCTCTCCCAGTGCTTTGGCAGTTACATAAGGGGCATAGAAGAGCAGCAGACAGTTGCCGGGTTTTTGCAACTAATGCTGCAAATCCCTTCAATGACACTACCACACTTCAGCCCTGCATCACACACCGTCTCCCTCCTAGGGGCCTCTTTGAGCAGTGCACACGCTCTCAGCATTAACAAGTCTCTGCTGACTCCATACGAAACTGGCTTTGGTGTTAAATGAGCTTCCAAATCTGCTCATTCTCAGAATAATATTTAGATTCAAATAATAAATACAGAAAACACGGCAGTCGTGCTGCTGTTTTTCTCTTTCTCTAAAGGTCATTAAGGGGTGCAGTGGAGTCAAGTTTGCTATTGATTTCTATGCTGTTGTACAAAAATACTTGCAATTACCACAATTGGTTGGCACGGTAGTACAGCAGTTAGCGCTCGTGCTTCACAGCTAGAAGGTCCGGGTTCGATTCCCACCAGGGACGGGGCCTTTCTGTGTGGACTTTGCGTGTTCTCTAACAGTGTTGGGGAGAATACTTTGAAATTGTATTCAGTTACTGAATACTCAATACTTGCCTTAAAATGTATTTTGTAACGCATTCGGTTACTTTGTCTAATCAAAGTATTGTATTCTGAATACTTTGAATACTTTCACATCAATTGTCGTTATATTTATGTAAAAATATGTTGTTTAATTACAAGACTCTCTGGGCAAATGGAGCAGCAGATACAGCATCATGTGACACATGTGCAGTGTTTGTATGAACTGTGGTATATGGTATTTCAGGATTTGCCTGAGGAAGACCCTGTCGGGTCGAAACGTTGCAATTTAAATAAACCTCCAAGGATTTGATGGTATGCGGGAACTTCTTTATTAGACTTTGCTTTCAGCCTTCGTCCTACGCACCCATTGCCATTTGATGTGTGAAGGAAAAAAAGGTCAACATTGAAAGTTTTTTCTTAATAATGTTGTGCAATATGGAGCTAAAATTTTGTGAGTTCCCTTGATATAG
The DNA here is from genome assembly GCF_951799975.1 of Gobius niger. NCBI lineage: Eukaryota > Metazoa > Chordata > Actinopteri > Gobiiformes > Gobiidae > Gobius > Gobius niger. The sequence goes on from NC_136868.1 coordinate 16,611,733, forward strand.
TAACAGTATTCTAAATTCTCAAATTCTCAAATGAAGGTGTAACCTTACCAGAATACAGTTACTCAAAATGAGTATTCGAAAAATGTATTCTAAATACTAATGTATTTAGTTACTCCCTAACACTGTCCTCTGAAAACATGTACAATAGGAGGGGATGAATGAGAGGTCTTTGAGAGTGCACATGGGGGACGACGGATAGAAATTAGCCCAAGTGGCAAGACTACAATCCTGTGTGGCTTGTTCATTAGCATGTACTGTCCCGACCAAATAAATCAATAAAACAAAACAAGTCATGTTGGGTAAGGTTGATAGAAGAAACGGCGACCTGAAAGTGAGGTGATGTTCATGACAGAGTCAGCTCTTTTAAACAGCTTTTTCACGAGAAAAGAGACAGAGATTGTTTGTTCTTCTTTTCTCTTTTTTTCCCATTAATTTTCACCCAAATTTACCATAAACAAACAAGTATAGCCTATTTCACTAATTGACAGCATATTCCAAGAGTCATTTTTCAATACTTTTACAGTAAAATTGGTTGAGATTAAATTCTCAGGCAGTGGATGTGATTATGAATAATAATCCAGTGAGAGTTATTTGTGTAAAAAAAAAGAAAAGAAAAAAACTAGCATATATGGCACTGTGGATTACCTATACAATCGCAATAATGCTGCTTCATTTACATTGAATTATAAAGTCTATATTTTGAATGGCTCATATTTTGAAACGGATTCCAAAGATTAGGCTACTCTTAAACAGCCACAAATCCAATTCAATTCAACTGCAAACAAAACTGGCATGACAATACCCTGTATTAGGGACTGTCTAATGAGCGAGTCATACACCGACCTAATTATGATCAGACTGACCCGACAGTCCATCAGTTCACTCCTAGTTAACTCATTTCTGTTGTCGCTCAGCTGAAACAGTAGAAAGTGCACGTCTCACCGGGTTTTGTTTTTTGTTTTGGTGGGTGTTTGTTTGGCCTATTGGCTTGATGGTTTCTGCTTTGTCTCTACAGAAAGCACGTGTTTTCAAAAGTCATCTGAAACTCTGTCAACACTGTCTAACTGTATACCAATATCTTACTAATGAAACACTGGGGACTTGCAGTATTTGTCTCAACACAAATGACAAATCCCATCATTTCCACTGGGCACGTCAAATACAGGTTTTGCGTTGGGCTTTGTGAATCCCTCTCTCTCTCTTGTGACTAAGAGGAAGCTTAGCATTCACTATCCGCATGTTATCAGCACTGCCAGTCAACCATGCCCGGCACAATCTCAACAATACAGGGCTACACGGAGCTGCGGGGCGGTACATAATGATGAACAATGACAATGCGCCGTAGACAGCAACAGACAAAAAACATCAGCAGCACCCTCCAAATACACAGCCACTGTAGTCAGGAGACAACCATGGCATCTGCGGCATCGACATAACACACAAAAAGTCACAGTGGCCACGGTATTATTAGGCTGCTCAAGATGTACCACTGCACAGCAACAATGTTTGCAGAGTTTTGTTGCGTTTTTGTCTTGTTTTGGTCCTATGTTCATGTTTTGATGAACTCCCGCCCTCCAAACTGTTTTCAACTTTTATTTAAATACAGGTGCTCGTCAAATAATTACAATATCATGAAAAAGTGCATTCACTTCTGTTATTCAACTTAAACTGTGAAACTAACATATGATATAGACTCATTACATGCAAAGTGAGATATGTATAGCCTTTATTTGTTATCATTTTGATTATTATGGCTCAGCTTGTAAAAAAAGCCAAATTAAAAATCTCAGAAAATTTGAATATTTTAAAAATGGACTGTAAGCCATAATCATCAAAATAACAACAAACAAAGGATTGACATATGTCGCTTTGCGTGTCATGAGTCTATATCATATATTAGCATTACATTTTAAGTTGAATTACAGAACAGGGTAGCTCCAGCTTTGGCCTTGTGAAAGACTTTAATACCTTTTAAATTCCTTCATCGCGGGTCAAAAAATACAATTTGTTTTCATTGTATTAAATGAATAACACGTTAAATAAATAAATAAATGATAGGCTAATAAATAGGGATTATATAAGATGCTAATCAAAATGATTAGTTAGTACACGCAGAAGGATATAGTTGGACAGTTTGACAAATCTATTTCCAGCATTTTTAGACCAAATTGGTTGGATGAAGTCATTTATCAAGAGTACGCAGTATTTCAGTCTGTCGCAGAACTAAACCCTGGTGAATTTGTCCTGTAGAGCTAGGACTTCAGGTCTAACCATGTCCTGGACAGAACCAGGTCTAAACCAGGACTAAATGGGCTATAAACGATTATGTTTCTGCTCTCTGTCACCGGGAGCAGCAGCAGTGCATACAGGACTCTTAAGGAGCGAATCAGTCACACAACAAAGGGCTGTGGTTAAAGTTGTGCTGCGGGCGATGCAGTTGAAGCGTCGGGACTCGGGACATGTTTCTAGCATGTTTTTTCGAGGACATCTATTCTCAAAAGAACATTATTTTAAGGCATACTTTGACAAAACACATTATGCAACTCATTTTAACACAGGGATTACAGCACATTTAAAGACCCATGCACTGAAATGTAATGCTTTTAAGACCTTACTTTTTTATTGATTTAAGACCCCGCGGCTACCCTGACAGAAATAAATGAACTCTTGATGATGATATTCTAATTATATGACGAGCACCTGTATAATGAAACTTTTTTTAATGATGAATAAATATTTATTCGGACCAAACAAAACATAAAAAGACAAACTCATATGAACTCAAAATACAACCTGCCATGATTAAGGCAGTTGTGAGCTCAATATCAAATGTGCAGCTCAATACATTTACATCTTAGGACAAACAATTTTGTTTTACCTTTTGCACATTTTAAATTAGGCTGTCCAAAAGGAGTGGGGGGAAGTAAACACTTATTTAGTCCCACTCCTTTTAAGTACTGTCGGTATCCTGTTCTATTTACTTTTTAGGCTTCCTTAAAACAATAATTTGAGCACTGTGATCTAAATCCAAGTTGTCAGGGATGCAGTGTGAATACTACAGTACCTAACAATCAACATCTGGTTTACCACACAACAGCTGAACATGAAGAGTCATATATTTTCTTCAGATACATACAGTACCGAGAGAATATCCATTCTTTGTATTGATACTTAAAACTGTCTGATATTTGGACATCATTTGAGGTCTACATGTAGTTTACTCCATGTTTTAGGACCACAAACGGACACACAGAAACTTTTTCTGGATGTCCAGGCATGGGCAATTTTAAAATGATCCAAGCCCCTTAAAACTTACTGCACTGAAAGGGTTTAGTAAAACACTGCAATAATATCATTGCAATCTTCAAAACAGTTATGGAGATTTGCAATTTCTTCTCATTTTGAGGAGCTTGATCAAATACCAATGTTTTAAAGTTCATCATCATCAAAGTTGGCCATTATCACAGGACACTTGTTGTACATTCAGGTTATTAATGCCGTCTAATTCAGCTCATCGTTATCATTTCCTTCCTGTTCCTTTTTTAGTATAAAATAGCACAAAATACATGGTACATTTACTGTGTGCCACCACAGCATCAGGAAGTGATGAAACCTTGCACACTCTGGTTTTTAATTCTTATGAGCATGTGCCAATTCAAGCAAACATATGTTGCAGAAAGAATAACCAAATTATTCGCTTTTGAAATACAACTTCTGCAAATTTCAAATGTCAATACACGTCAGTTTTATTACGAGTCGTCGGTGTGAAATTGTCACTGAATAAATTATTTCAATAATCTACACATCTGCTTCAGAGAAGGAAGTGACGGAGCAGAGCATTTCAATGGCGACTGCTTTTTTCAAATAATTAACATGGCACTCTTTCAGATTGGTGTCGATTGATCTCTGAACATAGAAGACCCATAAATCAATCACAGAGAGAATGTTAATATCATCTGTCGAAACAGTTTATGAGCAGGTGGGCGAACTGTTGGCAGAGTCTGAGGAAGCAGCTGCCTTCCTTTCCACACTTGAGGAACATGAATCCCTGAAGTGTCGCTCATGGAACCAGACACAGCCAACTCTATAATGATTTCACATCTGACACAACACACCGTTAGTAAACTCTGATTACTTTTACAAACTGTTTTCTGCAGGCCCATTGTAATAAAAGTGCTAAATCCAGAAGTGCAGTGAAAATCTCCTGAGAGTGTGACATCAGTGAGAGCAGCTCCAAAGAAGAGTCCATAGATTATATTCAGGAACAGTGCCTGCTCTCAGGGCTTCAAGAAGCTGCACCGTAGGGTCTGAAACTTTTTCGTATTAAAAACATTTCATATGTTGGATCTTTACGTGCATACATTTATAGAAAAGATTATTTGATTACTTATGCCCGTAAGTATAGAATAATGGCCAAGTCATACATTTTTTGTAAGGCCTTCATTCTATCCACAATCACCTTGAGATCAAATCTATTTTTCAAGAAGGAACCTGGAAGAAATGCATAATGTATCCGATTAACATGCTGCAGATTGCAGTCACCTTTGTGCTGTCAGAGCGGTTTCAATTCAAATGTATTTTGCAGCTTTTGGCAGCTGCTCATTTCCAAATCAGCTTACAGCTCGAGTCATGATGAAACCATTGACAGATTCAGTTCATACAGCAGAGAGCCAGGGAAACCACATCAGCAGTTCTTACTTCAGCAGACATTTGGATGCTTCATCCATATACTAGAGGTCATCATGGCGCTCCTCATCAGTAGAAAAGACATGTCAACACTTCAAAATCTGTTTCGATTGTCCTTTGTTTAGCTGCGTGCCTCGGCTCTTTCCATCACTGCATTCACTTTGGGTCCAGGACATGACTCGGAATAGCATGATAGATGTGAGAATAGATTTGCTTACTGGCATCGACAGGGACAGACTTCACACACTTTTAACTTAAGAGTCGGAGGTGTTAGTGGCCTCAGAGCAGACAAGGACAATCACACCATAAATGGCAGCCAAGCCGTAGAGTCTGCAAGATATATCTGCTGCTCTGTGCCAAATAAAATACAGCCATGAAAAGAGTATCCAAAAGGGGGTGATGACGGTCTGAACTTCATCTCATAGAACAAGGTTTAGACAAATACCTGAGCCAAGAATCAAATCACCCTCTGCTTACTGTAATGTGTTTGGCTGGTTATATCTGAAAAACTAAAATAATATTAATATTAATAATTCAATATCACTACTTGGCATCAAATTTCATTGAAATCCAATTTGTCAACACACAAATGTTACCATAGTTAAACAAGGACCTTTCAATATACTACTACTATGATTCTAAATATGGATCTTTACAACATGCATTTTCAAAATGTTATTTGAATGGTGTTGCTTGTTATAGCCCAGGGTTATAAAAGTGGTAATGAGACTGTCGCTCGTTCATGTGACTGACTCATTAGGAGCCTGTGATTTTACCTTTAATAAATGCCCTGAACAAACACGCTGGCATGGCTATCAGGGATCTACAGAGCACCTTTCTTATTTGATCTATGTGTGAGATAGATCTGAAAGCCTAGAGAAAGCCTTTGAGAGCCTAAAGGTTTGTGCTGCAGCGTTTACTACCAATATTGACTCAACATCAACATACGAGAGAAATAAAAACTAGATCAAATTAGTCAGACATTATTGACAAATGATTGACATTTGGAGAACGGTTTCATCCTACAGGTGGTGAGGAGGCTGAACTCTCCCCTTCCCCCTTTCTGCTGCCCCCTTTGTTGATATTGCGCTATAGTGTTTAGTGTCTTTTGTGCCATAAAGTTTAAGACTAACACAATTTTGATTCTCCGTACTTTATAACATGTAAACAGAGAGTTGACAGTCAGGCAAACTAAACATTTAGTAATTGGGCATCTGAAGCTTCATTTTGATGAACAGGATACATTTTCAATCATTAAAAGACACATTAAAAGAACACCCTCTCTCCTGACGTGAACTTACATCGACCAAATATTCTCACTCTTAAACTTGAGCTGTCAAAATCCCTTACAGCCAAAGCGTATGACGATCTAAAACCTCCGTCTGCCTGCTTCATTTGTCATGCCCATTTTCCCGCTCCACTTCTTAGACGGTGATGGATGCTTTCTCAGTCTATGGGGACAGCTGGTCGTTAGGCTGGAGGTAAACCGAATCACGTTGCATTGCAATCGGCTGGGGCAGTGGAGGTTACAGCAGGGGGCAGATGACAGAGTGAGCAGGAGAGTTTGTGAGCTGGCGCAATGCAGCCACATTGTAATGTAGGGGATAATAGCCTTCAGGTCAGGCTTATGGAGCAGGCTGCACCTGCCGCCATTCATTTAAGGTGACAATGAGCTGATGTCACTGCGAGGTTGCCAATGAAACGTGGCACTCTGGATGCTCAAAAGTTCACAATAATCCATGCTTTGGTAGAACTGCACAGCACATAAATTAGGACTAATCTGCCTGTGTTTTGTCATGCTTCATCCCCAAGGGCGGCACAATACCTTTCAGCTGCATTATTTTTCCTATATTGTACTGCTCTGTTCTAACTTTAACGGTGGAAAACACTGACATGTGAATGATTATCCAGGCGGTCACATGACTACTTCCCCTCCAAGAACCTCACCTCAACAAATCACACTAAATACACTACACCTCTCCTTCACAAAGCCGACATCACTTCATTGCATGCTCCAGAAAGCTTTTGTTCTATAACACACCTGGGACTGAGCGAAATATATAGCTCCTCACCATCCAGACAGTTTTTTTTCACCTTGCCTTGCAGTTGAAAGGCAGAGGCAGAGCTGCAGGTTTGAAAGCGGCCTCCAGCTGGCTACAAACAGTAGAGAGAGAGGTCGACGCTCTCTGTGGCAGCCTAGACAGCAGCAGTCTATCCTTCAAACGCTCAGACAGCCATGAGAAACCCCAGAGACCTCACTGCTGTACTCTGCTGCAGCTCCTTCCACACTTACAAATAAAGAGCATTTAATTTGCACTGATGGGCTGTCAGCTGTTTCGATAAAGTGACGAGAGCCGTATAAAGAAAATGAGAGTTCATGAACGGAAACTAAAGCCCCATTTTGACAGCACTAGACCAGTTCGGTTCACTTGAGACCGATTTATTTGGGGAGGAGCGGCGCCCGCAAGTTTGTGTTTCAAGTGTCCTTAGAGGTAAAGTTTCCGGGTCGTTACGGGAGTGGCCAAGGTCATTCATATTCAAGTGACAGGTAACAACCACAGATCCATATCACTGTGCTTTAGTCCTGCATCAAAACACCTTTGTATATGCAACATGTGGCCATTAGGAGGGGCAGAGCGCTCTAGTGTTTGAACAGTTTAAGCGCAAGAGGAACAGTTGAGAAAAAAGAACAAAAATGCCCCAAACGGGTAAACCTATTATTTTTAGTTCGACAGTGAATTCTAAAATAAGAGATATGAGACCTCGCTCCTCTCATCAGGGCAATAACAATGTATGGGAAAACCGTGCAAATCAAACTTGAAAATATGAGCGAAAATATAATTGTATGATTTCACATCAAAGGCATAGGCATAGAGTAGAGATGGCAAAAAATGCCTATATTTCAGTGAACCAGTCATGATAGAACCTTGTGAAGAGAAAGAAACTTTGAATAGGCAAGCTGACTGCCTGACCAGAGTGGTGACAAGCCCCCTCCCTCCCCAAACCGGTCTAATTTGCAAACCGCTCCAGACCCCATGGCTGAAGTGGTCTGGAGCAGTTTGGACCCCCTTTTGGAGCATCGGTCCTGTCGAAATGGGGCTCATTACACTGAACTGTTAAAGGAAAAGGCATGACTGTAATCCTACCTACACATGCTCAGACAGGCCCTCAATTGTGAACTGGGCATAGAAGACCTCCACAGCAACGCTCTCGAAAGCTCAGGTCATCTGCAAAGTTGCACAGGAAAATTACTTTTAGACTTCAGCAACTGCATGGAATCACTAGTCAACCTATAAAAGGATGGCAAAGCTCTAAGACAGCTGGCCACTTTTTACGTTTTGTGGCGCAGAATGTATAGCCCTTATAATACATAAATTCGGATTTAATATGTTATCCTGCTTCTTTCCAGTGTCAAGTTTTATGGAGAGGCTTGAGCAACCTGGAATTTGCTGCCATCTTGTGGAGAAGGAAAAAGAAAACCCAGTAGGAATTCAAATTTATTAAATTTACTATAACTTACAAAAAAGACAATGTACAGATACAAAAACATGATTTAAACAGCCGGGTCCTGAGCAGGAGCTACTTCCTGTGGAAACATGGCAACATTAAGAAAGGCTTAATCAGAGTTTGAATTTACTGCATGAACATTTCTTACAGTGTTCACATCTTCAATGACGACTAAATCCTTTTTAACTTCAAAGTCATCTTCTGTGTCGTTGTGCGAGCAGTACTCCTCACTTGCAGTCTCTATGGTGCTGGGCTGAGGAAAGATTTGAACGTTTAAGTGATTGAGATATTGGAGATAGAGCTATACTGAACATGCATTGATTCTCAAACCTCATAATCTGGGTCCTCTGATGGGCCTTCATCATCGTCAGCTAAATTCTGAACAATTGCTTCTACCCAGGTTTGATGCTCCTCTTCCTCATCGTCTTCATCCAGCTCATCCTGCTTTCTCTTGCTACCTTTGCCGCATGGCTTGGTAGGAGAAAATCTCACTTCTGCGGAAAAAAAAAAAAAATCACACATTAAAAGGCAGCGCATCAAGTTAAATAGTATTGGGGCATCATCACGACAAACCCATGTGTACAGGTCCACAAGGAGGATATCTCAAGGCGGAATGAGAGCTACCATGAGCCGAGGTTGGAAAGGATATGTCATAACAATGGCTCACATTGTTTTAAATGGGTATTCTAGTTGCAATACATTTTCTGAAATTACACTGCTGGCCACTTCAGCTTTACATAGATCATCTCATGAGTAGTAGAAGATGTATTGTCCCCGCAACAAGTAAAAATACACAAGGACAACAATGACCACAAACAGATCCAAACATTGACATGTAAACAAGCCTGAGCTCAAACCAATTTTATATTAAAATCGTACCTCTTAATCCTCTAACAGACCAGCTGTACAGAAAATAAAAATACATTTAAAAAATAAAATAAATCACAATTGGCTACTTCATTATCTTTACATCATGGAGGCACAAGTGACGTCCTGTTTTTTGGACGGGGCACCTGTACTCTAGAGCTCGAGCAAAATGTCTGCACCTCGGTTCATTGTAAAGCGCATTACCTGGCGAGAGGCAGCGGCCGATGCTGCTGGACACAGGGTATCCGAGGGCGCTCTGCAGCCAGCGGGGCAGTACCGACAGCAGCAGGCGCGTGAGCCGGTGCAGGCGCTTGCGGCCCGTGAGGCTCTGGCGGCCCGGGCTCGACACCTGGGGGTTAACCAGGCTGCTCTCCTCGGGCTGCCTGTAACCGAGCATCCACCAGAACCCACGGCGTACATGACTCTACAGGCAACACAATATAGTTATAGCAGTAACACGGAAATGAAGCAGCTGTGCTAAATGTTTGCTACACACCACGAGGCCGAAAGGCCAGAAGAGACCACGAAGCAAGGAGTGAAACACACCATCTCTTTTCACGATTTCCGTCTTGTAAAATAAAGAAGGTACATTTCTATTGCAGCAAGAGCTAAACAGGTTTGCACCCAACACCTGCTGATACCCTTTGATTGATTAGACTCACCGGTTCATCTTGTGTCTGATCTGCCGCGGCTGTGTCTCTGCGGATATCTATGGCCATGTTGGAGCCAAAGCCTGAAACCTGCCGGACTGAGATGAAAACGTAAAACTGCTAAACAGAGTCACGTTTGATTCCAGACTCTAGAGGTCATAAAATATCTCCTCGTCATCGCCGAACAGCCAATGAGCGCAAACAGGTGCACCTGGCGCAATCAGTGTTACCCAATCAGGGGCAGCCAATTAACCCACACGCGGGAAAATGAAGAGAACGTGACGCTTGCTGTTTGAAAATACAGGAAATAACTTATATTCGGCTGATATTGTTCTCCCGCCGAGTCACTGCATTTTTCAGTAGTATTTGCCCAGTAGCTTGAAGTGAGGTTGAGCATTACTCTTTGCAAGCCTATCATAGCAGACCCGGGTATATGGGCTACTGCTGTGCATATGCATTTTAGCCTAAAATGTTGGCACCCTGTTTTAATTGCATCATAATGTAGCCCACTTTAATGATGAACCTCTGTATTCGCCCCTCTGTAAAACTCTGACGCTTGTATTTCTTTCTGTGCTGCTGTGACATAAATGCGTGGGCTACTAGATCTACTGCTGAAGATGCTGAACTGTGTGTGGCTTCTCTCAACAAAGCAATTCAAAACAAAGCCGGGCAGTCTTCTGTGGCCTGGAGATGCTGCTATTGCTGTCATTATTTAGCATATGAATGGCTCTAATAAGGATCCATTATTGTCTCATAACCATGTCTCTCGAATTGGACAATTTCCGGCACTTCTATTCGTCATAAATGCGTGTGTGGTGATGCGCTGGAAAGACCATTTTTGCTTCACTCAGACACTATAAAAGCTTCTTCTCATCTTGACACAGTTAGTATTAAGGTCTCTGTCTATATGGACTCAGGGATGGAGAAAAACACAGTCACCAGGACCTTTAGCATTGGAGCGGTCAGCAGTCGGGCCAAGTCTGTTGCCTCAGATGATTTCTTTGCAGCTCGCAGACACAGCAGTGCAGGGATTCGAGCGCTACTTTGGGCCAACAACAGTAAGCTCTTTGGCTGCTCTGAAGGTTCAGCCTCCCAGACGAGCCTGGAGAGCACATATCCAAACATCCTGACGCCTGACAGCATCCCTCAGTTCACTATTCCCAGTCTGTCAGTGCAGAGCAGCCTTCGGTCTTTGGACATCGGCAGAGGAGATGAGGAGGAGAGTGAGGAGGGCTACGGGAGCTCTGATCTACCGGTGTCTGCAGCCGGCTCTCTGTCTTCCTCCGGCCTCAGTCTGTGTGAGCGTAAGGCCGAGCGCAGTGTCTCTGACCCTCTGAACCAGAGGAAGCTTCAGCTGCGGAGAGACAGCTCTGTTTCCTCTGCTCACTCTAGGGATCACCTGTGTCTGGATGCTGCTAGCCGAGGGGCACTCTCCCTGCCACACCTGCCCAAAGTCACCACGCCCTATGGCTTTGTCACCCTGAGCCAGAGCCCCCAGATGGCCAGTGAAGAGGCGCTGCTCTGTCAGGCCGGGATGCGGAGGTGCTGGGATCAGGAGACAACAAGCAGCAGCAGCTACAGCAAAGCTCCACTGACAAGGACTGGGGACGTCACTACCATCCCATCCCACCTGTTAGCATGCAGGCGGCGACTGCCTATAGACTCAGCTGCCTCTTACTCTGAACACAGACCAACGAAGCAAGACTCTCAGACTCTATGTGCCCCTCATGCTTCCTCCTTAGTCACTGCGGTCAACACAGATGGCAAGTTTAAAAGGCATTTCCGTGAGATTATAAGAAAGCATTTCTCCACCCGCTCTCGATAGTCTTGTGTCTCTTTCATTAAGAATTCAAATTCAGTGTGTGTCAGGGTGGTGTTGTTCCTTTTATGCAATTTCTGTGTCCAAAAAAAGACAAGTGTAATAAAAATTATATATAATGAAAATCTTTTGTATGCAAGTGTATTTTCATGATGTTCATAAGCATTAGAAGGCAACTCATGATTCAATTAGAACATTTTTATCAACATAAAAGTTTGCTTTACATCATGTCGAAGGTGTCAGTACTGCTCTAATGAGTCTCACTTTGACACTCACTTTTCACTATAATGACCCACACCCAGTCCTCCTCTCCCACTCACATATCATCATGACGTCATGTGTTCATTGTTGGACTTGACAAGGCTTTCAATCAGAGAAATTATTACATGTATTTGTATGTAATTGTACTGGTGTGCTGTTGTTTTTTTGGTCAAATAGTCCTTATATTAGTATAGGTTTATCGACCGGTATATTAATCTACTACAGACTTAAGGCAAGACACTGCAGGTGAATAGGGAAAAAATGTATATTTACAGATATCAATTTGAAACTTTTGCTGTAGATTAACTGGCATAAATGTGAGAGAAAAATGCATTGCAAGTTTTCTGTCATTTTATCTTTTCATATAAGAACAAGTGTGTTTTATGCCCAAAAATGCCCCAAATTTCCCATCTTTTTGGCGACGAAATCTGAATAATGGATAGAGCTACATTCAAATTTATTGTTTCATTTTATTGATAAATGAGTTACCAAGACTTTTTCAGAGGGGATTTTGGATTTCTTGTTTAGTTTTAAAATAAGCTGTTTTTGAGTGGAAAAATTTGTAAAAATGTAATTTTCGCCTTATTTTTTGACATTAAAAACTCAATAAATGGGGCTAGGGATTAGGTAATAAAAAATCCCTCTGAAAAAATCTTCCAAATATTGTTCAGTCCAAGGCTGGAAAATTTGAAGTCTTTAGGTCCGACTGACGTGGACATAGTGTCGCCATAATGACAGAAAAATCAGCGCAATATTTAAACATGTTATTGGGAAGATTAGGTATATTTTTGGTTTTCTGGTGAAAGCTTGTATGTTCAGAGACCAATTTGGCCCAAAACCTGAAAACTGAAAAAAATTGAGTTTTGCCTGTAGTGTCTCCCCTTAAATATATACCTGTATTATAAACCCAGACAATGAATGATAATATTTCATTGTTATATTTGTTATTATGTTTTAGTTAGTTAGATTACATCTGCCATATTATGCATGAGTTTCCACCCTCGCTCGAGTGTGTGTTGACAGTTGGGCATGTGAGTCATGGGCCACTTCAAGTGAAAGCCCTTAGCTGGAGGACCACGCAGCACACGCAATGGCTGCCCTTTCAGAGATTTAATAAGATGTAGGATAGACATGCGGGCGTTCTATAAAAGTAATAACGGCCGTGAAGAAGATCAGGAGGATGTCCAAATGGTCTGTCTGTGATTCTTCATTGACATACAGTACATAGCATTTCAATAAATAAATAAAACAAATGTAATATCATAATGGAACACATGCAAAGTTATTTTTTGTAATATATATAGTTATATTATGTGTTTCTGCAGTAAATGAATGGGAGGAAGGTTTGCAACATCTTATTTGTTTCCTCTTATACACAGAGGCGACTCCAGCATGTCTGGACAATGGGCCAGAGACCGCCTTGTATGTAAGTGCTGAATGCATTATTGTAATTTATTGAGATGCATTTCTACAACCCCTGTAAAATTATGTTTGGGGATTATTTGAAATAGCATCACCCAACAAGCTATATAAGATGCCAATTGACAATGTGTAAAGCTTTTGTTGCTGCTAACTGCTCTTCTTCTGGCATGTTCAATTGAGGTTATAACTCATCGACAGCCCATCCCAGCACATCCGGTTGCAACCACAAATGCAGAATGAAAAAGCCAGAGAAACAAGATAAGGAGGGCAGGCTCATGAAAATTCAGCATGCACAAAACGATGTGTCAATGAGAAAGGGGATATGGTAACCATGCATTGCACACAGGAAGTAAACTATGTGAGCGACAGTTTAAGGACACCTGGTTGCTTCACATGCGCTGAAGACTCACAGTGAATAGCCTCGCCATAATTCTGCTACGTTTTAATGGAGTCACGCTGTTCAAACCAAACAGGGGGCCAGCCTCCGGTGCTGCCAGCCAAACAACTCAGGTAAGAGCAGGTTTATAACTATTTGAAATATTGAACTATTGACTAAATGTAGTACAGAATAAAGCTTCAGACCACAATCAGGAGAAACAAATACAGATTTTTTGTAAAGGTTTGTGACAGGTTTGTAGATATTTGAACATATTTTGTTACTTTCTTGCATAATTTTACACCTTTCACAGACTAAGAAGCTTCTCGTATAGAGGACCTAGTGTGGATTCTGACTGTGGACCGCTGAGCCCAGGACTCCAGCCACCAGACGACAATGACGTGTTTGAATCCACTGATTGTCATGCAGCCTCCTGCCCCATTCACCGAGACCTGGGTAGGTGTCTGGTAATATTTAATGGTCAAAATACATATAGTCTATTGTTCTTGTAATGGCTCAAAACTGTCATGAGAAAAACCCATTGTTCTGTTAACTGTACTTCCCAAGACATAAAGAGAGGAAGCAGCTTTTGAAACTTTTACTTTCTAAAGTCAAAAAGAGTAGTTCCTCTCATAGTAAAAAAAAAACAGGGTTGCACTCACCGTACATTACAAATGTATCACTGTTCATACATGTAATCTGCAATCATTAAATACGGATTGGATTTTGTTTGAATATTGTTAAAGCCATACTGCGTCATATTTCAATCCCTAATAGATGAAAAATACAAGCATTTATTTCACATATCACATGTATTGAATGTATTTGATATCATCTTTGTCTTGTTCATTGCTTCTTCTTCTTCTCTCTTTGATGCTCTAGATCCTCTAAAGGTGAGGTTTCTGTCTGATGGCACCCCTCCACCAGTCCCAAGAAAAAAACTGGTCCGCACCCTTTCTCTGCCGGCCGGCCATGTTCCTGCTCTCTCCACCCAGCCTCCACTTCAAATGCTGCCTCACGACTTTGACAATCCCCTGTACATGCTCACCCCCATACGGGACAGAGAGCCTTCAGGGTTTGGAGCATCAACCAGGAGCGGCTCTGCGCCACTACTGCCCCTCTCCCAACTTTCTTTCGACACCTCAGATGATCATTTGGTGAACTTCTTTTCAAATTTTGAAGACCAGGATGCAATATCCCAAACCATACAGCATTGCCACTTGCTATTTCTTAGAGATAAGGCCCAAAAAATAGAGGCTAGCGTGCTATTAAAAGAAGAGCTCTCAGAGAAGCCTGTCAGTGCATATCAGCCCCAGAACTTCCTTCTGGGTGAAGGCAGCGAGCCAAAGACAATATCAGGAACAGTCTTCTACAGTGTGCAAAGCGCCATGTTTCCAGGGAGGACACTTGGACTAAGGGTGAGTTTACAATCCTGTTATACTGTACACTGTACTGTATACTGTTGCTCTAAAGCGCTTTGAGTGTCTAATGTAGGTGGAAAAGCACTATATAAGTTGAGACCATTAACAATTTCAACTGAAAACATTTTAGTGAAATGGCCACCAAATGAACATCACAAGTTTGAAGTCAATGTTCTAGGCAAGGCAAGTTTATTTGTTAACACACAAGGCAATTCAAAGTGCTTTACAGTTGAATGAGATGCATTTGCATTAAAAGAAAAGATTACAGATAAAAACTTGCAATGTCATGTGCACAGCTAAAAATACCATTTTCAGCCTGGATATGAACATTGGCAGAGTTGAGGCCTGTCTCACATCAGTCTATTCCAGAGTTTGCATGAAACTGAAATGCAGCATCACCGTGTTTAGTCCTAACTCTGGGCACCAGTACGAGACCACTCTCTGAGCATCTCAGAGCCCAAGATGGTTCATATGGCTCTAACACAGGCATGGGCAAACTAAGGCCAGGGGACCAGATGAGGCCCACCGAGCCCTTCAATCCGGCCAAAACATGACCAAGCCCGTTATGCATTGCCTAATACATAAGAGGAAAAAAACACCAGTGTTTCATTGACATAAAGAAAGATAATGCATAACTGCTGCTATTTTGTTGCCCTTTTAATTTGTGTAGGCAATTACAGTCCATTAGAAGAGTAATTATTTGAAAAAAACTCAATTCACAACTGGTTTGCTACTATTACAGGGAAACATGAGATCTCTATCTGGGTCATTGCAGCACTAACTTCCTTCTTTCACCAGGTGCCAGAAGAGTCAGGCACAAAATGTGTTTCAGAATGACACTTAACGTGGCTATATTGTTGTAATATATTCTTTGTTTTTTTTTTGTAGATATGTACGCAAACGGAAATGCCCAAGTCACCTACCAACACCAACCCCAAACCTTTGCATGTTAACGTGAAACATATTGTCGCCTGCTTCCAACCAACCGGCAACATGAAGGATTCCTGGTTGAAAACACCAGCTCTGGATGCCTCCTCCATCAGTGGTTGCACTGCTTCTAAACTACCTTGTGGTGGCAGTAATGAGTACGCTAATTGCTCTCATGGCAGCTTCATGTCCACGGTCCAGCATCTGCTTTGGAAGGGGCACTGCGTCAGTGTGGAGCGGGACCTCCCTTCGGCCACGCTAAAGGACTTTGTTCAGGAGAGCCGGTGTTTGCAGAATATGGACTGCGTGTTATATGACAAACGCATATGCTCTTTGTTGCTGCAGATACTACAAGGATCACAACATTTATACAAATACAGCAACTCTGCCCCTTGCCTCCTGCCAAGTGAGATCTTACTAGTGTGGCCAGGAATAGAGAAGGTCAAATCTGAGTCTTCTGGAGACAAACAAAAGGAATCATTTCACAAAAGCCATGTCCAAAAGGGTCACTTACACATGTTGTGGGAGACATTCGGTTGCCCCCGTGTGGTCATTTCTCCCCAGACAGCTCCCCGTTCTGATCCCAAGTCAGTAGAAGGTTTAATTCAGTACTGTCTGAATGTACATGAGGGTTTGGCTGCATTGTATATGTCCCCGTACAGGAAGACTTTGTTATATGTAGCCTCTCTTCACAAAGACAACAGCAAGAGTGTTAATATGAACGATATGGTGAATGTACTACAAGTGGTTCTCTGGGGTCCGGCTGTCTCTCTGCTAAAACACAAAGGGATGTCCACTGTGCACAGCTGGCTAACAATGAAGAGGGCTCTGTTTGTGATGAAGCTGGCAGAGAAGGGAGTGGACAGGACAGTGCTGGATTGGGAGGACTTTCTGTGTCTGCAGTATGTGGCCTTCACTGAACCTGAGACTGTGGCTAATGTAACAAGCTCACATTTCAGTGATATACTTGCGGTGGAATGGGGACAGCAGCCCAGTCTGTAGAAGCACACACCCGTCAACCCAACAGCTGGCAGTTTGAGTACCCGCTTGTGGCAATGCAGACTGCTGTTATGTCATTGGGCAGCACACCTCTCTTGTTTTACCAGTGTGGACATGCTTTTCAGTCAGTCACTTGATGCCAGAGTGTGAAGCTATTCAGCAGTAAATCATCATTGTCTTGTAAAATATTAACAAGAATGTTTTGCTCTGTCCTTAAAACTAAAAACTAAACATAGCCTTCTGTTAAAGTCACACTACTGAACACTTCACCCAGTAAAAAGAGCAAAAATAGCATTTATTTAATTGTGGGTGTTTTATTGGTAGGAAAACAAAAAGAAGGAAAATACATATGTTTTTTAAATCCCTCTAAAGCATGTGCTTATACTGTAAGTAGGCTTGCCTCTCCTCAAACCTGACTTTCAACTTTGCTGGAAGTGCGATCGCAGCTTCTGACATGTTGCAGCTTTGCTTTGACCACCAAAGGTCAATGGTTGGTTGATCTTGCTTAATAATGTTGGCTTACATTGCTAGAGATACCTTTTACAGCAAATTCAATATTTCTACACAATCATAACCTCAATAACTTGCATTAGACAGAGCAGGCATTAAGGTTCCACATGTAAATAAAGCTGTGGTTGCACAGTTCCATCCTCTACTTAAAGCACCCAGTTAAATATTTCACTGCAGAGACCACAGTCCGTGGCCCTCCACGCTGTATACACTTCAATATTCAACCCACACTGTTTGGACCCTTGTCCTAGACACACATAGTAGCTCTCACAGCAAATCAGTTCGCCCCTTGAATTCTGGGCCATGGTCCATTATGTACACTGCCAAGGCCCATGATTGCTGGGAAATAATATTTACAGTGATAACAGGTTAGACAACCCATTTTGAGCAGAGCAAATAACAGTTAACAACTTACATTAATATATTAGCACATATTTCAAAAAAGAAAGGCAGAGAGAGTGGTGCTAATACACGTAACGCTTACAAATGCAGGTGCTCTTCAGACTTGGAGGGCAAAAATTCTGAGAGAATACTCTGAGAGTATTTGCAGGAACATTTGTAGATTAGATTAGATTTAACTTTATTGTCCACCGAGGTGGAAATTTATCTTTGGTTCATCATCACAGTCACAAAATCACACATCGTCACAACAGACATGACAGACAGCATCAAAGACAATAAGTTAATAATAAGAACAATTAAAAACAGTCGTGCTGCGTACTCCACTAGCGCTTATTCAGCAGGTTTATTGCATTAGGCACAAATGAGCCCTTGTACTCCTTCTTTGTAGCTAAAGGCACTCTATAGCGGCGCCCAGAGGGCATCAGACTAAACTCATCAGACAGAGGATGCTCTGAGTCCCTGACGATGGATTTAGCTGCTCTACGCAGAGCTGTTTGATAAAGGACGTCCAGTGATTTTTGTTCACAGCCAATCACCTTTATATAGATTTTTTTTTTATTGTGTTAATTTGACTTCCATCATGGAAATTGGAAGTAAGATCATATGGGCGAGACCATAGACCTCTATAACGTGAGAAGAGGCACATGTTCCTCTAATTGATTTTATTTTTCAGAAAATATGAGTGAAAACTCATAGTTAGTGGTTGTGCGAAGCCAGTTATGGTCAAACAACTGAGTTTACTCTTTTTAAACCATAGTGATAATTGAAATGGCCAAAATGACCCAGATCAAAAGTTTACATTCCCCAGTTCTTAATACTGTGTATTGTTCCCTTTAACATCAATGGTACCTTGGATTCTTTTGTGGTAGTTGTGGATGGGCCTCTTTATTTCCTCAGATGGTAGAGCTGGTCATTCTTTTTGGGAAAAAGCTTCCAGTTTCTGTAAATTCTTGGGCTGTCTTGCATGAACTGCATGTTGTGGCTCAATGATATTGAGGTCAGGAGACGGAGATGGCCATTCTAAAACCTTCACTTTATTCTGCTGTAGCCAATGAGAGGTCGACATGGCCTGTGCTTTGGATCGTTGTCATGTTGGAACGTCCAAGTGCGTCCCATTGCAGCTTCCAGGCTGATGAGTGACACTTTCCTCCAGTATTCTTTAATGCTGCATTCATCCTGAAATATGTCTTGGCCAAGTCCCCTGTAGTGTTGTAGCTCACACATCCCCAAAACATCAGTGATCCACCTCCGTGTCTCACTGTAGGACTGGTGCACGCTTCATCATACCACCATACTACCATCATAGGCCTTGTTGACTCCTCCAAATGTAACCTTTATGGTTATGGCCAAAAAGTTCCACTTTGTGGACTAAATGACATTGTTTCAGCAATGTTGAGTCTTGTCTCTGTGCTGTTTGGTATATTGTAAGCTGATTCTTTGTGGCATTTGCAAAGTAATGGTTTCTTTCTGGTGACTTGGCCATGCAGCCCATTTTTCTTCAAGTGCCTCCTTATTGTGCATCTTGAAAAAGCTAGCTTTTTTTTGAGAGTCCTGTATTTCAGCTGAAGTTATCTTTTGTTTTTTATTTTCATTCACATTTTTCTGCCAGTTGTTGCTGAAATTTTTGTTGGTCGACTTGGCCGTGGTTTGGTTTCAACAGCATCCTGTATTTTCCACTTACTCACTTACTTACTTGCTTACTTACTTACTTACTTACTTACTTAACTTTATTTATAGCTTGAACACTGCTGATTGATACTCTCAGTATCTTAGCTATCTATTTTATAACCCTTTCCCATTTTAGACAGTTCAACTACCTTTCTTGCAGATCCTCTGACAATTCTTTTGCTTCCCTCACGACTCAGAAAGCAGAATCGTCAGTGCAGCACTGGATGAAAGATGCAAAAGTCTGTCAGGAGCCCAAAAGCTCACTGATCTTTTATAAGCACACAATAATTACAAACACAGGTCACATTTGAGGATGCTTAACTTTAGTAGCCATTCGAACTTGTTTGTGATTTAAAAAGGGGGAAACTCAGTTGTTTGACCATAAATGGCTTCGCACAACCACTAACCATGAGTGAAAAAAAAAAAACCTTTTTGTGTTATTCATATTCGCTGAAAAAAAGTCAAAAACTAAAAAATTCTTATGTTATATATTATATTTTTATGGAAGGATTCTCTCTGTGCCTATGCCATTTATGTCTTATAACATACATTTTATTTATTTTTCATTTTTTTCTTTAACTTAAATGGTGTGACGTTGTTTATACACCAGTATTTTTCATTAAAAGTAATAAAAACCTTTAATTTGCCATTTATGTGGTTACTGATAACTAGCTCTCATTTGTTTGTTTTCTGCATTTTCTCACTTAAAGGTGCATTATGAAACTTTTTATGTGGAAAAAAAAGTTGATATTGGTGTAGTAGTAGTAGTAGTAGTGACACAGTGGCTGTATGAGTGGTCAGCATAGCGCCTTTACTTTCGATTAGATTGGTCTCTAGGACGCCCCAGGATCAATTATTTGGAAGGTTTTCCCTGTGGATGGATTCTCTCGCCGGAAAACCTACCAAACAATTGATCCTGGAGCGTCTTAGACCACTGTGATGTGATTTTTTTCCCCCCAAATAAAAAGTTGTACAATGCACCATCAAACAGCAGATTCTTCATGAACACATCCTGAGGAATTACATAAGTGCGACATATTTAGCAGTGTCCATTTGTTAACCTAGTACTACTTAAGTAAATTAGGATGAGCTTAATCTGTGCTACCTCCACAACAGTTGTGCAACAGCAATGTACAGTGCAAAGGGCTCTAATTAAAAGCACTAGATGTTCATGAATTACTCTCACTCAACATTCTTAAGGACACAGTTTATTACCTAATTGAGGTGGAAAGGTCACAATTCTTTGGTAGATTATTGCTTTGTGTGTTCATGTGATTCTGGTTAACTGTTGCACCTATTCTCAGTTTGATGCTTTTTCCTGACAATGGTAATAATGTGATTGAGCCAGTTGAGATTTTGGCCATACGATGAATATGGCAGGTTTGTGATGTGTGTATACAGTAAATGGCTTGGATATATCAAAAAAGTTAACAGTGTACCTTTTAACGGAGGACAGCCCAGAAATGCATGTTTAATATAAAAACTTTTTCTGCTTCTTTCAAAACCAGTGAATCGCCTAGAGCAGGGGTCCCTAACACGCGGACCTGGGTTCAGATCTGGACCTCCAGAGGCTTTAGTCTGGACCCCAAAGCCTTTTTATCCTCTCAATATACTTAATTTCTAAGGCTGAACTAAAAATTATATAAACTATTTGAATAACATTGACATAAAATGCCAAAATTATTGATTCATTGATCAGCTCTGCTATGTAAATGTACAACCTGTGTTCATGTTTTAACATTTTCAAAAGCAATGACTGCATGTGTCCGGACCCTGGACATATGTCGAAAGTTACGAAAGAAAGGTTTGCGGACCTTGAGCTGATTTAATTGGGGACCCCTTGGCCTAGAGTTACATTGAGATTGGGATTGAATCTTATAAATTGAATGCTACCAGAAAAATCCACCATTTTAGGAAGGACTAGCATTGGGTACTGGTTGGGACCCTCCGGGTAAACACATCTAGCACACTGCAGTCTCCAAATGAGTCTGTGCGGACAATAACTCCAGTGTTTTACTTAAAACTCCATTATTTCATTTACGGATTGTGCCAGGAATCCCTAAAGTCATGGCGCTTTTGATTACACAAGTTCAAGTTCCTACAGTCAGTTACTAACACAATCCCGAGTAGTTAGCGAAAGACTCAAGGACGCAATACCAGTGACACCGCCTTAAGGGGAACACTTTTATTAGGTACAGTTACAACATGCACTTTTCTATCAAGTGAATCCAAATAAATGAAAATCATGCACACATTAAAAAAAAAAAAGAGAGAAAAGTTTGATATAAACAAGCGAATCAAATACAATCTACTATAAGACATCCATTTGTGTAGTAAATAAAATTAAGTGGATTTTTAACCATACATTTTACACTGTAGAGATGATTCGTGGAGTGTTTGGGGAGTAGGGTAAAAACAGCACTATGCAATGAGGAACATGAGACAGTGACGAGGAAGCATTGCCAAGATATTTTTAAGAGGCCTTGCTTTAACATTCCTGATATATTAACATCTTACCCCTAGTGCAAATATCATAAAAACACAGCACGTGGCAAGTAAATGGTTACACACAAGAAAACCTCAACCGTACTCAACTGAACTCAAGACTATGCCCAAAAATTATACAGGTGTGCAGCTATGGAAAACAAACACATAAGTTGCGCAGCGTGGTTTTATTCGTCATCAGATGAGGAGTCTCGCTCGATGCTGTAAGCCATGAAGAAAGCGTCAGGGCGGGAGGGGACGAGGGGATGGCCCGGTCTCACAATCTCAAAGCCCAGGAAACTGAATGTCCGCAAGAGGGATGCTACAGGGAGGAGGGAACAGCATTTAGGAGGACAGATTACTGTAACAAGTGCGTTCAATAGAGATAACAAGTATGAGATCTTTCTGACATTCAAGGCCTACCTCTGTCATCGCGATTCTTGTGAAAACAGATGAAGACGTGGTCAGCTTGTAGTTGCACTTCAGCAAATTCCAGCAGAAGAGCAAATCTGTTCAGACAAAACAAGCCACAAACATGTTTTAATGCAAGAGAGGCCCACAACACTGGCCAGGTCAGTCTGTCCAGATTCAGTAGTTAAAGCCGAATTATATATGTGCAGTAATTGATGAAACACAAATGCATAATTCAATATCTCAACCTACTAGTACTTTAGTCAGTTAAAAAAAAAAGTTACAATGGTGAATTTAATTGACAAATATCCAGTAAGTCTGCATCTACTCTGAAGGCCTCATAGAATTTTGTTGTCTGTACAAAGTGTTCCATTTCATGTGCTGCATAAACAGACTGAATAACCAAGAGGTGACTGACCCATCTTTGCTGCCCTCAGGCAAAGCTCCAGGAGGAATTTCGACGTAAAGGTTCCCTCCCTTCAGCACTGCCCTCCACACGCTATGCTTGCCCTCTGAGCGCTTAGGCTCGAACAGCAAGAAACGCACTCTGCTGTTGGCAGGAGGGGGTTCTTCAAGAACTAGCAACTGAGCATCCTAGGAAAGAGGAAAGCTTAATGTTAAAAATCCAATAAATAAATATCAAGAACTGTATTGAACGATCAAAACTGTTAAATCATGTAAAAAAAATAAAAAACTGTCACTGAAAAAAAGCAGGAAACTGAATGCTTGAACATGTGATGCTTTACAGGAGAATTGGGTATATCAGGTTCAGCTCATAAAGCTACGGTATCTGTGTCTAATGATGCCACAGCAATGTCTCAAAAATCCTCATTCATCCACTGTTTTACTTTGTTGTTTTTTCTAAAGCTCAAAAACCTTAAAGTTACATATCATGTACAATTATGTAGTCATCATTGGTTAATTTTAATGTCAACAATAACACATTGAGGTCAAACTTACAGAGTAGAATAGCTTAGCTGAAAGATTGCGATCCCGCTGGTCATTCCCTCGCCCACCTGGGATCTTCAGGGGTGGGAGAGGGGCATCAGGAGCACCACAGAGGCCCTGGACACGGGTTACTGCAACAGCGAGAGCACCTCCGGGGGGTGGAGATACTGCAACACAATGAACAAAAAATAAATCAATGCAATTTATCACCAGGATGTCTAGCAACACATATTTGGCAATTGGCATTAGGCTATGTACAGATTAAACGACAGAATGTGATGTCCCAAAGTATTGGATTGAATGTTCTTTTTATTTTATTTAGAATAAAAATCCCATCATTCTATAATTTAGTAGTTGTAAACAAAAGGTAGGACATTGGGGCGAGACTGTAAACTTGCACGAACAAGTCTTCATATTTGGAGTTTGCTTCGAGTATGTCACATGCCTGTTGAGCAAGTTGCTGAGGTGAGCAGACTTGTTTCTATTTAACCATGAGCACAAAACTCCCCTCCCTCCCCTTTTTTTTTTTTTTTTTTAAAGAAGTGAAGTTTAGTGGAAAACATCATCTTTTGGTATTAATGCGGAAGTGCTTTAAAGGCTTAGCCTGGCTTTTTCCTGCAGATGTTAAGAGTGCAAAGCTGCATACATTTTCAATGCTCAGTTAAGCCTATTTTCAGAGCGCCTACAGGGAACAAAACCCATTAGGAGCCACCAGGAGCACACACTTCCACGTACAAACTTACAGTATGTGCCAAATGCAAATAGGGTTTGGTTTTTCCAAGGAATTGTTAGGCAACTTAACAGGACTCCATTACTACATAGGCCGCTCTAAAAGTGTTAGTGATGGAAAATCGGCCAAGAACACCTTGCTCTCAAAAATCCTATTAAAGGCTTACACAATAAAACCTACATGCTACTTTTAGCAATTCCACTGTTCTAAGAGCACAATTAAGTTAGCATGGTAATCAAACGCATTGGTGACAACAGAGCAGTGACCCACAGCACACACAATGAAGACTCAGGTTGCCTCAAAAACATCTGCTGTGCTCACATGAGCATGAGTCTTGTGTTGCGTAAGAGTAGCTTGACATGAATAAATATCTTATATAAAAACAGCCCTACAAGCTTAAGGGGATAAATATAACACGTTCATAATAATAGTCTAGTCAATACATGTTTTGCCAAATACAAATTCAACAAATGTTTTATAAGTAAAACAGTTTGGAAAAGCACCTGCTGTTATGTATAACAGTCTGATACCACGAAAAGGGTAAAATGCTGGTATTTAACCAGCCAAAGTACAGAAGAGAGCCTTTAAACTCTGAAACTCTCCCGAGTACAATGTGTCAACATATGTCCTAAACCTGCCCATGCCTCCCCTTTGCAAAAGAGCAGTGGAAATTTCCTATGAGTGCACTGAACAGTAGCTATGACAAGATACACAGTCTGCACAAGATTTCAGTCAAACCACAACAGTCTTTGAGAATAAGTAGGTCAATGTTTGTGTGGAGACCAAACGAAAACTAGAACCAATATTCTGTCACATAACGAGCTCTTCATTTGTAGAATCAGGGCATTTGGAAAAAAAATAACAAGCAGATGTTTACCCAAAAACACCGAGACTGACGAGGGTTATTTTATCACACTAAAAGCTAAGCGTTGGTTTTAATAGTTAAAGTCCTTGCTATGAGGTTACAAGGCCCGATTACTTAATTAGAATAAATAAACCCATAATATACACCCATTGCTATCTGGTCATCGTATACTCAACTGGAACATTACGGCGAAATATACTTCGATAGGATCAAGCTTATTAAACACATACTAAAGCGTAATAGGGAATAATTCGATGCGACGTCAATTTTCTCAATCCGTCATTGTCCACAAAGATCTAGCAATCGTGAACAAAATGTTTTCTCATGGTGATCTTTGCACGTCTTGTACTTCTATTCGCGGTTCAGTTTGTTTGATTAAATTCACTGTCATCGTCACATGAACCAAAAATTCCCTGCTTTTTTTTTTTTAATTATTATCTTCAACCCCCCCAAATAATGTAGCTCCATTGTTGGCCACGGCGATTACAGAACACCAGGCAAAAGGAGACATCGGTAAACATTATGTAACTGTACACATCGGTGCTCTGGTGGAATGTGTACACCTAACAACATCCCTCTATTAACAATGTGCTAACCAAATGTTTATTTATATGTGATTAGACAGTGACCATTGAAATACTGCTGTTGTCGATCATTAAAGTCAAACGCTCGCAGTGCCAGGAAACGGCCTGCGTTTGGGCTAGGCCGCGGCTTTAAACCTAGCTTAGCATGCTAACGTGGCTAACGCTAATCCTGGAGCACAGCAACGACATACCTTTCACTTTCTGTTTTATTACTGGTCTGCTCGATAACAGGCATCTCGGGTAAATTTCTCTCTTTTTCTCTAACAAAACAATGACTATTCAAAATCGTCTGAAGGTTGGATTTAACCATCCGGCCAGCGTCCGTAGCAGATGCTCGCTCGGTGCTCTCCTCCTCTTCGCCGTGTATTGGGGCAGTGCGGCCAGGCTGCTGTATTTGACACAGGGGAGTGTCCTGCCACAGACGGGCCCTCTGACGCGCCGCTGCCACAGGATGACGCACTTATCTGTAATCGCCTGATCGGGTGATATCGATGAGGGTTGTCATCAAATATAAGTTCTATCTGTCTCTATGACGCATGACCTTGGCGCGGATTAATGATTGCTGTTTGTCTAAGATAGATTAATTCATTCATTTTCAACGACATTTGCAACCATATGAAAATGTATAACATCATAAACAGCATGCCTTCCTATTGATAAATACACAAACGAACGATTAACTTCATGGATGGATTGAAGAATGAATTCTATTAGGACCTTTGTCATGATAACAAGTAATAATAGGCTATTATTTGTCATAATAAAGTATTGTGTTCATTCACATTGCATATTGTTTTTTTGTTTCAAAACAAAAACATGTAGGTGTTTGTTTTTGTTTTTTTAGCATCATGTCATGTCACAGGCTCCAGTGGACCTACATCTTGGTTACAGTAACCCACTCTCCATCTGGTCCTGTCACTCTCAGAGCTAAAGCAAAGTGCAGAGTCTATGGGTCATAACACCTTCTCCAGTAGCAGTTAGAGGTAGCAAGAGAGACAGCTCAACATAAACTGAAACACTTCAAGACAGGTACGTGTTTTGTTCCCTTTGCGTTTAAGGAGATACTTGTGAAAAATTCCTACCATGTTGCAGTTAAAAAATTTGATCTATTTTAGCCACGGGGCTAAAATAGATGTATGTCGGGGTTCACAACCCCGACATACATTTGCAGAGTGTGTGTTCGGTTAACTACACGTTGCACAGACCTTCAACATTTGTGGACTGTAACTTAACCATAAATCTCAACATACAGGACTGTAAGAGAGCAGAGGACGCATTGGAAATGCAATAAGTAAGATATAATCAAAAGCTTTTGTCTAAATGCAGTTTGGATATTTGACATTGATATTGGTATATCTTTTCAGTGTCCTATGAGCGCATTCTGTCAATCACGGACTTGAGTGAAGTCCAAAATCCTTGGAAAGGATTCACCATGAACCGGTGCTTGGTTCTTGCTTTGGTTGTGTTGCTCGTGAGCTCAGGGGTCAGCGAATTGCATGGTAAAGACTTAACTATGAACATTTAAATATGAACAGTATATACTGTTGTAGGCAGACTAGTAGGCTATTATTTTTATATGACCAAGTTTTGCATTGCATTTTCACAGAAGCTGTAGATTATGTTGTGGAGGAGACGGGTATAATGTCTTTCATTGGAAGTTTGCAGGATGGGTCAATACTACAGGTACTTAAGTCATTGAGAAAATATTGTGACCAAAACTGCCATAGTGTTACAGGCATGAGGGATACATTTGAAAATCTAGTTGTGAAACAAAAATATTGTTAATAATTATAATTTTTCAAGATTTGCTATTGTGAGTAGATTTGCATTTCATCAACTTGTAAAATATATTTGTTATACATCTGAGATAAGCAGATTGTATACCCAAGATCCTTTTAATATTGTAGTTTTAATCTTGCTTCCATAATGTCTTCTAATATTTTATCTCATAGTAACATTACTTTGATTTGTTTGTACTAATCTGACTGTATTTTTGTGTGTTCAGTTCTCAGTGTGGGACAGTCTAAAGTCATGGTGGGGAGCAGAAGAACTGGGTGCCATAAGAAGACGAAAAAAGCCTATAGGCAACAAAGCAATCCTGAAACCCAAAGCTAAGCCTTGATGTATGAAAATTCTGATCTGATTCTGTCGTCTTAATACAGCCCTTTTGTGCCAAGTGTAGATAGGATATATGGAAGAAAAAACGTTTTTGTAAAACATAAAATATAATAAAAAATAAACAGCACAATTTAATAATGTGAAATATTGATTTAAAAAAAAAGTGATGTAAAATTGCTGTTCTTTAATGTCAATGTGAAAACCATACAATACAACTGTGTGTAACATTTTTGTGCTCTCTGTAAAAATAAGATACAATAAACCAACTTTATCTTAACTTCTAAAGTGATAGTCTGGAAGTCTAAATGTTGCAACAAATTTTATGAAATGCTAAATTGTTTTATTCATTAATTTTTATTAACTAATATATACAGTATATATTATTTTCTTCCTGGATCTCAGCAACTAATCAAAGTCTAGTATCCTCCTGCATTGACCAACGTGACAAGCTTTTCCTGTGAACCGGCCTGTCAGGAGGACGGGGAGGGAGATTGATCTTTTACTTTTGAAAATTCTCTTCTGGCTCTCCTCATTTTGCAAACTAAGAAGGGCTTTCTGATTAAAAAGGGGAGGAGTTTAATTTGATTTACTTTTCAAAGTTCATCCCTCCTAACTTTGCAAACTTACAGAGTATCACTTTAAAGTTTAGCAATCAGCAAGTTTTTTGTAAGAATGTAATTGTCCACTTAACGGCATTCGCACTTTGTGGCCACCATGTTGGGTTCAATTTCAAGAGAAGTCTCCTTCTCTTCCACTTTCACAACCTCCAGCGGGTCGTAAGCCACAGGGACGCAGCAGGGCGCCCGCGTGTTTGTGTTTCCACTCGCGATGTGGGAGTTAAGCAGCACCACATGGTTGGTGCCTTGGATCATGGGGAAAGTGCAGGAGCCCTGGCAGTTGTTGATTGTGGCCATGGTGGGAGCGATGACGTACTGCTGCAGGGACACGGAGAGACTGGTCAGCCCACAGACATTGCGAGGGGCTCGGGAAGAGTGATCCCTGGTGGACCGCTGGCCTCTGGGTGGATTGAGAGCGTGGCTTGCTGTCTGCAGGACCTTGAAGAGCAGAAATGCACGATATTGGAGCTTACCTGAAGAGGAAAAAGATCAGATGAGCCGTTATTGGTGAATTTCTCACAATGAAGAAATCCACTTGTGACATCAGCTCTCAAGAAACACACAGGATGTGCAAAATAGACAGGAAATGTGCAATCAAAGACGGGATAGCGTGCAAACAATTAAATAGTAAATAGATGTTTCTTATAGACAATGAATAAAAAAGCTTAAAAGGACAAAAGTATAAATAACACAATTTGAACAGAATATTAAAAAAAAGTCAACACTGCAAAGTTTACAGTTATAGTGTTGATTAATTCACCCACTTCATTGTTGAAGGTTTCAAAGGCCATGCCAGCAACTATGAGCATTATTGTCATTGCTATGATAGAGACGCACAGTCAGCCAGCAATTGTAAACAATAAGAAAAGGTACACACTGCATTACTATGGTGATAAAAATAGTAAAATGTCTGGCTGATTTTTGTGGGATGCAGCATTCATACATTCAAATAGGCCAGGCTAATGTCAATAAATAATGTAGTAACACATTTCACAATAGCAATTAAGCACCAATTCTGAAAGCTGAGGGTTTGAAGCTGGGTTTACCACCTTGTACACTCTGAGAGAATGGGAATCTAGAGAGATGCTTGAGCCTCTGCAGTCTCATTCTCGACCTGCCGTCCTCCTTCATTAACTCCAGCACATCAGCCAGTGTCTGCTCCAGCTTCTGCCTAAGCTCCTCCAGCAGGGCAGGAGTCAAGGCCAGCTCCTCGTGGTGGGCATGCAGCATGGACCTCTGGGTGAAGGACAGGATGGTGGGGGCCGAAGATCTGATGAGCGCTGCCAGGAGAGACTCACTGGAGGATAGGCCAATTGGCTGAGAGGGCATGGACCGCAACAACTCCAGGTTTACAACAGGGGCGTTGTGGTCTTGAGGAGAAGATTGTACCAGGAAATGTTTCAGCGCACACAGGAATGAATTGTGGGACAAGTCACTGTTGTTTAAGAGACAAAATGAAATAATTTCAGGACAAAGAAGTCATAAAAGTTAGTTTCTTGGTTAGCATTGGTAATTTAAAAACAACAACAACAACATTATATATATGCGTACAAATACATTGAATTGTATTTGTGTGAGACTGAGTGAATTGACATTGAAATAATTGGGGTACTATGGACTATTTGTGACTTAGGAGGACAAAAGCAATAACAAACCTTGTATCGGTTCCTCTTTGGGTTGAGAAAAGCAGAAGTGCGAGAATGCTGACTGGACTTCCTCCATCAACGTCTTGCTCTGTGGCACAAACACAAAAGCACGAACCAAGGAGTGATCTGAGGAGCATAGTTCCATCTTACCTGTGTCAGGGGACGTTGTCTGTGACATTATTATCTTCCATATTTGGGGGAAATGGCCCTCTGCTCCTGTCAGCAGTATATACTGAGTTTCTTCTAAAGTGCAAGGAATCTGAGAACAGAGACACACAAAAAACAATAAAGTAGCAGTGGCGGTCCTGGCTTGTTTGAACAACCTCTTCTCTCACTTGAAATACAAAAATCTTTCTGAACTTGAATTCAAAACAAACCTATGTGAATTAAATACACATCGTTAGAATAGCTTAACATTAGCCTTGCCCCACACTAAACTAATGAGTCAAAACAATGTCATGCGCCCTGAGGCTGCCACTCATATCGCCCATATCAAAAACTTCTACTGAATAGTACTGTAATAATGTGATGTTGGCTTTGGTAAATACCTGTATGTTGGGATTCAAAAGCGGACTTGTAAAACAAATGCCTGAAGTTTTGATCATGTTTTCAATTGACAAAATTAGTACAGGCTTGAGCATCATCTGAGGAGATTCAGGAGAATCAAAGGTCAACGTGAGCACCTTCTTGTCCTCTTCCATTTTCACCAGCACTAAAAAAAAAAGCATAGGCAGCATTATTAAATTGTACACACAGTGGCATCGGACTGGGTAAAGGGTACTGTTTATGCACGGGCCTCAAAAACCTTGTTCATTGCTTAAAATCATATTAAGAACTTGCGGTATGGGGCCCCCAAAGTGTCTCGTACCCAGGGCACTGAATTTTGTGTTGCACTCTTGTTTGTGATAGACCTCTGTGAATAAACAATATCACAATGGAGCAGCTGTTTTGGAGAACCTCGGATACTCTCATTGCATTATTATATCCCTGAAGTTCTTCCTTTAAGGTTAATTTTCTGATATTATGCTAAAATTGTTCACCCGCTGCTGAACACATCAACAACATGCACTAAGCCTGTAGGGTGTTACCTTCAGTTGGATACAGAGCACCGAAGCCATTGTTGCTTGCTTGTGTTGCTATCTGCATAAACATTAAAGAGTTGTCTGTGCAGACTGCGAACTGGGCCAGGCTGTTGTGTCTGAGTTGACCATTTTCCTCCAGACTTTCACGCAGAGTTGCCAAGATGTCATCCACAAAGCACGGTGCATTGTGAGGGTGGATCACAAGTGCAGCATTGGAAGACAGGTTCTTCATTGCATCTGTTGTTTCTTCTTTGGCTAATATATACAGATATAAAAAACAAGCTGTAATGGACTGAGTCTTGTGCAAATGTGCTAAAGCATCACATACCTTCAATATCACCCCCATGTTGAGATACTTGCAGAGATGCACTCAGACTGGACAGCCCCAGCATCAACAGGCCACAGATGATCATATTCATAATTGTGGTCAGTCTAATGGTGCTCCTCTTCCTCAAAGACTTGTTTTAAATGAACCAAGCCCCTTGATGCGACCCTCCCACATCCACATCCACATCCTGCAACCTGGAAAACACAATACCTAAATAGGAATATTGTGTCCTTGTTGGATGTAAAACTCTGGAGGGGTGTGTTTGCACATAGAGGTGCTTTAATCTCCTCTGAGAGTTTGAGATAAAACAGGAGGGTGAAGGAGAGATGTATGCCAGTGAACACACAGATTATACTGAATTTGATCTATTTCCCTCAAAAATTATACAGTGGGGCAAAAAAGTATTTGGCCAAAATCCAATAGAACGTCTATGTGAAACTGACCAAATACTTTTTCCCCCCACTGTATATATAAATAAATAAATAATAAATCCTGATCCTAAACATTCTGCAAACCCAAATCACGGGGAAAATTAATGTTCAGTGCATTTGTCCCCCTCTTAACCACCCATCTGTCACACTTAGTGATAAGGCACTTTCCATAGCTGCCCTGGGGCAGACTGTTTGAGGTGTGACTACAGCCACTAACTTGAATTAATGGGAGAGTATTTATTTATTCGGCACTTAAAACCTGTTTTGAAAGAATAGTATTTTGGCTTCTCCCCTATGCTCACTGTTAAACGCACAAAATCTTTAATTGTCGATTGAACTAAATTAAATTGAACTGATACAAAATAATCTTTTCACTGTAATACGCTGAGGCTCTCACTCCCATCTCGGCTCTCACAGCTGTGGTCTTGTTTTGCAGACTGTCAAGGCCTCTAGACTACTCCACACCAATGCATCCCATGAGATAAAGTCAAGGCCCATTCCTGGACATCACAAATCTTCCACAAGGAACGACAGGAATTGTCCATTATCCTGAAATGGCGTCCACATTGTATCAAAACACGGTATGAGACATTCCTCTGTGCACCATTTAGTGCACAACAACTTTTGTACTTGATGAGGAGAGTTTAGATTCAATGTAGTTAAAATGATTAAAATGGTCTTAACAGGAAAAGGCATCAGGTTCTCCTTCTATAAATCATATTATGTAACTTCAATAACTTAATGACAAACCTGTAACAAAAATACAAGTAACTACTATAAACTTTGTGAGAAACATTTTATTAATTATTGTAAATGCAGAAAAAAAAAAACTATAATTCCATTTGTCATTAACATCTTAGGATAAAAGCACCAACACCGCACCGTAACAAGTTTTCAGGGCATTTTGAAAAGTAGGTTTGTTATTATTGCACCTCAAACCTGTCCTGCAAAGAAGTTACCAAACTGACTGAATCTGAGACTCGTGTGAGACGTCCAGCATGTTATTTCTCAATACTCACAAGACTAACTGGTAAAGCTTGATAGACGTGGGATTGCTGAAGTTTGAAGCTGAAGTTGCTTTGTGACAGTGAGAAGTACTGAGGAAAATGTATTTTGAAAATGTAAAAAGCACATTTGTATGAGCTGACTTAGTCCTGAGCCGGGCAATGAAGACTTTCAAACCAGTACAGAAATTTGTGCAGGAAAAGAGTTGATAATTAAAATAGTTTCAAGCAACCTTGGCAGTTCCTGAGTTAGAATATCTGGCAGGATTTTGTAAACAGCCTCGGTTACAATCACATATCAGAAATCTGCGTTAAATTCAAAGGTTGGTTTTCCAAAAGGTCATTCTCACTGTTACAAATGTCAAGGCTAGGCTGGACCATCAAAACTGCTGCGATGGGCAAGGCATGAAACCTTAAAACCATAGCCCGGCAACTGTGGAAGAGAATAATGATTCAATAGCTGCAATTTCCTTGTTTTAAGTGAAGGAGAGCACCACGTGGTCGGTCAGAATAGAAGTTAACAATGATTGGAGACAGTTAAACTATAGATGCAACTGCATCAAACACCAAGGATAAAAAAAAATTAAATAGCATTAACAATAATTACAAAAGTCTTGTCAGTGCTGGTAACAAATAGCCTATTGTTTATAATGATTTTCTAAACTGAGCAAATGTCTCAAAACACAATGCTGGACATGTTCTATAAAGCTTTGATAACAAGAGTGAGATTTCTGCTTGACCAACGCAAGTGAAAACTCACGCACCCAGAAGTGTGAGGAGGAAAGAACTTGGCTGCCATTATTCAAAGACACGCATACATTTGAGTTCTGTAGTTTACATCACTGTGACTAATGACAAATACGATGCGACTTTGACTTAAGACATACAAAGACACAAAATAAAAGTGAAAAGGTTTGACAAGTAGATCGGTGTGCACCAGTAAAGAAGATGTTGGTAAAGTTTCGGCTGTTAAGCACAAGCACCATTTCCTTAGATTTAATAGAATAAAAGTAATAACAGTTCTCGTGCTGCACCATAGGATCAAACATGGACAGACTGCTCTCTTTATACATGATATAGGCGCTGTTTTGCTGCCATGTTACCATCGCCATCCGTCTAGATCAGGGGATCTCAACCTCGGGGTCATTAGATAATTTCACCAGATCATTCGAGAGGAATACTGTCTTTGTATTTTGAATGGAAAACACCAACAGTTGGGTTGTTATACGGGGGATAGCAACTAAAAAAGGTTGAGAACCACTGCTCTAGGCGAAGTTTGCAATTCTTTGCTCTCCTTGGCTTCAAGCCCCACTTAAAAGGTAAAGCACCAATAAATCCTATTACATATACATTTCATAAGTGAATATATACTATAGATACATTTCATATTTCCCTCTATTCATGATGGGAGACCACAACAACCCAAAAACAAAACAAGAAATCGGTCAAAACAGTGTGTGGTTCACAAAAATCTGATCTGGAAGGACTTTCAAAAGCTGAGTTGAAGGTGTTGAAGGGCTGTACAGTCCGGTACACAAGGCATTCACAGATAAACATCACGGCATATTAACATGAGAAAGGCCAAAGCGGCTTTACAAGATCCCGCTGTACAGCACCAAGTTTTCCATTTGTTTGTGGTGTTTTACTAAATAAATAAGATCAGGCACAGTCCAAACTAGCACCAATGTTTTCAGACTGTAAGTCAAGTACACACACTATTGCATACTACAAGAGCAACACAGTTCTGGATAAAAAATAAAAAATAGCCAAGTGAAAAAGACAGCATAAATATAATTTCTAAATTATACACAACTATACAGTCAATCAACCACATTCACAGTACAAACATGTTTTACAAATATCCATTTGTACAATAAAAGCAAAAAGAAAGCATAGAGTCCAGTAGTTTCTTTGTGGTCATGGTAAGGTTACTCCCAGTGTGAGATTCATGTGGGTGCATGTTTGTAAGAGCCAAATGTAGGTAAATGTTCACATACAAGAGTCAATGTCATCTGACATTTAAATAAGCCTGCATTTCCAAAAGCAGACATAAATAATATATTCTCAAGCTTATTAACAGTGATCATTTGCTGTTGTCAAAGTAGTGTCGGTTAACAAAACATTAAATTGTATAAGCGTTAATTTGCCTTAAAAATCAGTGTCTCATAGTGGCTAGGCCTTGGATGTGTATTTAACATGCAATGATTTTGTGTATAAGTTACTTCAACTTAATCAAACTTGTCCAGCCGACAGTGAAGTAACACGGCAGCCAGACAGCTGAGCATGAAGGAAACTTAAGGGGTAAATAGTCCAGCCAGTATGTGGCGTGAACAAAATATGCTACATGAGTCATTACAGGTTCATATCCAGTGTGATTTAGATCAATTTCAGATCCCTCATTTGGTTCTTAAGTAAATCACAAACCGTTAATTCAAAAACAAGTGAATAATGAGGAAAAGTTCAAATGAAAAAGCACATGGTTTTAGGGAAACAAACTAACCTCGATGTCTAGAGGAGGTGAACATTGAATTGTAGTTCAATCCAATAAATCTCTTGGATTTAATATGAAATTTTCCTCTTAAATTATTAATGATAATCTAACATTAATTTAACAATTTTAATAAAAGTACCTCAAGCCTAGAAATGGAGGTAGTTTATTTACTCAGATGGAGTAAAAATGATCACAGGTCCAAACATGAACAGTAGTCTGGACTCTGTTCATGGGACGACATGGTGAGAATATGAGTGAGGCGTCCCAGGACAGGGGGACCCGTCTTGCAGGTGGATGGTTAGTGCAGCCACTTAGAAGCACCAATGATTGAGAAGAGTGCCTTGGTCCACACCTGGACATTTGCATAGTTTATTTTATGTTGAGGTAGTTTTCATCAGTTACCTATAGAGCAAATAGAACAAAAAGAACAGAAACATTAGAAACTGAGTGAAGATTAACCATTCACAAGTGTTTTAAAATGCAAGGTTTAAAACACACTTTAAATGAGTGATCAGAACTTACCTTGTTCAGAGGACATCGTTATGTAGGAGCATGATAAAAACAGGTATCCTGTCTCTCTCACACCCTACCAGTCTCTCCCTCTCTATCCACTGATTGCCTTTGACCCCACCCCACCCCCCACCCCGACCCATTCCCCAAACCCTATCTGGGCCGGGAGCCAGGCAGCTGGGACGTGGTGTGGCCACTGTGCATACTTTGAGTCCTCCACATGCTCCCACTGCTGGTAGAGCAGCCAGCGGGCGGCAGGGGCAGTCGAGGTGAGTAGTGCACGGTAAAGGGACGCGAGGAAGAGGATGACAGAGAGGACGAAGACACAGGGGCAGAAGCTGCAGACACAGAGGACACAGATGTGGATATGGAGTGGGAGGATTGTGCCCTCTGCTGGTGGAGAGCAGTGAGGGACACACGGTCTGAGCGTGAGGATGTCGTATCAGACAGTATGGGTGCAGAGGAGGATGGAACAGTGTGAAGGGGAGGAGGAGGGGGCAGAGAGAGCGTGGGAGGAGAGGGGCTGTGCAGGACTGTCTGCGTGCGGCTGTGCTGAGACGCAGGGACAGGAGAGGACACAGGGGGCTGTCGAGAGGACGCTGCGGGGGATGTGCTGTGCTGCTGGGTTTGGGACGAGGTAGAGGTGGAGAGACTGAGCAGAGAGCCAAGGCCTCCAGAGGTGGCCGGCGATGCTCCAAACTGATGAGAGGACACGGTAGGTACCACATGGTGAAAAATACCTGCAAATCATAGAAATGTGGGGAGCAGAGGGCAAGAGAGCGGACCGGGGGGGAGGGGGATAGATAAAAGTGGCAGGGAGCAAGAAAGAAGGGGACAAAAGAGAAGCAAGGGCTGAGCCAGGTTGTGCATAGCGCCAAGCAAGTCTTTAACAAGCACACAGAAAATAAACAGAGTCAGATCACCCATTCCAAATTACAAACAAATTCTTTTTTTTTTAATGTCTGGATTGACCTCGGTCTGTGTGGGCTGACTCTGTTTTCAATTCTAGAACAGATACACCCAGAGAAAACACATTTAGAATGGACGCCTTTTTTTGTGTGTATTTCTTTAAAAATCTACTATGAAATTTACATTAGTTTTATTAATGGCAAAAAAACCAACACATTTTCCAAGGGTGTTTGCATGTAAAGCACCGATATAGCCAGTCCAAGTCAAAGCAGCAGTCAATGAAGCAGATGAAGTAAGCAGCTTCGGGATTTCACTTACCTGATTCTTACAGCCCTCCTTATTTTACTTTTACTGATCTAGCCTGGTATAGATGATTTCTATATCGACCTCTGGGGCTTAGATAAAATGGAAACATGTCACCAATGACACTCACCTCCGGCTGCTCCTCCGGCCAATCCCGCACTGGAGAAGCTTCCCAGAGCTGAATGTCCGTTCACAAGCCGCGTTGACCCAGTCACTGAGGATCCTGTCTGTGCCCCAAACAACGACTGCAGGACAGACGTCCCTCCGAGTGGAAACTGTGAGCCCAAGTACTGCCCCACGCCAGACCCTGAGCTGGAGGATACTGCACTCAGAATGCCTGCTCCACTGCTGGCGGCGGCGGAGATGAACAGGTTCTGACTGCTGGTGGTCTTGGACTCCCAGTCTCGTGGGATCTTCTGTTTCTGCAGAACCTGCCGAGCCTCTGATCCGCTGGATCCTTGCGGCCCACCTCCGCTACCCCCTGCACATGCACCGCGGATTGCTCCCTCCTGACTGAGAAATGGGTTGGACATCACATATGCGGACTCTCCATCGCTGCCTTTGCGCACTTGAGCATGCTGCTTGTGGTCCACATCGGTGTCGGCACTGCGACTTGGTCCCCCTGCACCAAAGGGGGAGCCACCCTGTCTTAAGTCAGCATTTGGCTGCTTAGGGTCAGAAATAGGAGAGAACGTAGACTTCCATTTGCTTGTAGAGGACAAGGAAGATGAAGAGGAAGATTCACTGCCAGTGCTATTGCCACTGCTGTTCCCAGATTTTCTGCCTTTTTCAATAAGATATAAAAAAAAAATCTTCATATAAAAGCAAACCATCCAAGTCTGTGCTGTATAAACAACAAACATTTTCTTACCTCTATCAGTGTCAACGAATCTACTGGGAATGTCTCTGCTCTCCAGTGATATTGTAGCAATCTTTCTTTCAATTCTAAAAGGAACAAAAATGAAATGGTGAAGGTGACTGCACAAAAGACAGTGTAAAACAAACTGGGAAACCCATGTAACCTTGAGCTTGAGCTGTCTGCAGGATAACCAGAGTCCTCATCATCTGTGCTGGGAGCTGAGGAATATCGGCTTGTGCCATTAAACTCTAGGGGGCGCTCTCTCTTCAGAATAGGTGGCTGGTCCAGGTCAAGCCCATTGGGACTGGACTGCTCCGGGGAGGATATGGCGGAGATCTCCAGAGGCTGGTTGATGTTATTTACCTGAACAGTTGACAGCATGTTTTTAGAGTACAGTATCTCACAGGTTCAGAAAGGTTTTCATCAACATATTCTGTTTCAGTTGCACCAACTCAACGCACTGTATGTTCGTGAAGGTTTTGCATGGCATGAGAACTGGACAAAATATAATATTTAGTCCAGTTCTCATGCCACCTTTATACATTTCAGTATAAAAGGTTAGTGTAACTACACAACAGCCACAAACTAGTGTTAAAGTGAAACCTCTGACATAAACAAACAGTGACCTCCAATAATTAATGCTTTTTATTTTTAAAGAGGCCATTTGACTCAACTCTCACCATGGAGTTGATATTGAGTGGTGATCCAGAGGAATGATGGCCGGAGCCAAGTCCAGGGAATGACCTCCTTTTTGGGGATGTGCTTGCCGTTACAGCTCCTGTGGAGCTGCGTTTCCTTCTGCCCCGCTTCCGCCCGTCCTGAGCACCAAGGTTGTGGGAGGAGTGTGATGACGAAGAGTGTGTGGGGGTATGGGCGTGCTGCGTGCCAGGGGACTGGTGATGGTGGTTGCTATGGTATCCCTGCTTGCCAGTGTGGTGGTGGAGGCGTGATCCTGAAACTGAACAGCTTCCACTGCCTGAAGATGAAGATGAGGAAGAAGAGGAGAAGAAGATTCTCCGTCGCATTTCACTTTCCTGTGGCTCATTGTCAGATTCGCCCCCTCTCTGGTCAGAACCCTCCTCTGAAACTATCCTCGGGGGTCCGTCAGCGTACTGCAGCACCCCACCAGTGCTTAGAGACGGGCTCTGGATAGAGCCTCTGCTCATTGGTCCTGTCAGAGAATGGTTGGAGTGGGAGGGAGGAGAGAGAGAAGCACCATTATGGTCCTCCGAGTGCAAAGCTCCATTCATCAACCCTGAGCTGGAGGAATATCCTGAACAATATAGGAAAATATTAGAATTCCAAAGTAAGTGCTGTACATTTAGATATCTGGGGTTAGCATTGCTTTACCATTGGTCTGGCTTGTGTGGGAAACAGGACTTGGGGTACTTCTCTGTAAAAAAAAAAAAAAAAAGGTCACTCATGAATAAGATGACACAGGGCTCCAGGCTGACACCCATGTGCGTGCATCAGTTTAACCATCCCAAAACGTGTCTGGAGCCCTGAAAGGGTAGTGCAGTGTAGAAGGTCGAGTCCCTCACCAGCCTTTCGACGCGGCTGGGCAGCACCACACTGGCCAGGGGGATGCTGACAGGTAGTTTACTGGGGTGGACTGTGCTGAGAGGGATGCTAATTGGAAGGCTTGTGATACTGTTGTCACCTTGAGGAGGACTCTTCTCCTTACCACCCTGAAATAGCAAATGGTAGGACATTTGATCTGATGTGTATGACGTAGGAACAAAACAGAAAAATGGAAACAATAGTAATCATAGTTAAATGTACCCTTTCAGAGTTCTTAGCTGTTGTACTGGGGGCTTCTGTTGCTGCAGGAGAGGGGCAGTTCTGTTTGACTGGAGGCATATTACCAACAAGTTCCCCCCTGAAAAACAATTCCACTTTAAATAGAAATCGAGTGTTATGTCATAATTGTCTTTAATACGTGATTGAAAATGGAACAGACCTGTGTGTTGGCAGCCCAGGACCTCTTAAGTGAGCGGCAGCAGTAGCATCCTGGTTCAGATGTCTCCGCAAGGCAATCTTGGCGGGTGAGAAGCGTGTGTAGTCAGGTAGAGTGTGGGAGGAGCCGTGTTGTCTTTGTCGGATATCCGAGGCAGCAGGTGCAATCTCGTGGTCTGGAGAGATGGGGAGGTATCGGGAAAGAAGCTCTCCCTTCATGTTTCCTCTTTCAAAACATGGAGAGCTAGTGCCATTTAACTCAGAACTGATGCCGTTCTGGGCGGGGACAGAGGAAAGGGCGATCTTTGCAGAATCCATGTCTATGGAGGAGTTCTTTCTGTATGGGGAGCCGTCACAAGGACTGTAGGACTTGAGCTGAAGCAGTTCTTGCTGTCTTTGACTCTTCTCCAGTTCAACAATGCTAATCTGAAAACAGACGCCAGCGGAAGCTAATAAAAGTGATGAAACCTTGCTTTGTTGATGCTGTGAGGTAGGGTATGTATGATATAATTGGTTGGTTCTGAGGACAGTTGTACAATCAGAGACCAAAAACAGTAGAAATGAGTTTGAACCAATGGAAGTGTGTGCACATCAGCTTTTTTTCTTTTTTTTATACCTGCAGCTCCAGGCAGTGCCTTTGCTTCTCAGATATCTGTCTTCGTAAAGCCTGCTTTTCTTTTAACAGACTTTCCAAACATAAAGAGCCCCAGTCAAGTTTTAGTTCCTCACATCGAGACTTCAGCTGCAAAAAAAAAAAAAAAAAAAAAAGTGTTTGCATGTTGAGAAGATTTACAGTTTACAAACCACAGAGGAAGGAACTTACTAGTAGCAAACTGTGGTCCCTCAATAAGGCCATGTCCCTCTCGAGCTGCTTCGTCTGCTCTTTCAGTTGACAATTGTGGGCTGATATCTCTTTTTGCGCTTGTAAAAGGTCCTCTACTGTCAGGGCTTTCACTCCTAACTAAAAACCAACACACACAGTAAGATTAGCGAGCAACAAATAAAACGGTTTTACTCAATAGTCATCAATAAGGAGCAAACGGACAGCATATTTTCATTGTAAATAGTTACCTCATCAAGCTTCGTTTGGAAAAGTCCTTTAATCTTTTCCTTGTGGGACTGACAGAAAGCATGTAACTGCTCTGCCTGTCCTGACAAGTCCATATGTTTTTGCTGAAGGAGGGGAAAAAAAAGACAAAAAAAATAGTAAAAACACAAGGCAGTTGATAATCTGTATTGGATAAATTTAAACTTTTGGGACCAATAGTACCTTCTCCTGCTCTAAAAGTTGCTGCAGATTGGAACGATACTGAGGAGTCTTCATGTACGACATAAACTGCAGGTATTGTATTTTGATGTTATCTGTACAGAAAAGATAAGGAATATTCTTCTATTATTATCAAACATTGTGCATAAGGTCTGCCTCGTTGAAACCGTGGAGGTTAGCGAGGTTACCTAGCATTTGTTGCAAAGCAGGAGGAGTTGGGCCCAGCAGCAGTTGACTGGAAGGATAGTGCTGAACCATGGGAGGTAGCTGGTAGAATGGACTTTGAGGTGACCGGTATGCATCTGTGTGCAGAAAAATCAATGAGCTTCGGGACAAACAAACATTTAAAAATTCAGTATGATGTGTGCAGAGTTCTCACCCTGAGCAGGCGCTGCAGACAGAGTCTTGGCATGCAGCAAATCCAAAGCACTTTGATTTTTCTTATTTTTCTTCTCAGTGGCGTTAACGGCCGCTTTCTTAGGGCGGCCACGCTTTTTGCTATTCAACTTGCGTCCTTTAGATAAAAGTCGAGCTCTCCTGGGTTTTGGAGTGGGCTTCACCAATGTCACCAAGCTCGGATGCTCCTCTTCCCCACCAGAGTCCTGCTGTAACAACTAAAGGGAATTAAAAATATAAATAAAACATCCTGGAATATGTCAGAAAAAAAGTGTCTTTCCAATGAGAACTAGCCTACCTTGACTGGTTCTTTCTGTTTTGTTGGTGTGGTGCTATTGCTTTTGCTTTCCTTTGTATCTTTCTGCTGGCGTTTCCTAGCTGCCTCTTGCTCCTCCTGAAAACAACAGTAGTTCCATAAGAGCCTTGCGTGAGAAGACAAGGCAACTAAGTGGGAAAAGGAACGAAACACTTACCCTGAGTTTAGGATTTTTGAGACTAGCAAAGTAATTTTCAAGCTGTAAAAAAGAAAAATAAATGCTTAGATGATTTTATTCCTTTTTTGTTTTGTTTTTTAAACCAAATGAATTGAGTAATTAATGGTATCAAATCACACG
This sequence comes from Gobius niger, assembly GCF_951799975.1. Classification (NCBI taxonomy): domain Eukaryota; kingdom Metazoa; phylum Chordata; class Actinopteri; order Gobiiformes; family Gobiidae; genus Gobius; species Gobius niger. Next base: position 16,653,801 of record NC_136868.1, read on the forward strand.
CCGTTTATCATTTAAAAGTACAGGGACAACTCACTATGGTGCGGTCAATGGTATGAAGGTAGTAGGAAACGGGCTTTCCTGTCCAGGACACTGAGCCTCTCAGGGGAGACAGCTCCACCACACGCATTATTGTGCCAATATCTAAATGAGAAACACCATCAAAACAATACTATACTATATTACAGGCAGGCAGATAATACAATATGACACAAACTTAACTTACCACTCAAGTTACGACTGTTTATCCTAAAATTCAAAGGTGCAAAAGGTTTGGAGGAAACAATTTTTCCACCTAGGGGAAGATGGGACAATCATTTAGATGATTGTGCATTTAGTGAATAAAGTTAAATACAGGAAGAGGCGTTTAGAAGACAACATACAGACCTTCCTTCATGTTAGCAAAGCGTTCCTTCAGTTGATGATCGACTTCCGGACCAAAAGCAAAGTTATTTACAAAAATAATACTGCAACACAGAGAACATTTTAGTCAACGTGTAAAAGATTATTATAGATTTTATCTAATACAGCAACAATGTCCAATGTGGGATAAAGATGAAGAACATGGATGGAACCAGATCACAAGGTTTTGTACCTTGTGTTAGCAATTCTTTCTTTCCACTCCTCAGACAGAAAATCACCTCTCTCCAGCTAAAAACATCAAACAGTACATCATTACTCTAAACTTATGACAAAATTACTTACTTTTTTACACAAAGGCTTTGTTGTACTATGCCTTTTCAATAGGCAGCCGAGGGGCCAGCTCCGGCCTGCCAAACTATAAAATATGGCCCGTGCCTCAATTTTCATAAAAACAGATATTATTTTGGCATTATGCACGCCACTTTAGCTGCACTTCCACGCCGCTTTGCGTAGCAGTGTGTGACACTTCACAACCCTGTAACCTGCGAGAGCAGGCTGAAAACATGGCTCTATCAAACAAACTTTTAACAAAAGAAAACAGGAGGCTCATCATTGGACGGATTGTCACATGCAGAAGGAGGACTCTGGACAGCGTGTTCCCCTGTGTTCATCGTGACAAAGAGCCTGACCAGCAACTTAGTAAGAGACAACTTTCTGGATGGTTTTACAAAGCAAGTGATGAAGCTGATGGTGTGTGAGTTTTGAGAAAGACCAGATAACACGCGTGTTAACTGGTCAACTTGTTAAACCTCGGCATCTTGACAGGTGGATTTTTTGCTTCCTTTCTCCCTTAACTTCATTCGATCAGCGTTTGTGGGAAAGGACCAAAAGAACGTAAGTGCAGCAGAGAGCTTTCTTTGTGGTGATAGGAGTAATGAATGAAAGAGGATGAAGCTGAAAATGAGGATGCAAACATGACCGCCATCTCATAAGAGGGCTTACTTCACTGAGTTTTCATAAAGCGCGAGGTCTGGACATAAGAACAACGGCTCCACAGATGCCCGTTCAGCCCTCTGTCCGCTCGGCTGTGAGGAGGTCACTGAGCAGAGTCTCATGTTTGAGAAGGACTGGTCTTAGTTCAGTTAGTCCTCACATGAAACACTTTTCTGTATTAGGCCTTTGGCCTGGCTTAGATGTGGTTTAGTCCTGCTGTAGCCCGGAGTAGTTCTAGACTAGTTTATTATTATTATTTATACTGTATTAATCTGCTGCTGCTTTGGTGGTCTTTAAAAATAACTTGAATGACTTGAATGCTGGAATATAAATAAAACTTTTAGGCCTCATTACCTCATTTGATCTGAGCAATGATGAGAATGAAAAAAATAAGAATATGTTTGGTGGTGGTGGGAGGTTCGCCAAATGACCGGCCAGTGGCCAATGACGTCCGAGAAATCAGGCCCAGTATAAAATGTAATTGAATAACCCTGTAGTATGCTTTTATTCTGGAGGTTTAAACTAGTTTAGACACCACCAGGACTTTGTTGTAATGAATAAGATTACGATATAATATGCGCAAGCAAAAGGTTACAAAACCAGCTTCTGCAATTAACTGAAGAGAAACTGATCAAAAACAAGATAAACATGACAAAAAAGAAGACAATTAAGAACGTGAACAAGCTCAAAAAAATTCTGGTGAAGGTCTATGGATTTAAAAAAAAACAACCAAGGAGCTTCATGGATCACAATGTGCTGACATGTACTAAATATGCATGGATCAAAGAAAATACAGGTTTGTCTTTGATGAGGGTACCACATGAGAAAATGGCTAAAAACAAAAGGAAAACCTACAAAAAGCTGTACTTACTGTATACTCTCCATGTTTCTTTCCATACCATTTCATCCATTTTTTAAACTCTTTATCCATGCTCTGTAATAACAATAACAATCTTTATGCCAATAATGTATTGTACAAGAACATCAATTTAAAGCTGCCCTCAGCTATTCTCCAGGACTGTTTTTTGTCAGTAGTAAACTGCATCTTGCATCCCTCACCTGGCTTCCCCTCTTACACACGCCCCTCGCTCCCCTTCTCACTGCCCTTCTGATGTGATCAAAGGGGAAAGGAAATCTCATTTAAATCTCATCACATAATTTAACTAAATTTACCGTGCAGAGGTTTTATGTCCTGCAACACTTGAACGACTTGACCGTTCCCTGTAGATATTGGATAATTAAACAAATAGCCATGGACATTTCATGAGCATTTCAGCAGCATCAGAACAGGTCAATTAGATGTTTATCAGTTCATGATCTTTTGTAAACGTCTGTCATGATGTTAACTCTGTGTTAGTGCGTTGTTGATGCTTTTGAACTTCTGCAGCTGCAAACACATTTATTTTGCGACCTCTGCCAGCGGTGAGGGGTAAGTTGGGGGTGAGGCGGGGGAGGGGAGGAGCTCGTCTCTGCTTATGCGGGACAAAATAAACGTACTGTTTCGAAAGTGTTGCATCTAGCGATGCAATGTGGCAATGCAATGCAAATGCAAAGCTGAAGGCAGCTTTAAGTATATTGACCCAAATCAAATACATTTCTTCTGAGTAGTGAAATATAAATGCTTTGATACCTCTGCATAGGTAGCTGGAATGTCTGCTTTCTCGACACCATAGTAGTGTTTACAATTGGTTGCTGCTGCAACTTGCAGCACAACTTGACCAACTCCTGCAATTGAAATTGATGTCAATCCACAAATTCTTTTGTTTCTTCAAAAACAGACTTATATCAATATAATAAAACACTTAAGACTTATGTAACAAAGTGAATTAAATTCTGAATCGTTCTAACCACTGCCAAGATCCACAAATGTGTCGTCCTCCATCATTTCTATTTCATCAATGATCTGAGCCACCAGGTCAAAGGAGGTCTCTCCATACACCTCCGGAGAAAAGGGCTCGTAGTTATTAAGCTTCTCTGGGTCGGTCACTGAGTGGTTATACACCTGCTGAAGGATGTGTCTCAGCAGGCCATTGGAGGGGCGCTTGTTGAGTTTCATGGGCTGAGTGGTTCCTTTCCACTGAAAAGTGACACATATATTAGAATACAATTTACAATCAAAGGACAAACTTCAGTGAAAATGTTAACTGACCAACTGGTGAATGCTGTCGATGGCCCTGTTGTACTTGTCACAAAGTCTCTGCATACTTTCAAAGCTACGACATTATACACATGTATTTACAATCACAGTCACACGGCTTTGCAAATAAATAGATCAATAAGTTTTACGCATATTATTATGTCCACAAACTCACCTTTTTGTGTCATAATCAATGAGCACATAGTTCTCCATCGCCAGTTTGAGGTCTGGTATTTCTTCACACACCCAACTAGAAAAAGACATTTATCAAATGCTGCCACAAAAGATAAAAGTGATAAAAGCATATTTACCGTATGGTTTCGATGATTTCATGTGCGGCATCATGGTGTTTGTCCTGAAACGCACAACACACAATTTATGATTAATTAAAAAAAAAGAAAAATACACTGCTCACAAAAACTTAGGGCACACTCAGAAAACACAATGTAACTCCAAGTTAGTCAAATTTCTGGGATATCAGACTGTCCGGTTAGGAAGCCACGCTTATTGTGAATCAATTTCACTTGGTGTTGTGGAAATTAAACAGACAACAGGTGGAAATGAGAGGCAATTAGCAAGATCGCTCCAAAAGAGGAATGGTTTTGCAGGTGGTGACCACAGACCATTTCCTTGTCTTCATCCTTTGTACCGTATTTTTGGAACACTTTTGTATTTGTCCAGTGTTCTCACCACTAGAGGTATCATGAGGAGCATCTACAACCCACAGAAGTTGCTCAGGGAGTGATGCTCATCCAAAATGGCACGTCCATTCGTGCTGTGGCAAGAAGGTTTGCTGTGTCTCCCAGCGCAGTGTCCAGAGCATGGAGGAGACACCAGGAGACAGGCCAGTACACCAGGAGACCTGGGGGGGGGCGACCGAGGTCAACAACCCAGCAGCAGGACCGCTATCTGCTCATTTGTGCACGGAGAAACAGGAGCAGCACTGCCCGAGCCCTACAAAATGACCTCCAGAGGGCCACAATGTGCATGTTGGTCCTCAAACGGTCAGAAACCGACTCCATGAGGGTGGTATGAGGCCCGACGTCCACAAGTTGGGCCGGTGCTTACTGCCCAACACCGTGCAGCCCGATTGGCATTTGCCCGAGAACACAGCGATTGGCAGATTGGCCAATGGTGCCCTGTGCTCTTCACGGATGAGAGCAGGTTCACCCTGAGCACATGTGACAGACGTGACAGAGTCTGGAGACGCTCTGGAGAACGTTCTGCTGCTGCAACATCAGCCAGCATGACCGGTTTGGTGGTGGGTCAGTGATGGTCTGGGGAGGCATTTCATTGGAGGGCCGCACAGCCCTCCATGTGCGAGCCAGAGGTTCCCTGACTGGCATTGGGGACCGGGATGAGATCCTCAGACCTATTGTAAGACCATATGCTGGTGCTGTGGGCCCTGGGTTCCTTCTGATGCCTGATAATGCCAGGCCACATGTGGCAAGAGTGTGTCAGCAGTTCCTGCATGATGAAGGTATTGATGTTATGGACTGGCCTGCCCGTTCCCCAGACTTAAATCCAATAGAGCACATCTGGGACATCATGTCTCGGTCCATCCATCAACGCCACGTCGCACCACAGACTGTCCAGGAGCTGACTGATGCTCTAATCCAGGTCTGGGAGGAGATCCCTCAGGAGGACATCCGTGGTCTCATCAGGAGCATGCCCAGGCGTTGTAGGGAGTGCATTCAGGCACGTGGAGGCCAGACACACTAATGAGGATGATACAGACTCGTTTGGAGGAATTTCTACAGCATTTGGATCAACCAGTGACCTGATTTGTCACTTTGATTTTGACTATAATTTTGGATCCAGACCTCCAGGGGCTGAGAATTTGATTTCTATTTATCATTCTTATGTTATTTCGTTCTCAACACATTGCCCTACACTATGAATAAAGATTTTGATCCGAAAAATGTAATTGATTGACATCTAGGATGTGCGTTTTGAATGTGCCCTAAGTTTTTGTGAGCAGTGTACATAAAACATCACGGCGGAGCGGCTTTGGTCAAGTATTGCAATTGTGAGCAACATTCAGATCAAAGTGCACATTTTAATCCCATTCTGAAAAATGTACATTTGAAAGAAGATTGAACAAGCTAATACTACAACATTAACATGCATTTCATAAATGTTTGTAGGTCTAAACAACAAGGTGAGGTATCGTAATAAACATTAAAGAACTGAGATATTTTGTGGTTTGCAAATGTTATACTGTCTAAATAATTGCAGTCTCCCCTGTACAACTTGCTAGGTACACAATACAAAAGTGTATTAGTGTAATAACTAATAAATATAGATAAAAGTACATAATGTGTTGCTGTTGTTGGAGGACATGTCTGGTCAGAAATCAGTGCTGTGCGACTCGATGGGAGGAACGGGGCTCATATTACACCTTCAGCGCAGCCAGCCAGAGCCTGTTGCCTGAAATGACCCACTGACCCACTTTCAGACTGCCGCTCCTCTGCTGCGCCTAGGAGAACTTTAGACAAGGAAAATGGAGTAAAAGAACGAGAAAAGAACAAGGGGGCAAATCAAATGGCCGAGGCGGAACATCAAGACCAGACATTACATTGTTTCAGCTCGACAACAACTTCCTGATCATGCCGTCAAAGCACATCGCATAAATGTAGCATCAATGCGACCAAAACCCTCTTCACACTTCTCTACAGCTCTTTGAATAGCACCAGGGGACAGTGTTCCCCAAATTAGAACCGTGCGAGCTACCGAGCAGTCAGTGTAAGTGAGACTGTAACAGGAGGGGGTCATCTGCCCAGACAAAGACGGCACACAGCAACACCAGCTCAGCTCCGAGTCTAAAAATAAACGCTGTGAAAGGAGGAACGACAGAAACGGCCAACACACTCCCAGCTCCTCCTCCCAGCTCTACGTATCACAATTCACCTCAAACTGACGGAGCATCGAAGAAATACTACACTACTAAACGTCATTATTCTCACTTGTGCCGTCACTGGGTCGAGCATCAAAAGACAATGACAATCAACCCCTCTCCAGAAATTACTGATAACCAGTAGACAACGGACTAAAGCGGAAAGTACGCTTGCCTTTGAGAGGATGCTATTGGCCGGAAAATGCAATATGAAGGGGCTTTCTAAATCTTTTGTTTTAGCCGAACAATGACAATGACTCTGCAGCTCAGTGGGAAGCGTGGCACCTCCCTGAAATTCCCCTCTGTAATTAAAAAGATTCGCAAAGCCACATCATGTCGCAAGTGCTGTGTCATTACCACTAAACGGTAGAAGAGATTCAAAAATAATATTCTGGCATTTCTGTCCACTGATTCTAAGCCTACACAAAGTGCAAAGTAGGTTGGGTTTGCGCCTCCACGACATTCCTTCATATGGAAACATTTAGACAAACAGATGGGGATAGTTAGGAGGCGAGACACGGGCCAAAAAGAGAATATACAATGGCAGAACGAAACTGGAGGTATATTCTGAAAACTAAACTTCAAAAACACTTTTTTTTATTTATGCCAAGACAGGATTTGCAGCGATGTGAAAAAAGAGAAGTTCATACAGAAAAGATAATGCATTATTAATTACATCTAACAATATCCCACTGTCAGATCGCTCTTTCCGCTTCCCTGCAGAGCTGACCATATGGACACGAGTGAAGAGAGGAAGTCAATTCCTTTGAAACAGGAGGACAGCTCCACATGAATGGGATCTGAAACGTAAAATGCCATGCAAAACGAGCCAATTGTCTGTTTTCGATTCAACGCCAGTAACTAGTAGAGTATAAATAAATGTGGAGCATTTCAGGAGTGTAATCAAATTCCTTGCATGCCTCTGTTATCCAAAAAATGACACAACGGGCGAGGTCTTAATACAGGGAGGGACTGAGACTACGCCTTATCAAGTCGGTCCTGGTGTGTAAAGGGAGGAGCAGCTTTGTCAGTCAAAACAGACGCGAGCTCTGCCTGCCAGAGCCTATCCCCAAACGGTGCAGCGTTTATGTGACATCACAACAACGAGGAAATTAGTTTTGTCCTTGAGTAGTTTGGAAAAGGTGACATTTGTGTGCTGCACATTTACTTATGTTGAACTTATTATATTTTGGAGAGGATTTTATGTCCGAAAAAGAAAGAGTGTGGAAAGTGCTACACTGGATCATTGCAGTGAAAGATCTTTGTAACTTACAAGAACAGGTGCTCTTCAAAGTTGGGGGTGCGACAAATTGCAGCTTGTTCTGATAGTATGAAGGTGGGTTAAGAGTTTTAGGACCAAAACCTGGATTACATGAGGCAAGATCAGAAAAAGAAAGCAGTTGATGGAAAGCTGTAGATTACTAGGAAAAAGGAACTCACTCCCACAGCCCCTCAGATTCACTTTAAGTCAGTACTCAAAAGCCATCTCTTCAAACTGGCTTTTTGTCCGTTTTCTTTGTCTTCTACTGTCAAGCGTCTTTGAGTGTGCAACAAAGCGCTATACAAGTCTGATGCATTATTATTATTTTTATAAGTAGGTTGACCGCTTAATCGGCATCATGGGATTAAACCATAGAAGATAAACTAACAATTAATCGTTATGCTGTATTGAAGGTAAAGATGCAGTGTCCTTGGGCAAGACACTCACCTTACCCATTCACATTCTCGTTGTGCGAGCGGTCCCGTGATGTAAAGCGCTTTGTGTGCCTAATGTAGGTAGAAAAGCGCTGTATAAATGTGACCATTTGCGAACCATTTATCTGAGAATTAAGGGCAAATCGTTACATTTGGTGACTGACTTTTAGGAGATACAGGTCTTTAGGCTACATTATTAAACGCTTAAAACGGTTCATGAATTGATTTTACTTGAAGAAAATGCAATGTTTTATACAACATGATCAAACAGTATATGGGTAATTGCTTGTGAAACAGTCCAATTAATCTGTAAAATAAATTGAACAGAATGCACATCCGTACTAGGAAATGAACGGAACATCTGAACCTTCTGAGAAATCTAAGTTATACGTCTCAGTGTGAATTGTGTCTCTCACCACAATTACTATAAATGAGGATTTGACACGACACAGCCCACTTCCCTTTCCGCTTCTCTTCAATGAATCAACTTCAGTCTGCCTCCTCCTCTGACACACTCACATGTCACATGGAAATACAGCACAACTATTTCAGTGTGAAATTCTTAGAGACGGCTTTTCCATTCACCAGCACGTGCACGTCGACGTTATAATGTTTAATGGTTAAAAAAACAAAACAAGAGACGACCAGGACAAAATGACAACACACATACATTTACTCAGTTCAACAGCAAATGGCAGTGACCGTTGGCACGCAAATATTCCCTTAACGCAACTTTCTACGGCACTTTGGGATATTGCTATGGTTAAAAAACGAGATAAATACACCCTAAACTAGTTGTAAGTATCGTGGCCTGGACTGATACCGAGTCTGTCACCGTCCCGACCAGTGTGACCTGATTCCTGTGCCGTGTGAGCCGAGGCTGCACCGACTAGCCACCGTTAGCACTGGGCTAGCTAACAAAAGACAACAACAGACATTTATAATACTTAGACTCACGAGTGTTATAACCCGTGCTACTTACATATACTGGTAATGGCCACGGGTAGCCTGCTGGTTCTGCTCCGACCGGCGATTTGAGCTTCAGCTCCAGCTTTTCTCCCATTCTCCACTTCACGGCGGCTTGGCTGTGATAGATCGCTAGCTACTTACTGCCCGTGTTAGCGAGGAGGCTACAACGATGGCATTTTTTCTTTTTTTTTCTTTGCAAGTAACACAAACATAAACTAGACGTCGACGCTGGTTTCGACGGAAATACGCGCGCGGTATGGTCGATGGTGTAAATTAATCTAAACCGGTCTCTCAGCTTAAATAATTGCCCTTTTTGTATTCACTGGCAATAACAGCCCGTCCGTATCGCCGCCATCTTGCCCGGCGTGAATATGGCAGGGATCCACACAGCAGAGGGGACACGTACGTCAGCGGGGGCCCGTGAAAACAACGCCACGCGTGGGTCAGGAGCACGAGCCAGAGCCTGTCCCACCACCGCGAGGGCTGGAGTAGGTTGAGAAAATCATCAAAGCGTGTGTTTTAGACTTAAAAAGAAGAAGAAGAAAAAAGAATAGAAAGAATACTACTTTAAAGCCAAAAAGTGTAGCGTTTCTCCCAGTGAATATAGAGGAAAATACATTGATTTAAACCCTGTAAAAAAGTGCAGATACAGGACCAAAAATGTACTTAAGTAAAAGTATCTGATACATTTTTTTTAAAAGTACAAAAGTACGCGTTGTAAAATATACTTTATAAGTAAAAAGTAAATGTATTGAAGAGTTTAATGTGCAGGATTTTTAAATAATTTTAATCAAACCTGGTCTAAACAAGTGAACCACTAACTCAGGTCAAAAACAGGAACTAAACCAGGCCTAAACCCGGACTAAACCAGATCGAAACAAGGTCCAAAGGTGTAAACCACTGAACCAAGTCTAAACTGGGACTAAACCAGAGAGGTCACTTTGAAAATACTTTTACTTTTAACTTAATTTAAAAATGTAGTAGAAAGTACAGATACAGGCTCTGAAATGTAGTGAAGAACAAGTAAAAAGTATTCATCATAAAATGTACTTAAGTAAAGTACCAAGCCTATAGTTTGTACTTTTTACTTACTTTCCACCACTAATGCACAAATGCACACTGTCGTGGTGTCCTTGGGCAAGACACTTCACCCGACTTGGCCCCAGTACCTGCGTATATTGTTGTATGAATGCGAGTGTGAGTGGGTGACATGGTCACTGATAAAGGTAGAAGAGCGCTATATAATTTGAGTCCATACCCTTTACATTTGGTGTCACTAACAAGTTTCTGTTTTGAGTTTTTATTTTTTATGAGTTTTGTTGCTTTTGTGACAAACTTTATCCTGGAATGTTCCACTGTGTGGCTTTAAGTTTAAGTGGGCTACCTATGAAATAATTTCCCACCCATCCTTATATTTTGTTGTTTGTAGAAGTCTTTTTAGCTGGCAAAGCAGGTAGGCTAATATATATTTGATTAGCATATTCTTGTGAAGAGAAAAAAATCTGTATGATTCAGATGTCCTCTCAGCCTAAACCCCTCAACAACTCTTGAATGCCAGAGTTTACGGACGTGTAAACATGACAGAGCAGTGTAGGCTGTGGATGTTGAGGGGGAGTAGCGCGTGGCACGTTGCCGAAGTGAACTCACTGACCCGCCCCTCAATACCACCAGCACTGGCCGCTGCTGCTGAGGCAGCCAGTCGGAGCAGTTCTGCTGCTCAGCTCAGTATGGCCAATTCAGCGATTGTTCGGATTGTGACACACGGTCTACCATTCAGAATGTTTTTACTCTGATCTTGGCTGGAATGCTTGCAGAATTATATTCCTGTTTAAATAGCCCACATGATTTGTTCTGACAATAGTTTGAATTTTCATATCGGCTAATATAGCCTACAGATTAGACTGAACGTTTTTCAAAACATATTTTGTGAGCCCATGCGTTTGAGAAAAAAAAAAACACCTTTAAAGGTTTCACATAGAAAACTCTATAATGCCCATTTCAAGATTATTTTTTTTTAGCCCATTTATTCAAAAGTATTTGTCATCCATCCATTTTATTCCACTTTATCCGGGGTCGGGTCGCGGAGGCACCCGAGCCGAAATGCCCAAACTTCCAGATCCATGCACACCACCTCCAGCTGTTCTGGGGGACCCAGAGGTGACACCAGGCCAGCTCAGAGATATAGTCCCTCCAGCATGTCCTGGGTCTTCCACGAGGCCTCCTCCCAATAGGACATGCCTGGAACACCTCCCGAGTCAGGCGACATCCGAAACAGATGCTTGAACCACCTCAGCTGGCTCCTTTCGACGTGAAGGACCACAGCACTGCCGACGCCTCCGATCCGGCTATCGATCTCACGCTCCATCCGTCCCTGAACTTTAACTCCTCCACGTATAAATCATAATATAAAGCTAAATATGATACTTAACGAAAACATTTTGTCTTTAAATTTTCTGCAGACAAAAAGCCATCCCGGTCAACATACCAGATTTTTTTTTTTATTGAGATATTTTTTGTAAAAGGGGAAATCCTTTTAATATGCTTTTGTACCTTTTACAAACATGAGTAATTATGCCAAAAGCTTACATTGAGGGAGTAGAAACCCTATTTTCAGAAAATTAGAAATTATGTAGTATAAAGTTAAATAAAAGATAATCCAAAGTGAATAAAAAAAAAATAGATATTACGTTTGGAAATTGTTTGCACCTACTGCCACCACAAGGATAAGTTATGTACTACCCCTACCCTCATGTCATAAAGTATAAGACAATGTTGATACACATCCAGAATGGTTTTCAAAATTTTAGTTAAGAATTTCAAGCATTTTATTGAAACAAATGTTTTCAGTCCCAGTCCCTTAAGCGTTGACAAAGCGTGCTTTGGGGCTTATTTCAACTTTCCAAAGCCTATTTTATTTATTCTTTACAGCAGCTTGTATAAGTCCAGAGAAAAGAAAAACACCTATACAACAGGTCATTTGGCACAATCAGCTCATACAACAGTTTTCCTCTGCTGGCATGTTGATTTAATAGCGTATCACAAAAAGGAAAAAACTCATTCACAACAGAGCTAGACAACATGTACAAAATGATGTTTCAGAAAATATGTCAATGTTGTATATAGTTTCCTTGTTGAGAGTAACCGCTCAACTGGGTGTGCTGCAATTCCTCCTATAACCTGACACCATTTAAACAGAACATTGATGTAGTGTCTGGTGTGTCATCTGGTGTTGTATAATACCTTACAATATATTAAACCAATTGCCTGAAGCAAAGGAGACTTAGCACTGACATAGAAATTAAGATTTCAAACGCTGTAGCAAATACTGAGAATGTTCCTTTGCATTTGGTAGAGCACTGCGGTCGTTCAAGTAACACTTTGGTAGAACACATGCTGGTCAAAACCATGTTTTGCATGCCAAATCAGTTGGACAAGTCCCTTTCTTGGTTAGATATGCCCACCTTTGATGTCATAATTAAAGGATTGTTCATTGTAACATACTGTATTTTATAATGCATGCACCCTGAAGTCTCAATTAGACAAACCCCCAGGAAACAGCGAGAAAGTGCAGATTTTTAAATTCACATAAAATGTAGCAATAATGACTAAGCCAGCTTTGTTTTCTACACAATGTCTTTTAGGCTGTTTGGACAGAGGTGCAGATAAGCAATACTTCACATGTCCTCTTTGTAAATTGGACATCACATTTGGGAAGGCAAAGTTGGCAGGCAGTTCGTCTGAGACCTTGGAGCAGTCCAGCCACCAGACTCCACTGAGATGGCTTCATCTTAACAGTCGTCCCAGCAGACAGTAGTGGGTTTACAGGTAAAAGTGTGATTAAAACGATTTCATGAGAAATGACACAGACGTCTGAAAATTTTGTTCCTAGAATAATAGATGATTTCAATTAACACAACGTTTTAAATAATGAAAATGGAAATGATTAAAAATGTCCAAAAAAAAAAAAATGGAATAAAGATGGCTACAAAAGCTACTACAAACTAAACCAGAAAGATAAAATTAAGATTTAAGTATTTATTACGGCATCTTGCCTTGAACTAAAATGATTACCCTGGAGTAAGTACCACTGACTAATGAGCAAGTTTAGCTTGTAAAAAGAAAAAAAAAAGAAAAATAAAGAAGGTGGCCAGTTTAAAGCTCTGACAGTAAATGTCCCTCATTAAGACAACTGCACTTTTGGAAAATTTGAGGAAAAAAAGGTTAAGCGCACAGTCCGGTTTCTGGCTGTGTGCATTTAAAGCAATGCTTTGATTAAATCAACAATATCTGTCTCTTTAAGAGAGAATAACTGAATGCCAACACATTGACAATTCTATGGGCAAGGCAGCTTCAGAGTACAATACTGGCAGACATTCAAGAAGTGAGGGAAAACAATAGACAGCTGATACTGAGGAGTGTGGAGCCGACTCATCCACCTGATTAAGTGTCAAAATAAATAGTGAAAAAACAGAGAAAGTAATTCATCATTAACATCACAACCATTCATTTAACTGATGTTTCATTCAAATATTTTATAAACTCAAAAGAAATGTCAATTTCAAAGTAGTGTCCCCCTTCTCTCCAGTTTCCAAGATTGTATAGCTCCCAAAAACAGTGCAAGTTTGTCTCCTTACCACTGTGCACTAGACGCAGGCTGGGATGCATTGTAACTACAAAGGATCTAGCCTCTATGGCCAAAAGATCCATCAAAAGACAAAAAAAAAAAAAAGAAGGTGTCCAGTTTATTCCTCACAAGAGCCTCTGGCCCTAATAAGGCTACTTTCCCTTCATGGAATCGCTCATGAGAGGATTTATAGAGCAAAAGAAGATCTATTTCTAAAGTTGCTGTTGATCATAATCGGCAATAAGTCTTTTAATATGTGCTAGTTTGTTGTGTAGATATTCACAACGGTTCTTCTCTTGACTGTAGTTGGGATTAGTCTGAAAAGAATTTAAGAACTTACAATTATCACTGTTATAGTATACTGTAGGCAGAAAAAACGTGAGCTTACCTTTTTGATTTTATGATACTCTTGAAGAATCTGATTATGGATTGTCTGCAAAAAGAGTAAAGAGTTTGACTTGATCAGGTCATGTTAGTGACAGTATTTTTGTGAAGTGAAGGAAATGTACCTTGTACTTGTCTGTGCCTTGTTGGAGCTGTTTCAGCTCATTGTCCAGCACGGTAAACTGCCGTGTGATGCCCTCTATCCGAGCATGCAGACCCCTGTACTCACTGTATTCTGCATTGAAATCGTTTTTATACTTTTGGCGTTGCTCAGAAGAGTCAATTACTGTGTACTTCCTGAAGTCATAAAATGTTATATGTTATATGAAGGTCTTACAAAAAGTGATGTGGAGGAGATGGCTAGAAAACACTTTACTTACATTAAATAGTCAGCCACCTCGGGGATTGACAAAGGAATACTGGTATTGTTGCACATCCCATTGAGATCTGAAAAGATTTGAAGGCGTTTGAACAAGTCAGTAACTAAACTCAACAGCAGGGGTCTCCAGATGCCTCCAGAATATATTTGGAGATTACACTGGTACATTGCAAATTGACTTCAAATGTTCATGCAAATACACTATAGTTCAGTAAATGTATCCAGTGAAGACGGGCTCACCTGTGCTTTTGTGTGGAATACTGTTGCTCTTCAGGTTTTCAGGACTTCCCTCACACGCTCTGGGCTCAGGCACTCTCTCTTCATGAACTTTTCTCTCCCCTTTTCCTTGCTCCTTTTCTTTTGTCCTTTCTCTGTCTTTGGTCTTCTCTTTATCTTTATGTTTTTTGGATTTCTTTTTTGACTTGTTGTTTAAGGTGGAAGGGCTCTTGTCCCGGGCCACTTTCAGGACAGTGTGTCTGGGGGAAGACGTACTGATGCTGGGGGTGGACACTGCTGCTGGGCCCAAGGAGAGGGAAGGTGCTTGACACAGTCTCTCTGTGCTTTCATGAGAGTCACAATCACGGCCATTATGGCTCGAATCGTTACTGACGTCTGAAAGTGCTTCGAATGGGCGAGGGATGTCCAGCGCTTGCAGCGGCTGTGTGCTGAACGTCATACCAGAATCCGAAAGAGAAACAGAAACTCCTGAATGGGCATCGGCTTTCCCATTGAATGAGCTGAGCTTGCCATTTACTGGGGCAGATGCAGCCTTGTTGGCGAGGTGTGATATTCTAGGCTTTTTGTTGAGAAGCGGGTCAATGAAGTCGTTAGCCGGCCGTTTCTGGGAGGAGGAAGGTTCTTCATGTGAGAAAGTGAAAATCCAAACAAAAACAAGAATTGCACTGCACGCGTGTCCAGCTTTCACCCACTGGGTGCTCAAAAAGAACACAGTGCGTTTGTGGGTTTAATAGTTTGAAGGGCTGGAACAAAGTGTAATTTTACAATATATCGCAATACATCTTTGTTGTGATACTCATATCTGATGCTATGCATTGCAATACTTTTGTTGTATAATTTTTTTTCAAGAGCTACATTGGTGCCAATTGGTTTAAACAAAATGGGATAATTTTAAAATATGTTGGCCATTTGCAGTTTTCAAAATGTTTTACTCAATGTCTGACTGATTTACATTTAATATAACCTTTGAAAACCTGTGCTTTGTCCTTCAATTCATTCAGGGTAATGTATTACAGTTCGTTATAATGGCATGTATTGCAATATGCAGTTTATCGGGCCCTCTGTATCGGGATATGTATTGTATCACAACAAAAGTGTATTGTCCCCAGCCCTAACAGTTTGAATGAAATAACAATTCTCCATAGGACCAGCACAAGTGGCACATTCAGTACGATCACATGTACTGTGGAGCGGACACACGTGCAGTGGAATTTGAGGGTAACTATGGTGGAACAAGAATAAAAACACAAAAAAAAGAGAAGGACTTCAGAGACCCACAACTTCACATCACAAGAGCACATGTATAGTAAAAGAATACACATTGTAAAGAATGAAGTCACCTGAGATGGTGAACTGCTGGCCTGCTCCTTGGGAGGGCTCTCTGGTGGAGGGGCCTGAGTCTGCTTCCTGTAACAGTACACACAACTGAGTTATCTGAACACATTGTTGCAAAAGCATTAAAAAGACTGTGTAAAAGCGTTTTTTAAATTTTTTAAAGTAATGATTTTTGGCTGTACTGCAGTGTGAGCTCAGAATGTGTTGTGCTGTTGTTGTCACAGCTGATGTCATTATCAGTAGGAGGCAGTTGTTTACAGCAGGTCTCATCACAGCTCCACCCAGGCTCCGTCTGTGGGTGTGGGTGTGTGTGTGTGCGTGCGTCCCAGTGCGTGTGGATGTAGAGGTTCAAGAGGAGCAGGAGCAAGATCCAGACGTAAGATGGCAGTACAAGTGATATGGCTGAACCTTGGACTGGTGCCACCTCACACTCAGATCAGTGTGTGCTGAACACTGTTGCATCATGAACGTTCCAACAGTGTTTCTGTGCTACTCTGCGTGACTGACTGCATTAGTGCCAAAAGTATGGAGGAGCTGGGGAGGGGGAGGTGGTATTAAGTCGTGGTTTGAGCCTGTGAGCTGATAAACTGACCAAGAGAGTTCAAAGTACAGTAAACAGCACACACACAAACCAAAACCAAGTAAAAACAGACTTTACACTCCAATTTGAAATGAAACAGCTGTTATGCTTAAACACCCAACATCGGGGTCTGTGTGCACACAAGTCACAAACACAAATGTTGTCCTTACCATTATTAGCTAGTTTGTACAAGACTGCTTTTTCAATATTCTGAAGCTTTTTCTACGAGAAAGAAACCCTGCATTTCCTGCGACCTACAAATAGGAGACTCCAGCACAGTGCCGTTTTGTAGATACAGGCGATACTTTCTACAGTATGTTTGCAAAGCCATGTTTGAACAGTCAAGTGTTTCATAATATCAAGACAGAGTAGGAAAAATAAACATCGCCCTGTCTTTTGGGAAATCGACTACTACAACAGAAGCAGTACCTTCTACCATACTAGAACAACCAAAGAAAAATGTGTAAAAAAGAAATACAAATACCTAAAGAGGATTCTCTTCAGAAGCTGTTGGTCTCCTTCTGTGTAACCAGGCCAGTCAGTCTGAAGTTCCTTATAAAAAATGTCCTTTAATGTAAAGGTGTTGTCCTTCCCATTCAGAATACCCACCTACAGCATAATAAAGAACAATGAACCAGTTGGCAACATAAAGCTGTATCTGTGTATGACTGTAGTGATGACATGTTTGTAAACCTGTTGCAGGTGGCTGTCCAGAGACTCCTTGTCCGATTGCGAGAGACCATCTTTTTGTAATCTCAGTATTAGCTCTGGCTTCTTATAAGGCTTAAGGGCCAGGAAGTGAATGAGCCGCTCCCGCAGTGGCCTGTGCTGCGTTGTAACCTTCTTCACATTTCCACTGGAGATGATCACAGGTCGAGATGTTCTCCGTGAAGGGGCAATGTCTGAGAGACCAGGTGCCGGTTTCCGGATCTGGACTTTCTTACCTGAGACCACAACAGCTAAAAACTTAAATATACAAGTAAAAAACAAAAACAAACAAACCAAAATAATCCATAGCAAGTTACTTCATCATATATTGGTCAAAAAAGATAATTATCGTGTCAAATCAAGTTGTTTTTATATGTTTACTCTGTATATAGAAGTTATAAGACATTTAGGGCCAGATCTTGTGCCTGGTGCAAAGGACAGTCTTGATCAAAGCGAATACGCAAATACAACTTTGCTTTTGCCGGTAGCCTGAAAGCGTCGCTTCGGGATAAACGTGAGTCGGCAAAGGTGTGTACTACAAGCAGCGCTGACTTCAACGAGCGCTTGCTGCATTCCCTTTGTTTAATCTCCTGCAAGGGCGCTCTTACACTTTCATGTCCATCCAAACCCTGTGGCACCGTTGCTCAACGCGCACACGCACGGATGTAAGCAGCTGATATGAGCGGCTGCGTTTGTTACACTAAAAAAGTGAGCAAAGGCTGTTTTTACAACGTGTTTAAGTGCCGCTGTGCTGCGTTTACCTCCTGATGAAAGAGAGCGCATCAGCGGTGGTCGTCGTAATAAGTCTCATGTTTCCTTTTTGCATTGCTGCTCCTCGTGTACCGCTCCGTCCAAAATCCAAGGAGCGAATTTCACAAACCGGGCGCATGGCAAACTTTAACTCATCAATTCAGCCCCTTCAAGAATCCAGCAACTGTAGCGCAACTGTTCCGATAAGCTACAATTTCCTTGCAACTACTGCATAACGCAACTTCTCCGCAGCCAATATGACAATTTCTGATCAATTCAATCATTTTCATTCGGTAATCTATATTTGCGTATTTGAGAGGCCGAGGGCTGCTACCTCTTTCCCCGCCCGCCTCACGCTCATCTCAGACCTGACTTTGCATTGAGTGGAGGGACAGCTGTATTTCGTTCAGCTTTATTACACATCGCGCTGCTCCAGGTATGAGACTGAAGATTGCAAGGAGCGCTACCTGTCTGCGCCATCATCTGCTTTACGGCTTGCACTAAGAATCACAAGATCCGTCCCTTAGAGTAACTGCAAAACATTTAATTTGATGGCTACAAATACACACACGTGCGACAAAAAAAAACAACGGACAGTCCATTTCAGATTGTGGGACAGTTTGCCTATATTATAGAGCTCTCAGGTGAAGTGGTGTGATCACTGACTTCTCATCAAAAACAGATGTGTTGTGTCTTGATTTACCAAACGCTGTGGCCTGCATAGACCAACATGCCTTCTTACCTACATATCTGCCCCCGGGTTTAATGACGATGGCACCCCTACTGCGAGTCTCCTCCTCCACCTGTGCCATATTCTCTCTGGCCTTCTGGTAGGAGTCATCTGTGGCACAAACTGTGATCTTGTCCTGGATCCCACCCAAACAGTCCAGCTGAATGCTCCCTTCACTGAGAAAAGAGATGACACTTTCAACATTAAGGTCAAGTATATGACCTATATGCTATTTGTGTCAAATGGTTTTGAAATATTTGAAGGAAGTCCAAGGCTGTTGTTCCTGTTTTACGGTTCCTTAACTTCCACAATGACATTTGTTTTTTATGTACAAGACTAGAGAACTGCTTACTCGTCGGCCATCAAAACTACAAGCTTAAAACAACCTTTTAATCTTTCTAGGGTGACATATTAAATCATCCGAGTCATCTAGGTCTTGTTTAAGTGTGAGATTTGATTACATTATTGACAGAACAGTTTGCTCCTTTGCTCACATTCTCAAGCAAACAGAACATTCATTTTGTTCTCATTGCAGTTCAATAGCATAGATAGTTTTGCAATTTTCTTACTGAACATTTCCACAGCCAAAGTACAAACAGTACATTTTTGGCACTTTACCTGGTGATGTACTGCTGAATGCAGTCAAAGCTGCCCTGGGGGTTGTCTCTACCCACATGGGACAGGTAGAAAGTAAACGTTTGTGCTTCAATAGAGATTTCTGATCTTGGTATTGAGATTTTCTGTTGAGAGAGAGAGAGAGAGAAAAAAAGTTCATTTCCAGTAACATTTCCTATATGCATTTACTTTAGGGACAGCAATATAACTCAAATTTACACACATTAATCCTTGAAATAATAAACTATGAAGCTCACAATTCTTCTTTAAAAAGGACAATCACTCCAGCAAGGAATGTACGAACTACAAATTTAATGAAATCATATTCTTATTCTGTAAAAATGGGACACCTTTAAAAAAATGTCAAAACACAGAGCAGGACAGTAATACTTTGCAAATGTGGAGTTGACATGCTACGAACCAGTTCTGTCCTGCTTCAAGAGTGGATTGTTTGTTCAATTCGCTTTCTACTACAAACATACCAGGGGAAAGATTGAAGTGACCAATTTTGGAGTCTTTTGTCACAGTCTTTAATGAACAAGCCGACCGCTGCCACTTAGCCGACCTCGGCAGTGCCCGGACACGTGCACAAACCTCAGGCAGTTCAGCTCTGTTTACCCAAGACCCCACATGTGAAGGCTGCAGGTGGCCAGCTATAAATAATTATGAGATTGTCCTCACTCTACTCCTGCTTTCAACATGTGATCGATTTTACCCATCTGACATTTTTGCAGCTTGTAGTCAACTCCTGGGAATGTTTTAATAATAATAAAAATAGATAGTAACAACATAATTATAAATAGTTACAACTGTGTCATTTGTGACTAAATACCTAATTTTAATTTAACTAAATTATAAACACATGTCTAACAAGAAAAACACCACTCACTTAATCACTGCATTACTAAAAGCATAAATTAAATACTCTCTATTAATAAAATGAAGTAACTTTACTTTGAGTACAAATTTCTGAGTTCCACAATAGAGCTTGTCAATAAAGTACTTCAATTGCTTCAAAGGACAGGTTTGTTTGTCTTTTACCAGCTTTACTAGTTCGACGAAGGCTACAGGAAGTATCTAAAATTAGTAAAGCAGGTAAACAAACACACCCGTCTTCCAGAAAAGAAAAGAGCAAACAGTCAAAACTAAGACAGATCCTTTAAAATGGAAAGAACAAGTTAACAAAACGTTTTTCACACGTTTGAATATTTTGTTTGGTAAGGTCGTATAAAATGCAGGACTCTGACAGTGGGCACTAGCCACCAGCTCAGTGAGTTTAGATCTGCTTCTGAAAGCAAGGCATTTGATCTTTCATTACACCACTATGAGTGTTTTGGTTTAGTTTCATGTTCCAAATCAGTATCAGTAACATTTCTGAATCAAAAAGGTCAAGCTCATATGTTAACACTTTGCTGACCAACATCAGTCTGAACTGAGGGGAAATAGTGGTCATGGTGGTTGAAAAGGTCACCTGGTAAATAGTATGAAATACGAGACTTCTGGCCGACTGTTCTCAAACAGACTGCACCAGGGTCCCACTGATATCAAACTTGTGCAGAAACTGGGATTTGCTATTTGACTTGGACGGAGACTTAGACTTGTGAAGTGAGCCTAATGCAGACCAAATAAAACGCACACTTTAGTTGTATTTTGTCCTTTTTTTATATATATATATTTGCAATTCTTGCCAAATATGAATTTGACCAGTATAGGTTATAACTGGAGGACAAATATGTCCCTTTAGATAAATATACTGTACTTTCCCCACCACTTCTAAAGTGTTGCTATGCACAAATAGTAGTGTAGCATCTGATAAAATGCCAATATGTTCAGTATTTTGTTGGGTATTTGAATATGCATCTATATCCATTTAGACCATGCCCCACCATATTTCTTCTAGCACGTTGCCTGCCACTGCTATACCATTCCTATCTGCAGGATAAACACTGTGTCCGATACCATGTTGGTCTGGAAATGGCTGTGTTCAAGTGGAAACCAAGGATCTGCGAGTGCGTAAATCTGAGCTGATGAGGGACAAAGGAGCTGCTCTGGGAGTGACGCAGTTCCCTGTGACTCACGTCGAGGCTCCTCCACAACAAATGGCTGGGACCATGTGGGGCTCTCTCACTGTGGCTTTGACATGACAACGGTGTTTTCATGAGAAGGGTACTCCGACCACCACGTCCAACTACTTGCAGACAAAGTCTCCGTTTTAGTTCCTCTGGACCCGAGTGCTGCCTTTGACAGTGGACCATGAGATCTTACTACAGAGGTTAGAAAACTGGGTGGGACTCTGGGGTACTGCCCTTAACTGGTTCAAGTCCTGTCTCGAGGACAGGACGTACTTTGTTGAAATTGGGAACTCTGTCTTACCATTACGTGTGGGGTATACCTTGGCCAAAACCAAACCAAAAGTCCGAGAACGTGAAATCTTTGGAGGCCGCCGTCTTCCCCGCTCACTATTTCCCCAATAGGGATAAGCGATGTCATTTACGAATCAGTTTATCGTTTTTGAAAAACCCATCACGGACAGAGTTAGTGATGGCCAGATGGTGGGGCACATATTAAAAACATTACATTAGATGTAAATACTGGAGTAAACGTCTCTGTTTTCACCCTAGATCTAGTGGCTAGTATCAAAAACCACCACCACATAAATGAAGCCACTAAAAAGTATAATACTAAAGACAAGCCAACAATTTTTTTGAGCAGGCTATTTTAATTTTTATTTAGTGTTATCTTCATGACAAACATCTACCACAATGAATACGGAAATTTATTTGGATAAGACACTGCCAACTCATTGGGAAATAACAACAGGAAGAGCAGCACCTCCTGAGAATTCACTCGGAAGTCATGTGTCACGCACATGCATATAGCCTATTGATTTCATAGAACAGATGCAAGTTTATTCCATAGAGTCTTGAAACATGCAAAAGTGGAAAGATAGACTGATTACAACGGCAACAGTCTTTTTACATGGAAACTCAAATTGCATCTTCATATCCAACTTTGATCTTGACCAATAACCTTCCCTTCAATCCCTTCTTCTGCAATCCTGCTTTTGTTTTCCGCTTTTGAGATCCACAAACAACACTCAAATTACAACAATGATCAATCAGATGGACAGAGACGTCTCCTAAAGTTAGTTACAGCTTGCCTGGCACGCCATACTATTCTCCTCTGTTTATTCCAAACTGGAGACCACTTTCTTTCAAATATAAAGAAGAGAAAGAAGTGAGTATGGCTGCCCAGGCCCATTAACAGCTGTTAATCCAAAAATTGCCAGTTCTGGGTCCTGGGTGATTTTGAGAAAGACCATGTCATTCATATGTAAATTATTTCCCCCCTATTCCATTACCAGCACGAAAAATGTAAACTTCAGGCGAGTCGCTGAAAACAGGGAAATGGGTACCTGGCCTTTCATTCGTTTCATTTCTAGATGAATACGCTGTGTAAAGGTAAAAAGAACGTGTCGTACATGAGGCTTAGCTTTAGTACATGCAGAGAGCTGGTCCTTTAACAGAGTACCACTTGTACTAGTTCACCATTCAGATGGGAACAGAAGAGAGGCTTCAGCATCAAAGGCTACACTCAACAATTAGACACATTGATGTCATCTTTGGAAAGCGATCAGATATCAAAATTGTTCCGTTTTGTTTTCTAGAGCAAGAAACATGGCCATAGCTCGCTCATCACATTTGCTCAGCCGTATGAATGAAAAAGAAAAAAAAAAATGAATGGATTTCATCAAGTGCTGGGCCATCTGTTGAAGAGATGAGCCACGTTCACACTTCTGCTGTCCTTTCTCAATTCAACAACAGATCCTCAGTGTGTAGCTGCTACTTGAGTACATCTACACGTTCATACCATCATTATGTCATCCGGTACACCGTGGTTAGAAATGTTTGTTCTTCACTGCTAAAGTTGTAGGAGGTTTTCGTGACAAGATCCCACGAGCTTCCATAATCAACTTTAGAGAGGTGCATTCATTACCGATGCATGCCTGACTAGTTCTCCACAGGCAGGCTGACACTTGTACAGGCTGTTACCCCTGTGGGAAACTTAAAATTCTTTGAACAAGTCAGATATGGGCAACAGTCACCAACACAGATCGCAAACGAGTCGAGGACTGAAGTCTCATCAAAATGGACCAAACTTTTCTGCGATCAAGCAAACTAAAACGGTAGAGAGAGAAGAATTTGTGGTGGATGTTTATGGTTGCTTCTTTGCCTGGCGCAGGTACATCTTTGACAGTACAGGAATGTCCCCTTCATTTGCAGTCTGCTTGAGGGCCTTACGAGTACGTATAATCAAGCCTGTCACGATAATTACTATATCCACTTATTGTTCAATAAAAAACAGAAAAACGATACTTTGATTTCTGCCTCGATATATATCGTCTGTACATTTATTAGCATTTTCCCCTGATTTCTTCTTGTAAAACTTTGATTTCTAATAGAAGCAAATTGAGTTACATCATATTTCATGTTTATTGCAGCTTGAGTGGTGTTTTAGGATGTGATTATGCACTTTTAGAACAAACGTTTACTGTTGTTTTTATGCCTGAGTTGACAGTATCTAGTATCGTTGGAGTCAATATCGTTTATCGCGATACTTTCCTGTCTCAATATATCGAACTTCAAATTTGTTATCGTGACAGACCTACGTATAATGTGTTCAGACATACTATAGATAACAAAAGATGCATCTGGTGTGAGGTTTGTTCAGTCACAGGAAGTAATAAGGCAGTAGTGGCGCGAGTGAGTGAGTGAATAACGTCTTACCCCTTGGTTTCCATTAAATCTGATCAATGGCCGCGATGACAGCACCTGTAAGAAAGAAACGCCATTAATGTACCATAAATTTAATGGCATCTTCAGACGGACATAATGAAGTGCTTCTAAGTGCACAAGCGTTCACACAGAAACAATAATGTAATCAGAAAAGAGTAATGCATCAGGATTGGCAGCGCGGCGCCGTCGGCTTGTGTTGATGATGGGTTTAACTTTGGCACAAGACAGGAATATATTTATACCATTAAATACATGGCCCTTTTCTCTCCAACATACCTATTTTGCACAGGTAAATGCCTTCCTGTTTGTGGATGAGGTAAACCAAAACGAAAATCAGCATCGCGGACTTGAACTCTGACTGCTTTAGGTGATAGTGACTCGACTCAGGACTCCATTTTAATGACCGACTCGCACGTTCAGAACATAACCTAGCAAACTGAAGAGATAGACTTGGACTGTCAAACGTGAAAAAAACCCATTAAGATGTGCGGGACGTGTAGAAAGGAGTTGGCCCGCGGTAAACTGTTCAAACTCCACTACCACCTGCAGCTAAAGGGGAATTTTATTATTGCCACAAGCTTCTGAGCAAGAGCTGTGCCTCCAAGTTTCAACCTGGAACACATTTAATAAAATCCAAGTTTGCTGTCGTTTCACTGGAGCACAGCTGGGCTCAAAGCACTTTATTAAAAACAGACGAGTGGAGGATATGTGAGGTCTGTCCATTTGTGGCCCTTAGAACCAAATGACTCATCAAAAATCATGACACACGATTGGAGACACAAAATTAAGAAATCTTTGGAGGCTTTACTGTTGCTATATTACCTTAGCCTGTGTGATGAAAGAAAGTTTCTGCAAATACAAACACTTCTGGGGTTGCCATCAGAAACCATCACACTTCGATGTACATTTTGGTAAGGTAATGTATACTTTATTCTCCCCGTAGGGAAATTTATCCTCTGCATTTGACCCATCCTTCCGCTGGGGCAACCCATAGGGAGCAGTGGGCGAAGGCAAAGACGCAACCAGGGACGCATCTCCAGCTGTGGAGCCAGGCGACTGGTCAGAATCACCGGGTGAGGATCCACCGGTTACATGTTTTTTAGTGGTAGATTTACACCTAGTTTTCCATCAAATACCCTGACACAACCCTCCCCAGTCATAACTGACTGATTGGGACATGCACAAAGATTGTGGTTGATCGCATAGTTGCATTACACTTACAGAGAATTGACAAATATTTCAGGCCTGATAGTTTTAGTGTTTTTAGCATCAACAAAACCAGCAAACTTTCATCAAAAAGACTTTAAAAAAAACGTCCAATGGGAAAATGTCAACATTCATAGCTTTTTGCAAGAGTTACTTATGATGTACACTCCTGGGGTGTCACAGCCTATCCAGAACACCATACCTTTCATGGAGCTTTCCCCTGCAATGTTTTACACTGCACCCCTTTTAGCACTCCCACCCGGTGCACCCCTCCCCCCCTTACCCAGCAGCTCTCTACAGCAGTGCTAACATAGTGCTACTCTCAGCCTGTTCATTTGAATGGGCTGCTGACATGTCACTATTCTCTGGGACCTGAGCCCAGAATGTTCCACACAGGGCTAACCTTAGGGACCATGACGAGGCTGCGGGACGGTCCCACACACGCAAAAACCAGGGACAGAAGAACGGGGCGTGCCTAACAAGAGCCTTTACATTCGACATAAATCTAAAGTGTGGCGACAAAGTAGTTTCAGTGCATTCCCTTTGCAATGACAGAAACTAAAGGAACGACAAGACACTGACAACTGGCTAACTCGATAAACTGCACTTTTCTGAAGCTTACGGGGGAAATGCACTGCATTTATGGCACAGCACGATATCTGAACAACATGTGGTGATAACAGTGCTGTAAACATTGTGACAACACTTGCATAATAAGTAGCAATGCTTGGATAAAAACGTTGCAGGAATTATAATAAAAAGCCCAGAGAGAAAATAATACAAGTTTGAGATTAAAACGCTCCATGACTACTATCAGTCTTAATTGGTGAACATGTGCGCCAAAACAAGATGAAAGGCCACTGTTTCTTGGTATAACTTAAGTGGATGTTAAGCTTGCTGATAAAGTTATGTATAGTGGAGCCATGTACTGTTGGAATTAATTGAAAATGTTAAGTCAACTTTTTTTTACATTGAATTCATACAGTATAAGGTAAAAAGTAAAAGGTTGACATAACATTTTCAATTATATGAGACAATGACCTCTAGCTAGAGGTGGGCAATTTGCCAAAGTGTGGGTATTCCATTAAATATTGCATAGCTTAAAATGTTCGGTCTATAAAAGATGGTTAAGTAATACACAAGTTGAACCGGGCTTTATAAAGCCTAGTCCCACTAAAAGCCTCTAAAAAACTTCTTTATGCAGATCTATTCATAGAGCAGCTTAATGCAAATAACACAGTCACACATAAGTGTTAGGCCCTGCTGCCAAAGAGCTCCTTTGTTTTGCAGCGGAGGCACACAGAAATAGCAGAGCTCAAATCCCAGTGCTGTGGTTGTGGCTGCCACATAGTCAGGTGTTTAGTTGCATCTCACTCTAAAGAGATGTTCCACCTGTCTAGGATTTCAAAGGTGAAAAAGAACAACACTTAATCCCACTCTTCCACAGGAGGTTCATGGCACGAAGTGACCATAGGGTTAACTGAACGACACACTGTACAGCAGACGTTTAACAAAAACGGTTTAACACGACACGAGAAAGTCTCAGCGTGTGGCCTCAAAGTGTTGTTAAGACGGTTTCATTTAGGCGGAAGTTTTTGGCATCAAGTCTAAGACTATTTTGAAATGGGACCAAGACTGTACAACTTCTTGCCCCCCGTTACCGCGACATGCGCCTCTGCTCAGCTGCAGACAAAACAGTGCTAACCAAAACTTACATCATGCAATTTCAGTCGGGCTCCGATCGACGCGACAGCAGAAACAACAGATTTGTGAATTAAAAGCTCAGAATTCCTGTCAATATTTTACTATTTTGAACGTCACATCTTTTACAACAGTTTTCACCGTCTCTGATTGAGAAGAGAAAAGTTACCTGCACGATTGCAAATATGTTTGCATAGTTGTTTTGACGACTTAAAGTGACATTAAACAGTCTATTGTGAGGCAACATGAGCCATACTGCGGAAAATGGGGAACTGTTCTGAATTATGAGAAAAATAAAGATCTAGTTTACTAGGGAAGCAGGGTGGGTTGGATCACGTGAAGGTTGGGTCTCGCTCTCGCAGTGTTTTAGGGCTAATAAGAGATCGTGGGACTGTGGGGCCATGGTCAGTGTGATATCACACACTGTTCATGAATGCAAGACGGCAGAGCTTCCTGAAAGCTGAGTAAACTCAGCTAATGTGGGGAGGGTTGGGTCACACAGAAGACATTATTAAAGACGGTTGTTCTCATGCTAGGTACCCCTTTATCTGTAGGAGGCACTTGCACATGAAGTTGAATCTAAGGATTGTAAGTTGAAAGTTGAAAGTGGTATGAAGTATAAGGATTTGGTTCGTAAAAAAAAATCTATAAAAACATACACAGTGCATTAAGTATGCTTTGAAATGCAGGTATCTACTGAAGCAGGTTGCGATGTGGCTTCTGTGAAAGAGCTGGCTCACAGCCCAATAGTGCGCCTGCGCCCAAGGCCAGTGGAGGAGGTCACACACACTACAGCAGCTCTCACTGTGCACATGGACAAGGAGGAGGTTTTCACAAACGGCTGATCCAATCAGGGCACGTAACAGTGGGATATTTTAGCCTGTTTGTGTGAGGTATAGAAAACCAAACTTATGAGAATTATATATCTTACAGTCTCATAACTGAGCTGTAATCTTAGCTTTGGAGAAAGTCCAGCAGCTCAGCTGTTTTATCAGATGGATACAAAGAAGACATTCCTGAGAGATTTCAATGGAGTTGCCAAACCAGACATGCAAAGTCTTAGTAATTCACGCTGCAACATAAGCAACATACAGGAGCATCTTGAATCATTTACCTCAGGAATTGGGGATTGTTTGTGGGCTCTTTGCAAAATATACAAACCAACATGACATGTTGAGCAAATATTTGCACTTTTTAGGCAATGCTATCAGCTTTGAAGCTCCATCTTAGACTTAAGGTAGCTACCCATACCGTTACCACAGGGTGTCAAAAACAGTGAAGCCTGTAAAAAGAAAACTAAGCCTTTTCTTTCTCTGAGTTGAGGGTTATTATATCTTGCAGAGTTAAATACTGGTATTTAAAGTGCATGACAGGTTTTAATCCCTTTATAATGATGACTTGGTTAGATGGGTAACATCTGTAATAATCAGTTTTATTTCAGTGAAGCAGCAGTTATTTATACTTACATTTTTAAGCTGATGACATAGAGGATCTATAGGATTCTGACTCACTCATTTCTCACTGGCATAACATGGTTGCACAGCAACAGTTTAAAAACTTTTACCTCTATGCAAGAGAGGACACACTCTGTGCACATTGTGTTAGCCGTCGAATACCGGACCAGTTTAAATTGACCGTGTCTCCTTTTATGAGAAGCGGTCATTGGACAGACCTATGTCACTTCCGGTCTGTCCAATAAGGAAGTCAAACAACATTGCTAAAAATCTCAAACTAGCGAAAATGTACTACATTTTTTTTGTTAAATCTTAACTATAATTGTGTAAACTATGTTTGTGTTTATATTTGTGTCTAACACAATTGATCGGTAATTTAAACGAACACATACAAGTTATTGCTTTGCTTATTTTATGTCTTGTTTGAGTTTATGTACTACTCGCCAAAATCTACATCATTCAAGTCTGCGATACCAGTGTTGGAACAATCCTCTCATAGGCCGATATTTTGGAACGATTGATGCTACACAATTTACCTTATTTTCTCATTTTACTTCAACCGAAAAAAATAATAAAATAAAAATAGAATATAAAATAAAAAAAGTCTAAGAGTATTAAACATTCATGGTTTTAAAAACGTTTGAAGTTATTATCACACAGTGTCCACACTCTAAAGTCATCAAGACAAAACGCCAGCGGAGTGTTCACAGGTAAAATCATCACAAATATTTGTGGACCAAAGACCAGAGGCATTTGCGCAACACATAGGACATCAACTGAGTCAACGTGCTCTGCGTACAGTGACACCAGGTTGCCATGGTCCCATTGCACACTGACATTTAGAGTCATATTTGGCCTTAGGAGTTATGGTCATCTGCAGTGACTGAGCTCTGTAAAGTAAGGAGTCAGCATTCTTTAAATAACCCAGCTACAAGCAAGGGCTGACCAGCGTCAAGCAACCATATCCTCGCCTCGCCTCCGTTACATCCCCACAGCAGTGCAGTTCAGAGGGGAGTCCCCCCAAAAACACACAGTTGGGTCACCTCAGTCAAGTGGGAGGAGGCAAGGGCCAATCGGGCAGCACTTTTCAAAATAGTGTACAGTAGATACAGCGTAAAATTATATTTTCAAATATCACTAGCACTGACTGTAAGCTAAATACTAAATTCAAACAAATAGTGATACTATTTTATTTATTCCTAATTTCTGAAATGCATTTTTTTGTGTGGACGAGCTTTGGGGGCCCAGCAATGTCGCCCCACTTTGGGAACTCCTGAAGGCTTTTGTTTTGATGCAGCATTAGTCATTAAAAAGAACTACATTTTGTATCGCTATTAATGTGAGAATAAGAAACAAAAATAATTACCATAGTTTAAGGGATTAATGATCTTTATTTTAAAAAAGTCTGCTATTCTGTTCAAAACAAAATGTTTAATTCACAAGCCTTAAAACCACATTTCAGTCACAACTGACTGAAGCCGAGCCTATTTTTACTCTTTTGCTTTATAGTAGCAACGGAGTACGACAGGAAGCAGGGATAAAGAGGCGAATGACATGGAACAAACAGCCTGGGGCCAGCACTCAGACCTGCTGCGGCTCATGCACTCTTCCAGGTATTAACCTAATGTGACAACCTTTCCTAAAAACATACATTGCTTACATCACGGGGGAATTATTCAGAAGCATGACTCTCCCCCCATTTCTCACTGCTCTGTCCATAAGCGCAGCTCGGTGACGCTCAAGTGGCCTTAGTCACTTCCTTGCTGATGTCAGAGTCAGTAAGTCTGGGCTGCAGCTGAAGCTCCGCCCACTCCTCTCTACTCAGAAATATCAACAGAAACCAGCTGACTGTCATGTCTTCCACAGGGCAGCCAGTGACTTGGAGCAAAATGTCCTTAGACGACGTGCTACAAAACAAGAGGCCCGTTTATACACCACAGGGTAATTTAACATTGACTGATTTTTTAAAAGCCATCCAAGTTCACCAGTTCAATAAGCATCACGCATTCGGTTAGAATAGTACACATGAGCCAATTATATATATTGCCAACTTTTGATATTAATTCAAAGTGCAATAAAATCCTGGTCAATGACAATATTCAAATTATCTATTGTGAAGTATACTTTAGTAGAGATCTTATCAGCTGGGGTGGGTTGAGGAGGGTTCACTCCTCTCTTCCGAAGCCTTGTTTGTCTTGTCAAATGCCCCCAGCTTGTTAAACACACAAGCTCGAAGCATGTTTAAATTCTTGTGTGTTACATTTACATTTGTGTCTTATGTTTAAGCAGAGCAAAAACAAACTACGAGAACAGCAGTCACCTCACAGGGCCTCCAGTTGATCTAGTTCTTCTGAATATGGTTCACAGCCCTGTCCTGGTATGCAGTACACTTACAAAAGTCTGAATCCTGTGCAGATTTACATTGTCATTGACTTACACAGGCCATGGAAATTACAGTTATCTAGCATGGACTGTAACCGGGCCTGCCTGACTCTGCCAAACAACCATTACAAATGCGTCCAAGTGTCTATGGTCAGGCCTCCAATACCGTACATTACAAACTACCTTCACTCTGACCAATGTGGAGGTGTCATTGGGGGAGACGAACAGGAAAGAGTCATGAGTAACTTTTGAATTTATGCACTGGACACTCTGGAAACTCTGCTGTAACAGGCATTCATGAACAAGCCTGGTCAAGATGCAAGGAAGGCTATTAAGAAGCAAAAAGGATAGGAAGTAGTGTCAAATTATTTATATAATGTCAGATATGTGGATACATTTATACCCATTTAAAATAAAGTTACGTTGTAAAGTAGTAAAGTTGGGAGCACTCTAGACAATAATACGTTTTGCCAGAACTCATTTTAACCCTGAAATTATCAAAAAGGTGGAATATCTGCACAAAAAAGTTGAGTGTGATGTATGTTGTATAAAATACTAGCAACTACACAAACAGGGAAAGAAAAGCCATTTTAATATACTGAGGTTTCAATAAATGTGCTTTCACTGGAGGGGAAATAAGGGAACACCTTTAACCACTAAATCAGCCACTGGAAGTCACAAAATTACCTGACAGCTTTATTATTTGGGCTTATCTGAGTCACTGTCCGGCTGCATGGCCACTGAAGCTAGAGATAATACCCGTTCCTCCTGGCCTGCCAGGTTTTCCCTGTCAAATATTTATAGAAGCTGAAACATAAGATGGCCATCATCAGACTTATAGCTCTCTGCACAAGGTGCAAAGCAAACTGCAGTGCAAAACAACACAAGTACAGACACACAAGAACAAATAAGGTAGAGAGAAAATGTAAATAAAGTTGATGACTTTATATTATATGTGTTACATTGATACTTGAGTGGGACAGCCATATTGGTCTTCAATTGTGTAGAGGGAGAAAGCTAAATCTGATTACATTATCGTTTCTCTGAATGTTGGTGTGGTTTGAACATCTAAAGACTGCAGATATTTGATACAGGACCGAAGAAACGGGTTACAAAAAGCACTAGTACTAAAAATATACAGCGAAGTCAGGCCTCGCCTATTTGATCTCTTACTTTGACGTTTGGGAAAGTGGAGCTAGTTTAGCTAGCTTGGCTGGCCATGAAAACTCAAAAGTAACAAGTAACATTTGAACAGCCCATAAGTTTTTAGGCTTTCTTATATTTGTTGGATTACGGAAACAAAATTGAAACGAACAAATGCGAGTAACAGATACAAATTACGGACTTTAACCATAAACTAAAGGCCAAGAAATAACTGTTGCTGACGGTCAGTGTCCAGACGAGCGAAGCACGAAGCTTGACAAATCGACAGCTTTAGCAATCGCACTGAAGTCAGTCTGAGTGAAGCCAAAAGGCATCGAAGAAAGAAACGGCCATACTGGTGAACTTTACAAGTTGTGTGCCAGCGGTCTCTTTAACGATCTACTTCTGAAGCTAACCCAGACTGCTTAAAGTGGAGTGCTTCAAGTGAACATCGCAGCGTGAAGGCAGCAGAGTCAGGACTTGCCTCACTCTCCTGTCACAGCCGCCTGGACAGACTTCAAAAGAAACCCATATGTCACGGCTCGGGAGACCGTCGCTTACCTTGCCGCTCTGGTAGCCTTCAAATGCTTTCAGGGCGCTGTCAGTAAGTTTAACGTGAAAGACAGAGACATTACTGCCATTGCTCACTCTTCCACAGGACAGTCCGTAGCACTGCTCCTCCTTCAGCGCCGCCATCTTGCTACCGTTCCCACGCGCACGCACGCACTCACTCTGTCGTAAACCGAGAAGTCCCGGTGCTTTTCAGCGAATATCCAATAAACAGCCACTGAGCAGTAAAGCCCAGCAGCCACGTGACACACAAGAATTTACTTTCAGATGCCACTCACAATAGTTATGCGTCTTTATCGAACATTTTAACAGTAGTTCTGTTGCTGGTGACTGTGCGAAGGTTTTTCATCGCAGTTAATCATTTTAAATCAAAGATCATTTAAGTTCGCAAAGTTAATATTTACAGATAGACATTTTTACAACTAGTCCAATCGCAACCTTGGAGACGTAGAGGTAGAAATGAGAGATGGGTAATCATAATGCGTCAGTGGAACGTCAGCAACTCCAAAAGTCAGGATTACCACATTGACAGATATTCTGTCTTATGATAACACAGTGATTATATGTTTGCTTTCCTTTAGAGTAGACAACATAAATATCTTGATATAAACAATAACGGATTGTACACATGTTTTATTTGTTTGATGAAAAACAATAAAAGAAGGGAATGATATGGGGCAGTGACACTCTGGCTGCCACTGTGAGAGTGCAGCATTTGGCTGTGTACCATTCACTCAATGATTGCCAAAACGAGTATAAATATAAAAACAACAATCAAACACAAAATTAATATAACGATTCAAACTCAATACAACTTTTGCGGATGTATAACAGCCTGTTTCTAGGAATGGTAGTCAAATAATATACAGATCTTAAAAATGGTCTCTAAATAAATCCTACTGAACTAAAAAAAAAATCACAGCCTACTTGAACAAGTTATAATATAGTGGCAGTAGAGAATGACAAAATAATAGCTATGCTTACGATGACACATTTTTCACTTGTGCATTTCCCAAATTATACATACTGTATTTGGAAATTGTGTTACAAGTTGAAACCAACCCACCAGCGGCGTCCACACAAGTCAGGTAAAGTTATGGCCAAATGTGCTTCAGAGTATAGGCTTTCTCCTTCAAAAGTTTGTCCAGGTCATTACTGAGAGCTTGGTTCAGTTTCTAGCAGCTATGACAACTGATAATGCTACACCGCCGATGGCTACAGCAGTGGCTCCAAATAACCATTTCCAGCTGAGACCCTGGAGGGGGAAGGAGAATACATGTTGTTCAAGAGAGATCCATAATATACAAAATGACAGATATTTTTTTTAATCTTACTTACCCATGAGGTTTTAACTTTGTGTTTCTGTATACCACTGCCAGTACTGGGGGGGTTACCTAACATCTTCTTATACATGGCCTGCTCTGCTCCCCGTTGCTCAGAATTTTTTTTCACCAGCTTAGAAAGCTCCGCATGTATAGTCTTAAAAAAATAACACCAACATTGCTAAATTAATTGTACATGAATTGTAAAATTGGGTCATTCTGGGTCATTTAACATTTTAACAGAAAACAATTATTTGAAAATTAAGCAATGCTCGGCGTTACAAACATTACAAACAAAAGAGACGATGCAGCAGTCAAGTGTTGGAGGACATTATATGACATCCCGTCAATCTGTGATGCCTACTTCCGCCTGGGACCGCCTCATTAATTGTAATGTGAGAAATAGGGTATTGTTGCTACACACCCACCCATCCATATTTTTGGCAGAACAAGACTTTATGTAATTTCTATTATTGTAAATGACAAACAGATCAGTCACATCATTCTAATGCACTAAACTCCTAAAACTTTAAATACTTGTATAGTGTCAGAATAAACTATTTACATTGATGTACAGTGACTGTTTGTTAAACAATATTACTGTATGTGTTTAATGATAAGTGTAATGGAGCCAGTGCACATGTTGTTTCACAGATTGGCGTGGGGGGATTCTGGGCATGAGTATGCTGCTGCAGCTTACAGCTGATCCAAGAAGCTTCACATTGAGCTTTGTCATGAAGCATGCACAGTGCAAGAATTACATATGTGTTGTGGAAGCTTTTAAAAAAAAAAAAAAAGTTTAAAAAAAATCTATTAACAGACACTACCACACAGATCCCATGAAATGATGATTCAGCAGCTCACCTAAGCCCGAAGAATGAATTGCCAACGGTTTTTAATAACAGATAATACAGCCCCATCTAGTGGCTAAAAAGCAGAAAACTGGAGGATTTTTTTTTTACTTTTTATATTACCTTATTGCTGGGTTCTAATTTCAGTGCCCTCCTCAGTGTCTGAATTGCTTCTGTGTATTCACCTTGCAAGGCCAAAACCTTAGCAAAACAGATATTATTTAGTTTATCTCAATATCAAGAAAAAAATTAATTCAAACAAAATATACCTTTCCCATTCGAAAAAGCGCTTTCACATTGTCATGTTGGTGTGCCAGTGCTGAGGTGCAAGATTTAAGAGCTGCCTCATAATGGTCCAGTTTTAGCTGGGCAGCAGCCATATTGTTCAAACATTTAACTTTCACATCTACAAGTTCATTTTCCTCTTCAGTAGTTATATCAACTGTAAAAAGAGACTGCAGGATAAAAACAACAAAAATAAACATGTTTGTTTGACATTCAAACAATTAGATCTTACCTTTTGAACTAGAATCTGTTATCTGCAGGGCTATGCTATATGAGTTCACAGCAAAAGCATAATCTCCACGCTGATAGTGGACATTGCCACGTTCTCTTTTATGATCAGCCAACTCTATCTTTTCCTTTGGGGACAGTAGTTCCAGGTCTGGAGCATCTGTGGCCTCCAGTAATTCAACCTCCAAGGAGAGCTCAGCATTTGATGCAACCTCAGGGTCAATACTGGCAATAAATAAATAACACCGGCAATAACAATAATACAAATCGTAGTTTTGAGTACAATAAGAATTTATTAACACAAAAGTTCATACTTTTGGTTATTACTTCACCCACCTCCCTTGAGATCCATATGCATATTTTGCATCAGTAAGAATGAGAGCCTTCTCTCCCAATTCCATAAGCTGCACTACGAGATCAAGCGCCTGCATCAAGGAATTTCATTGAGATTATACAGTTTTCCCGATAAAATATATTCATGAAAAAGTATAATGCATAGCACTGGTTATACTATTTATTTCAATCTTTTACCTGAATGACGTCACCATCTCCTAAAGTGAAAGTGATGTTGGATTCCTCCACTACCAGAGTGCCATTAATTAAAGACGTTTTAAGATTGATTTTAACATTTTGTCCTTTTTGTGGTCGGCTATCTCGCCCTTGACCTGGCACCAACACTTTCTTTTTCAGCTGATCATTACCTGTTGTCGACAGTAAAATTGTATGAGTAGAAAATTAAGCTTCTTTAAAGTGCATTGTGAGTATACCTAGAACATCCAGCCATTCCTCATCAGGACTTTGATCGGCGTGTGCATTTTCATCCTGTTCTTTCTCTCTTTTGACATTTACACTATCCGTATCTTCCAGAGGAGGGGGCTCGTCATCATCGATGTCTTCTTCATTCAAAACCTCAAAGTCTTCCCCGCTGTCCAGCAGTGAAGTTTTCTCGTTCCGCTTTGCTTTGTCTTCACCATCAGTGATGTCTATAGGTTCAGCTGTTTCAGCCATTAGACTGAAACATAATTTGCGATTAACAAGACATTGAATAGTTCAACAGCTCTGACTAAAGTTTATCCTACAAATCTCAAAATAAGCTACCGTCAACATCACGCAATGCTATCAAATAGCTCATAAAACTTACGCAGTTACTACTGAAGGGAACTGGTCAATTAGTTTCAGCAACGAGCAATACAAACGTTTCCAGAAGTTTCTGTGAAGTTAAACTAGGGACAACAACAACAGAGCCGTGATGATAACATTAGTGGTAGCGTTAGCTTTTATCTAGGTACCCTTTCATCGACTCATAACGGTAATATTCAGTAACATTTAAAGCGAATTACCTTTATTATCAAGGCAGAGGTTTCTTTTGGACCAGTATTCGCTATCTTCTAAAAGGCAGGAGTGTAGTCTGTCTCGCATTGGCAATTTTATCTCTAAAACGCATACTCGAACAGGGTTGCTAAGCTTCTTCGTGTATGTGTCAACAAGCTACTTCCGGTTAACCTTGAGCTGCCTGGTTTCTATTGGCCTGCGTCAGTCATACGTCACCAGACAGAGCAGTCCTCATTTTGCACTGCAAAAGGGATTCCGTGCCCAGTAATTTTGAATTAGAATTTCAGTTCCCTCACAAACGGGATGTTTTTTTAATCAATTAAGAAATTAGGGATATGGATAAGTTAGGGACCATCAGGAACCCTAACTTATAAGCATTGTATCAATTTGACTTGCCAGGCTGTTTTATCACGGTCACATGATTGCCTGTGGCCGAGCACAGGAATGATGTTGATAAAAATCATAATAAACCACAACTACAATGAAAAATCAAATGACATTTATTACTGATGCATTGTTTCTTTTTTGATACGCAAATTATCTGTTTTCTTTCAGTCTAAAGAAACTTTACAATATAAAGAAACATACAAAGAACATCTTTATTAACTACACAAGACACCTAAGTCCCTAAGACAAGATTCTGAACTATCCTACCATGAAATACAAAGCAAACCCAAAAGACAGACTGCTTCATATTGAATACTGCCGTGTCATTAGAGAGGACCATGAACAGTACAGGAGAATTATTTATATCCCCTTCCCTTTAATCCCACCCATCCCAGAGTCAACATAACCACACCACCCTGCCAGCAAATCTTCCCAATGGTACAGTATTATACATCACAATAGAAGTACAGAGATGGCCAACAATCAATATACACAGGACCGAGAGAGGATCAGTGCGAGTTCAAATCATACACCATCATCATGGTTATATAAAGAGACACAGGGACAGTCTTGCCTTATAAATTAGTTTGTGCTACTCCTAATTTCAAGGTGTCATAATTTCAAAATGCATCTTAAATTGTTATAAATCCTTCATTAAAAAAATATTGAGGTCACACGTTGCTTCTTATTATAATTTTTCAAAGCACAATTTACGAAGACATACGATAGATGGAGGGCATTCTCTGTACCTTTTTTCTTTGTCACTCCTGTCCTCTCTCTGTCCCACGCTCCTCAACATACATGTCATACAGTCGGCAGCTACTGCAGCACTGTATATTTTTAAGGAAATCCTGCCAAATGGTGCAGCACATCCTTCTCTATGCAAAATGACATTTATTTATAATTTACTCTCCGCTGTATTCATTGGTAGTGACTGACATATCAAAACATGTCAATGTTATCAAAATGCATTGTACATTATTTACAAAATTAAAGATTAGGGGGGAGGCGTTCAGGGGCTTAATAGCAGGTAAAGAATGGGTGGTGCATGTCACTAAAAGCTATCAATGGTCTGACAGCCCAATCCTGGAGATGTCCCTGTTTAACTTCAGCTTTACATCTGTTCACATTTCTATCAGAAAATTGATAAATATAGAACCAGCATCTGCAGAGGCTACACAGGTAGATTGTTATTGTGTTTGAACACAGGTACAAAATAAGTGCTGAAACAGGGACAGGATGACTGACGGAAACTGAAGTTGGTGTGTATTTCAGTAAAGCATAGATTTAAAAGAACAAATCCCCATGCCCATTGGAAGTCATTACTGAATGTATACTGATGGGGTAAAAGAAGTCTCATGTGGGAGTGCACAAGAAGCCAGTCACTGTAAGCTTCAACACCATAGCATTGTTGCAAAAAATCAATAGGATCTCCGTACAACTTAAATAAAAGACAGATGTGTGTCTCTCCACTGCGCATTGGGAATCTTTCGGAGTTGGAGTCCTAGTTTTTTGTTGGGAGTTCTTTTAGGATTCATCGGCCACTTTTGAGCAACATAAAACAACTAGAACATATGAAAATTAATGTATATACACACAAGACCAAAGCTGATTTCTGGCAGGCTCAAAAAGTCAACCTCAACTGCCACCTTTCCGTTTTATCAGTCTCTTGACACTAGAAACATCATGTTAATGGGGTTGTTTTGTCAAAGTTATTTAACATCCATTGCGATGTTGCATCACATCAGCAGGTAATTGAAATAAAAAAAAACTGCCAACTTCAATGGTAAGCTGATCTGAGAAGATTGCGCTACAGACTTAAATAGAAGCTACAAGCTCTGAGGAGGCTTATGGAGAGGTATGTAAAATCAGACTTACTGTGATACAAACAGATATAAAATAAGTAAGTCATGTAAACAGGAAATTATTGTGCATTTTTTTCAACTGTGTGCTTATTCTGTCGTTGATGCCGATGATGGAAAAAATGTGCCCTTTGCAGAGAAAATAACTACATTAGACCAATAAAAACAAACATGAAAATTATAACAATATAATCAACAAAACATTGAAACATTTCATGAAAATCACTGTCGTAAATTAAAATTAGTAGTCCATGTTTCCATTTCCGACTCCGCAGCAGCAGGCAGTTCTCAGTCCGCTACCGCATTCCCTCATCAGTCACAGTCAGTGTAAGTGAAGTGGGCTCCAGTGCCAGCCAAAAATCCAAAGGGACGCAGGTTCAGTATCCAAGGCATGTGTACAGCCTGTCCAGTAGAGGGAGCAGAGTTTCCTTTTATGTAATCTCGGATGCACAATTCATATTCCATGTTACAGGAATTGACGGGCTGGAGGGGAGTCCTGTATTTAGTGGCATCCCCAGGGGTTGAGTGGCCCAGCACACACACCATCCATGTAGGGAGGCGATGGAGAGAAACTCATCAGGCCAACCGGGGCGAGGGTTGTAAGAACAGGGGAGATGATGAAATAAAATAAAATATATATATATAAAAAAAAAAGATCACACACTCATTGTCATGTTGGGTGAATACTGTCAAGAGATAAAAAGAGAGGAAGGATAAATGGTGTTAGGCCTTTTATAGTAAATTAAGATGAATCATTTTGTAGTATTGGGGTCCTGGGTACTCACACTTTCACTTTGGAATGGGTTTAAAAAGTTGCCTGCCATTTCACCATCATCCCGAGGAGTGCCGGGCGGATTGTTCATGCCTGCCATGTTGTTGGGAGAGTTCTGGAGGAAGGATTAAAAGATTAATAATGAGGAAAAACAACAACAACAAAAGCAATGAACAAATGACATATTTGCATTGATTCAGTTCGTCTCTCACCTTTGGCAACCCATCCATGTCACCTGAACCTGGGGACAAAACAGACACGGCTTATAACACTCCTCAATTGGGCAGTTTTCTAGTAACCTGTTTGCGAAATCACTGAGTAACAACCTGAATGACTTGCTTACTGACTAATTTCTGCCTCAAATAATCTACTTTAGCTGTGATCAATACAAGCAGCCAATTCCCCAAGTAACCAGAAGGAGGCAGAAGTGCATCACTTAAGCCTCTTAACATAAATGAACTGAGTGTTTATCCAGTTTATGAGCGTCAGGAAAAAAAAGAAAAAAAGATAATGTTTCGTCTTAGAAAACTCACCTAACGATCCGTTCATATGATGTTGATCCATTGCACCCATTCCACCCATGGGCCCATCAGGACCAGGACCCATTGGGAACTAAGCACAGATAATTGCAAGATAGTTATTTTCGATTGTTTCCATCAGAAATAAATATGCACAGAAAAAAAAGAGTATTACTCACATTGGGTCTGTTTCCACCTGGACCAATGGGGTTCATCATTGTGTAAATGTTTTCACTTGAGTTTGTTGAATCTGTGTGGAATAAGTTGATTATTATTTAGGACAAATTGTTAGAGGC
The DNA here is from genome assembly GCF_951799975.1 of Gobius niger. Classification (NCBI taxonomy): domain Eukaryota; kingdom Metazoa; phylum Chordata; class Actinopteri; order Gobiiformes; family Gobiidae; genus Gobius; species Gobius niger. Next base: position 16,694,298 of record NC_136868.1, read on the forward strand.
CTAAATATGTATTTTGTTGCTGTGAGCAATTTACTCAAAGAAGTATGATTATGTATGGATTCACTAAGATTCTGTGACATTCTTTAAGTGAAAGTGTCTAAATCGGGCCAGTGTTGGAGACTGGAGGAGGGAGCTGCTCTGAGTGGGAGGGTGCCTCATTTGTGTGTCCGCGTGTTTGTGTGAATGAGTGTTTGCGCAGTCTTGGCGACTGCAGTGGAAATATGTTTTCCCTCCCTGTGTACGTGCAAGAGCTTTTCGTGCAAAAGGTTGCCCAGCAACGTATCACAATAGAGGCACATATATAAATAATAAATAGTGGCCACAAAAAGAAGCTCTCCACAGGCCAAGAGAAACAGCACATCTACAGGATATCAGCACAGTGTTTTGTTCTCAGCTAATCCTCCAGGGGAACATTAGGTTTGTGCGTCAAAGCTCACTTTGTATGTTCTGACAAAGTTTAGTTATTTTTTTTAGCTGTCTTTTAAGCAACATTTTAGCTTTTTCTTCAATTACATTTATAAACAAATGTGTTACTTAAAATGATTCTAGTGAAGTGGGATCTTGTAAAGTTGAAAGGTAGAGACACCAAAGATCCTGCGCCTTTTCCTCCGACTTGTCTGACAGAGAGGTTTGATCTCTCAGACAGAGCTCCATTCAGTGAACGGGATAAAAGTGACATCTGAAAACTAGTGTGGAACTCACCTCCGGGGCTCGGCATGATGGGAGTTCCTGGTGGGCCGCCTCCCCCTGGAGGACCCTGAGGGGTACAGCAAGAGATGAGAAGTGATGTCAGTTTCAGACCTTCTGATGTCACTTATGACAATACATTTTGGTCTAATGTTATACTCAACATGTCACTTACCACATAGTTCCCTGGAGATGAAGACGAATAAGCTATCTGTAAAGAATACACAGCAAAATGAAAACACAAAACTTATTGCACCAGCCATAAACTACTTACAGGGGCATTATGCAACTTTTTTATGTAATTATATTAGTGCATATGGGTATGGGTGGTTGGAATGTAAAGGTGTCAAGCTAACCACCACCTTCAGCCATTGGGTCAAATACGCACAAATATAAACATTGCTTTTCTACATAAAAGTTGCATAAAGCACCTTTAATATCAATGCCAGTGCTACTAACAGAGAGATTATTAAACTCACTGAGTTGTTGTTGGGATTTGGCCATGGACCTCTTCCACCAGGACCCCTGGATGCGGAAAAACAAAAAAATTTGATCAGGTATTTGTCACTTCACATCAAAGTAAGTTTTGTGCAGTTTTCCGAGATCAGATCGACTTTAGAGTACATACATGTTCATGCCTGGCATTCCTGGCCCCATGGAGTTGGGAGGAGGCCTCATCCCTCCACCGTAGTTCTGCTCAAAGACAAGAACACACATTTAGTTTGGACCCACACCTGCCCCATCCAGTTACAGTCTGAATCTTAATGAAGGTCAGCCACATCATGTCTCTCATTAACTACACTTTAATGATCTTTATGTAGCGGCTGGTGGCTAGCCAGAGCAGGCAGCTGGCTTGATGTCCCCATGCCCCTCTGTGTGTGTTGTTTGCATCCATGTTTTCATGGCTGCACAGCAGGAGGCTCTGGCTGCCACCACATGCATGTTATTGTTCATGTGTCTGTGATGGAGACGGGGCAGGAGCAGGCCAGAGAGCAGCTCCACACAGAGGAGGAGTTTTGTTCAGCACACGATTACACTTGTCGAGCAGATGCCATCCCAGCTGCTGCTGTGCCCAGTGCCAAAGTGACTGAGCTGTGGTGGCACAGGGGGCCTGCGGCACTCCGAGAGTGTAAGTGTCTGCCTTTGAACTCGGTGACAAGCAAACCAGGGTGGTTGAGGGCAGAATCAAACATATGCCAGTGATAGTTCTCAAAATGTCCACTCGGTTGTGCACTGATTGAAAATGATGTGTATAAGGAAAAAAAGAGTGGCCTCAGTTTAGTGAAAAGTTGCTGGAGCAATGATAGAGCAGTCAGATTGCCCGGACTCCCTCAACTTTCCAAATGCACATTTACAGTGACTGCACTCAGGCCAGAGCTGATCATCAAAGCACTGTGACATTTAAAGACAGAAATATGAGGCCGGCCAAACTATGTTGTCTCTACTGCTGAGGGGGGATCATCTGCACTGGTTTTATATGGGCACAGTTTGACATTAAAGCACTTTAATGGCTGGCTGTAATGAAGGGCAACCAAATGTTAGGTTTGTTCATCTCACGGACATTAGTGTCAATTCCAGCTTTGTTGCATCAGAATAGAACAGTGCAGCGAGCTTATGTACTGAATGCACTTTAATACATTTACAATCTTTACATGTTTTACCTGTGGGCCCATGCCTCCCATCCCTCGCGGGGGATTCATTCTCATTGGACCGCCCATGTTTGGATGTCCTGAAATTAGACACTTGCATAAATGTATGAACCCAAAGTCAATGGAGTGAGAAATACCAGCTGAGTTCTTAAAGTACCTTGCGGTCTGGTGGGGTCCAGGCTGTTTGGCAGGAGGGGCTGTGACCCGGGGATGCTCCCAGGAGGCTGGTTTGGCATTCGGAGTGCGGGTCGGGGGCCACCTGGGTACCGTGGCGACATGAACGGCTGCAGAGACAGAGGAAAGACATGAGCACAAAATAGTTATGAACCGCTGGTTAAAGCTGTGTTGAATATAATACAACTTAAGTGCAATGTGCAATGACAAACAACAAACGTAGTATGTTATTCAGAACGAGGATGGCCTTTCTCTTTTTATGGCATGTCAGCAGGGGGAGCTAGTGTTTCTCTGTAAAAATAGGTAGGGGATGTTTTCAAGTTTAGAAAACTCAACATTTCACAGCAAGTTTGTTCATACTCAAAATACATCACTACAAAGAATAATAGGAATAATTTTCATCACGCAGAATGAGTGCATCCCACATATGCAATTCTTATTAAATACCTTAGTATTGGGCAACTTTATGTGTAACATTGAAAACATTTGTTCTAATATAGTTTTTACTTTGTTGACATATAGCAAATTAAAGAGCTGACAATATTTTTGTCAAAGCAGACATCAATGATCGAGTGACCACTTCACTCTACTCAGTAAAACTAGAATTGTGGTTCTCCAAGTCTTCACACCAAATACCCCCTCATAAAATATGGGACCTTCCAAGTGCCACCAGCCTTGATCCAATCAGGACTAAATAGAGTCTACAAAGGGTCTAAAATTTAAACAAAAACTTGAACAAAATTTAAAAAAGATACTGGGTGGTAACCACATTTAAACCAGAAAAACACAGAACTTCAATGCATTACTAAGCACAAATTAACATCTATTTAGTCTAAAATTGCAGATGATCCTGAGTACCATCTGAAGAAGCCAATTTACCACCAGTAGTACACGATCCACAGTCTGAGAACCACTGGAAGATGCAGCGTTAAACCAGTAAATAATGCAAAGTGCATCAGAGTATCCTGCAGTTGCAACCAGTGAGATCCACTTCAGCAGGATAGGAAAGAAGTAAGCACACTTTACTTTCAGGATAACAAATATAACCATTTATATAGGAGGGACAAGCAAAAAGGCAGAAGAATGTTCAGGCTTGTTTTATGGACCAACTATATACGTATTATCTAACTCGAGCTGTTAAAGATGTTCACCTACATTGCTTTTACACCTCATCTGTACTTCCCATTGGTTTTGTTTTCTCTCCTCTCTGACCATATTGTGGTAGGTTTGTGCATGAAGCGTTGCTCTGTGTCAGGCCATGCTGCAATATTAATGGTCTATTGATGGACTACGGGATGGTGAGTGCTGGGCTGAAGCAGAGAGAAGGCCCTCCAGACGCACCTCACCTCCTTAAAGCAATGCAGCTAAATTATTCATCCAAACCACCATCGGCAGCGTGGCCTGTCCTGTCCCTTCTTTGCACAACAAGGGAACGGCTTTGCTCACTACTGTTAGCTGTGTGAGTCCGGAGTCACTGATAAGGCCGGGGCTATGGAGCTCGGTGGAAGTGTCTTGCCCTTACCTGTCCGTGAGGTCCCATCATGGGGTTACTGGGATTGTGTGGAGGAGGCTGCGTGTGTGGAGAAGGCTGAGATCCCGGAGGGCCCTGGAAGAGAAAATGGAAAGCATGGTAAATCAACGTATTCTCCAAAGGATTCACAGAAATAAACAAAAGGAAAAAGTGTGTATTTGGGCCACTTTCTTGAACCAGAAGGGGATCTGCAGGGTCAAAGTGGCTCAGCAATACAATAAAAACAATCTAAATGTTCACAGGTAGAAAAAAATGTACATAATATGATAAAAATGTGAGTATCAAAACTATAGCTGTATCATACTCATACAGGATCACAGTTTTGGGGTCTATAATGGTAGGATTAGCATATCTCATCTTAAAGGAACAGGCCACCGTTTTTTCATACTGAGATATGTTCTTACCTGAGCTTAGACGAGTTGATGCGTACCTGTCTGGTCTTTGTGCGTGCGCTCAGGCACGCAAAAAGAAAACAAAATTTGAAGCGACAAAACTCTTACACGTTTTCCCCATTTAAATATGGTTACGTGAGTAGTTACATGATCCAAGTATAGCCACACAAAATTAAACATGTCGATTTTCTAAGTGGATAAAAAGGGGAACTATATTGTGAGGCGTAATAACACCATAGGAGCACTTGTCTAATTTTGTGTGACTATACTTGGATCGTGTAACTACTCATGTAAGTGATGGGGAGAGGAGGAGAGGCTAAATGCTTACAACATCTTTAGTCTTTTTGCGTGACTGAGCACACGTGTAAAGACCAAACAGGTACGCATCAACTCGTCTAAGCTCAGGTAAGAACATGTCTCAGTATGGAAAAATGGTGGCCTGTTCACAATAAACACTATAAGTAATCAATGCAAAGGCGAAAGTCAAAAGTGGGCAGTACAAATCACTGTACTATTGGCTTTTGCATCAATATTTCATTTTAAAGCCGTCAGAGCCAAGACTGGTTGAGTTCATATCTGCTGAAGCCTTGCCGCCCTGATAACTCATTCGATCACCACATGTGCCCCACAATCTTGTCAGGTACTTGTGGTTGTCTGTTTATCTCTTCACTGGATGCCACTCCAGCACCTAGACATATCCAAAGAACCTTTATGGGATGGTCTACTATTCAGGCAGCATCATCAAAGCAATGTCAGTATGTATTATGAGCTGTAGTGGTAAAGTAAGTATTGTGGTTCCGATTTATATCTTAAAATAAAGAGGCAATCGACAGTGCACATTTCTGACATGTCCATTAACATTTGAGAGAAGACGGAAAGTTCTAAACTAAGAAGATGCTTCAGAAGATGTTTGTCAAAGGTCTACAAATACAGGATTCGCATATTTTATGTGTAATAAGACTCTACGGAGTCATGACGCTGCCTTAAAACTGGAGTTTGGCATAAGTATCCATTAATTCATTGCTATTTCTTGCTACATTGATCTGATTCATCTAATTGTCCTAAAGGGGGGCTCATCTACAAGACAAATCCATTTGAAACCAGCCACATGTTGCACAGCATGTCAATAATCTCTGCTGCTGTTGAGGAAATGTTGATTCAGTTGTACACACAGTGAGCAGTATTTGACGACGCTTGTGCCACTGTGCCGCTGTGTGTTTTGGGTGGTTAACAGCAGCTGCACCACCTCGCTCTCGGTCTCTCAGCAGGTTCACACCGAGGCTAATGCAGCGCTGGCTCCGTCTGACCTCTGAGGTTATTGTTGCTGCCGTGTGTGTGTGTGTGTGTGTGTGTGTGTGTGTGTTTGGTGTGTGGGTGTGAGTGTATGTGAGTGAGAGAGGGTGCACTCCTAACAAGACATCCAAATATGCAAAAGCAGCCTACCTTTACATACTTAAGAGGACACATACAGTACACAGGTGAGAAGATAGTGATATACTGTACAAAATGCATGATCTATTAATTTGTAGCCTACAATGTGTGTTAAAAAGCTGTCTTAAGAATGTACTTGAACAGAAAGGCTCATGCACAAAACTTTTGCAACTGATATTTATTTGAGAATCTAGAAGAATCTTATCTCTCAATAAAAAAGTTGTAGTGTCAAATCCAGCACTCAAGTGAAAAAAACAACAACATTTCTAAGTAACAGGTTGGCAAACAATAAAAAAGTACTCCTATAAGTTTAAATGTTTTATAAACGTGATGGATTGCATATAATTCACCACCTGGGTCTGAATGAGACATGATGTAAGTAATATTAAGTGATTATATGTTTTCTGAAGTCCCTCCCTTTGCTGATCTCAGACACTAATCAGAATCCCCGCTGCCATTACTTTGACAAATGAGACGAGCTGTCTGTGAATCGGCCCCTAAGGTCCAATAAGGAGGGGAGGGGGAGGGAGCTTGTTCGTTAACTTTTCAAATTTTTCTTTACCTCTCGCTCCTCATTTAGCAATATCACAGACTATCACTTTAAAGTCAATATAGCCAAATAGTAAAATAGGTCAAAGAGATTTGTATAAAAATATATTCAAGGTTTTATGAACAAGAAATAGTTTCTTCTGAACACTCAAATACCGCAGGCATGAGCGCGCCCTCCTCTCCTGCTCTCGTCTATAATGTGCCATAATGGAGCATGGCTTCTCTAGCCGGGCCTCCCTGGGCCCTGCTATTACATGTGAATGGGCCAGCATATGGTCTTTATGGCCACACTGTTTCCTCCACGGGTCCCTGCAGGAGGAGGGAGAGAGGCACTCCCTCAACTGTCACAGAGGTGGAAGTCGGGCCAGTTTGGAAAAGTGACTCGATTGGCGTGCGTGTGTGTGTGTGTGTGTGTGTATGTGCTGGTTCGAGCTGTGTTATTTGTGTTCTTGGGAGAAGAGGGGGGGGGGGGGGGGGGGGGGGGGGCATGGGGAGCGTTAAATGAAGCAATTAATAAAATCATTTTCCACCCAGCTAAGGAGATAACAGCTTGGCACAGTACCACCAACCCATCAACACAACCTCCCCCCACCCCCAACTCATTTCAGTTTAAGGAAGAGCCACATCGCTGGCCCGCATGTATCACAGAGAAAGAGAGGGGAAGATATGGAGGTGGCATCCGGCACCTACAGCTGTCCTTCCTCCCTACCATCCGCTACCACTAGAGGGCAGTGTGTATCTTCTCGGCAACTTTAGGCCTACACACATACACACACTAACTCAGAGGAGGAACACAAAGCAGAATGCATCAGTGAACACAACAAACAAAGCCAGGAGGAACGGCACAGCAGCACCCCCGTCCCTCATTGTCATTCCTTAACATTCCTGGGAGAGTGTCGGTGGCGGGGGCTCCTGCTAGCTCACGGTATATGGCACGGCAACACGTCAGCCTCCGAGATGGAAACGCGCTATCAGGAGTGCGTTTTCTCCCAAAGGAACGGCCACAGAAACGCTGACAGCCGTTTAAACATGTTAGGATGGCACCAAATGATTTATATATCTGTGATCTGCTGCACTGCTAAGGGGGAGCACTCCAGTTGATGTCACACGCACACAAGGATGGATGTTGTGTGTGCATGTTTGGTGTTCTCACGCCCCCCAACAAGCAGATAAAATGCAGTGTATGGCAAATTCACAGCTGATAGGGTCGAGGCATGAACAGTAGGAGACAAAGGCTACATTCAACGTGATGGTTATCAATGTGTGTAAACTACTGTTAAGCTGGGGGATAGTGCGAAGGGAGTGATTGGGATTCTTCTGAAATGCAGATTGACCATTGTTGCAGTAGGAGGAGTAGTAAGGGGCAACAAAATAGCAGTACATGGGTTGTTTAATGACAAAAACATTGAAATGTGTTGAAAAATTGGTCAGAGGAAACCAAGGCATCTTATTCTGTCTAAGTCGGACCGTTTAGCCAATACAAACTGATGTTACGTGGCCCCAAAAACCACTAAGAACCTGCAATTATCCCTCTGTCTTTCAGCAACCCAGGATTTCAGAGAAGTCAGGCAAACCAAGAAGCCTCTGAGCTGCTGAGACATACTCTGAGCATAAGGCTAGATTCTAAGGAATGTGTATAGAAAGGCTAGGTGTATAGGCCCATCTGTGAAATTGTCAATAACAACAAAGCCGAGCTGACTTTATGTCTGTGGCAGTAGTTCAGATGGTAGAGTGTGCCAAAGGTATAGGCGGTCAATCCTAGCTCCCACCATTCTGCCACTGTATCCTTGTAACAGCTTACCTCCAGTGTTTTCAAAGAGCACTGGGGTGAGAAGGTGTGTGTGAAGGGGGAAAAGCTTCTGTAAAGTGCTTTGAGTGCCCTTTGTGAAACTCCAAGTGCGTTACGCTGTAGTAGCACAACCATACAACGAAATTGTCTGGCTGCCTACAGTCTCCTCTGAAACGGTGCACCGCCTACTGGTTTGTCCCCGTTTCAGAGCGTGGTGTCCTGCACTGGTCTGCTCCTCCTTCCTCTTCCTCCTGCAGCTCCATCCACTCCACAACATTGTCTTTCACAATCTTTTGGAAAGAGCTTAGCAGTAAATCTGTTTTATTCTCCAGTGAACGTCCATTAGCCAGAATAGAAGACATGTGTGGCTTAGCTTTGAGTTTTGCCCGGATACCTCCTCTTTGTCCCTTCCTTGTGTAATGTAGCGCCTCATGTGACGCCTCCACTGTGCTGCAGGTGTGGGGGCTCTTGGTGACTCGTCAGTGTCTCAGGAGAAGAAATGTGTAGGTCTCAAATGTCTTTAGCTCAAAAACTAGCTGTTTGTTAACTTTTAAAAAGGGCCATTATGGACTTTCTGCTGTAAAAAGAAAATCCGCCTAACCCCACAAAAACAAGGCAAAGACGTACAAAAGCAAAAACAATGTGGAGCACACAAAAACACAAATGCAGTTCGCAGAAAAAGGCAAAAAAACGCAGCTGCACCAAGACAGAGGGAGGTTGCTGCTTGTTTACACATCGCCATGACGTCAAACAAAAATGTAACTTCCACAACTTTTCATACTGTACATTTAAATCATCCACACATTAAAGTCTTCAGTCCCCATAATAATAATAATAATGGCTTACCCTTTTATTGCGCTTTACAACCCTGTGTCACAAGTTTCTCAAAGCGCTATACTGACACTAAACTGACTAGACTAGACTGATGAAATTGAAACTGCCAATCTGCGCCATCGGTCCCTGCAACCACTCACTCACACATTACATTCAAGTGTCTTGCCCGAGAACACAATGACAATCTGCAGCTGCCGGGGTCGGGATTCGAACCGCCAATCTCTCTGCTATTGGACAACCCACTCTACTATCTGAGCCGTCGTCGTCCATACTTGACTCTCATGTTTGAAGCACTTCACCTCTACCTTTATGCTGCATCCCTGTATGCACTGGCCACTGTCGGTGCCCTGACTTACCTTTGATAAATAAATCAGACGGAGCAGATGTCTCCCTAATTCGCCATGTGCCTGCCATGTGTCCGCTTTGAACGCTCCTTAAATTCCTTTTTGATATCTGGTTGCTTGTTCTTTAAATGTGTAATCAAACCTAATCCTCTTGTTGTGCTCTTTTTGCTTGTTGTCCCTGAAGAGCAGCAATTACCTGCGCTAAAGCATGCTGCCCTTGACTTTGGATCTTTTTATGGAATGAAGAGCGATCACAGTTTGGAAAAAAGACGACTAACTTAAACTAACTGCTTCTTAATGGAGTGCAATGAGCCCTCTGAGTACTTTATATACCAGGGCATAGACAGAAAGATCAGCAAATATGTTTCAGCGACATTTTTGAGACAAACAAAAGCCAGCTTACACTTGCTTACCATGCTTACCATTTTCTTTGTACTGAGACAACTATATGTACTGTACAGGGATGAAAAGCTATAAAGGGGTCAACTTAATTTATAGGAGTATAACAACACATCATACAGTGCAAAGTTTAATTTACTCAAGATTTTATTTATATTAAAGCAGAACTAAGTAACTCATGTCCCTAGAGGCCATAAGCGCCACTGCAGGTGTCGTAGCATGTTGTGTTTTTTTACACAATAATTGTCCGTGAGAGTAAATACTACGCTGACAGAAAAGACAAAGGGAGAGAGGAATATTGTACATCCAATGGACACAATGGACATCATTTTTTTCACTTAAACTGGCTGTAAATACTGTTTAAGTGGCACTAGCCCGCAGTTAGCTTTGCCTGTTAGCCTGATAGCTTCTTCTTCGTGATTCCATTAGTGTGTATTGGTGGCTTCGACCCGGTAGCAGGGACGTTGCAATTGTGGTTCTCTGGCCAGAGAGACCAGGGGGAGAAGCAAGACCCCCCGTCCTATCCTATTAACAGTTGTATTACCCCCAGGGGGACTACGAAAAGGATATATTAAGGTACACAAGTACTTAGTACTTTGTAATTAACTTTGGTTAAAAAAAGAAAAGAAAAGAAAAAAAGATTAACTTGTTTGTAGATCCATTTTAAGAAGTCCTGTGCTCAAACTGTGTTCATTACAGTGTCAATGACTTGAATGCATGCCATTAACTAAAAATGTAACCTTGTATTTATTGCTTTTAATTCCCACTGGCGCCTGCAGGGGGTGGTCTAGACCAATTCAAAATTACCAACCTCACTGAACTTTTCTTTTCTTCCATGCATAGACAATATTTTAAGTTATAAATGTAAAATACCAATAAGGATGTTTACAAATAAGCCTCAATTATGCATAATATGTCATTTTTAGATTAGAAAAATCCAGACTTGAAAGCTAAGTATTCCTTGATATCATTAAGTGAAACTTGCATATCATCTGTAGTATTTGCACTTGTCAGCTCCTATAAACTTACTGAGCAGCAACAATGAACGGGAGAAGAATACAACATTTACATTGATTTACTGAACAAAGCTAACTTGCCTGGTTCAGATTAGAGAAATTTGGGAATGAATGCCCTTTTTGTCCGTCCACCTTTTCTCCAATGACCCTGCTTTGACCCTTGCCCACCTCTCAGAGAACCACAGCCACTAACGGAGCTCGGTCACCTATGTTAATTACCACATTTTTCACCTGGGAAAACGGACATTTGCAATAACAGAGACGCACACACACAAGACATCTGGTGAGTAAGGATGTGTCACCGTCACCCAAGCAATATGTGCGTGCCAGTGTTGAATAGAGAAAGCTTGCAAGAAAGTAGAGAGAATTGTCATAAAGATGGATACCAAACAGGCAAGAAGTGTTTATAAGAAAAACTACTCAAAACAGGAGGTTAGGCTCTGTTAATGACAGCAGTTATGAATTGGCTGACCTTATGCCCAATGACACAGCTCTGAAACAAGGACTATGGGTAAAACCATAAGATGGAAATCTCTTCTCATACTCCACCTCAGAGTAAAGATGAACTGTAAATACTGAAGCAACTTGCACTGTGAGTGTGAGCTGCAAAGATTAATCATGTAGGTGTAAATGTCATCAGCATGGCAAAGCAGCAGGTGCCTACGTACCTCCATAACAAATCAAATATATAGTACATATTCTAGAGACTGCAGTCGATAAAGTGAGCAAACTGTTTAAAGGCGCAGCAACACTGGAACATTCGTGGATAAATGTCGAGCTCGACTGATATATTGATATTGATATGTATATCGCTACAAGCTAAGTCAAAACGAGTCCCCCACAACTTCCTCGGCCTCAAGGGAGCGCAGAAATATCACGATGAAAACTGGTTAGCTATATAGCTTAGTATGTCATTCTGAAGCATAGATCCTGGATAATTCAATAGCTGAGTTAGGTTTAACCTCCGCATTTGTATTTTTGATCGTTACACACAATGCCGCAGCTAGCAACATGCTAAAGCTAACGGCAGCGAATCAAAGCACGGACAGAAACACTGCTGGAGTGGCCAAGTATTTATGTTTTTACAGGATTATAGAACAGAGCATTTAAAAAAATATCGGATGTGCATAGCGACATCGGCCATTAGAAATCACAGATAATCGGCATCGACCTGAGAAAAAGCCACATCGGTCGACCTCTAGATGAATGTTTTCACACTAGTAACTAAACTCCAAAACTCAAACATACACATGCCGAAATACCAAAAGATCAACTACACAACGACAATGTTTTGCCAGTTGTAGTCAAAGTGATGTCCCTCACCCAGCAAAGTTACGAGTCATGTTGGAGCAGAGCCAAGCTATATGCAAACGATCTTAGAGCTGTTTTCACAATAAACCCCCTCATATTGAAATAAAGGAATGTATTTGATTCTATTTACTGGATGAAATGCTCCACAGTGCGGCTTCATAATAGGAGCAAGTTCGAGCGACACTGCAGAAAATTCCCTGTGACGTATTAACATCAAAGTAATAATCTCGGAAGTCAATTTATTAACACGCCGCCAAAATCCCAACAGTTGCCTTGACATGACAACACCAGGGGATGCCGTGAGCGTGCTTTTTGACGGTTTATTTTTCACCTCCGTTGCTGCTGTGATTAGCTGAGCTCAGCAGTGAAGAAGACACGAGTAGAAAAACACCCATCCCGCTGCCCTCTCCCCCCGTCTGCCCGTCCTACCTCCCTGTCTGTCTGTATGTCTGTCTGTCTGTCTTCTGCCAGGCACACTCGCTCTATTTATGGAAAGCAATGTTACTCACGCACCCCCCCCCCCCCCCATCAGATAGCTTTCTCCCTGGCCCCCTCGCTCCTCATGCATCATTTACATTCCGTGCGACCCCACTCTCTACAACACGCTGTCAATCAAGCGATGCTGACAAAGACCTGCAAATTACAGTTGTGCAAAATGTCCAATGAGCAAATTTTAAGTTGTTAATGTTATCATGGCATGGGGGCAAAGTGGATACTCCTTTGTCTATCTGCTGACCACAGATTCAATAATCGTCAATGTAATAGAAGCATTATGCCTACGATCATAAAGGAAATGTTGGCAATATTTGATATTTTCATGGGGTTTACCCAGGGGTATATGGGGACCCCAGGGGGCACGCGAGAACTTAGCAGTGGGTACTTGGAATTATTTCAGATCTAGAAAGAAGATGAAACTGAACAGTATTTCAATATCATTTTAAAAGAAAACTCCTTATCAATTATAATTTGAGCGTTTTCTTCATTTTCAACACAATACACAACAAAATACCAATAAATCTGAGTTAAGCAGATAATTTTGTAAGAAACTGGCTGCTCCTTAGAGTTTAGGGATACTTTGAGTAGAAATGAAAGACTCAAGGGATACGCGAGACAAAAAAGGTTGGTAGCAACTGCCTTTAGTGATCCGATCTATGTATTAATCTCAAGTGGTCAGAGTGAGTTTAAAAGAGTTACTGGCCAGAATAAAAATGCTGATTTGCTACTGCTACTGTCAAGCCCAGGAAAAGACTATAACTCAAATAATTATATAGGGAACATAAAGAGATTGAGATTGTGTTGTCAAAACCACATCAAATTCTCATTTAAAGTAATGGTAGATATTTCAAAATGTGAGATATGGTACTCATTAAAAGTACAGGGATGCAATAGATGTATGTAGTAAGTACTGACAGGGCAGGTAAAGGCCATATATCATTTTTTTCCAGAAGCGGAATAAAGTTTGTTTTGTTCCTCCTGTATGTTGTAAACTCAGATAATTGTGCGGGAAAATACTGTGCATCAAATTATAAAGGACCCTAAAAAGTGACCCTGCAAGTTGTGAAACGTGCCTATAAACTCATCCCTCTTAAGAATTGTTATGATAGACATAGTTAGTTATGAAGAATGTGTTTCAGTGATGCAGTGGTTAACACTTGTGTCTCACAGCAAAAAGATTGTGGGCTGGATAAGACCTTTGTGATCGTCGGTCCTCAGGATTCACTAAACCCATACCACAGGCCAGGACCAGGGTCAGTGTGTTTGTGGGTGCAAGTCTGGGAAAACAGATGGAAATTAGCCAATGGCTACAATCCTGTGTGGCGTGTTTACATGCCTGGGTCTCATGTGTGTTCAGTTCTACCCCACTCAAATAAATAAACATCACACACTTTACAAAGTATTTTCTTTTGGTGCCAACGCTAGTATTTTAATGTTTTTGAAATTGCGACGTCTTTTCATATTTTTTCCTCTTTCATATAAGCCATAAAACACATAGCTAGCTTTTGTCTTTAATGTCACAAAGAACAGTTTCCCTGTGATTTTGTAAGCGCTGTACAGCTCGTAAGCACCACGCTTTCTTTATTCTTATTTTCACCTGCAGCAGTTAGGCGAGGATCATTGGGGTGCAGATATTTAAAAACCTTCGATATTCAAATGTGTTACTAGTTTAATGTGTGTCAGAGTGTCAGATCAAGCTTTTATGCGCGCGTTTGCAGGAAGAGAGAGAGACAGGGGAGGGGAGCCAGGAGATGTGTGATGAAAATAGAGAAAGTGTGTGTGACCTCGCCAGCCTCAGAGACAGCCTTCAGAGAGCCACGATGACAGGAAGAATTAGTGAAGCCGCACAGACCAGCAAAAACACGCTCGCCTGGCCTGCACATCAGTCCACTGTTCTTTCACAACACAATCAGTGCTCATATGCAGGAAAAGAACTATGAATTATTCCCCTGTGTATAAATTGTGTTTTTCTATATATGTATATACACAGCTAGCATCTAAAGTCTGGTTGTGTCGCTTCTGTATCCGGCTCAATTACAAAAAGGCAGCAGAGCAATTCAAGAAGGCGAAATTGAGGAGAAGCATGTTCAGGGCTCAAATCAACTGACTAGTTTGTGTGTAGATTAAAGGAAAGATTGCTCTGGCCTTTGTAATGAGTCATTTTGCGAAGCCACTTTAGTATTAGTATATAGTATAGTATAGTAAAGCAATTGTTAATCAAATTCATCAATTGATAAGAGAGAATGAATGTGTCAAAAATGTGTAGCGCCAGAAGTCACCAATGGCATTTAGCGCTGCAAACATCGAGCCCTCTCTGACTCTGACTGACAATGTGAATTCAGCATCAGTCTGATTTTATTGCCAGTTGCTACTGAACATGTAAATTCATACATAGTGAGAAAATCTTTTCCTAGCCTGGAGCATTACCCGCGTTACCTTGCATGTAAACGTGCTGATCATTATAGAGAATAGACTCATCCAGAGCACTGGAGAGAGCAGCACGAGTTTACGGTCCTGGACATATGGGGCGGAGAGAGGGGAACACATCTGGACTGGGATTAGGACAGCTACAGAGGCTAAAAAAGGAGGAGGAGACAGGAGGATTGGCTTAACGCTGGCTGAAGGATGGGGGTGGGGACCGGGGGGGTGGGGGTGGACGGGGGGTTGGTGTGGGGTTAGACAAGGCCTTACTTGAAAGAAGCCCGGTGGCATCGGTCCTCCTGGCATGCCATCGTTGGGTGGCATGTTGCCCATCACTGGACTGGGGGCAGCGGCCGCACTCTGCAAAAAAAAAAAAACAGCGGTTAACACTTGTATATTTGTCCGAAAAAAGGATCAAAACAGCTGCAGGACAATAGCAGAGACTGGAGGAGGAGAGCTAAAATAATCGGGCCTAAAAATAGACCAGAGATCAGCGCGGCAACTCTTGCGCAATCATTTTCAACAGCGAAGTATATTTGATGATGATTAAAGGGTGTTTTTTCACAAGATGCAGAGCGACAAGGGATAAAGTACAGTCAGTACAAGCAATATTATCTGTAAAGCAGTCGTATTTGTAGTAAAGCAAGAAGCGTAATCAGTGTAATTGCAAAAATGACAACAAAACAACTATTAGTCTTTTGTAATACAAGCACCAAAATGTGTTTCTATATGACCAAAAATTATACTTCTTCATGATAACTTTTTAACCCTTTTTTTGCCAATAAACTGTCTAAAGTCTAATGAAAACATAAAAAGATCCAACAATGCTATTTCCTTTATTCTTCGTACAGTCACATAGAGATTTAAAAGAAAGGAGCTGCACCACGGAAGGTACGAGTTACTTGTTCTACAATAGGGATGGGACAATAATGAAATTTGGGGTCACGATTGTCTTCGACATTATCTCGATATTTGCCTTCATGGTTTAAAAAAATCACTGAAACTGCAGAAATGATGGGGATTGGGCAATCATTAAATATTCCTCTTCATTGTCTGCTGTAAATGTCATATTGAGTGAGACATAAAGTAAGTATTTAAAGGCACACTGTGTAAAATTTTGGACTATACTGTTGTCATCAATACATAACATGCAGCTAATGAGCAGCTCGACACAGAAAATGCTATTTCTCCAGTGGGTAAGAATGGATTTGGATGAGGAACTAACCCACTGAAACCTTAAATACTGCTGACTTAAGTCACATCTCCATGGAGACGTATCCACTCCTGGTAAAGTTACCGCCTTGGGTTATCTGATGGATTTAGCGATTATCTTCAAGCACGATAATCAAAAAATGTGGCGATCGATTAATTGCTGCATTATTCATCGTGATTAACGATATTATTGTTCATCGTCCCATCCCTATTCTACCGTAGCCAAATTAGAGTCAGGAAAGGAAAGAAATGACTTCTATTTGTATAGTGCCTTCCATAGACATGGTCGTGAAGCCAAAAGTCAAAGTAGTTTAATAGCTTATCTTAATTTGAACTACATCGATATATATTCGATATGGTCTAATTCCATATCTCATTTAAAAATATATCGATATTTCTTAAATACCGATACGTCGCCCAGCCCTTGACAGTTTACATTCACTCCATACTCTGTGGTGGTAAGTTACCATAGTGTCCCTTCGACGCCCACTCACTCTCTCACATACACAGATACAGCCTCATGTACATGGTTTTAGTGGTGCGGGAAACCGGAGTACCCAGAGGAAACCTACGCAGACACGAAGAGAACACACCACTGAACTTATACTTCCACTAATATTGTGGGTTTTACAAAAAAAAAACAATACATCATAGTAAAGCTTATGTTCTCACAACCCTAATTGTGCAATTCCAAATCAGCTGAAGGATACCACTAAAGCAATCAATGATGGACACGGAGCTGAAAGTTAAGGCTTGTGGGGGGGTGGAACTAGTTTGTACAGTTCACTCCCGGACCACAACAGACAGACAAATCAATGGAGCCTTTTATAGAACAGGCTGCATGCTAAAACAGGGCAAGAAGCTGTCAGAGCTCCACAGCTATAAGGATATGAACAATAAGAGTCTGACAGGATCACAGCACGCCTCCAACTCATAACACGCGCTCTGGACCGATTCGCCAAGTCTAGACCAAAACCACAACCCTCAGCACTACAGTAATATCAATACAATTGTCAATCTTAAACTTTGCTAGGGTTTTATTGATGGAAATAAATATAAAGCCGTTACATCATGCCCGAATGCGGGTTAGAGCAGGCTTTCTAAATATATTCCTGGCAACAATTCCTTTTTTTTTCTACTCAATTATAATGATTTTCAACATCAGGACGAGACAGATGTGCCGCTCGATGCAATGTTTTTCCTGAGAGGCGGCAAAGTTGGCAGTGTTTAGCTATGACGCTTTAGCCAGCGCATCAAACAATAATAAGAAAAAACATGATCATGTGAGGGCAATTTGCTAAGAGACTATTAGTGTTTATAAACCCAGCTGTATTCAGAAAGAGGAGCACAAGCGGAGCAGATCACATAACGTCATCTATGAAAGAATTGCTATAAGAGAAAACTTGAATGATGATTTTGATAACTGACAATCAAGCCAGTACAATCAGCATATAATAACCTATCTACTACTATACGTGTCATATCATGCATTCATTCATATTTTAAAAATGTCTGTGCAAAGTTCATTTGGATTAAAAACAAAATCCCACCCAAAACGTTGTCAGTGAACTTGCCCGTGCTCTCTGATCCATTTCATAACGATCCCTCCATCACTGGGGCGACCTACCTGCCCACTCGCTCACATAGCCCCGGGCCATGGTCCAAATGCACACCCATGGGCATATGCAGACAAGCATACAGGCAAACAGACTCACATGGATAACGGGGTGTGAATCTGGGGGAGAACAGTGTGGACATGAACATATCCACTGGACTCGCGTGGGCAGATGGAGACAGGCATTTGTACAAACAGAGCTTGTAAATAACGGAGTGCTCTTTGAAAGAGCAGTGACAAGTCTCTGAGAAGAGAACAGTGAGGCGAAAGATTGTGAGGTAGGGATATTTCTGTTTGGGGTTAAAGACAGACACGTGTTGTAATATGCACTCACATCTGAGTTATAGTCGAGTCAAGATTTTTCAAGCGCAAGTCATCCTCAAGTACACATTGTTGAAGTCCGAGTCACTTTAGGACTAGCCAAGTCTACCATGTACAAGTTCTGAATGTGCAGGTCCCAGTCCAAGTCTGAGCCGAGCTATAAAAAGTCCAAATCCATGTCATAAGAGCAGCCCAGGAGCCTTTTTAGGGAACTCCATGACTGTGTTTACAGAAGAATTTAAACACAGTTCAACTTTTGACCGAACATACAGTACATTTAGGACTACAAGGTGAACATTATTACTCAGTCCTTAGCAAAAACACAGTCACGGATCTGGATAAACTGAGAGAGTTGCATCTTAAAGGAACAGGCCACTGTTTTTCCATACTGAGATATGTTCTTACCTGAGCTTAGACGAGTTGATGTGTACCTTTCTGGTCTTTGTGCGTGCGCTCAGTCACGCAAAACGACCAAAGATGTTATCAGCATTTGGCTTCTCCCAGTATATTCGTATAGATCCAAACGGGGTAAAGTTAGAAGTGACCAAGCTCTTCCACAGGCACGCACAAACACCAGACAGGTACGCATGAACTCCTCTAAGCTCAGGCAAGAACATATCTCAGTATGGAAAAATGGTGGCCTGCTCCTTTAAGGCCATCAATGGTAAAAAAGGCAAAGGCGGATTATCTGATCATGGTAGATTGTTGTTGTGCTTATTCCTTGAACACATTTTTCCAGGTGGTGGGCGGCAGGTAGGTTTGAGAAAATGTTAAACCAGCAAATTGCCAGAGATGTTTTCATTTGGTCTTGTTATAATAAATCAATAAGCTGCTCACTATGAGCCCGGTGATTGGCAGTGGAAATCAGAGGAGACGTACTCACGATAACATAAGAGATTAAGAGAATTTAAACCTCTGATCTTTTGACTGTGCATTTTGTTAAATTCTTCAAAACCTTTATAACTATATATAGTGTGCCGCCAACATTTTCAACTACAGCAGCTCTGAACATGATGCCAGATCATGCAAAAAGCCTTGCGGCTACATGTTTGCATATGTGTGGGCGCTGGTTCATCCTAGGGACAAAATCCATGTCAGACAGTCAAAGGAAAAGGAGCAACTTTTCTCTGAGACGCTACTGACCTCAAATGGACCCAATTAAGTGTCCGGCTGTGAGCTATTATTGAACATCAGACCAAAAGAATAATAGGATGTTAAGCGGTGTGCTATATTTGCACACACACACATGTCCGGGGCAGCTGTGTAGCATCAGAAAGCATTACGCGCTTACGAAGAGCGAGCCGCGATAGAGAAGACAAAAGAAAAGAAAAAAAAAAAAGCGGGTTTATGGGAGTGAATGGAAGAAGTGGCACTGGCATGTAACTGCCCGCGCGTGTGTCTCTGTGCGTGTGCGTCTTCAGGTGAAGCGGCGGCAACAGCGAAAAGGCCCCCTTCTCCGTGTTGCCATGACAACCCCGACCTCGGCTCCGGCTCTCCAGTGCCCATTAAAACCCTCGGGCCGTCAATCATCAGCGTGGCCAGAGCGCGGTGAGCGGGGGAACGAGAGAGGAGAGAGAGAGAAAGAGAGAAAGAAAGAGAGAAAAAAAGAGAAAGAAAGAGAGAAAGAAAGCAAGAAAGAAAGAGAAAGAAAGAGAAAGAAAGAGAAAGAAAGAGAAAGAAAGAGAAAGAAAGAGAGAAATAGAGAAAGAGAGAAAGAGAGAAAGAAAGAAAGAACGAAAGAGAGAAAGAAAGAAAGAAAGAAAGAAAGAGAGAAAAAAAGAGAAAGAAATAGAGAAAGAAAGCAAGAAAGAAAGAGAAAGAAAGAGAGAAAGAAAGAGAGAAAGAAAGAAAGAAAGAAAGAAAGAAAGAGAGAAAGAAAGAAAGAAAGAAAGAAAGAAAGAAAGAAAGAAAAACAAGGGGAGAATAGAGACTGGAAAAAACCCTGATGGAGTAGAAAGCAGACTGGGGTTTTAGAAGCTGACCCGTTTGCGACCATCTTTCTCCCCTTTTACCGGGCAAACAAACGGCATAAATAATAACAGCGCAAAGTCCTTGCTCATGTCACTTTCATGGCTAGTGTCGTCGCAAAATACAGCACGTTTGGGTCCACATATTTGTTTTGGAGGCCGGTTTATAAATATCAAGATCTAGTTCTGGAACAGGGACGTTTTACTTAATGTGTGGGAGCATCAAGGCACAAAAGCATGGAGAGACTGTGAGTTTCAATCCTGCCATTAATTGAGAGTTAGTGGGCTATTGTCATCCTGTGTTGAAACCAAGACCTATAGGACATGCTTAAAGTTAATTGGTAAATCCATATTGTTCATTGGGAGGAAGGACATTTCAGTCAATGTATGGCTTGAAAACATGGTGAATGGTAAGTAACAGGTAAGAAGCTGATCTGGTGATAACTGGAGTTTGACTATCCAAAATCAACAGTTGCTCCATGCACTGGAGATTAAACCCTAACAAGAGTCTTAGAAGATGGATGTTTCTTTCTTATGGATACTAAAATATTAAACTGGTGATTTCTCATGCATGGCCAGTTTCAAGAGTATCAAAACTCTCGCAAATGACCTTGTAACTCTTTAATAACCCCATCTGTTTGGTCTGTGTGGACATAATATGAAACCTTTATATGTTTTACATGGTATTTAAATATTTGATCAATAAAAAAAAATCAATTCGTGTGTGGCTATTTTCTTTAGTTAAATAATTTATTCTCAATTCTGTGGCACTGGTCTGTGAATACCGCTTTAACACAAATCAGATCGCCTTGAAAACGAACTCTATTCATGTGTGAAAGCAAATTGGAGGTGTTTATGAAGGTTTGTACCTTCAAAAAGGTCATGTTTATATCTCGTCTTTATTTCATTACAGCTACTGCTCATCGGCCAATGTCGATCCTTTTTTTTTCCCTCTCTCTTTGAATTGAGTTTCAGTCTGTTCTATTGAGTTGGCTTGGCTTAGTATGCTTGACACTGAATAATATCAGTGAACTATACTAGTGACTTTCTACAGACCAGGCAAAGGCTCATGACCCCTGACAGAAGTGCAAATTTATGCATTTGTGTGATCTGTTAAGCAGCAAGTCAATTTTATTTGTCAGAAATGGAAAAAATATAGCTTATGAATTAGGCCAAGTAGTCACAATCAATCGATTGTCGTCAAGAAAGGGACAGTATTGAGGTATCGAAAGGCAACCTTAGATTCAAATATTTGGTCCCTCACCTCCTTTGAAACTCTGAGGTACCTCAGTAAATTTCTCCTGCAACTGGAACTGCTTGTAGGGAGCAAAGTCAATGACAAGATACGCAGCAAAACATGATGTACATTATAGAAAGTATCCGTCTGAAGCAACAAATAAGAGGTGCGCAGTATGTCGTCTATAGCAGTGGTTCTCAAACTGTGGCATGTGTGCCACTGGTGGGACTCAGGTCCATCTGCAACTTTAGACTTTATTTTGTATTTTTAGTATATAGTATATCGTCATTTTTGTGAAAGGTCAATAAATCATTGGAGAATTTACGACCAGGTTTAGTCTTGATTTGACTTTGATTTAAGTCTGATGATACTTGGAAGGTAAAACATTTCATGAGGTGGTTCTTAGTGACAAAAGTGTGAGAAACTCCGGTTCACACGATAATATCAAAAATTGTTTGAAGAAATGCAAAATTAAAACATCAGGTAAATTGAGCTAATAAAAAATAAATAAATAACACTGGCAATATATTCCTGCATTTGTGGAGTTTATTGTAAGTTTATTCTCTTTCAGCGTATCACATTAGCCTAAACCAAGATGCTAAGCAAATTTTTAGCCCGTACCTTAAGGTTTGCAATAACATGGCTTATGGCTTGATTATTATCACATCAAGATATTCATCTACTTGTCCATGTAACCTGCTGCAATGAGCTGGCGCATTTTTGACATACAGCATACAAAGAACACATGGACCAAAGAGTTAATGAAATACCACTCCCTGACATCTGTGAATGTGCTGCATTCTGTGCTACTGAAGGTGGTCTCTGGTCCTTGCAACCTGCCGGTGCTCCACTCCAGCCCACAGTGGAGGGGAGTTAGCCAAACGCCCGGCTCCATGGCCCACAGACAGTGAGTGAGCGCAGGTATCTTTGTGGGGATCAGACCTCGGCTTCCAGGGGGTAATGGATCTGCTGTTATCTGGGTCCAGACAAGCCGGCCAACACGCCACTACCTGCCGGCCACAACAACTCTGACACCGCTCCGTTAGTGCCCTGCGAGGCAACGTGGGAGTTCAGTCAGCACGAATCTACTATGTCCTGCTCTTGCACACAGCACTATGTCATGACTCAAATTAGAACCATGTTATGGACACTGTAGAAAGCCCTCTACCAGGCACAGGCTTTTCATATTTTACAGCACAGTTGGTAGATTTCCTTGTATAAATCTGCTTTATTTTCCTGTGTCTATCAAGGACCCTCCTTGCACAGATAATACAAAGAATGTGTCCTTGATGCTCTGGACAATTACAAAGTGGGGATAATACATTTCACTCAGCACGAAGGCTTTGCAGACGGTATAGTGCTCAAAAGAACTATAGGCATATAGAACATTTACTTTTAGATGCCCTTTGCACTTTTATTTAACGGCATATCCACCACAAATATACAGAAAAAGAATTGCGCACACAAATTTGAAGTTTTAGAGTTGCATATTGGGGACTAACAAAATATGTAACTTCTTCTTTATATTGTTGTGTGATAAACTGGCTAGTCGTTTATGCAATTATTTAATCAAGTAGCTCATCGGAATGGTTTATTCCACTTATCTGGAGTCTGAGTGCTCCAATAAGTCCGTCATAGATATTGACTAAGGTGCCATATTGAAGAGATCATCCGTTTCTAACCGCACATGCTGTGGTCATAATGTTACGCATGATCAGGGCATATAGGGTCCTAACTTTTCCAGCATGCACATTAGCTAATACAATCACACCCCGCCACCTTCCCAGCGCTCCAGCAGCTGCGATGTCAATCAGGTGAATTAATTACCGGTAAACAAATCTGCTTGGGATCCCCCACAGAACACACCTACAAAAACAAACACACACACAAATATTCTTTTACACGGCGTCTCTATAAACCTGTGCATCATCATCTGGGGCATATAAGCCAGGAGAGAGCCCTTAAGCCAGCCGTGGCACTGCTCGGAGCTGAAATGCCCAGGGGGAGATCACTATGGCTGGGGAACATCAGCCAGCTCTTCCCCCACCTCTACTACTGCCCCGGAGCACCTGCCTTCTCTTCTGCTCCAGCCTACCGGGCAAACCAATCAGTAACACACACACTACCTGAGAGCAGAGACAACACGGCACACTATAACCAGGAACACACATTTGTTGTTTGTACATAATAAGAGCCCTGAAGCAAGATGATAGGAGAGGAAAGCTGTGAACTGACTTTATACAAGTGGCACATAAACCACACAGACGAGCCGTTAAGTTGAACAATGTATAACAGAATGTGAAAAGTTGTATGTCTAACACAAGTGTCGGTATGCAAGGAGTTTTGTGTCACTGCTGAGATGATCCTAACAACAAAGAGCTAACCCTCGTCTGATCAATGCAATACATGCACGGCAGAGGAGACCATTTTATTTATTTTTGGTTTAGTCCTTGTTCAGACCTACTTTATTTCGTATCTTTTTAACCCCCTAAACCAGGTTTAAAAAGGGACGAAACAACAAATAAAGTAGGTCTGAACAAGGACTGTTTCAGTCTGAATTTGACCTGGTATAAGTTTAGACCAAGTGATACTCAGGGAGCCATAGAGTTCCTCAGGTGGCGCTGGATTTCAAGAAAATCACCAACTCACTGCTTTAATCAGTGAATTGGTTTATATATCAAAAAAAATTATATACAAGCACAAATTAGGGACTTGCATATTTCTGGAAACAGTTCCTTAACTTGGTGCAGAGTAATAATACAGGAGACTCTCAATGGGTACTATATATTTTCCCTTCTGTAGAAAATAAGTCCTAATAACCACCATTTCTTTTCACTTTACCCTGGAACAGTAAATGTGTAATGGGATGGGCCATATCGTATCGCATATCGTTGGACACCACATCATTTATGTTACGCTCAGCTCCATCAGAGCAGCATAAACACTGACTGTAGAACAAGTGGACAGGTGCCTGAAAAGTCAAATGAAATGAAGAATGTAAACTGCTAGAGCAGATCATAATTGTGAGGAAATTACAGAAGTATGGCACAAAAAACAAAACAAAAAAGAATCAAATATCACTGAATTAATCCTCCCAATTGGCGTAAGTCTGGGATTTTGAAGTAATTTGTACATTTTCAATTATATAGTCAAATAAATCGTTCTTGATATAGATTTTAGGCCATATCGCCCTATCGCACTATTGTGAATGACACAAGTCATATGTGAAGCCAGACAACAAACATTATTTTAATTTTTACATTCTTTGCCTCATAAAAACAGGAAGCTTTCCTTCCCCTTTGCAAAGCTCATAAACTTAAACAAAAGTGACACGAGCACGAATAAAACGGGTAAAACATGCATTAAGTGAAACACCAACTGGTCTATTGACACAAGCGCACACACATTCACACTTGCATTTATTGGCCGTGTCGGTGCTTAATGACCAAAGGTTGGAGATGGCCTGCTGCTCGCACTGGTGACCCCTTCAATCTCAGCCCCCCATTGCCCCCGCTCTTTAATTACCAAGCACACACACCGGCGCATAGACATATATATAGACATATATATATATAGACACACATGTGAACGCACACAGACATGCATAGACGCACGTATAGAGCCGTGGCCAGCCTCCGCCCCTCAGCAGTGGCCTTTTACTCCCTCATTAGGCGCTTGGTGTTGGGTGGAAAACCGGCGAAAGGACCAGGAGAAAAAGGTGTCGCCATGAGGCTGCTCCGGACACACATAATTACACCAAAACACACGCGTACACAGCTGAGTGACAAAGGCAAAGCTATAGGACTAATTGAAGGTTATTAATGCTGCTAATTAACAAAATTACAGTACGTGTGTTATGATGAATGTAAGAAAAGTGAGGTTATGACTCAGATTTAAGAGGCTGAATGAAAGTAACATGGATCTTATTCCTCATTTTATTCATTTTTTAATGTCATGGAACAAAATAAGTTTTGTCCTCCTCCAGTTTACTGTAAACTCTGACACTTGTGGGGAAAACACTGTGCATTTACAGTAAAGCATTTGAATTCATTTCATGAACTTAGAGGCGAGTTTACTAGCATTTCGGTGAGAGTTCGGAAAGTTAAGAATGAGTTCTGACACAACTAACATTTTGATTTAGTGGCTTTGTAACAATAAAAATCTGGTGTAGGGCCTTTAAAGCAGAACTAAGTAACTTGTTTACCTTAATAAATCCTTTTCATAGTCCCTCTGGGGGTAATACAAGTGGTGTCTCTGGCCAGAAAACCGCAATTGCAACTTCCCTGCCTCCGGGTAGGAGCACCAATGCACAATAATGGAATCACAAAGAAGAAGCTAACATGCTAATGGGCAAGGCTAACTGCGGGCTAGCGCCACTTAAACAATATTTACAGCCAAGTTTGAGTGAAAAAAAAATATCTCCATTGTGTAATTGGATGTACAATATCCCTCTCTCCCTTTGTCTTTTCTGTCAGCGTAGTATTTACTCTCACGGACAATTAATGAGTAAAAAAACGCAACATGCTACGACACCTGCAGTGGTGCTCTGGGGGCACGAGTTACTTAGTCCTGCTTTAATATTGTTTTTTCCTTTATCCATAACTAACCGAGTCGTCTTCGGCAGAAATTGACAAACTCATTGTTGCTCAAAAATGCTGGACAAGGTTATTGCACAAGACAGATATTCAATGTTCAACTTTATACAAACAAGGATAATTATGTAAGATACAACTTTGAGTCACTTCCTACCAAATTGGAGCAAAAACAGCTGTTTGAAACATTAAGTCATGCTCATGTAATTGTCTCCAACAGTTTCATCCCAAGTACCTCATCAAATATTTGACCTTACAAATACCACCAGGCCCAAATCCAGATTGAATTGAGACTAAACCAGGTCTAAAATAGATCTACATTTAAAACCAGAAAAAATATCTAGCATTATAAACGCATAAACAAAATAATCTCTCATTAAAATAAAGTCTAAAATAGCTGATAACCCTGAGTATCGAAGAGACTAGTTTGAGAACCACTATAAATCTGTACTAACGTAAAGGCATTGAGCACTAAATGGTCATTCGTGCCACGGTGGAGCTTTTTACTCCAGCAGCGCTCAGTGCCCACTCTGCTGCACAGATCAGACAGGTTAGAGATCAGGAAACACTGAGTAGATCCTTCGCAGAAAGGCCACTTCACAGGTGACGGCACACGTAGCCAGCTCGCATTCTTCACCGCGCTAGACTGGGGGAGCCCTGAATTTCTCGGATTCTTCTTCCAGGACAAGTGTAAATAAATGTCAAGCCGTGTGAGCCACTGAGCAGAGGCAGGTTCACATGTCATGCCTCGGTATCAAAGAGCACCAGCGTCTTTCATCAGCTGCCCTTTTACACTATAAATGTTCGTCAACATTTGCTCAGCCTCCGCAGCAGAACGCAACGGATCCACAAGATATGTCTCGCGTTCTCCAGGGTTATTTTAGGCTCCGAAGGGTCGACTACACGTCACCACAACTTACTTCAGCTGGTTTTACTTTCTCAAAAGACGGGTCCATAACCAGATGAACTTGCTAGCACAAATGTAAAACTAGGAAATAAAGCAAAAACAATCCCAGGGTTTGAATAGTGTGAGTACAATACACTGGCAGGTCAGTGCAAATTCTGCATGTCCAGGCAAATGTAGCACATATTTACAGTTAAAGGCTTAAAGTTACTGTAAAAATGGAAATTTGGCAACAACTGGAATTTTTTCGGGCTTTTCGTCATCGGAGAGAAATTTCGGTTTTGTTCTGATCGAAACTTAGTGGGACATAGTATAACTGTGGCTTAAACGGTATTTGGGTTTGGGTTTCATAATTTAACCTCTTAACTCCCACCTGAACCAAATATATTTTCTCCATTTGGCTTCTTCCCAAAGTTTCTTGAAAATAAGCGCCAAAATAGCAACAAAAAACAGTTCCAAAATACGTGACAAAATCGTGACCAAAAAAAGCGGCAAAATCACAACAAAAACATGACAAACGAGTAAAAGTTTTATAGCTTTTTGTTAACTAAATTCTGTGTTAAACGTTTTATTTTGCACATCTGCATCGAGAAAAAATCCTAGCTTGTGAACCTGTTCTCAAACAATGGCAATAAAAACTATTCTGATTCTGAAGAAGAAGGCCTGGGTTGGTCAAGATTTCAAATTTGCGAACACAAAAACTCTCTACAGGCAGCAATGGGACTGGCAAGTAATAAAACAGTGAATACAAGCTTTCACTTTTAGTTAACAGCATGCTGACAAATCACCACTGCTGTAAAGAATAAATCTTCGCGTGCTGAATTATAATGATTTATAGAGTTAAAAATGTGGAGGATAGAAATACAGATCAAGGTGTTTCATCAGTAGAAGAAATTGCATTACACAAAACTAGGGCTGGGTACTGTTAAACGAACGGTATCGGGAACAAAAAAGAGGAAAATCAGAAGCAGGTACCCAAAAAAATATATGTTTAGAGAGAAGTTTGGACGCCTGTTGGGTCCAAGGACGGCATTAAAGGAAGTTACTTGATTGATGATTCAAATGTATATTGTTACCTATATTGTTGTAGTATAGGTATCAAAAAAAGTACTGTTCAGGTATCGGTATCGTTTAAGTACAGGTATCGAAAAGGATGTAACACCTCCCAACCCTACATTGTGAATGAAGTGAAATACTACTGTTTTGATGAGGGAACAGCACTCTGGGTAAATTCATGATAGTCATGGCTTGAGTAGGTGCACAAACTACAACTGCCAACCTCTATTTGCACACTTGACTGTTTCAGCTGTCCAATAATCCAACACCGCACTTGTTTGAGCCTAACTTTCGCACATGCTACTGTTGGAATCTGCTGAAGATAAAACTTTGCCAAGATTTAATAATATAACATAACACTTTATCAGCCAGACCTCCTACGGGACTATTAAAAATGAAAAGAGTCTCTGGCAACCTTGTTAGCAATATCTACCTCCTCCTTATTCTTTGGCATTTTTTCATATTCTCCTGCTCACTCTTTTCCCTGCCTCTCATGTTCTGTTCACATAACTGGATTTTATTTCTGCCGCGCTGAGAAGGTGTGAGATGAAAAAGTGAGGGAAGTGCTGGTACTGTATACAGCGAAACATAAAACAGCAGAAGAGTGCTTTTACCGAGGAGCTGTGCATATTACTCCACAAAGCCTCAGGCAGCGGGGCGGCCCTCAAAAGGTGAAGTCAGACGTCTTTAACTTGAAACAGTTAAAGTATTACCATGTATTAATCTGCATAATGGGCAAATATTGGGAATGCTGGGTAAATACTACTATGCCGTAAAAGGAAGTTTGCTCATGCTACAGTATACACCATTACAATTTTGGCAATAAAATGTGGACACAATATTAGGTGAAGCAATATCCATATAAATATATAAATATGAGGCAATAAGCCACAATATATCGAGATTATTATTATTATTGTTTGACTCGTTCTGGTGCCGAGTTCGTACCATGTTGCCACATCACGCAGCCCTAACTTTGACACTGAGACCCTTACGCCGATCTAAGCGTAAGCCTATATGTTTGGAGCAAAGTAACCAGACATTTAAAACCATCTCACGCCGGTCTGATCCACTCACCCCATTTCTATTTCAGAGCCATGGGTGTTTTGTGCGAGTGTGTGTTGGCCGAAGCAGGAAGAGGAGGCAATCCCAAAGGAGCAGTCCTCCTGAGCTGCAGACGCTGGGGGGCTGGGTGTGCGAGACACGAATGCGCACACGTTACTAATTATAATTTCTGAATCCCAGAGCCAACGCCACGCGGACCATCTTTGTCTAAAACGTCACCACTAATAAAATAGATGCAGAAGGATAATTATAGCCAGCGTGACCTTTGCATATTTGTGTATGAGAACATTCACACCAAACTCACTCAATTTGAGTATTTAGTGAAGAATGTACACTTAGATTGTTGATGCCCTGGTGTATGTAGTCTTCTGAATCGGCAGGCATTGGTTATAATGGAGATGTGAGTTACTGTTGTCTGACTACCATCTTCAACCAGTATTTCACTCATCTCTGTCTAAGACGATATGGCAGAAGATATATCACAGCTTTTGTCCCTAACATTGATAGATGTTTATTTTTATATTTGACTAAAAGTATTCAGACCCTTTACACTCCACACGAGTACCATTGGATTCCTTTACTGTCCAAACAGATTGATCATAGACTTCAAATTTGATTCTTAAACAACTGCTAGTCACTTTACCATCCTGTCTGCAAATACTTGGTTTATGCATTTTTCTCTTTCATCTGATACTTGCTTTAAAGCAGAACTCATGCCCCTAGAGGCCATAAGCGCCACTGCAGGTGTCATATCATGTTGCGTTTTTTTTACTCATTAATTGTCCGTGAGAGTAAATACTACGCTGACAGAAAAGACAAAGGGAGAGAGGGATATTGTGCATCCAATTACACAATGGAGATAATCTATTTCACTCAAACTTGGCTGTAAATACTGTTTAAGTAGTGCTAGCCCACAGCTAGATTTGCCCGTTAGCCTGTTAGCTTCTTCTTCGTCATTCCATTAGTGTGTATTGGTGGTTCCGAGTCAGAGGCAGGAAAGTTGCAAGGGTGGTTTTCTGGCCAGAGACACCGAGGGAGATGAAAGACCCCCCAATGATCCCATTAACACTTGTATTACCCCCAGAGGGACTATGGAAATGATTTATTAAGGTAAATAAGTTACTTCTTTAAAGTGTCTTTGCCTTTTCTATGATGGGCAACTTGTTAACAAGTTTTACTCCCAAATGATATCACAATTCATGTGCACTTAATATCTTTATAGCGTTTAGCAGGAACAAAAACATCAGGTAACCAAAGTTATCAGCTGCTTCTTAAAGTTCACACTTCCCTGTGATTGGTTAAACCCTCATCACTCATTCAGAGCATGGGGGAGACGGAACAATAGGGGGAGTGGGTGTAGAAAAGTGTCTGCATTTGAACATAACAATGAAATACTGATTTGTCGATCAATACAAATTGGCAAATAGTCACATGGATCGGATTATGGTTCCATTTTTATCTTCACACAGTCAAAGCTAATGCCAGGTTTAGCACCTGCAGCTGTACCAAGTCAAAGTCTTAACTGGGGTTAGTCCTGTTTGGAGATTTTAAACCCAGTGGCCTTGAGGACCCGGGAGCCAACCAAGCAGGCACCTCATTCCTCCCGTCTCGTCCTGCCAGAGACAAAACAGCGGCAAGACGAGAAGAAGAAGGAGTGGGAGAGGGCGGAGGATTTCCCCAGACAATGGTCGGTCTGTAGGCCCCACTGAGTGCCCTGGGGCATGCCGCGGAGACCAGAAAATGGAAGGATGTTAGGAAAAACAAGACAAGAAGAGGTCAGCGAGAGATCGGACAAGCGAGTAAATAAAAGCATGAAAGAAGAAGTGAGAGAGCGAGAGGCCAAATAAGGGAGGAGGAGGAGGTGGACGAGACGGGGGAGTGTTGGCACGGAGCTGATAAGCAGAAAATGGGATAAGGGGGTGCCGAGGCTTCTAGGCAGGGGCCAAGCAGGAGCAAAATGTGTTACAGCTCTGGTTTACATTTCACTCAGTACATATTGTTTTATGTGTCAGCGAATGCCCGGCTTATGACATCATGCACACAGGAGCAGCACAGAGAAGTACACTCAATCTTTTTGTTTTTACACACAGGAAGCCCCGAGGTATAACACATATATCATTAAAGACTACTATGAAGATGACAAAGTAATGACGGGACACACCCTGGACTGTTGAAAAAAAGGACTCTTTGGCCTCAAGTTCACCCCTTATTTTCACATCGTGAGCCTCACATCATGCTCTCCTAAATCATAGTTTGAACATTGCTGGACTAAAACAAATAGACAAACATTATCGAATCCTCATTGACAGAAGATGAGCTTTTGCTTGATTTCTCTGTTATGAGATGCAGCAGCTTTCGGTGACGAGAATCCGACAAAAATCTTTACTTGGCCAAAAAAATGACTTGGGCAATTATACAGGGAGGCTGGCAATTTGTAACGGCTGCAACTGTAATTGCAAGTCGACCAGTGCCATGACAAGACCTCCCGCTAGGTTTAAAAAGAAAACAATTAAAAAAGATTTAATTACGTAGGTTAATTTACACTACACTGCTGAATACAGATATTTGTTTGCCGTGTATGTCGCAATTTCTTTAATTACTGTGAACTCCATCTATCGCTTTATCAATTTGTCTCGCTTTTTGACCCTGAACCTTAGCCTAAATATGCAAAGTGGTGTAATTGGTAACACTAATTAAAGTGTGTGTGTGGGGGGGGGGGGGGGGGAATACAAGCGTTCCAATGTGCTTCATAGTCTGATACGCTTTTTACCTGTCTCCTTCTGAGCTCAATTAGCCCCTCCCCCTCCCAGTCCTGTCGCTAGGATACACACAGGAAGATAAACGGCCTCAGCGTGACCTCCTGACCTCTGGACCACCAGTCGACCAGCTCCCCGTTTTCAGCCAGCGCCGACGCTCACAATGGTATCCGACTTTGAAAAATACGCCATTTGCATTCTTGCTGTGAGTAACAACTCCGGTTGCCAGGAAGCTCCTTCTTGTAGCCTGCTGCAGCTTGTTGTGGCGCCTTTTCGGGTGGGGGGGGGGTGATTTAAACTACCATTTTCAGTGACACAACACTTTTGAAAGCCAGACAAGAGTGCTCCTGCTCGAGGTCAAAGGAGTTGAGACTCCCTGGGCTGGGCCTGCGCTGTCATAATGATGGCGCATGACAAATATTTACTTTGGGAAGTGAGAACAGAGGGTACCACACTTTTCTTTCCCGCGCAAGCAGAAAAGTAGGCATGGGCAACTCTCGCCAGTGTTGTCATCAATAAATAAAGTCTGACAGAAATATCCCAGCGCCGTCTCAGCCCCGTACATCACCGCATCAGCACGCACACAAAGCAGAAAGCAGAAGAGGATGATATAGGTAGCACATTCACATGCTGACTGAGACAGAGAGAGGAGGAGGAGGAGGAGGGAAAGCAGCAAAACAAGCAAACAGAGAGTGGCTGGAGAAAATGCGGGGATGAGGAAAGTCAGTGGAACAAGTTAAACATACAGGGCAAATATCAATTATACTGTATGAAATTTAAGTATTTCACCAATGAGTCATCACTTGGTTTATTTTGTTTAGCTACCATTTCTTCCAAGCATGCAAATTAAAGTTAAAGTGACATTTAACTAACACTATTGTGCGTGTTTAAGGAGCATAGAGAGACAGGGACAAAATGCAAACTCTGCTGCTGTAAAGCCACTGACGAGCCATTACAACATAAAGGATTCCCTTTGCAAGTCCCAAGACAAAATAAGTGGAGAACATTGTTTGCAAAATGGCCTATATCAATCATCAGAATCAGAATTAAAGTGGGGAAATTCTTCTTGCACTACAGGCAAGTGGTTTTCAGTGTCTAAAGCTATCTTTTTCAAATAGGTAGTACTCCCAACTTTTTACCTGAACTGGTGGCTAATGAAATAGTTCTGTTTCTTACATCATTCCCACGCACTCTGAGCGGGTGCCGCTTCACTCAAACAACCCCTGTTTGCCTTTAGTTTCTTATTCATCTTTTCGCCCCAGACTAAGCACAACCCCCCTGTGTTCTGGCCCTGTCTCCACTTCTGGTTTTGATTTAGGGCTAACCTCTCCTTCACGTTTACCCCCCCCTCGATGTATGTGTGGTGCGCAAAATGATCCAGCAGTGGCGGCCCGTGTGCCTGCGCAGCCTGAGACCTGCTCCCAGTGTGAGCTGCGGTGCGAGACGCACAGCAGACATATACAAACAGCATGTAGCACCAAAGATCTGATTCACGAAGACACGCGCTCCCCCAACTCCTCAGTAATTAGGCAAAATATGGAAGTGATCACAGGATGGCCAAACACGAAAACACAATATAATATGAATAAATTGAAAAATGAAACTATTGGCAAAATACTGATGTCAGGTCTAGTCCTGGTTTTGATTTTCTGAGAACTCGGACCAGGTTTAGTGCCAATACAGTCCTAACATTGGCTTAGCTTGGCTTAAAGCAGAACTAAGTAACTTGTTTTAAAAGTGTTAAAGGGATGATTGGGGGGTCCAAACCACCCTTGCAACTTTCCCTGCACTGACCCGAAGGTGCAATACACACTAATGGAATCACGAAGAAGAAGCTAACAGGCTAACGGGCAAAGCTAACTGTGGGGCTAGCGCCACTTAAACAGTATTTACAGCCAAGTTTGAGTGAAAAAAATTATCTCCACTGTGTAATTGGGATGTGGCACAATGTACAATATACCTGTCCCTTTGTCTTTTCTGTCAGCGAAGTATTTACTCTAATGGACAATTAATCAGTACAAAAAATGCGCAACATGCTACGACACCTGCAGTGGCGCTTATGTCCTCTAGGGGCATGAGTCAATAGGTTCTGCTTTAAAGGGGCTAGATGCAAGTTAGCCACTTTATGCTCACGACTGCCACCTGAGGTCTTACGTGCAACTGCACCTTCGATATTTAGCTCGTGCATGACAGGACTTCGGACCCGAAGTAACACCTTCTTGAGTGACAGTGCAGGATTTAAAGGCAGTCGTGGTGAATAGATCTGGGCTCATTCTACACCTTAGGACATTGCTGGAACATGTAGGGGGAGGAAAATACTAAATCTTAACATTTTTAAACTCCATATAGTCCCTTTAAGTGAGTTCAAACATGCCATTACACAGAATTTAGTCCTGTTCTAGTCAATTCAGCTACTTGGTTTATATAAATTAGTCTTGAATTATAACCAGCTATATTTTTGTCAAGGGCAGAGATGTCCAAAACATGATGCAGCCCCCGCGCAAAAAAGTTGGCCAAATTGTAAAAAGGAGGTACAACATTTCACTTCAAGTTAAAAAAGGTAGCATCATAATCTGAATAAATTTGTCGTAAGTAAGTAATGTTTATATAGCACCTTTCACAGACAAAGGTCACAAAGTGCTTCACAAAAATACAAATAGAAATACAAAGTACATTTACATTTACAGTCACAAAACATGGTCATAAAACAACCCTTATTCCACTGGAATTAAAATGCTTTCTTCAAAAAGTAGGTTTTCAATTTGCTCTTACGAACCTGTGAAGAACCTGTATTAGATAGACCAATTATTTGCTGACTTCTGGCACAAACTGAGCTACCAAATTTGCCTTTCTTCTAATGAGCCAAAACAAGTCACCACCAGTATGCAATCCTGCGCTTCAAACACAGCCTTGGCTTATCGATTGTAAACAACTTATCAAGGCAATCCTCAATCATATGAAATTTTGCACTATTATGCAGCCCTAACATTCCCACACAGACACACATTGCAGAAAACCATCCCCATCTCTAAAACACACACATTTGCAGCGAGCCCCTGGAGCGGAGCCGGCAGCCTGCCAAGCTCCACATAAACATGGTGCATTGCCTTTCACAGTGGTCCCTCTGCAGGTACAGTAATGCAGTAAATGCAAACACAGGGAAATATTCCAGCCACATCAGCGCCACATTCACTCCGGGTCACAACAAAAGGCCGACGAAGGTGTGACGCTTTCCCAATGAGCTCACGCCAAGGAAATCACTCACATGTCTGGCATCTGCTCATAAATCTATCCTATATTTTACATTCTGACTTTTTACACGGTGGTGTCTGTTCATAAAGACTGGCTTATTGAAATAGATGGCTTGTTTTTTCGCTTCAATGGAAAGCACATAAACTAAAGAAAATCAGCACACGTAATATTCCGACTCAATGAACTTTATTGTTAACATACATTTTAGTTTGTCGCTGAGAAAATGAGCATATTAGTTAATGTTCTAATCTAAAAACGCACCACCTTGTTTGGCACCCATTGGAAACGGGTGTAATCTCATTGATAGGCCCTTCCCCGCACATGAAAGTCCCACTGCCTGTGTCCTCGTATTGTGGACATGTGGTGACCGAGTGGCTGTATACACTGAGTGATCATTAGGACCACGGAGGATCATTTACACAGATGCTTCCCTAACCTTTAACACACGCACTGACCTTCTGCTCTTGCATACGCCTCGCCCATCATCCCCTACCCTTCCTCCACTGAACCTGTCCAAGTCAGGCTCACAAGAAACCAACCATAGGGCAAGACTATGTTCGTAAAAGTAAATGATGCTGAATATTGCAATTGTGAGGTCTTTTGATGTCAGTAAATGAAATGAAATTAACACGAGACTGACAACAAAAAATGTAAAAATTCAAAAATAATTATTACGGTTTTAGCAGGAAGTTGTTTTGTATAATTGAGGGAAGCGGCATTACAACATATTTAACGCAACACTGATATGATAACGACAATATTCTGTTATATTATGCACTGCAAACCCACGAACAGGGTCATTTGTTCCCCCTCTCTCTGCATTTTGCCTTTTTTTTTTTTTTTTTTTTTTTTTACCCATTGCTTAACTTGCTCCTGCCTGTGTGCTCCCTCCTGCACTGTTTTCTCTGTTTTCCTACTTCTCCCTCCCCCAACAGCCCTCAGCCAATCGCGTCGCGGTGTCAGCTCGGAGAAGCTGTTGTCATGGCGACGGGGCTCCGGTCTGCGCTCCGTCCCTCAGGCATCCCAGATCCAGCGAGCAGCAACAGCATTGTGTTTACGTGAGAGGGAGAGAGAAACTTGTGGTTTAGTGGCTCAAGGTACAAGAGCAGCGTCTACCAGTGAGGCCAGTTCACTTGACTTAAGCTGATGTGATTGAGGTAGTAGTGGTACTAGTAGTAAAAGTACTAGTGGTATCCCTTTACCCACAGATCCCCAGGGAGTTTCTTTTTAATCAGGTGTGGCCACATTGAAGATCCTTAAGTCCTGCAGTAACCGGTCATGATCAAGTCCTGCTTTTAGTCTTGAAGCTTGTGTCTGTGTGTCCAGCACCTAACAAGGTGAGATTCCCTGGCAAACAACAACCTGCCGGAATCAACAGCAAGGCAAAGCTACTGGGATACTTTTGGACGAGTGCTCTGTCACTGGCTCACAAGTAAATCCCTCGATGACTTGCAGATAAATGTAGACACGGGGAAGATTTGTTCCACCTTAAGGGTGCGTCAATCTAGCGGCAGGTGCGGTGCTACAGAGGCAAATGGTTTTGACCGTGCGTGCTCGTAAGTTCTGTAAGTTCAATCTTCATGGCACCTTTTTTCTACAATAAATGGACTGGCATATCCGACTGGACTTCTGAAATACTCTGGTACTTTTTTCCCTCTCGCAGTAATCGTTCTGCGCAAAGCCGACAGTACGCGTTCATCCAACTTTTAATTCGCCGCAACAAATGGTTTGCACTTTTTTTTTCCTGTTTCGCACACATCCATTGAAGATGAAAAAAATGATGTGTTCCATCCCACCCACAGACAAGAGCATTATGAATAGATCACCTCTGGCATTTGCATTACTATCAGTTGTCATCGTACCCTATTGTGCATTTGTGCAGCAACAGGAGCCCTCATGCTGACCTTGTCACCTGAACCTATGAAAACTTTGTATCATGCAACTCTAAGTCAGTGTCATGTAGATGTACTGCCTGCATGTATTTTGGTGTGGATGGATTACATGGCAGACGCAGAGGCATCTCACACCACTATTCCTGGCACCTCCGCCCAAATGGTGACCTTTCCTGGGCACCGTCCCACACACACACACACACACACACACACACACACACACACACACACACACACACGCACACACACAAGCATGATGCAGCACACAATTGCAGCTCTTTGGCCGAAGATCATGTAACCAGCCCAAAACACTTGCACCTGGTGTGGCCTGAAATACACATGGGGGACGTGTTGCAGGGCCGCCCAGCGATGACAGGGGTCCAGGCATGCTAAACTATTGGGTGCTAGAGTCCTAATTTGTACTGTATATTTCGATGTGACAACAGTTGGATAAACACATGAACTAAATCAGTGTTTTCAAGCAGCTCTGATTCATTGTATTCACATCAGTAGCCTCCTTTGGGATGGCACTTGTTTAGAACTCCTTTGCTAGAAGGTTTAGTCCTATTTCAGTTATTTCATAGACCTGATTCCAGATCTTGTGGTACTTTGAAAGATGAATATTTTCTCAGGAGGTATTTGCTGTGAAAAGTTTGATAACTACAGCAATAATTACATGGAGAACCGAAGACAAGATGTCAAGTAAAGTGATGTCATTACAACGCCAAATTCTCAAAGCATCAAGTGCATGTATGATTCTCATTGACTACAGCTGGTAACAAAAAGCTAAGGACGGTTGGATAGATATACTTAAAATACTTAAAAAGTTCAGCCTGAAAGAGATCAACAACTACTCCAGCAACTTAAAGGTGGATACTGGACAGATTTGTCACAAGAAAAAAAAAAAAAGGGATATAATTTTTATAATGGTCACTCTGGACACCTGAATGTCCGGTCGGCACATTAATGGCAAGGTAAACAACTAAAAGAAGAGCCCCCACAGGAGCGCCACTTTTCTATTTCCAGCTTGTATCCCTCTTCGGGCTGCCCGCTTTATCGTTAGGCGAGGTTGGTTAAGCCCCCTTCAGAATCAGACTCTGGACAAGCAGCAGTTGGAAGCTAATCCGGCTCGCCGACCGGACCCCTCCCCTGAAACGGCGCAGCGGGGCTCGGCTGATGAAAGGAGCGTTGATATGAGGGACATGAAAGGCATTGTCGAGGCAAACACAGTCACAGACGCGGCAGACTGTTCGGAAATCTGCAACAAACTGTTCAAGACATTAAAATATCTCTGCGTTTGTGGTTTAGCTCGAGGCCACAGTTCAACTCTGTTTTCGGCAGCAGTCAGGACTACCCAGGTGCAAAGGGACTAGATTTCAAGTCAGTGGTTTAAACGTTTAAGTACCGTTTATGATTTACTGCCTTCTCTAAATGCCTTCTCTAGATGCAAATGACGCACAATAGGCTAATCCTCCTGAAAAGTACTCCTGACCATGACCTAGCTTAAGCTTTGGAGACCTGACAGCACTGACAGAGGGGTTAAGTACTGACAATTAAGCATCCGTATTGAGAAATTGCTATTTTCATTGTTACATTGTTGCACAAATAGTAGGCCGACATATAGCGCAGCATTCAGTAAATGTAAAAATCAGAATGATGTATGCTGTGTAAGCTCTCCCTCATGCAGACGTGAGAGCTGATGAAGGCTAAACATCTTCAATTCAAAACTATGACTATTTATACTCTTTACTCTTGCTCTGCATAACCTGCAAACTAGAACCTTTAATCTATGAACGGTTTCCCAGCTATTGTAAAATCTAATAAAGTGCCTTTTTCCTGGGCTAAAATCGCCTGTCTGGAACATTACATTGTGCTTGTCAATGAAGGACCCAACAACAAAATGAGGTCAGTCACCAGTAAAACGTCTGATTGGACGGAAAAACATTATATGTGTGGAGAAGGCCTGGGGCGGCCTGAAATGATTTTAGCAGAAGTGCCCTGTCAGGAGTTCGCATTCAATTAGAAGTAGGAGACTTTTCTATCTGAAAAGGTGAACTTGGACCACAACGGTGCATTAAAGAAGACACTCTACTGTATTAACCTCTGAAGTGAAGGCTAAACTAACCCGGCAACTGTTCGGAGTACATCTATCTATCGCCTGGAGTTGGGTTTTTCAGTTTCACTATAGTATCCATAGGTCCAAAAAGTGATGAAATGTGAGGACCGTTGCCATAGCAATTAAGAACTCAAAACGAAATGTAGAGTTTGGGATCAAATGTTATTCTTGAACGCTACCATAATAATCTGCCATTTTAAAGCAGTACTAAGTAACTCATGCCCCATGTTATGTTTTTTTACTCATTAATTGTCCATGAGAGTAAATACTACGCTGCCAGAAAAGACAAAGAGAGAGAGGGATATTGTACATCCAATTACACAATGATGATAACTTTTTTTCACTCAAACTTGGCTGTAAATACTGTTTAAGTGGTGCTAGCCCGCAGTTAGCTTTGCCCGTTAGCTTGTTAGCTTCCATTAGTGTGTATTGGGACCTCAGACCCGGTGCAG
This sequence comes from Gobius niger, assembly GCF_951799975.1. NCBI lineage: Eukaryota > Metazoa > Chordata > Actinopteri > Gobiiformes > Gobiidae > Gobius > Gobius niger. The sequence continues at coordinate 16,733,757 of NC_136868.1, forward strand.
GAGAGCTGCAAGTGTGGTTTTCTGGCCAGAGACACCGGGGGAGATGAAAGACCCCCCCAATCATCCCATCAACACTTGTATTATTCCCAGAGGGACTACGAAAAGGATTTACTTAGAAGTTACTTAGTACTGCTCACAGGACTAGCAAGTTCAAGTAAATCATACACAAACGCTAAGTAATATAATATAAAGTAGTAGCTTAAAGAATCGTAGAACAACCCCATTAGCTGCCGGGTCACTACTGGTAAATTATACATGTTACACACTGTGGCGTCCAAATGCTTTAACGTTCCATTATTTTACATTTTAAAACCCCCATTAGTGTATCATTATGGACTGTGGCTGTGTTCACAAAAATCTTTGCTATTTTGACGAATCTATTGTCTTTTTGAATGGTGAAAAGTCATCAATATGGCACCCGCAACAGGAAAAGGTAATGAGATTGAAACATTTTGATACTGTACCAATAGACAAATGGCCTCAGGAAATATATGCCATAGCTTGGAAGTGGCATGCCAAGGCAGACATAAATGTGGTGTTTCACTGCGTGGGGCGTTGAAAAATGTTCGCAAAGTTCAGGTAAAGGACAACATCGTACAGCGGCTGTCCATATCTTGAGTGTATTGAGTCACTGTCACCTCTCGAGTCTCTGTTTTTTCAAGCTGGGGACGAATTTAACAAAAAGTACAGTTTGCAGTAATCCATATGCACTGACAAATGGAAAATGCATATCGTTACGAGAGCCCAGTCGCACACAACAAAGTGCACAGTGTGATCTGGAAAGCATTCTCACGCATCCTCAAAATTCACCTCTCCCTCCCATCCCAACAACAACACCGTCCCGTCGCCCTCTATACAGCCCACAGCCTCACAGCAAAGTAGAGAGCAATCCCTTGGTGGGTCAGCCAGATTAAACTGCCACTGTAATCCGCTTGGCTTTCACCTCCTTGTCCTCAGCTACAGAGAGAGAGAGAGGGAGGATGGAGGGATGGAGAGAGTAGACGAATAAAATGGTGAGTGAGGAAACTCAAAGAAGAAGAGAGGAAGGGCAACGGAAGTCAAAAACAAGACAGAATAAGATGGAAACAAAAAAAAAGTGGCAGAGCAGGGCCCAATTAAAGGCATTTAAAAAGGAGAACGTTAAAAGAACTCATAAAAGGAGATGATGTTAAGGACAATTGAGAGTCAAATCAAGTGTGTTAAGAGAGACGGCGATGAAGGACAGCGGGCTAATCCTGACCAAGCGCATAATGAACCAACACCGGAAACATGCTTTTTTTTTTCCAAGTGTGCCCTTCTGTTCGCCAACTGATTTGGTGAGAAATTCAGAGGAAATGACCATCTCAGAGTTAAGACTGTGCGCGGCAAGTCTAGTAATTCACATACATGTCAACCTGCAACAGGCCTTAACAGAAAGATCTTCATTCAAGATCTGGAGATGCTACCCTGCCATTGCCCCGGTGTTGTAGGAGGGGTCAGATGCAGAAGCTTTCGAAAATATTTTGTTGCATTTTTTTTTTTATCCCTTTAATTTCACAGGGATATTAGGGTCAGGTGTTGAAAAGATAAAATTCTTCTCTTAACTCTTCGGGAACAGAAATTGATTGTAGATTGGCCAATGTGAGGGGGTCAGCAATAAGGAGGAGAAGCACAGGCAGGAAGAGAGGGGATATCCTGGAAGGAAAGGGCCATGATATATGAGTAGGCCACTTCAAACATGCGGGGGGTGGGGGGGGGGGGGAGGGGCACAGCACTTCTCCAATAAAACCACAGGAAAGAGAAGCACTGAGGTAGGACACTGATTAAAGAAGGGAGCGAAGGTAAGGCCGGATTAGGTATAGGGAAATGAGAGACTACACCACCTGACGCACAACACCTCAAAGCACACAAACCTTAATGGTAAACTCTTCCAATCATACTACGAATCTTTTGTCTCTCGTGAAGAAGTGGACACAAGTGGACAGCCAGAGTTCTGTGCGTGCCCTCCACATGTGATTGATGAGTTCAGGAAGAGGCTGTTGGTCGGAGGAAGTCTCGTCTGGACCAGCCCTCATCTACACTTCAGCCTCTGGCACATCTGCATGCACTCAGCTCTCACAAACACAGACCAAACCCACTGTGAGCACGGGCTGCTGCTCCTGCTGTTTTCTGTGTAATGTGTTCCCCCAGTGCGAGTGGTGAGGCGAGGTGAGCGGAGCAGCTCAGTACTGCGCTCCACACTTTCAGCCTCTGTGTGCCATTGTGAGCCAGCATGGGGCTGTTTTTGACAGCAGCCATTACAACAAATAATTGAACAGCAAATGAAGACAAATGATATGATTGCAGTGCGCGTCCCAGCAGTCAATCTGCTATCTAGGTGGTTTCCATTCAAAGCCATTGATCAGCTCCACAATCTAAGTAGCAAGCCAGGAAACTAAATGGTGGCGATCAATGCTATTTAACAGATTATTGGCTGGTGACTGGTTGCCTCAGATCAAAGCTGAGAGAGAGGAAGATGAAGAAATAAGCAGAAGAGAATAAAAACGTGAAATGTGCATCAGTCCCTTTGCTTCATGATGATAAATGAGGAAGAAAAACACTGAGGCAGCACCGAGGGGGAGACGGAGAGGTCACACTTTTATGTGTGAGCGTGTGCATTAATGAAAACGCATGCCTCCAACAGAAATAAAAACATGTCTTTGAGCAGAGACAGTCTCTTTACATGGACTATTAGTCTTTGTACATAACTCAGTCTGTGCTGCTGTGCGCCTCCTTGAAGGCTGCACCTGAAACTCCACACATTAGTTACACTTGAGCAGAAATATTAGATTCTCAGCAGAACCAGCCACAATAGGAGGGTTTAGATCAGAGCTTTTAACCTCTAAACCCCCGCCTGAACCGAGCCCATTTTCTCCAGTTTGGCTATACCCAAATGTAAAAGCTTCTTGAAAAAAAGTGTCAAAATAAGAAAAGAATGAGATGAAACTGAGGATGAAAACGCAACAAAAGGGCAACAAAAACATGACGAAAAAGAGACAAAAAGAGCAACAGAAAAGTGACCGAAAAGTTACAAAAAGGTGACAAAAAAGTGGCATAAAAGCAACAAAAAGTGACAAAAATGCAACAAAAACACAACAAAAGAGAGCAATGGAAAAGTCACAAAACGAAATGAAAATGTGGCAAAAAAGGGAAGACAACGAAATTAGTTTTGTAGGTCTTAGCTTTCAAATGAGGCATTACACTGGCCAGACTGTGACCTTATGGATTTGAGTAAAGCCGAACATGAGAAAATGCACTCGGTTAAAGGCGAGGGGTAAGAGGTTAAGGCAGCTTTTATAGTACATTTAAATGTACCATAAATTTAAATGTACATTTAATGTACGAATGGACCATGAGGCCCTTCACATGTTCCCCATTGACTCAGAATAGACGAGCTGTGCCTCATTCGAAGCTTTGTGTCTGAACACTTGGAAATGAAAGAAAAGGAAGATTGTCTCTTGATGCTGAGACAGAGGTGCAGTGAATAGAGCCTGTGCTGACATTTATGTGAACGACTGAGGAGGTGCAGAGGTTGGGGGTGCTTAACAACCGTCCATAGGTCCCACAGCTCTGTGGTGTTTTCTACACGCAGCACTGTGTTACCATGGTGACAGGGGCCGGCTACGGGCCGGACTCAAGAGACCGCGCATTTGTGCGTAATCTTCATGTGTTGGGATTGTAATATGTCCTCAGTGTAAATGATGGTGATCAGTTTCAACAGCGTTTCTCTGAGCTGAAGTTTTCCATAGTGTACTTTTAAAAGGGCGAAGCAGCCAAACTGTATCTGTGAGAGTATGGTCTGTGCCATGTGTGCCACTGTGCTGTCTGCACAGTGTGTCAGAGTGTGTGTTTTTGTGTACGGACTCACTGCTCTTGCCTTTTCTCAGTTCAGCAGAACCTCATTAATTCAGTAGGAATGGAAATCATTTCTGTGCACAGTGCACAGGAGACAGAGAGATGGAGAGAAGACGCTTGAAGGGGGAGGGGCTCCGGGGCTGTGGGGGTGAATACTCAAATTTCTACATTTTTCTTCCCTAAAATTATTATATATTTTCTTCACTAATTTCACGTTGTGAACAACAAAGGTGGTGATTTTGCAACATAAGTCACAAAGGAAAATCAACTTCCACAATGAATGTAATACTGAGATAATTCCTCATCATAATATTACTACAGTAAGATTTAGTAATTGTCTCAAACTCCAGGGAAATAAGACACAGTGTCACAGACACTGTATCGCATGTGTGATATCTCAGAAGTTTGACTCTACTTAGCACAAACAGACTGGACAAATATCCAAATATATCAAAGGCCCAGATGGATACATTAATAAGAGGTAATCTTCCTTATACAGAGGCAGATCAGTCCTCTCCCTCTCCTCCATCCCTCCATCCTGAGGCTCGCCACGACACAATATGGAGCAGACAGTAATCTGGCCATGCGCTGAGGAGATTACCACGTCCAGGAGAACAGTGGAGCACAGAAGAGAGCAGCTCCTTCAGCCGTCACACAAGACCAGCTTTTGAGCGGGACAAAGACACAGGCGCACGGGCGGCAGGTTTGGTTTAACTTGACCTGTTCAAACCATTAAAAGGTGCCTTTCTTCTGCATGCTCGTGCACAGCGATTTGCACGGTGCGGGGCGACAGCTGGGTGCACACGCTCCTCCAGTGAAAGATGACCTTTAGAGAGTGCAGCCCAGTGTAGTGGATCTCTCCATCCCAAATGTCACTTTTAACACCAGGATCTGACGCGATAAACACATCCATCAGTGGGGATCATTCTGGAGAGTGGAGCAGGACAAGGCGACCGTAGTGAGCACAAATCATGACTTTGGGTTTTCATATTTCAACACTGTAGTGAACACTGTACTGAGCTTAACATCAAGGAAACAGATGTGGCCCATTTATCCAGTGAACTTAATCATGCGAGATATAAATAACTGATCTGAAGGCTTACAGACAGCAGCGAGGTTGGGTGTTCACACATCACAGTTGTCCCTAAGTACAGGATTTTTGGATTTTCTCTGGCCCCATACAACCGCCGTCTGAACGTCGGCTGGCCTTATGTCGGGCTAATAGTCTCCGAGATGTGGGAAAATTGACATCTTTCACATAAACATAGTGCATTTTTAGCCTTGATCGAGACCAATAATGGGGGAAATAGACTTCTTTGTTTTGATGTTTTGCAGGTGTGATTTTGTGTAGCTCTTGTAGAGGTGAGCAACATATAAGACATACAAAACCCACAAAAAAGATGGATAAATACAACATTTCAGTTAGTTTGCATATGACTTCATTATCATTATCTGGCTACACTTTTTCACACAAACTGTTTTGTTCATGAATACAGGCCTATAATTGGTTAGAATTGGTTACGCCACCTTTAATGTGCATTTGAAAAGGTTATTGTGAAATGTAGTATCACTGCATCATTGAAAAGATTTGATATTTAGTTCATGACACAGGAGTCTATGCATGGCGACTGTTCTCGACCTGACCCGTCCCAACACACTCCACCTTTCTCTACACAACTACAGTTTAAAGATCTTCGAAGGGCAGTGATTATGTGCTGAGGCTGCAGAGCGGGGCGATCTCTCTGCACGGAGGGAAAGTTAACGGGGTGAAGGTGTAAAGCCCACGAGGAAGAGGAGGAGATGATGAAGGTGTTCGGGGACGGAGAGAGTGCCTCAAAATGAAGGTGCGGCGGTAATAAAGACGATGGGGCTGCCGCGCTGAAGGAGCCAGGTGTGGCGGCAGTCACAGAGGTAATCAGCGGGCCAATGGGGAGTCATTCTACTCACGGTGAACAGGCGGCTGAAGTACCTGAATAAAAATAATCATTATGCTGCTTTAAAATCACTGTCTGTAAATACACCCTGGGCAGCAGTAAGCCACTCGCGGAGCCCGGCCACCAGCACACGCACAAACACACGCTGTATAATAATATGTAAATACGCATGCAAATGACACAAAATGCAAATACACCCGAGTACGTTTCGCTTTGTAAATGGGGTGCAACTTGTTCGGTCCCCAGCTGTTTTTTTTTTTTGTGTGTGCATCATTTCTGTCATTTATATTTAAAAAAAAAAGCTTTAACTGAAACAAACCGTTCTCCAAAAATAACTCAGCCGGCCCAAAGCGCGTTCATTATCCCCCTATAACTTTTAAGTGTTATTTTAGCCAAGCAAACCCCGACAGAGGGATGAATCGGATCTCTACTCCTGTTTTCTGCGTAACCGCCTTTGGAAAACAGGGATTAAGTCTGCATTTAGGAGAATTTAAATTGCAAATTAGGTTTTGTAATTGTTTTACTCTTTAATCCTAGCAGGGAGGGCTGTGGTGTAACGCAAAGTTAAGACATGGGCGAAAATCACCAGCATTCATTTGAGGAAGGCCTGTTTGTTTCAATGAGACTCAATAAGGGACTCCACACACACAATCACACAATGCCCACTGCTGGTGAAAGTGGTTTATTTTGGTGCAGTTTCGGTGCCCAGCTGGTACTTGAGACGGTGGACTGGCAGTGGCCTTCAGCAGACCGCCGCCACACACATGCGCCGTGCCAGGCAGACGGAGTGCCAAGCCGCGCAGTCTGCCAGCTACAAGCCTGCCTTTGCCACAGACAGTGAGAGCTTACATCGAGGGGGTTATGTTAGGTTATCCTACTGTTGACTCGGGTTTCAAATGGCATTCAGGGGCATTAACAATGCAAACGTATCTGGGATTATGTAGAAACAACCACAATAGAAAATGTACACAAGCTCTTGAAAAGACATTCACAGATATCGGCAGCAATATTTCTTTAAAGATACTCCATACACTGAAAAACATCACAGGAAAGGACTAAAATATGTATAATTGAATGTGAGGTTTAGAAGTTAAAATAAAACAAAAAGAGAGAGAGCAAGGCTGACACTTTCCTCTACTGATCTAATTGCAGTTATAAAGATTATGTCTCCAGACAATACAAAATCAAAGGTCAAAGTTAACAAAGGCACCTATGCACAAACGTCAACACATATTTAGGAGCCAAAACTTACTGGACTTGTTTGCATAATGTGTTTGTTAACCTCTTACCCTCTAAGCGCATTTTCTCCAGTTCGGTTTTACCCAAATCTAAAAGCTTCTTGACTGGAGCTTACAGCCTAATAGGCCAGAGTAATGCCTGATTTGAAAGCTAAGATCTACAAAACTCATCTACGATATTTCCTCGTGCTGTTGCTGTGTTGTTGTCATGTTGTATTTTTGACATTTTTTTTCATTGCTTTTTTGTCATGTTTTTGTTACGTTTTTGTTGCTTTTGTGTCATTGTTCTGTTGATCTTTTGTCGCCTTTTTTTCTATTTTTTGTCGCATTTTTCTAATTAAAAAAAAAAGCTTTTATTGTAAAAACAATTTTTGCTTTTTTTTCCTTTTTGTAATTTTTTTTGTCGTGCTTTTCCGTGTTTACGCCTCGTTTTAGTCACTATTTTGACATTCTTTTTTCAAGAACCTTTCAGATTTGGGTAAAGCCGAACGGGAGAAAATGTGCTCGGTTCAGGTGGAGGTTAAGAGGTTCAATATAGTTTTCACTCTTGGTTACCAGCCTGACAATTTGAGAAACCACCATTGAAGAATTGGACAAAACCAGGCATGACACAAAACTAGCAATGAGAAGTACATACAGATGATCACAGCTGGAAAAGCACTACGCAGAGAGGAAACTTCCTAAAATGTATTGGAGTGAATGACCCAAAGAATCTATAGCCATACCCAAGCAACAAAACATATGATGAATTGAGCTGGTTATGCTCAACACAACAGAACAACAGAAGTCGATCCGTTATTATTGCGACAGTGGATTAGTGTGAAATTGAAACAAAATGAAACAAAGACAATCTAAATATTTCAATTCAATCTAAGCTAATGTGACATACAACTTCCCCAGTGTGCATGCTCTGACTGGAGCTTCATAGCTTTGTAAATGTTCCTCATACTGGTTACACAGTCTTGTAATTTACTGCACTTTCCTCTTTGAACAAATGCACAGTGTGAGTAGTTTTCTACTATTTTGAAGATATTGTGTTCATTTGAGGCAGTGGTTTAAATTTTATGGATGGTGATGTTGCTGCTAAGAGGGTATTCATGGATAACTGGGTTACGGAAATGAAATTGGAATTTGCATGCGAGCAGAGGGAAGTTAGTGCTTCAGGCACTTGGCTTTTACTCTAACTTTGCTCAGGCAGAATTTGTGATATTTGTGCAGTTTTGGCTGAAGGATAAAATGCAGCGAGAACAAAAACTTAGATGAGACTTCAAACTAGATTTTCCTCCTTTATGTTTTGGTATTGTCATATCTCCGTTGCTTCTTAGCCCGTCTCCTGCTGCCTGTGTGTTGTCCGTTTGTCCGTGAACCATGCAGAGAAGATACTACGGAGCGACTGCAGAGGTTAAGAAATGTCCAAAGACTGAACGTACAAGAAAAGAGGGGATCACAAACAGTATTTGATCGTTAGGCATGTACTTCTGTCACTCGCCGACCTCCAGCCAGACACAGAGGCACAGCTTGAGGGCAGCACTTTGAGGTTGTCTTTTCAAGAACAAGAAAGGTACGTACAAAGACAAGAGAATCTAACTGGCCCTTTAATGTGAATAAAACATGGCTATGTGATATGACAAAACATATCACATAGCCATGCCTATAAAGAAATATGACATTATGACATTAAAAAAAACGTGCTGGTTTGTTTATCCATATACAACAAACTGTAAATATTCATCTTTTTAAACATTAACCAGGGAAAAAAAGGTAAAGGCTATTCCCTGGCCCAAAGCATCTTTCCTGTGACTTTGGCTCAGTAAGGTGTTGCTGTGCACTGTTACTCGTTGCTCTGTACCGTTAAGGAAGCTGAACTCTTCCCTTCCCTCCCTCTGCTGCTACATGTGATAGAATAAACTAAACACTGAAAGATGTTTTAAGAAGCCCCTACATCATTCAGACTACACTTAAAACGGTTAGTGACAACACATCAGCGTTGACTCTCAGTTCACCCTCTCTCATCCCTCCATCCCTCCATCCGTCACTCCTCTATCCATCCCATACGTCCTGTTGGTGGTGGCAGCGTATTATGGATGTTATTATTATTGCTGTATGTCGTCATGTCGCTCGCCCCCGCTTCTCTTCTCCTTCCCCGGAGCGAGAGAGAAAGGGAGCGGGCACCGTTGGCACCCGGCCAGATTACCCAATCAATCTCCTCTGAGGAAAAAGGTGGGAGGGAGGGGGGGGGCGCGAGGAAGAGACAAGGAGGTGGAATAAGAAAAAGAGAAGGGAGCGTGGTACGGTAACGGGAAGAAAGAGCAGTTACAGAGAGAACAGGAGAGACAGTTCTGTTTTGTCTTTTTGCTCAAATTTAAGGACGTCTTTACTCAAAGCACTGAGCAAAATGCTTGGCGTACAAGCAAAAGAAAATGTAAGCATGTCTTTTTGGTGAGGTTCATTGTCCTTTCTCTCTAAGTTTTACAGAGCAAATAAACAGGACTATGTACAAAAGATAGTCATGATTTTATTGTGAACACATACGTCGAGTTTTAATTGCATCACGATTAAATCTATTGTCAATCTCAATAATTGGCAAAGCTCATTTTAATCAACGAGATGTCCAGCCAATCCTGTGGAAGAAACCGCTCACGGGATTGGAGAGCAGGAGGCTTAGACTTTGAATGATAAAATGGAAACTACTTGGTGTAAAATGGCCCTGCAGTGAGGAGCATGAATCTGTTGTTCAAGTTAAAACAAGTATGAAAGCATCTATAGAGCGCAACAAAATGCTATTATATAATCACGCCATCTCCTGAATATTGTGCAGCAGCCCCATAGGTAGCAGAGCCGGTGTGAGGCAGTCCACGGCAAACACAGCATCACGCAGGGCCAAAACAAAAGGCGGAGGGTTCAACGGTTGTTTAAAGAGAGCAGCTCCTCCCCTCCTGCCACCTGTTACTGTGGTCAGAGCGCACAATGTCTGAACCTCTCACCGAGTCCCCAGGCAACAACCAACAGCAGACAACAACAGTTCACAATACAAAATCCGTCCACGCCGCTGAAGAGCATATCCACGCGGTTTAATGTTCGTTTTTGGACAACTGAATAGTGCATTTTATGATGAAGTACTCAAATCTTGTGAAAAAGTCAAGAATGTATCAATAAATCTTCTTCGACTTGCACACTCAAAGAACTAAGAAAAAGGATTCCCTAAACATAGACATCAAATCTGTTTCTAGATAGGTTCCTGAAATGAGGGAAAAACGTCAAAACAGTCCATTATAAACATTCTTCGGTGTGTACAAAGCAAACATCTTAACGCATTACCCTTGTGCGTTGGGGACAATGCAGTGCCTCGGACATGACAGTTTCCCTCAAACAAGCCACAAGGCAAAGTGGACTGACGAGAGTGACGCACTTCTTTGCAATAAATCTGTGGCAGTCCCGGAGCAGTGGGCAGCACACCCGAACTGGCACGTAAACGCAGCTGTCCAGGGTTGTGATCAATGTTTAGGGCAAATCAGACTCACAATACTAACAGAGAATATAATAGCCATCGAAACCACAATCTTTGGTGCAATGAGCAAATAGCAAAGGCTGTAATTATTTATAGGGATGAACCCATGAGCCGATACTGGAAAAAATCCGATATCGGGTATCGGCTACAATACTGAACCGATACCAGTTTTGACTCTCAACGCCTTAAAAACACAACTTTCACCATCTAATCCGAAGTGAATATGGGCATGCTGTATATCATTTTGAAGCTAAGATCTTGGAGAATTCAATCGCTAAGTTTGTTTTTACCTCTACAAACATATTTTTGATTGTCGCGCAAAATGAAGCGGCTAGCAACAGCATGCTAAAGCTAGTGGGAGCATGCTAATGCTAACGGCAACTAATCAAGGCTGGGTCCGAAAATATGATAAAAAATAGAGTTCGGGAAATTCCAGTTACCATGGAGATCCGCCATCTTTGCAGTATAAAAATTGGAGAAAAAAGCCATGGAACATCAACTCCATCAGCGGCTGAGTTACTGCTGGTAAATACATCTAACACACTGTGGTGTCCAAGTGTTTCAATGTGAACAATAACTCCGGTATTTTTACTTTTAAAAACCTCAATTAGTTTACAATTGCTGCTAATCCCCGAACTCTATACCTAAAGTATCCAAATAGAATAAAATTGGCCACTGCTGTTGTGTCCAAGTGTTTGTATTTAAGTTGTAAAGATAAATGAGCTGTTAATGTAAAATAGCATGTCCCAAGGAGAGTGTCAAAAATCAACCGAACAAGTGATTCTTGTTAAATGTTTTTTTCCATTTGTTTATTAACCTGTATAATTGATACTTGATCTGTAACAAGAAAATACTTGATTGATCTCATAATGAAAATAAGAGGAGGACTCGCTTTTTCACTCAGAGAAAGCCACTTTAAAGAAAGTCTCTTGGTATCGGTAAATATCAGATATTGGCAGATACTCAAACCCGAGAAGCAAAAAAGCTGGGGCTTATTTAGGTAGTATCATGTCTTTTGAAAACAACAAAGTGACTCATGTAGAAAACTTTCCAACCCTATAGTTTAGTATCTATAAGCATCTACAGAAATGCATAGGATTGTTACATTAGTTCAATGACAATTCTCCTAAACATTTGAAACATGCCTTATGAGCTTAATCTTGATATAAAAAAATAATAAATTGAAATCACAATCGGAGAAATAGCGCTGCCCTATCACTTTCTAACAAAAAAAAAAAAAAAAGATATTTGGATTAAGATTTCAAGTCTCATTTCTGTTCTTCCGCATGCAACAATGTGTGTTCAGGCTTCCCAAAATGGATGCTTTCTTCATCACAAAGCCCTGTTCCTTTAATCATTCATATTGAGTTACTAAAGACGCGCCATGTTCTTATAATCAAACACATTACCTTTAACAAAGTGCTCTTTTGAGAAGCAGCCAATTTGTGGAACACAAAGCGCAGCACAAGACGTGAGAATCTCTTAAAAAATAAACATGATTAAAAGGCGGAGTGAAGTAGAAAAGACAGAAACATAACTCCCACAATTAAGTCGACAAGAGAGACCACTTAAAATACTTTGGTGAGGTTTAGGGCTGGAGGCCGTGCGCGTGTAATGGTATCGCCTTACAAGCTTCAAGTGGATGTATTTATTTGCATATGATGAGAGAGAGTAACGTGCGCGAGAGCTCGAGTGGCCATGATAGCACATTCAGCCGTCCAGGGGTGAAGCCAAGAAGCGGCTGTCCAACGAGTCGGCAGCGGCCCTCGTTTTCTGGGAGCGGGTCCAGGGCTCCAATCCCGGCACATTCTCCTGGATTAGCTGTCGACCACATCTGAGGATTAGCACATTATAGTCCATTATCTTCCTTAAACTGGAGAGGCCACATCGTTTCTCCCAATACAGGGCAGTGGGACAGGGCTAAATAAGAGGTGGCTGCCAACTGGGCCGTGCTGATACAAACTGTGCCAAGCCAGAGCTGTAAACAACACTCACTGAAGCAAAAGAACAAATTCGAATGAATAGGACGATCATTCAGATTTGTTGATCGATCACCAGAAGGTTGAGAACACCTGGTTTAGGGGATACCCAAGAACACAGCCCTAAGCCATCCCAAAGTATCTCGGTAAAAACGTCATGGTCCTCACTCTCACATTAATAGCCTAAATATTTAAATTTCCAAGTGTAACAATTGTGCATAACTTAAAATCATAACTACACCGCCCAATAAGTGACTTCCTGTTTCGATCCAGCACGCCAAATTAAAAGCACACAGCTCGTCTAATTGATTAGTTCAGCTTGCAACATTACAAGAATATAATGAAACACACATTTTAAATGTTTTGTCTGTTAATAGTTATAGGCAGAAAGAAAGATGAACTAATGAATAAGATGGTGCTTAAAAAGGAAGTCACTTCTTGGGCGGCGTTGTTATGATTTGAAGTTATGCACAGTCAATTTACTCATAAATACTAGCATAATACAAACAAAATACTCATAGGCCCACTGTATCTGTACATTCACTGAAGTAAAGCAAAAAACAAAAGGAGTACTTCTTCCACCACTGCTGTCAGTATAACCTTCCTGGTGCACGCTCCTGCTGCGTGTCCCATAGAGCAGAGCGGGTGCGGCTCCTGGGAACCCTGTTGTTTTTCACACTAAGATCCAGGGCCGCTCGGGGGAATGAGGGGCCGTTATCAGCGAGGGGCTGCGATAGAGACTTGATCGGGCCGAGCGTCTGCGGGGACCACGGGCCACAGTTAATCAGAGAGAGACAGACCCCTCGCGGCCCGCGGGATTCACACGCCATGACCCTGACACTTCCACTTTCAAAACGCACTCTCCACACATGAACACGTGCCGCACAGACACCGCCGACCCGCGCACAGACAGACACACACCGAGGTGGCACAAAGGCAGACGCTCATGCCCTGTCTTGTACTCCCTGTGTCCTGCTTAAGCCGCACCCTCACAAATGGCACATGCTTCTGAAAAACACTATAGTTGCAGTGGTCCTCAATCGGTCAATCGGGACTTAAAAGTTGGTCGCAGGGACATTATCCGTCGATTGTGAGCCTTTGCAACAGATGATTGCTAATTGTATATTTTTATATTATAACTGCAATAACCAAGACCTAAAGTACAGATATACAAACTGCAAACAGCTTTTATACACTTAGATTAATATTATCAAGATACTGTAGTTTGACGATGAGTCCTGAAGCTGGTGCTACACTTTGTTCAAGTGCAATAAACCAGAATCTCCCTTAATCCTTTCTCATTTGTCAAGTATGTCAGGTGTGAAAGCTACAACAGAGGTGCCCAAGGCCTCTGCCTCTTGACCCGTGACCTGACCTCTCAACTTAAGCCAGGTCAAAGGTCAAAAAGTACAGCTTTTGTCTTTGAACTACAACTACAATAGTTCAACTTAATATTAGGACGAATTTGACAATATAGAAAATGCTTTTTACTTTCTTTTCTTTTTTTTCCTAATCTTTCTTTTACTGTCAAAACCTCTCTTTGAACATCTATTTTACTACATTTAAAACATTTAAAAAGGAGAATATGTGTACATTTTTTTTTATAAAGATCTGGTGACCCAAATGTCTGAATTGTTACAAATAGGAAAGAATCTTTGCCTAATAACGAAAAAAATCAATATTCTCTTATGGGACAAACAATCTACAAATAGCAGTGACTGAAACTTGAGGTATTGGAATCATTGAAAAGATTGTAATCGAATCAACAGTTTTATTTAAAAAATATATATAATTCAAAATAACTTAATAATAATGTATTTTAAGCATTCTTCACAGTACACTATGATACAGGGTATTTTTAGTCTTACAATGCTGAATCTCATACCTTCCCATTCCTATTGGTGCTACACTCTGGCTAACGTTCCTCTACAATGAGAACTTTGGTCATGAATAATGTGGGTTAATAGTTTTCCAGTCGAATTATAAGACCTGTGTGATTTGAAAGAGCTCTTTAGTGCAGACTCAAATCCAGCGGTCCACATTGTCCAGAGCTGTCAAAGCGGAGCCATTACAGAGCTGACATGCAGGTATCCAGCTGGCCCACCTCTGGAGAAAGGTGTTGGAAATTATATGGCATTTAGATTAATTAGACACAGTTGTCAGATTTAATTAACTACCCGGTTTAATTAACCATGTAATTAATCTTATGGTGGTCCAACACATGCAGACGCACACGTTGAGCTGCTCCCCTACACACATGTACGCTACATGCACAACAAATGTAATCTGCGCGGCTTGACAAGTGTGCGCACTTTGGCTGTCAACCCTCATAAGAGAGTTCAACTGACCGGGCGACAGGCTACAGGCTACAGTGGCCTGAATGAAATGTAAGAATAGACTGGTAATTCATTTCAAGTTTCATTTCTGCCAGGTGGAATAATCATCTACTCTCTAAAGTGCAGTATCCAGCCCAGGGCCAAGCAATTTAGTCATTGAGACACTTCATAGGGTAAATTGGACACGCATTTATGGATTTATGGTAAAAGTATGGGCATTGTAGAGACACGGGGATTTAAAACAGCACAGCGGCGCGGACTCTTCTCCACGGTTAGCACCCCAGCACAGGACAGCTCTCTAGTAGGGCTGGGTTAAACGACACCAGTATTATATTCAAGTTCTGACGCTGTTGGTCATGAAAATTTAAAATGAAAAAAGTGGAACACATGTTTAAAAAGGGGGCAAAACAAGTGGAAGAATTGGGGTAAATTTGAGGAAAATTGGGGATAAACTTTAGGGGGGAAATTAGGGGGGAAAAATGGGGGGAAATTTAAAAAAAAAAAATGGGGGAAAATTTGGGGGGAAAATTTGAAAAATGGGGGGAAAAAGTAAAAAATTGGGGGAAATTTAGGGGGAAAAAATTTGAAAAAATATGGAACATTTTGGAAAAAAACTTGAAAAAAATTGGTCATAAATGGGGGGGGATAAGAAAAGTGTCACCTCAAACAAATGATGTAAATGCATAAGAAACAAAATGAAAGAAAAATGAATAAATGAACATTATTAATCTGTTTTATTGTTCTAGGTGACAAATAATTCAGTATAGGTATCGTAAAACGCATCGTTCAGGTATCGGTATCAAAAACCAAGTATCGTTAAAGTATCGATATATATTTTTTTTTTAAATGTAACGGTTCCCAACCCTACTCTCTAGAAAACCCAGTCTGCGTTATAGGTGTGTGATTGACTGCCCCAGCTCCTCAGAAGATCACAAGGTCAAGCAGACCACTGACCTCCACCTCACGACACCCTCCGACCCCTCGCAGCCACAACAATAGTCTGGACCTCCGTGCGCGTGTGTATACAAGCATGTATGAAGTTACCATCGTGTATTTGGGCTAATGTTCTTGCCAGTGGCCAGCTGCTTTACGCGCCTTGACCTTTCTGGGAGCCAATATATCTCCAGTCGTTGTCAAGGCCTTTTCGCTGAAGACTGATAGTTTCACTTAGACCTCCGGGGTCATGGGTCAGCGTTTAAGGAAGTGCGGCCAGCAGCTGAGGTTACACGATAGGCTGCCAAAGATAGAAATAACACCAAGTCGCGTCTATCTACACGTGGGAGCATTTTTAAAACACAAAAATGGAAGCTTATTAACATTAAATTCATAGGTCATCGGAGCAGGCTATCCCAGACATCAGACACGGCACACAAGCAGACTCTAACATTCACAGACATGTCTAAACAGCAACCAGCAGCGTTATCTTCAACAGCCTTCCCTCTGTGCAATCCGCCCACTGCGCGGCCATACGCTGACACGCTAGTGCAAATGACAGTGTACATTTTGGCCGCAAACAAGCAGGAGGCGATGGGTTGGTTAGGTTTAGCGCACTCACATAGTCATGGAAAGCCTTGGCCTCGCTGGAATGTTCACATGTCTCCCTCCGGTCTGGGGCAGCGCAGTACAGATCCCAGAATACACTGTGCACATAGAGAGGAGAGAGAGGGAGAGTTAGATACGCCGAGTCCAAACATAAAATGATGTTACAGTCATGTGCTATGCTGTGCAAGTCAAGTGAATATAGACATTTATAGAGTCTGGGGAATGCGCGTGACGAATCGGTGAGAAATGGCTGTAGAGATGGAAAAGAAATACAATCCTTCTGTTCGGTTTCTATTACCATTAACCTGTTAACTCCCGCCTTAACCGAGTGCATTTACTCTAGTTCAGGCTTACCCAAATCTAAAAGGTTACAGCTGAATGGAGCTGTTTCCTCGCGTTGTTGCCGCTTTTTGGACATTTTTTTCCATTGCTTTATTGCTGGATTTATTTCTCACATTTTGCCACATTTTCATTGCTTTTTGTCACATTTTCTGCTGCTATTTTTTGGACTTTTTGGTATGTTTTTGTCCACATTTATGTCACTTTTTTTTTTAATCACTTTATGTTGCATTCACATCCTTGTTTTTCACCTCATTTTCATTGCTATTGTGGCAATTTTTTTTATCAAGAAGCTTTTACATTTAGGGAAACAGGAGAAAATGTGCTTGGTTCAGGTGGGGGTTTAGAGCTCAACTCCCGCAATAGTAGAGTTTTACACAACTTTTGAATTATGGGTAAAATCAACAATGGTTCGAAAATGGAGCCTTAGGTCCTCAAGTCCACAACAATGAGCAAGCCATTTAAGCGTTGCATTATTTGTACCATGAACATAATGGATCGTACATTTTTTTTTTTTAATGTGTGAGCATTTGCACCACAAATAAGAGCCCCCACACACACACACACACACACACACACACACACACACACACACACACACACACACACACACACACACACACACACACACACACACACACACACACACACACACACACACACACACACACACACACACACACACACACACACACACACACACACACACACATCTTCCCTGCCCTGGCAATTAACAACATATTGACCAATCAGCTGTTATAAACTTGTCTCCCAGCCCAATCACATTGACTCATATTAGCCAATTAGACCAGCCCCACTTGTGCGGAGGGCAGCATAGGCCACCGCTCTGAATGGCCCTTAATTACTGCCCTGAAATGAAGTAGGCGCCGCGGCGATCCACATTAAAGACTTCTCGTATTGATTTGACAGTGAATAAAAAGACAAATTATTCCCGCGATTGTTGTGACACACAGCGGTGCGAAAACAAACAGATTGGAGTGTTTCTCTCGTGCTGATGCGGGGAATCTCCATGACACCTGATATGACAGACTGTGAAATGGAGCAGAAAATATTAGCTCGACGCCCAGATCTGTCACCGAGTTGCTCACTAGCAGTCTGTCACGCGTTGGTCATTTTGCACTCGGGAGCGAATTTGGCACCGCAAATTTGATACAGTCAGAAAAAAAAAAAAGATTTGCCTTTTGGAGAGTTTTTCAAGTCTTCAACGACTTTAACACTCAACTGATCTGTTTGCTTATTCGAGTTTAAATGTGCTGGATTTCTTTGTAAAGCACCTGGAGCACTGCTTTACAAATTATACATGTTGATTGACACAAATGGAAGATACTAATTTTATTCTCCATATCCCTTTCCAAGGCTGTTGGTGCTACTGGCCATTCCGGTGCTCTTTGTAGAAGAGAACAAAACTATACGGTACTTTGGACTTCTGACAGCAGCCCATCACCAGCCACCTCACCTGAGTCATCTGGAGTCCATCTGTTTGTTTGTAAAAAGCTTAACCTCTTACTCTTACCTCTTAAACAAGTGCATTTTCTCCAGTTCGGCTTTACCCGAGAAGACTAAAAAGCTTCTCGACTGGAAAGCTTGGTTTGTCATTTGACAGCTAAGACCTGCAAAACTGATTGTGACTTCTTTGTCATGTTGTTGCCAGCGTTTTAAAGCAGTACTAAGTAACTTGTTTACCTTCATAAATCCTTTTCGTAGTCCCTCTAGGAGTAATACAAGTGTTAATGGGATGACTGGGGGGTCTTTCATCTCCCCCTGGTGTCTCTGGCGAGGAAACCACAATTGCAACTTCCCTGCCTCCGAGTCGGAGGCACAATACACACTAATGGAATCACAAAGAAGAAGCTAACAGGCTAACGGGCAGAGCTAACTGCGGGCTAGCGCCACTTTAACAGCATTTACAGCCAAGTGTCAGTGAAAAAATATCTCCATTGTGTAATTGGATGTACAATATCCCTCTCTCCCTTTGTCTTTGTCAGCACAGTATTTACCCTCACAGACAATTAATGAGTAAAAAACAGCAATTTGCTACGACACCTGTAGGGGCTCTTATGGCCTCTAGGGGCATGAGTTAATTCTTTAATACATTTTTTAAGTGTTTTTTTTGTCATGTTTTTGTGGCTTTTTTGTTGCTTTTCGTCACTCTTTAGTCATGTTTTTGTCGCTTTTTTAAAATTGTGCTATTGTTGCTTTCCCAGCACGTTTATGTTGCTCTTTTGCTGCTTTTTTTGTTGCGTTTTCATCCTCATTTTTGCCATTATGTTGACAGTTTTTTACTTACGGTACTGCGGACGTTGAGGATCAAGAAGTTTTGTGGCTAGAAGACTTCAAGCCCAGCTAAGTATAATTCCAAGCCATTAGGACGACGCCATGGCACAGGTCTGCACTCTTCAATTGCATTTTCTCCTTCGGTGCACCCCGACTTAGATAGAGGTTGAACGAAAAGGTGTATTTTTTTGAGGACACTAACACAAAGGGGACAAAAGGGTGCGCTAAAAATAAAAAAGCACAATAACTTTCAACCCTATGACACGAGATACCCACCTCTGACCAAAAATAGCAAAGTTATTAAAGTAGTTAAAGATTAAAACACAGTGGGTGCCCCGGAGCACGGCGCGCACACCGGGGCAGATCTCTATAACGGGACAGAGCGGGGCACAGTAGTGAAGCTTGTCTCCTCTACGTACGAATGTGATCAAGAGGTTCTGCCCTTCTTCACATGACAATATCTGCCAGCGTACATTATCACATCTGCCGTCTGCGTTAAAAAAAAAAGATTGGGAGTCAGGGGAGAGCGGCACCATCGCGAGTCCAATCAGCTGACAGGGAAATGAAATGGGACGTAGTTTGTTACTGAACAGACGCATGCAGATACGGGGCTGCGCAGAGGGGGGAAGTGGAGGAGAGGTGATCGAAGAGGCATCTCCTGTATATTACAATTTGAACAGCTGACCCGCGCCGGTCCGAGTTCCCCTCGCAAATCTCATTCAGCGTTCGGCTGCGTGTGCGTAATCTGATCACCGGCCTAAATGTACACTTTCATTTTTCTGTTATTGCTAAAAGGTGATTGACATGCAGAATAGTGGCCACAAAATGTACAGACAGCAAGTCGAGGAGAAAAAGAGTTTTCTCGCATTTAAGGCAAGTCAGAGGGCTGTTTTCAATCAGCCTATTGTTGCCTTTGTTCCAGTCAAAGGATGTGCTGATTGGAATTCCACTTAAAGTGATAAAGTACATTTTCACTTTCTTTTTTTACCTCTTAACCCCTGCCTTAACCTGAGCACATTCTCTCCAGTTTGGCTTTACGCAAATGATGATGAAAAAGTGACAAAAAAGTGACATAAATGCGATGAAAAAGTGACAAAGAAGCCGCAAAAGAGCAAACAAAAATGTAACATGAATGTGACAAAAAAGTGACAAAATGATCATGAAAATGTGACAAAAATGTAACCAAAAAAAAGAGATGAAAAAAAAAAACACAAGGTGAGGAAAACGATTTGTTTAGATCAGCCATTCCAAAAGTCCGGGACATCGCGGCCCACTTATTGAGCCGAAAATCTCTCGGACCCCCCCAAATCATAATAATTTACTCAATTGAAAGGAATTTGTTATAATTTTACAGCTAAAATGACATAACAATAACATCTAGCTATGACAGGAGGTTAAATACTGGTTTAAAATGGTGCATTTGTCCAGATACATGTATTTTTACAAACTTTTTTCATTGTACTTGTTTTGCAGACATGCTTTGGGGGGCCCCCTGTAGTGCCTCTGAAGCCAACCAGGGGGCCCCGGACCCTACTTTGGGACTTCCTTCTTAAATCCAGCGCACCAAAATAAAAGCACCATCTTATTCATTAGTTCAACTTTCTTTCTGCCTAACTATTAACAGACAAAACACTTATAACGTGTATATTTAATTATATTCTTGTGCTATATTCTTATGTTGCAAGTACCTGCCGAACTACTCAATGAGACGGGCTGTGTGCTTTTATTTTGGCGTGCTAGATCGAAACAGGAAATCACTTCTTGGGCAGCGTTGTTATGCTTTGGAGTTATGCGCAGAGTCATACCTGTATCTTTCAAACGAGGCGTTACACTGGACTATAGGCTGTAAGAAGCTTTTAGACTTGGGTAAAACCAAACTGGAAAAAATGCGCTCAGTCAAGAGGTTCAGTGTTGTGAGAATAGAAAACATACAGCGGCATAGATTGACTTTGTTTGATACAATATGTTAAAAAATAAGATGATTCGTCTTAGCATAACAGCTGTAAGAGGCCACAAAGAGTCGCCAGTCTGCGTAAGATCCAAATTCCTCTGTCCCACCCACACGGTGCGACGGGACAAATGTTTCGGTTGTTGTCGTTCCCCACTCAAAAGGCACCAATCTTCAGAAACCATCAGTGAAGTCAACATTTGCGGTTAATTAGCGCCAACAATCTGCAAAGAATCTTGTACTGCGCGCGCCCCTTGTATCAGCCAATGTTCTATCCAATTATCTAATCATTTCAATCTAATCATCTCATCATGGGGAGCTCTTTATGGTGTTAGAGAAAGTAACTGGCTATAGAGAAAACTAGGAATTCAAGGCCATGGGCAAATCTACGGCTTAAGGCAATGCAAAGTTTTCTAAATCCAAATTGCACAAACTAAATATTTCAGGCGGGGCCAATTATGGGCAGTTTTTTTTTTTTTCCCATTTGGCCTTTATTTAACCAGGAGAGTCCAACTGAGTCTGTTTTTCAGGAGGGACCCCATTGCAAACGTTTTTAGTAATGGAAATACCAGAGAACAAAAACCTGAAGACAAGGGGAGAACATGCAAACTAGTACACACGTAACTATTACTTTGAACTATTAACTGTATGTGTAATGTATAAAATGGCTTATGCCCTAACTTCATGCAAAAAAAAGGATAGGATTAGTGGCCAATGGGCTATATGCCGGTGACCCCATGTGATTTCCACCTGGACAGTCAGTCAGACGCTGTCCTTTCTGTCCGTTATCTCTTCCCATTAAAAATTAGCAGGTCCCACAGAAATGAAGCAATAGCTTAAGATTTGGTAAAGGACAGTGAGTAAAAGTTAAGATGTGACTGGAGCAGGTTAAAAAATATTACATGAGACGTAACGACTTCACTGGAGGAAACCTCCGTGTTCATAACGGTGGATGTTTTTGTCTTGAGTCTAACGCGGCTGACAAAATAAAAAATAAAACTAGCGCAAAAGTTTTGAACGAGCCTGCGCAAAAAAGAATCGTCTTGTCAGTAGTTTAAATAATATTTACTTGTTTACATGGTATATTATCATTTTTTAACACTAGCCTTTAGCTCTAAGATAAAAGCTCCACCCTTACGACAGCTGGCGTTTCCTTTGGGTGCTGGATTCACAGCGAACATGATGTTTGTAATACGTTGCTGTGACTGTCCATCAGTAACTCGTTGTCCTTAACCAGATCCTGAGCTATCGCTATATTTGTGTGGGAACCTGCTAATTGTGAATGTAAACGATCAGCGACAGGAAGTCCAGGTCTGGCTGACTGTCCAGGAAGACGTCACATGGGGCCTATAGTTACCATGGAGATCCGCCATCTTTGCAGCTGTTAGCATACATTTCCATTGACTAATATTAGCTAAAAACATTATAAAAAGTGGAGAAAATAGCCATGGAACAACTCCGTTAGCTTGTGAGTTACTGCTGGTAAATACATCTAACACACTGTGGTGTCCAAGTGTTTTAATGTGAACAATGACTGTGAACAAGCTAACAGGCTAACGGGCAAAGCTAACTGTGGGCTAGCGCCACTTTAGCAGTGTTTACAGCCAGGTTTGAGTGAAAAAAATTATCTCCATTGTGTAATTGGGTTGTGGCACAATGTACAATATCCCCTCCTATTGTCTTTTCTGCCAGCGTAGTATCTACTCTCACAGACAATGAGTAAAAAAAACGCAACATGCTACGACACCTGCAGTGGCGCTTATGGCCTCTAGGGGCATGAGTTACATAGTTCTGCTTTAAAGGCCATCATGATAATTATTCACAATTAACAGTGGTTTGAGAAAGCGGGCGGTGAGAATGTTCCATCCATTTCTATGACAAAGCCATTGGCCAGATTTGTTCGCTACATGTGGCAGGTCCACATGAATATTGTCTGTGTCTTTGGCCAGTCATCAACCAGTGTTTCAAGAAGGGAAGGAATCTGAATTAGAAATTAAAGCAAATGAGGTCATGCAGAGATTTGGACAGAGTCACAGACAAAATTAAGTTAGAAAGATTGCAGCCATGTTGCGCTCACCTGAAACAACTCGATTTCTCTCATTCATGTTGCAAACAGTGACAGAGGGGTAAAGCTGAATAGCAGTTGAATAGCCCCCACTACCTCAGTTCTGAACATCCCAATTATTCACCAATCCAAGGTCATCAGTGCGTTCTTTCTTGTTTGTTTTTACAAGTGTGTATAATTGAAAACAACAAAATGAAAACCACAGTCTTTTTATTCATTTTATACACCAATACTATGGGAATTTAAATTTTCAACAAGGAAAAAGTTAGGGACACAGGACAAAACTGTACATGATCAAAGCAATCAAAGGAGGCAGAGACACGAACCACAAGCCTTACAGCTACTTCATTTGCTTTGACTGGCGTAGCACTGCTCTTCTCCCAGCAGTGAGTTTGAGCGAAACAGGAAGAAGCAACAGCAGCAGCACGCCATGTAAATCGGCAACACTCCCTTTGGACCACAGCTAATAAATACAGGCACTGCCAAAGCAAGACAACAGCCAGACACGGCCAAGCGAAAACTGTTGCAGGAATAGAGTTGGGTGGCTTATTTTTAGAGGTTTGTGATTATCATTGAATGTAGTAACTTAGCGTTTACACGGAACAGATTGTAATATTTCAGTTTCCAAGCTCGATTTGCCAAAGTATTTTTAGACAGTGACACAATGACTGCAATTTTGAGTCCATTCATTAAGCAATTGGCCAGATTTGGGCAAAACAATACAACAAGCCAATGTTTTAATACCATCTTTCAACTAGAGAAGCGGACATAATTCATCCATCAACAAAAGATAATAAAACCTAGGCAATTTTTTTTATGTGTGTGGAAAAACAACTAACATGTAACAGAGTAAAGGAATGTGCGATACCTGCACAAAAACAAAAGCAGACTTTGGAAAGCTGGCCGTCTGTTTTCCCTGCCCCTCGCAAAGAAGAATTTCTGCTAGAGGCCATGGCAGAGAATCCTTCTGTACCGAGCGCTGTTGGGATTTTCATTGCGATATTGTTATGCTTGATGTGTGGATGTCTGTGAAAGGGGGGAGCATCTATTTAAACAGTTTTCACTACATGGTCACTGACTTCGAGAGTCAGTGACCATGTAGTGAAAACTGGTTAAATAGATCGATTGGGGGGATAAGGAGGAGACAAGTAGCTGTGGCCAATAGACAAGGAGCTAATGGCAGTCAGCACCTGCGGCCGGGGCTCCTTTATCCGAGCGCACATAACAACAGATGTGGATGACTGACCCCCACCTCCCCTCCCCGACCGCTATTCTGCACCCCAAAGACCGGCGTCCTACAGGAAACAGGGCTAAGGGCAGAGGGAGGTTGAGGAGGAGACGGGACAGCGGGGGGTGGGGCGGCGGGGTTGGCAGAGATTTGGCTGTTTAACACAAAAGAGGCAGGAATGCTAAGAGTTAATCCATTCGGGGGTCTCTCTTCCGCAAACAAAGGGACTGGGGCCGCAGACAAAGGTTGAAGGGAGGGGAGCGAGGGCTGGGGCGGGGGGGAGAAGGGAGGTTGGTGGCTTTTCTACCATCTGGAGCTTTTGTTTTAGGAGGCTTCGGGACAGGGGGGGGTGTTACGGCTGGGCTCCGCCTCCATGGGCCCCACCCCCCCAGAGGGTCTTCGTGTCCACGTGCTGTGCGGCCCAGACAGACGCCCTCCACTACGCCCCGACCCTGCCCTCTCCAGTCTGGCTAATCACCAGGAATATACTGTTACTGATGCTAGTATTTCAAGTTCATGCCGGGCAAGACGATGTTCTGACAGAAGGATTTAGTACTAAACGTATACACTCAAAGTCTAAACAGTTATCAAAGAAGTAGTTCTGTTTATGGCCATATGAATAACATGTTAATACACTGACATCATAGCGCAATTGCCGTTCATTTTATTCAGCTAGAAAAGGAAAACAACCCTACAACTTCTGTGTAAGTCCCAAACTCATATAAATAGCAAAAGGTAAAGCAGAAAGACGACAACTGGAGGTAAACAGTATGAATTTTACTTTCAACAATTAAGATTGAGGAAAAGGTCCAAAGGAAGACAAGACACCAGATAGATACCTTTAATTTAAACTATTTTAAGGATGTGAATCAATCAGATATGTTGATTGTTATCGATAATGTAATGTAACAACAATATGAGAGAAGAGTCTCTACTGTAGACTCCTGCATACTCCACCTTTATGCTGTTAAAGGTTAAGGCTAAGGTGCTTTACTTGTCACTATACAACAACTGTACAACGAAATTTGTCCTCAGTATTTGACCCATCCTTCGACGCCACCGGGATGACCCGTAAGGAGCAGTTGGCGGCGGCAGTACCGTGCCCGGGAACCCTTCTCCTGATGTGGAGCCAGGCTGATGGTTAGAATAACCTTGCCTGGACACGGGTAGAACATGCAAACTCCACACAGAGTTGACACACGGGAATTGAACCCAGGACCTTCTAGCTGTGAAGAACAAACACTAACCGCAGTGCTACCGTGCTGCCCTTAAAGGCTCGCAAACTCACTGAAAACAATCACACAACCCACTTATAAGACCCAACAGACCAGTCGAGAACCACTGCGCTAGTGTACTACTGTGCTTTAGAAGAGGAGAATCCTAATCACATGCGATCTAGAACAGTCAATTACCGACGTAAACTTGGGCCTGTGTTATGACAGCGCATCCCTCGCTCCCTCTCCTCTCCCTTCGCCGTTTCCCCGACTGCTTGGATAGGTCTGGGCAGAGGTGTGACCGAGCGAACGCGTGCGCCGCTGCTGTGTGTTTGTCTATGTCATTCTGTCAGTGTTACGGCAATAGCTGTCCAATTGAGAGCTGTCAGAGTGAGAGAAGCCAGGCTCTTTAAGAACCATTATGAAGAGTGTCAACAGGCCACACAATCATAACACACACACGCGTGCACTCAAACTCAGGGGCCGGACAAGGGGGAATGAATGAAGCTGTATGTCCGATTTATTACATGGGAGCGACTGCATAGGGGCTCTGGGGGAGGACGGGGATGGTATGAATGACAAACAAAGCACAGGGCTGTCAAAGCTTGTGGGCATGTCCGTTTACTACAGAGGCACTTTGCTGAGGGACTTTCATGCTTGTCTTACTGCTTACTTCATGGACGACATTTGCTCACAGTCAGGTCTACTCTTGTCAGGAGCACTGAACTGGATCTTTGGACCGTAAGAAAGAAAATGTGGCGTCCAGGGGTCTCAAGTCTGAAATAATAATTATAATAATACTAATACAAAGCTAAGCATTAGGTATTAACAGTTCAATAATAAAACACTGACAGATTGAAGGATTTGACAAGTCACGGCTCTTTGTTGATGTAAGGGGACTTTTCGGAGTTGGAGCACGAGAGAAACAAGCTCACTGATTGCTGTTATGTGGGCTGGACGCAGATGCAAGGATTTGTCAAGTATAAACCAGCCTTTAACCTTTAACCGAGTGTATTGTCTCCAGTTCGGCTTTACCCAAAGCTTCTTGACTGGAGAGCAACAGCGTAATGCCTTATTCGAAAGAAAACTGCTTGGAAACCTTTTAGTTGCGTAGTTGCCGTGGTTTTTAATCGATTCTTTTGTCACTTTTCTATTTTGTTATTGTTGCTTTTTCCGGTATGTGTTTGTCGCTCTTTTGTCACTTTTTTGTTGTGTTTTCATCATCGTTTTTGAAGTCTTATTGACACATTTTTCAAGAAGCTTTTAGACTTGGGTGAAGCTGAACTGAAGAAAATGTGCTCGGTTAAGGTGGGGGTTAAACCAGTAAGATAATCCTTGTTGCTCCAATTGACAGTGAGGAGTGAAAAAAGCTGTGATAATTCTTTTCAAGGGAGGTGCCATTTGTTTACAATAGTGCTCATCAGCACCAATATCTGGTGGCTAGGGCATCTGTTCCGGATGCCTCCTGGTCGCCTCCCACGGGAGGTGTTCCAGGCATGTCCTAGTGGGACAAGGCCTCGTGGAAGACCCAGGACACGCTGGTGGGACTATGTCTCCGAGCTGGCCTGGTGTCGCCTCGGGGTCCCCCCAGAACAGCTGGAGGAGGTGTGTGTGGATCGGGAAGTTTGGGCATCTCTACTGAGACCATGGCCGTATCTACCATTGAGGTCACCGAGGTCTGGACCTCGGTAAAATGTTAGCTTTTTTTTTTTTTTTTTTTTTTTACACATTGAATCCTGCGCAAATGAATGTTGTGAACACGCGCTTCTAGAGCGGAAGAGCCTCTAGTTAAGACGCGGATGAGCTTGTTATGAACCTAAACGTGTCCACTCTGAAACCGGACCTCATGAGCTGCTTTGGACCCGAGTGCGTAAAACTCCGCGGAGGCGTGGCTGTGCGTCAGCCTCACAACAACAGCAGCGCCTTTAGCATGAACCCGCCAAAGTTTGATTGAGATGCAATTTCTATGCTCTCTGTCATAAAGAGAGAGGAGCCAGTGCGCGCTCCGTCACGGTGACCTCGATTTACAACAGGAGTTTTCCTCATTCTGATCTGAGGAGCGAGAGGAGGAGAAGCGTCTGTGCCTCATCATTGCCTCCTCCTCTGCTGCTCACTTTGTTTCTGTCTCATGCAAAGATTGTCCTGCGTATAAATGATCTTCGCTTTAATGAGAGCTTAAACCAGCGCATTTACCTTTGTAGCTCCAGTGGTTTGACAGTGAGGGCGATGCAGAGGGGGCGGGGCCAGAGCGCAGTGTCCAAACCAGAGTGTGATGTTCAGAATGAGCCAAAGCAGAACCCTCATCTTTACCCATTCACAGCCACAGCCTCGTTTTCAAAACAATTTTCATTTAATATTTCAGTATTTATTTAGGACAAGACCTTCTTATTGCCTCTCACTCAGGCGAGTAAAACTGTTTGGAAAACCTGCTTCACAGTAATAATGAATCAAATAGATGTTAAATAGATATTTTGTTTTGTGATATTCATCATGTCAAAGTATGGGGTACGTGACTCGTCACCTAACACTTCAGGGGGTGCACGGCTGCACCCACTGCCCTTGGGTCGACTGATGGAAGGGAGGCCAGTCCGACCACCATCCACTCACTCACTACATTCACTCAGGCTCCTGGACCCAAACGGTGCAACAAAAAGCAATTTTTGAAAATGGCTGAAGGATGAGACAAAAGTGTTTTTGATCACTTAAAATACAGGAAATTATATCTGAATCTTTTAAAAATTCCTGGGGGAGGACCCCCAGAACCCCCGGTTTAAAGAATTATCCGGACCTCACTGTTTTTTAAATCCTGGCTACGGCCCTGGCTGAGACTACTGCCCCCGCGACCCGGCCCCGGATAAAGCGGAAGAAAATGGATGGATGGATGGATGGAGCACCAATATCGTGGCATGTAAAGGTTTTCCACGAGATTGTCCAAAACGTAGAGGTGACCCACACGGTGAATAATGGGCACATAACTATGTCTAATGTCATTGCAGGTGTAGCTTTTTCCGCCAAAAATGGGGGTAAAAGACGGGTCCGCTTTAACAAATCTTCAGTGTGTTTCAGAGAGAACACACAGTGACGCGTTTGACTGACTGGCGAGCT
The DNA here is from genome assembly GCF_951799975.1 of Gobius niger. Taxonomy (NCBI): domain Eukaryota; kingdom Metazoa; phylum Chordata; class Actinopteri; order Gobiiformes; family Gobiidae; genus Gobius; species Gobius niger. Next base: position 16,762,361 of record NC_136868.1, read on the forward strand.
CAGCCTCAGTTCAGATGTGAGGTTTAAATAACAGAGAAGGGGGGAAATAAGTTCGCTTGTCAATCAGGGAGACGCCAGGAGTACAGCTCTTAAAACACATGTTCGATGATGCATTTGACTCTGCCCTGCAATTACTGTCCCTCTTCACCCCGGCGCATTCTTTCACCACCGTCACGAGTGCTCGAGGAGTAAGTCAAGTCAGCAGTATAGCAGGGCAACACAAGATCATATAGGAAAAAAATAAGACGATATGCAAAATGATAACATCGAGCAACAAAAAGGCAGAAAAAAGATAATCAATGTAATCTTTCAAACAAGGCGACAGTATATTGTGATATTTTTGCTCTTCTGTAGTTTAGTTAAAATACACCCTAGAAGTGAAAAGCACAAACTCACCACCACCACGAGTGTAAAAATCCCGGAGGTTCCCCGAGTGTGATGTTCTTCTCCCATCGAATCTGCAAGGAAGACAGAGGAGGCTAATGAAATATTGCCACATGTTTTATGCACACTGTAATCATTTAGCTGAAGTGTCCTCCTCTGCTTCAGTCAAACAGAGAGAGATGAAGAAATGGGCCAGAGGGCAGAGGAGTGGAGAGTGCAGTGGATAAAACACAGTGGTCACCTTAAAGCAGCCGTGCTAAACAGCAGAGCTACTGTATCTGGACTCACAGATAAGATACAGGAGATAAAGACGGATGTGGAGCGGGTTTTGTGCAGCCCTGACATCATTCTGTAGTGCGCTCTTCTGATCTGATCACGGTTTTGTTTCGATTCCAGGCAAATTTCCATTACTCATTAAATATTATAGAGATGAAGCTGAGTGTCAGGATAAGAGGAGCTTAATATTAACCTCTTAACCCTCATCTGAACCCGTTTTGGCTTTGCCCAAATCTAAAAGGAAAATGTAACACAAGAGCGACAAAAACGTGACTAAAAAGCGATGAAAAAGTGACAAAAAAGTGTGACCAAAACTAGGGATGCACTGAAAAAATACGATATCGGCTACAAATACCCGATACTGAACAGACACCAGTTTTGGCCTAAAAACACAACTTTGACCACCTTAATCTAAGTGAATATGGGCGTGCTGCATATCATTGTAAAGCTAAGAACCAGGGGAATTCAACCAAATTAAACCTCCGTAAATGTATTTTTGATCGCCGCGCAAAATTCTGCAGTTAGCAATAGCATGCTGGGTCAGAAACTATAATAGAAATACCTAAATTAGCCAAATAAAATAAAATAACCACTGCTGAAGCCAAGTGTTTGTATTTTAGTGTAAGAAAAAAACTGATCTAACATATTTGTAATGATCAGATCACTTTATGTGAGTTGTTTATAGAATAGAATAGAATAGAATAGAATAGAATAGAATAGAATAGAATAGAATAGAATAGAATAGAATACAATACAATACAATAGAATACAATACAATACAATACAATACAATACAATACAATAATAATGCCTTACACTTGTAATGCGCTCTACAAGCCTGTATTACCAAGTTTCTCAAAGCGCTACACTGTCGTCATTATTCATTCACTCCATACTCTGTGGTGGTAAGCTATTGTTGTAGCCACAGCTGCCCTGGGGTAGACTGACGAAAGTGAGGTAACCAGTCTGTCCAGGCTTCCTGGTGTTACCAAACGGTCTCCCATCCAAGTACCGACCAGGCCCTTCCCTGCTTAGCTTCCCAGGTCTGACAGGATTGAGCATAGCAAAGGCGGTATGGAATGGAATAGAATAGAATAGAATAGAATAGAATAGAATAGAATAGAATAGAATAGAATACTCTATTTGTCATTACACACAAGCATAATGAAACTTGTTTGGCTCTTAAACCTTACATTATATCAATGTAACCTACAACAAAAAAGCGATGGGAAAAAAATGTCAAAAAAATTAAAATAAATAAGGACAGCGTGAGGATGAAGATCCATTTTGATTAGTTTTGTAGGTGTTAAGCTTTCAAATGCATTTGACTGGATTTGGGCAATGCTGAACTGGAGAAAATGTGCTTGGTTATGGCGGGGGTTAAGAGGTTAAGGTTGCCACTGCAATACGCATCCTTTCTTCATCCAAGGTTCTGTTTTTTTCCGCACTTTTCTTACAACCTTTTATTCGAACTTGGAACTTGCAGGCTGGAATCGTGAACAAATCTACACCAGGGAAAAACTTGCTCTGAATCAAGTCCAAATTAGGGTTAAACCAGGTCTAGTCAGGAGTCTAAATATAAAACAAGATCTAAACAAGGACAAACAAAGGAGGTCAAAAAAAATTGATAAAACTGTCTCAACACTAAACAAAGTCTCAAACTGTAGAGGAGCCTCAGAACTGCCTGAAGCGGCCCCCACAACACCACCGGCGCCCGTACCACAGTTTTACAATATCTACTGCCGTAAATAAGCACATAACTAAGATGCTAAGTGGTTGACTGTTTTAGGAAGTTGTTTCATATCATATCTGAGCGAGTCTGTAGATTTAACAGCGCTAAAGAGCCCAGTGCCGCCCAGAGCTCTAGAGCGTGGAGTGGCCAAGTCCTCCCGGGTCCAGAGCCTATTGTGTGCGTCTATATAAATGTATGGGTGTGTGGAGGGGACGCGTGGTGCTCTCTGAAGGAGGGGCACAGGCTAATTGAGGCAGAGACCAGGTTACAGCTCTCATTAGACTCCACCGAGCAAATTGCGGATCAGCTGGTATAGTAGTGTAGCCGGAGGAACTGAACTAAGACACTAAAGCTTCTGCAGAGACAGGTTCTGATTAACAAACAATGTCCACTTCTTGTTATTAAGTGCTTTTCTGCCAGAGAAACATCTGTTGTGTTGAAGAAAAAGAGGGGGAGTTATGTAGAACCAGAGAGCAAGTGATCACAAAGCCACTGTTGTGAAATCCTGTTGTGTATAGTTTTTTTATTACACATAGAACACACAGCAAATAACATATGGGCACACAAAGACCAGAAATCCTTCAACAACAGAAGTGCTCTCACTGCTCCCTCACCTGCACTTATCTTCATGGATTCCCGGCTGTTGGCAGATGGACCAGCCTCTAGCGTCGCCTGCCCCACTGCATCATCGCTTTATTTGCTTACTCTCGGCGAATGCCATTTACATTTGATTGAATTTCACTTGACTTCAAATACTGCTCAGGATCACAGGGTCACTTGTTTCTTGAAATTTAAATTCCGCTGTCAAGGTTGTTGCTTATCATTGCTCTTTTGAAGTCGTATGATGTGGTTGGTTTTTTTTAATGTTTCCCAAAGTGTGGTGTGGAGGTGCACATACGGCACTCAGGGTCCTCTTCAGGTCGAATATTTGTTTAACCCCTTACCCTCCGCCTTAACCGAGCGCATTTTCTCCAGTTTACCCAAATCTGAAAGCTTCTTGACTGCAGCTCACAGCCTATAGGCCAGTGTAACGCCTCATTTGAAAGCTAAGACCTACAAAACTAATCTAAATTGATCTTTTTCCATTGCGCTGTTGCCGTGTTCTCGCTACTTTCATGCTTTTTGTTGCGTTTACATCACACTTTTGCCACATTTGCCCCACTTTCTTGTTGCTCTTTGGTGGCTTTTCTGTTGTGTTTTTGTCACACATTCTCATCACTTTTTGTCACTTTTCTATTACTCTTTTGCTGCATTTTCATCCTCGTTTTTGTCTCATTTTTGGTGCTATTTTGACACTTATTTTCAAGGAGCTTTTAGATTTGGGTAAAGCCAAACTGACGAAAACCTGCTCAGTTCAGGTGTGGGTTAAGAGGTTAATTTAGAGACATAAAACTACTTTTGTCAAGTTATCCTGAATTTAGGCCTGATTCAGCTGAAATCCACCGCTGTTAGTCCAGACCGTTGGACAAAATGCTTTAGCCCTTAATAAAAGTTGATCATCTCCACATACACCCTCATGATACTGCAGTTTGGGAGTATAATGGATATAATAAAATCGAAAACTTGTAATGAGAAACACTGTGATTGGCTAGTGGACTGTCACAACAAAGTTTGCTAACAAGCTGCTTATTGAGACGTAGCTCATACGACCATCACTGAGCTAATTACTAGTTTAAATTATAAAGTTTGTAAAGTTGTGCTTTGTTCAATCAGATCTTCAGAGTGGAACTTTCTGTTCAGTCGCTTTCACAAACTTGATGATCTGACACGCTACATTTTAATATTACAGAGGTGTTTTTTTTTTTTATGCTATTTTCCAACATTTTATGACTCACTTTTTTATGTACGGATCACGGTGCAGACCAGTCACTAAAAAATAATCAAAGCATGTAGACGTTTGATGTGTGGGATTAGCAATGACAAGTAGCTTAGACTAAAATGCTACAGAGTTTTGCATGATATGAAAAAAGCAATTGCAATATGTTCTGATGGTCTTGATATTGGGATAATGATATTTTTCTTAGCTAAAAAAAATATCATACATATTATTTTGAAACCTTTGCTGTAGATAAATATATATATCATATAAATCTGATTCCAAAAAATATGTTTTCATGTTAAAATAAGGCAGCTAATGCATAAAAAATAGCAAAATTTGTCAGTATTTTCAGCACCAAAATCTTAATAATGGATAGAGCAAGAATTAAATGGCTTTATTTAGTTGATATATAAGCTACAAGGTTTTTACCAAAGCGGATTTTCGATGTCTTGTTTAGTTTTTGAATACACTACATATATATAAGTGAAAAATCTGTAAATACTCTAATCTCACCTTGTTTTGTGCAGTTCAAAGCTCAATAAACTATCTGGGAAAAATCTGTCTGAAAAAAAACTTCAAAATATCAAGTACAAGGAAAGTCTTGAAGTCTGCAGGAGCTAAAGCTAAAGTGTCATTATTGCTCATTTTAAGAAAACTCGCCCTAAACTTTTTTTTTAACATCTGCGCTTGTATATTTCTCCAGTTGCCGCAGCCACGGTCTCCCAGAAAGGAAATAGCCATATTTGGATTACAGTGTCATCTCGGGCATCTTTCGCACTACACGTGGATACCAAATATGTCAATATTTACAAATGAATAAGTGTGGTAAACGGCCAGTGAAATCTGAGGTGAAATCTGCAAGGTGTGAGTTTGGACTTATTTAACTCTGACATTAAAACTAAGACATTAAGGAAGAAAATTTGATGTTTTGACCTGCTGTGTCTCGCCTTCAATAAAATGTGTTAAAATAAAGCTTAAAATGACAAATCGTTACCGTAACAAGCCTAAAATGGAACTACTTTATGGAAATAACTACATTCAAGTTAATATATGGGGCCATGAAAACAGGCGCTAAATGGCGAGTGCGAACTGAAATCTCCGACAGTTGGGAGGAACGAGGCTGGGTACATTGCGGAAAACTGCAGCACCTTGGGAGAGGTCTACGCACCAAGGCTGTCCCAACTTCACCTGATACTTTGACAGATGAATTATGACAGACAATACTTTTGCTCTGCCATTAAAGGGCTCTGTCAGTGTCGTATTAAGTGCATCTGAATAAAGACTGGGGAGGTGTTGTCCAGCCCTGGGCCTTAACATGGGGCTATTAGCAGGAAGGATGTCCATTAGGATTAGGAAGCAACACATTAGAGACCTCACCTCTTCCACAGTTCAAGAGCCTACAAGCAATGTAAACTTAGTGAAGTTTAAGAGTTTGCTTTTGGTTTTTAGAAGTTAATTAGGGACTATTTTGATTGGTTAAGACTTCAATCGCACTCACTTGTGGTTCGCTGATGTGATATGTCTCAAAAGTTTCCGAGGACATTTTCAGTAAGGCGTAATTTACTGTAGATTTATTTTTTCATGCGTTTTATTTGGTGAAATAATTCAAATTCAAGCCGTATTTGTTGTGATTTGCTTATGGTTACATCAACTCTTAAGAGTAAACAGTTGCTTGAGTGTACAGTGGAGCAGCTAATTGTTTGTCAAGCCTTTATTTATACTGTTTATAAATGCTAATAACACAGGACAGCTAATCACAGCAAGTAGGCACTCTGATGTCATATTTACACAACAAGAGCGCAAAGAAAATAGCCTGTGCTTAAGAGTGTCCACAGAACACGTTCATTATGAACGCCGTTACAGTGGTACAGTACAGTGGGTGACTCTGTGTAATGTGAATTCCTCTGGTGTTGACACAATGGAGGGGGATCCCACTTTAAGAGCAGGAAGCAGGGCCGAAGGAGAGTCTTACCTCTGACAGGAAGGTCTGTGCGGATTTCTGAGCGCCGACATGGAGCAAGTACTCGTACACGTATAAAGCTAACCTGTAACACACAGACAGAGGGAAAGCGTGAGGGGAGAATGTCAGGGAAAAATTACTTGTATAGAGCAGTTTGAAGTGTCTGTGTGGATATGGGGACAATATATTGTAAGAGTGTTGTGTTACACAGTAGAAGAACTTCTGAAATGTCAGATTAGAGTAATAGAGTCATATACATTTCATTTATCTCATTGCCGAGCCCATATTTAACCATAATTAACACAAGTATTCAATTTGCAAACCATGTAAACAAACAAATGTCAAAAATTCACAAAAGGCATAAACAAATACAAAGGCAATGACCAAATCATTACAAACTCAAGTGTCAATCACTAAAGCCGTGGAAAAAAGGCGTCTTAAGAACCGACTTTAAAACAGGCAATGAGTCGACCTGCCTAAGAAGCAGGGGCAGTTCATTCCATGATTAAAGGGACTAGATGCAAGTTGGTCATTTTATACTCACTACTGCCACCTCAGGTCATACATGTAACTGCACCTTCTATATTAAGCTCGTGCATGACGGCAATTCGGACCCGATGTAACACATTTTTTAGTGACAGTCCAGGATTATAGCAGCAGTTGTGGTGAACAGGTCTGGGCTCATTCTACACATTAGGACATTACTGGAACATGTAAGGGGAGGAAAATACTAAATATTTGCATTTTTAAACTCTGTATAGTCCCTTTAACCTTTAGGTGCTGATTTCAAATGTCTTGTTTTGGCAGATTTTGCTGAAAAAACAAAGTACTTACAATGTTTTGGTTAAATTTAATGGAATGACGAGTGTGGAAATAGCATGGTCAAATATGTCAACAATATTGTGATCTCAAACAGGATGACTTGTACAGTCAATCTCTCTTCAGACATTAAGCTTTTACAAAAACTCTACAAAGATTCTGGACAATTAAAGGGTTAAGCGCGATGTAAAGCTCTGAGCTCAAATGCCTGTGTGGCACCGAGCCACATCCCTGTGGTTTGAAGAACTTTAGAGTGAGGCACGCAGCCAGAGCCTGCAGTGTGGGAGCTCACAGACGGAGACTTCCCCAAAACACAGACACTCAGGTATCTGCCGTGTGCTGCCACTTTCGCACCACTCCAGGCACATGCAGGCTTATGTGAAGGAACTGAACATTTTCAAATACTTTCAAGGAATTCAAGTATAAACAGAAACAAGTTATCCCCACCAACACAGTGTTCACCCCATCCAAAAGGAGAGATACAGTCAGTACTAATAATGCTGCGAGTAAAACTAAATGACAATAATCCAGGGGCGGATGAAGCTTTGGACCAGTGCAGGACCTCTGGCAGCAGCAGTAAAACAGACTGTTCAGATAAGAATAACATCAATGCTTATCTTCAGAGGACAGCAAAAGGATATACAGTCAAAGAGAGTTCATCCAGTCGCCTTTTTATTTGGAGTTTGCAGGACATCTTTCGGAAACTTAAGAAGAACAATGAGCAGGAAGCGACTTGTTAGGCTTTTTATATTGATCTCTGGTGCAGTGACCGTGCTTAAGTGAAAGTGATCAGCTTTGTGTAAACTACAACAGGTCTCGCTGCGTTAATTAGGTGTGAGAATCCTCGCACTTAATTAAAGCTGTTAACCTCCTTCAATGGGGAGGTGAAGCGTTTTCCTCAACTGTAGTGTTGCAGTTATATATTTGTATGCTGCTATAATTACATCAATGTTTTCAGACTTTTCTAATCGAACCAAATTGATTTGTTGCCGGCCGTGTGTTGTTGTGTAGGAATATGTTTTGTTCTATATTTAGTAATAGTTTGTTCCCCCTGGGACAAACTACAAAACAAGAACACATTCACGTCAATAACCATGTCATCACAATATTTTAGGATTTCAGGACATAAACTTTATAAAGGCTATGTTATGCAATGTGGGACCAAAGCAAGGCTAAACAAGAGCTACATTTTTTTACTTTACAGCTGCGTAAACCTCAGTCAGATGGAAGTCGTCAGTGGCTATTGTGTCATCTATACATTGCAATAATAATTTGGTGATATATTGTGCAGCCCTATAGAGTGTGAAGTGCCTTGCTCAGAAACATAACAATATTTAAAAGGTTGGTATAAAACTTTATTTATTTGAATAATGTCATATCTGCTTGAATAATTCCTTTAGGTTTACACCCAATACAGTACTATTCCAATTTAGATGTGTTTAGTTTTGATCTGATCTTGATCTAGACCTGGTGGTACTTGGGGGTCAAATATTTCATGAGGTGTTAAGTTTGAGACGATTTGTAGACAATACTAAATATAGACCTGTTGTTGTGACTACAGTGCACGACTCCCTGGAGTTTGAAGGGTCCCCCTGCTTGAACACCCTCAGCTGCAGTCAAATGCACTAAAACCGCATGGTGCAGTGTGAAATACCCAGAGGCCTCTCTCAAAGGAAGGACTGAACAGTGATTCCCATGAGCACCGCAGAGCAATGAAACTTTCATGGCAGCTCCGGTGTGATCTGAGGGGCTGCGTGCCCTGGCTATGGGCACCTGCCCTGCTGCCATGCATTATTTAAAATCACTCATTCAATCCAGGCTTCAGGGGACAACTTTTGTCCTGTGTCGGAGGCTGTGAGTGGAGGAGGGTTCAGGATGTGCAGGTAAACGGCACGTGGGGTCGTAGGACGAGGTCACAGTTCGCACCTTTCTCTCTGCACTGCAAAGCCTGGATTCATTGCTTCACAGACCTGCGCTAGTTACACATGTCACTCAGGAATAAAATATGAGAAGCTTCCAAGACCGACCGCAACCACACGCAGGCCACACCACGTCTCCAGTTTCTCCTGCTACACGTTTCACTCTCTCTAAAGAAAACAACACACAGCACAGCAACACATGAATTACTATCCAAGCTATGCACATGAGCTTTGTCAAAATGAACCTCCACCTATCAAGTCTTTTGCTGCATGTTCGCTTATAGAGAACATATCTACCAATTCCCCAGAAACACACCTGACATTTGGCCCCAGGCAGCCCCTGTACTGCTGGTCTCCCCACGCTCGCCTCCAGAGACAAGGCCATCAGCAGGGAGTTTAGCCAGCTAAAGCACAGACAGTTAGCAAATTAACTTCCATGTCTTTGTTTCAATAATTCAGCAGAGAGCAGGAGCCAGGGCAGGGCAAGAGGGAGGATGTATTAAACTTCCAGTATAGGCATGAACCTAAGCAGTGTCTTTCATATGGCTCAAAATCTGACAAGAAAGGAATAAAAAGGCATACAAGTGTAATACTTTCAACATCTGTGTGGGCAGTTATACACTGTATATTACAAATCTTATATACGACTACCTGGTATTTGGTTTATTAAAGATGAACAAAGGTTATCTACAGGCAGCATGCACCTCACACATACAACACTGTTGTTTCTATGATCTTGTCTTATTTAAGGGCAGTTCATTTGTCAAACCACATCTGAGCGAGTGTGAACTGAACTTTGGGCACAGGTTCATTCATGACAGAGACTTGAGTCTTATACCTGTCGCAACATCTGACCCAATCTTTGTATGTAAAGACAAAACACATTTCCCACAGCCTCTGGTGACTGCAGTCCTCCTACATTACTGAGCACATTACAGAGGTTGGAAACAGAACTCTATTCTGGTTAGAACAGAATAGTATCATACCTGTTTGCTGCACACACAGATGCGTCTTCAAGCTGCTGATTAAAACGCTCAGTGTTGCCAAACTTATTAACAACTTTAAGGATGCAGTCTCAATATTTATACTGTCTTTATTTAGTGAAGAAATGAGCAAATTTGCACGGATGCAGTGAGAGCAGCCGTGGAAAGCAGCATTAATTGACTGTTGACATGTGTGAATGAAGCACAGTGCCTCTGAGGGTGCCGAGCCTAAATCAAGAGCTTCTTTACTTTTTCAGTAGTGTTTCTGTCTCTGTTAGTGGCAGCTCTTTATACTCCGTCAAAAGGCTAAAATGCAGATGGCAGAGCCATCTGTGTAGAATCAAAACCATGCATTCAGACTTAAGATCCCAGTAAACTGCATGTAAATACGTGGGAGGAGTCAGAGGAGGAGTGAAGCATGCAAAGAAATCCATGTTCAAAACAAACTGATTAACTTTACACTTGAAGTTCTCTCAATAACAAATATAAGCACTTGTAATTGTACAAAAACAAACAGAGCATTGAAAACAAACATTGAGCGTAGGAGAGTTGGAAACAGTGGCTGTGATTTTAAAATGAGACGTTTGATCCAGCTCTGAAATATTGTTGAGAACAGCACCTTTAATTAAGACTCCAGATCCATCAGTGCAGCTTCACAGAGGTTCCTGTTACTAAATAATGAGGTGACATTAATACAGAGCTGCTGTATTACCATTGTTCAAATTCAATTAAAGAAATGTGGGGAAAAAAGGTGTAGGGAGTAATTAATTTGTGCCGTCACAAGGACAGCAGCCTTTCATTATTAGTAATATTATGATACGAGTTCATGGGCTTTTTTCAAACTTGTCTGGTCACAGTAGTTTCCCAAGGATCAACACTCGACTCTGTCCTTACACAGGCCATTGTCCGAGGATGAGCACACATAATATTCTCCCAGACACCTCCTCACAAAGATGAAGTGCACTCGTATGGCTACTGAATTCCTATACATTTAACACCTCTCTCAAGTCATTTTCATTGTCAAACTACCGATTTACATTTTTTCCTCTGGTTCCTTTAAAAATATGCACCCAAGAAGACGACAACATTCTCAACTACAAACTGCATCTATGCACAGACTATCAATGCAGGCAAGAATCACAGCTGTTTTGCATTTGGACGAACCCAGATTTCTTGAAGCTGAGGAAAAGTGGCGCGAGCGTGGTTTAATTTTGTGTTCGCTGTTCAAATCCACCACAGTATGTCTGGGCAGATGGATGTCACTCCAGATGATACAACATGCTGCCGACGAAAAACACGCCACTGTTAAAAATCATAAACGGACGCTTTGCAGGAGAAATGTCTCCCAAAAAGGAAATCCTACTGTGAGACAAAATATAATTGGTGATAGCCTACAGTTGCAGTCATTAAACTACGATGCTGATTGAAAACATGACCAACACATCTACTCCTTTCCATATCGTTTTCTGATAGATTTACTTCATGTAAAGTCAAAGTGATTTTAGTTTGGAAGTGAGATCCAGAAATGACTGAAGTGTATGATGCTCCAACAGTTGAGGCCACTATAGTCCAAGATGAGAGAGAAAGCCTCCTCTAAACAAACTGAACTAAAGTGGTCTTTGGCTCATGTTGACCTTTCCTCAATAGTGTGTTGCCAAAATAAAATAAATCCCTTTAATTGACCTTTTTGAGTACCTTATTACACCTCAATGTTAAGATTGTGTGTGTGTTAAGGAAAAACACTTCAGGTGAATAGGGGTGAATAATTTCAACAACAAAATCAACTTTTCCTGTAGTTTAACTGACCAAAATATGCGTTGATATGTATACACTATGTAACTGTTAATTTCTGTGTTGCTGCGTCTTGGCCCAGGGCACTCTTGATCTCATTGAGTTGTTTTTCCTGGTTAAATATTGGTTTGAATGGATGAAAATAAGGCAGTAAGGAAAATATTTTTTTTCTATGCTTTCTTTCATTTATTGTTTCCATATAAGAAACATATTTTCAGCAACAAAATCTGAATAATGGATACAGACAGGTTTACATTTGTAGTTGTTTTGTTGATTCTCCCAGATGAGACACTGGACATTTTGTTGAGTAAACTAGTTATTACATTTTTCCTTGTTTTGGGGCTTCAAAAAAAACCTTTATAAATGTGGTGTCTGTAGGTGCCATTTTTAGCATCACTACATACACTAACTATAAAAACAAAGTAGGTCTCCATCAACAATACTCAATTTTTCATGTCATTTTTGCTCTATTTAAGTCTGTGTTTACTAGAAAACGATTACTAAAATAGTTGTCGACTATTTCAATAATCAATTTGTTGTTTCAGCCCGAGTTCTATTTACCATTTAAATGTAGAAACAGTGACTGAGTGCAATAATTGAACATTGTGAGAATTAGGAGCTTATTTGTTTCTAAGTGAAAGTTTACAAACTGTGAAAACTGCATTTGAAAATGACAAAAGAGGTGTGCCAGCAGTGTCTCCCTTTAAACACATATAACCTGCTAAATGGCCGTCAGTCCAGCAGCTGTTATGTCACACAGGCACAAGTCCGTCAAGGGGCCTCCTACTTGACAGATCTGAATATGTAAAGCGCCGTTTGAATATGCATTTATGAATATGAGCAAACTCTGATACAAGAGGGCAGCTGTTGTTGAGCAGTACATTTACAAGGAAACATGTGTTGGCCCTGCAGCGCGGGTTAACACTGGTCAGACAGGTGAAGGCGAGCGGCCAAGTGCTGTCCATTATGTCTGGACAACACCTGTAGGCCAAAGACCAAAACACTGAGCAACAAGAGGCGGCAAAAGGAAAGATTTGATTTACAATAAAAGGAAACAGTGAGGATTTGTGAGCAGCATTCATGACTGCTCCAGCTCTCCAAAGACTTGTATTTCCTATTAGTTAAATTATTAATCCGCCTCAAACACTCATATGAAAGACATGCTGCTGCTTCTGCACTGATTTCGCTCCCAGTACAATAATAAGAAACACCACAGCAACAAAAAAAAATTCAGATGTGTTTTAAACAAAGTCTTGAGCTATAAATGTACGGCAACCACAGGTGTAAGCTGATGGATTATAATATTAATGTATTATGGTCAAAGGTCAAGCAGCCTTCTGTTTATGAAACCACCTGGAACCAGATTGATCTAACATGGCAAATACACATAACAGGATAATTTCCCGATAAAGTTGTATAAATGTGAAATCAAACACACCGCAGAGTAATAGAGTAACATAATCAAGTAAGATTTATCAATAACATGCATCCCAAAAGACTGGCACGGATCTTGGATACTTTGCAGTAACACCCTCTTCCAGGACACCGCTGCTATTAAACAACAAGTGCATCACAGCAGGGGTCCAAACTCAGACAACCTCTTTCAAGCAGATGCTGATAAAAATGTGCGATACGAAAATACAGGTCTTGTACACAAAACTTTAGCAGCAGTGTTGCCTCTAACCAAAAGTGCAGACAAATTAAACTTCCATTGCCATTTTAGGTCTATTTCAAAGCCTTACCAAAATGCAAATGGCATACGCTTAGGGCTGGAGACTTTCATTAACTAATACAGGCACAATATGAGGAATAATGTAGCAGCGTGGTGTTAAAACACATAGTGGGTTTTTGTTACAGCACACAATGGAGACCGAGAGGTAATCCTGCTTTCATTCTGAATGGACCACTTTTGGAGTTTAAGTCTGGGGCAGGACCAGCTCCCGTGTTCACAGCACCACAAGTGACAGAGCCTCTGCATCGTGTGAGCGAATGCCCAAAAGTTTAATCCAAGTGAATGGAACCAAACTTTAGATCGCCAGGTGAAGCATGAACGAGTATTTAGTAACTGGATAAAAGCGAAATAATCCCAGCATCACCAGGAGCTCCAAAACTCTGTGCGTAACGAGGCGACTGTGGCAAAACCATATGCGCAAAGTGAAGAAAACGTGTTTCAGCTCGGCTAGTTTGAGAAGATGCACAATTGTTCTGTTCGGCTACTTTGGGAAGATGCACACTTGCCTCTAACAATGACTTTCTCCTAAAGCGTGCAGAGTTTGAGAAGTTGCTTCACACAAACGTTATTTGGCCAAGAACGCGGAGCTAAATTTACAACAAAGTTTGGGTAACGCACCTCCAAAGGTGAACGAAGGGGAGGGGTGTAAGCACACGCAGGAGCGCGCTTTGACTTTTGAAAATAAAACGAGTTTAGTTTTCCGAAGTTGTACTTAACCCTCGTCGCGCCCCGCGCCCCTCGTTGTTGAACAAGCAGGTATAAAGTGTAGAAATAAAACACATGCGAGCCGCACGCGTTGCACTTACTTTTCTCTCGCTTGGCTATCGGAAGGGACGACAGCTCCTTTACCTTTGGCGTACATGCTGGATTCTGTTTTAAGACTTTTGCCCCACTCAACACCTGTCAAAGAAAGCAGCCAGGAAAACGCTCCATCTCCATAGCTACCCCTTTAGTGTTTTTCCTCCCTCCCCCCGTCTTCTCCCTCCTCCCTCTGCCTCCCTCCGCCTCCCCTCCGCGCGCCCTCCTCCTCCTTCTCTCGCCTCTCCCTCCCTCTCTGCGCTTCTCTCCTTTTTTTTTTTTTTTTTTTACATCTCCAACATTGGCCACAAATCAGGCACAGTTTCTATTGGGGGGACTTGAAACCGTCCTCTGTTGGATTTTTTTCCCTCCTCAGCCGCTCTTCCACAGGCTTGGCTGTCCTCCCTCCTCTGCGCAGACGGTGGGGGCTTCTTAAAGGGGAACGCACACTTCTTGTTTACTGACCTCAGAAACATGAGCGAAGTTGGGTCTGCCAGAGAGGCCTTGCACCGTGGCAGCTCTTTTCAGGGCAATGGATACACTATTATTATTTGCCCCTTTTTTTTTACAATACATAATGCAATACATTTTATGAAGAATTGCAAATCCACTGAATTAAAGTTATCTTATAATTTGTTTGCACACTTTTAACTGGTTCAGTAAACCTGGATCTGAAGTAAAGGATGATTTACATTCCCCAATAATCCAAAATCATTTAAAGAATGTTATTTAAGAAATTATTATTTAAAAAATAATCAGGTAAAGGAGCTTTTAGTTAGATACTGGCATAACAAGCAGCAGTGGAGAAATCTCCCCGTGCATCGGCATGCTTTAATATAGTTACACTATAGTGAGTTATGTTTTTTATGTGGGACAAGCATGGTCTTTGTTAAGTGTTTTTAATCATGTAATAACTATGCAATTATTCCATTACCAATGCTGTGCTATTTTTTTCCTTAGCTATAATGCAAGAACACTTACATAGAACATACCTACTATACAACAGTCTCTCCTCTCACACATTCCATACAGAGTGAAGAGATTTGTCTTCACTTTGAGAGCCCTGGTGACTTACTGTAAGCGTAATGCCTTAAATATGGGGGCATCTACCCAGGGGGGGTCATTCTGATTGTCCCCGGTACCTATGTTCCCCAGTGCTGCTATGTCCTGTGAGCATCAGGGAGCATCGGGTAACAGTGGCACTGATGGCAGCGGTACCTTTAGTTCCTCACTTGTGTAGCTTGGTGTATCATAGCGATTTGTCCATTGATTTAGGGCTGAGATTTGGGGTCGGGATCAGAGGCCAGATATCAGACTCTGGAGCAGGCAGGCCTGGGTCTACAGGGGTGCAAAGGACTGCATTATCATCTCATTTGGCTTTGAGCATGGTGCAAGTTTAGCAAAAGCTAAGAAGCACCTGGAAGATTGGTCAATTGGGGAGGTCCAAGCCCACAGGAAACCAAGAGCATCTTTTTATTTTTTTTTATTTTTTTACATATCCCCTTGCTGTTGTAGCCTCAGCTGTTGACAACTTCTCCAAGAGAACTGACTTGTGACTTCTCCTCTCGTTTTGACACCTCTTTTTCGTCTAAAAATGACCCGACAAAATGAGACGAATTGGTATCACAGGTCTTTGGCTGCTGTTGCTTTCATCTTTGTAACCACACCTGCCTCCACAAAAAACGCTCTTCGTACAGTAGGCTATGTGTCTTTATGTGTCATTTATGCCCCCAAAAGTCAGAGATTTTTGCAGCACTGGCCTCCATCTATTGGCTTGGTTTTATATGGGATCAGCGTGGGATGCTTTTTCCCTCAGCTGTGATGACCTGCCGCGTGCCCGCATCAATCCCCTTTCAGCGAGCCTAATGGAGTGCAACAGTGGTTAGACTTATGTGACACATTGTTGTGTACTCAGTCGGACCACTCTCACCCGTCGGACCTCTTCATCAGACAACTCATACTGCACTTCCTGCCCCGTATCCCTCTGTGGGTCATCCACACAGGTCACAAAACACAACCTTTGGACCAAACAATGACACGCGCAAGTGTTCATTAATCTTCTAGGGTGACGAGACTTTCCAAATCAAAAACTGGGACGCAACAGGAATTCGCCAGAGGGAGCTGCATTTTCCCATCCCGAATGTTCAAACCGTTCAAATATTCAAAGTAATAAACTTGACTTAGCAACCTGTACTCGTATTGGAGTAATATTTGATCAGGAACGTCTGTACTTTACCTCAAGATATGAAATCAAGTACTTTGACTGCTTTGGACACATTGTTCCATTCAACCAGCCCTTTTGTTTTCATCTCTACAATCGACTTCTGATTTACTATTTATACAGTACATCCGCCTATATCAATGTCTGGTCAACCCAAGAGAACTTTAATAGTTTATTTCCAGATTGAGTGCAGTTTGTCTTTTCCGCTTCACGTCTCTAATTCTGACGAGATCTCTCACTGATTTCTTGTTAGCTGAAAGGGGGATTGATTATTATTCATTACATCTTTGGCACAACAGTGACCTGAGGGCAGCCTACTTTCGCTGGCATTCTCGCACCTCTGACTCCAATTACAAAGCAGCTGTAGGGAGGTGCCACTGCACTTGTTCCCCATCACCCAATGTGACCGGCGTGGGCTAATAGCATCTAGATTAGCTTTTACTGGATCAGCGTCCCTTCAGGGGTCATCAGAGTGAATCATCTGTATCCTTATGACCCTATCCTCTGCATCCCATTGCCTCACACTAGCAACTGTGTCCATTTCAGAAAATTCATGCAACTAGTCTTCCTCTAAGCTCCTAACCTCAGCATATGTTTACTAAACACCGTCCTCTCTTTATCTCTATCTGATAACAATATCTTCAGGACAACACAAGTTATTTCTTTAATGAACTCATCCTATATAATCCTGTCCATCCTCTTCACTCCCAAAGAGAACTTCAACATCTTAAACTCTCCTCCAGTCCCTAATACAGCTCTTTTAAAAACATCATCATTGTTCATTATTGTTGTACATTTATGCTATTCATTCTGGATCCAAATTTCAAAATCGTCACTTGTTACAAAGCGCTCCCTGATTCTGTCTATTGACTTGGACTTCTTGAGTTTTAGTATTATCGCTGCATCAAAGTAATCAGAATGGCAAAAACCTATTTTACTACCCTTTCCATCTTTGATACCATACAGTTAAAAAAAGGTCATATCCGGTGCAGGACTCAAGGCCTTCACTGTGCAGTCCTTTGTATAAACCCTTAAAGCAGTAACAGATCCTTGTCCGAAGTGCTTCCCACAGTGCCAGTGTTTGACAGCAAAACAAGACATTTCAGTGCGGTCCAAAAGAGGAATTCCCCGTTGTCGTTCTAGTTCTTGTGCGAGGCCAAATCATAATTAGTCACAGGTTACTGTCGGTGCACCACTGCACAGAGAATTTACCACCACCATCACGTACGACATGTTACTACATGGTGCAAAAAAAGAGGATTTCCAAAAACAAAAGAATGATACAAATTGAAGCCTCTCTCCACCTGTTTATGATCTGTGTGCAAACCACAGATGGAAATACTTGTGTTTTTATATCATTAGTACAATGATAATAAAACAGTACTATCATCAAGTGCAACAAAAGAAAAAAAAAGAAAAAGAAAATAATATTACCACCTGAGAACATTTACTGATTTAATTTTGTGACAGAAAAGTGAAAACAAAGCCTCATAGTTGTTTATGGGTCAACATATCAGACAGGTGGTTGTATTGTGATGTTTTTGTTGTATTCTCTGACCATGACCAAAATGGCAGACAGTTTTCTCGGAAACAAAATCCTGCGCATCAACATTCTTTCTTACGGTATAATAAAAAGAAGCCATCTGTCAAGATTTACCTTCGTTAACATTTTGTACTGCTTTCCTGATTTCGCTGCTTACGCAACCCCTGTCCCAAATTTAAACCTGTCTATGTGCAGCTATGTGTCAGCCTGTCTGTCTGCCTGTGCCGACCAGCTGTTGTTTCTGCCCTGGCTTCCTGTCTGTTTGTCTCTTTTCATTTGCGTCATTTCACTTTTGGTCCCCAAGTTCACCCTCTCCAATCCCCCTCCCCCTCCCCCCGTCAAACAACCATCCACCCATATTCCAACCCACCCACCCCCCCCAACCCATCTGACGCCCGGCGGCCACTGACTTCTACAGCGATGAAGAAACACTGCCACATAATGAGACACAAAGCTCCTCCACTTTTCGCCCAGCCTCATCTGCAGATACAGGTTGCACATGAAAGACGTTATAATAAGTTCCATCTCTTATATCTTTCTGTAGAAGCCCTGTAAAAATGTTCAAAGTCGTAGCGAACTTTGAAAACACTATTCTCCATATTGGATTTGACAACAAAAAAGACTTAGTGGCTTCAGGCATCTGTGTTACATTTGGTCCTTTTCTTCTTTAACTAGTACTGCTCCTATATAATCGTTAGATGTAGCAGCAGGCAAAAAACGCCCGGTGAATTTAGTGTGGAGCCCAGGGAAGATTGGCCGTTAAGAAGGCATCATAAAAAGCAGTTTTGCGTCAAAAAGGGAAACCAATTGGCCAAGTGATGTAAAAGGTACTAATGAGGTGATGAGATGACTCAAAAATATATAAACAGAGAGCAATACAAACCATTACAGTGAAGAAGACATTTATGTAAAAGTTAGTAGTTGAGGTACAGGTTCCAATCCTGTTTTGAATGATGGATGATTATCGTATTGTAAAACCTACGCAGCATGATGAATGAATGTCTTACAAAGCCAAGCTCTTATGTTATGTTGTTGTTGATTTCAAATGTCACCCGCCTCATTCTACTTCTTTATGTCTGCGTGTTTGTAACATGGATCTCAATGATGTCTTTGATTCCCTACACGCACACTGCACATCAGTGAGATTGCACACGGTCTGTAGGGTCCTTTACATATTCTGATTAGCCGTGTATGTAATTAGTCGTGATTGTAGTGTAAAGATAACAGATGCCGTCCTTCACTTTAACACTGCGTGGCTGAATACTCGGTCCCTTTAAGAAGCACGAGAGTGGAGCGGTGGTGAAAAAGCCGGCAAACAGAGAGAGAAAAGGAGGAGGAGGCAGCGGCCGTGGTTATGTTCTCATGTGTTCTGTTCTTTTGCATGTGGGAAGAGGCGCCATGCACGAACACATGTATACCCATCTCCAAAGTCAGTTCATTACTCTGTTTGCCCAGAAGATCATGCAGTATATTGTTTAGTAGTTTGGGTATTGAGTATTTCACATGAATATTCAAGTAACTTAATCTTTCCTATAGGGTTTTCTGACATTTGACTCACCATTCAACAAAGACCCATGAGTCAATCTGTAGGTGCACTTGGCAACCACAGTGTCGCACATTTTTCCTAATATTGAGTCAGACAATCCCGACTATCTAGTTTTGCATTATTATCATATTAAATCATATTATATTATATATCATATTATCATTATATTATTATTTTTACCAAGATCTTGCAGTGATGATGGGAGAGTGCGACCACTGTGCAAAGCCTTCTCCAGTACATCCCAAAGATTCTCAATGGGATTGAGATATGTGTGAAAATGATGTCTCATGCTACCTGAACCTCGCTTTCACAGTGTGCGCTCGGTGAATCCTGGCATTGTCATCTTAGAATGTGCCAGTGCCATCAGAAAAGAACAAACCCATTGATGGAATAACGTGGTCACTCATGACGATCAGATCGTCAGCTGATCCTATTCTTTGGGCACACAGTGTTGCTGAACCTAAACCTGACCAACAGCAACAACCCCAGATCATAACAATTAAAGCAGTACTAAGTAACTCATGCTCCTTGAGGCCATGCGCGCCACTGCAGGCGTCGTAGCATGTTAGTTTTTTTTTACTTATTAATTGTCCGTGAGAGTAAATACTACGCTGACAGAAAAGACAAAGTGAAAGAGGGATATTGTGAATCCGATTTTTTCACTCAAACTTCCCTGTAAATACTGTGTAAGTGGCGCTAGCCCACAATTAGCTTTGCCCGTTAGCCTGTTAGCTTCTTCTTCATGATTGCATTAGTGTGTATTGCGCCTCGGACCGGCAGGCAGGAAAGCTGCAATTCTGGTTTTCTGGCCAGAGACACCAGTGGGAGATGTAAGACCCCTCAATCATCCCATCAACCCCTGTATTACGGACTACGGAAAGGATGTATTAAGGTAAACAAGTTACTTAGGACTGTTTTGAAGCCATGGTAGCGACTTGTTTTTTGGTCAGGCTACTGTAGTTGTTAAGCCTGCTTTGCAGACTGGTGTAAATGCAATACTGTACCTTTTGTGAGATTTGGCAATGCAGATGGTTTTATCTTTAAGGCAGCTTGTGTATAGAATAAGAAAAAAAAACACCATTGTTCCAACAACTTTATGGAAACCATGTTTATAATCTCAAAAGCAGGGTATTGCGTATTTAGCTGGTATTTGGTTTAAGAGAACACATCTTGATCACAATATTACCCTTGGCCTTTCGACAGCTCTGTCCCTAAACTCCTCCTCTCACCGCCCTGACTCCCCATCAAAACATACCTCAGGCTTCTTGAATGCAGCATGCAGTTTGGACAACGCAATATCAGAGCGGGCTGCATTCAGTTTGACAGATGGTATTGCCTGTTGTTGCTCTGTGAAGCTGTGCTATGGATTGAAAGGTTATAGGTATGGCCACAGGAAGAGTTTGGGAAAGCATAAACTGGCATCACAGCACTTTGTTTAATCCCCGCAGAGGCTTCAAACATTACTCATAAATGGTTCACAACACAAGTTTTTTTGATGAGGGAACAACATTGTAACATAGAGAAAAGCTCTTAAAAGTCCAGTCAGTCAATCAGTCGCCGCAGGTTTTCGACATTGACGGGTAGAGCAAAAATCAACACACAATAGATCAGGCCATTATTTCTCATGATATCAGGGAGAAAGAACAGCACCCTTTTTTTTTTCCCCCAGTGCGGTTTCCTGCTCAGCTTCAGTCAGGAACCACAAACAGCTACAGGCCCAACCCAACAGAAACATGTGGTTGCATCCTGTGCCTACTCCTCACTCTCTCCGCTATTATCCACTATGCACCGAGTCTCGCCATCCTCTGCCACCGCGATCTACTGGCTCCCTCTCACACACGGGAGTCTTGCATTACCACAACATCTTTTGAGCGCAGCCAGCCCGCAGCGCAAGAAGCTGGATTGCGGTGCCATGATCCCCTAAGCTGATTCTGCTGTGATGAGGGACAGCCCACAATGGTGACAGACCAGCACGCGCCACTCCACAGCTACCAGTCAAATTGCATCATCAATGTGAAGCCAAAAACATGGCCCTAAACACGCCATGCCAAGTCACCCCACCTCCTTCTCTCCACAACTCTCTCAGTACAAGGATCTCTACTCTTCCCCCGCCTTTGTTACCACTTCTTCTCTTTCTTTTTTTTCTTTTTTCTTTTTTTTTCCAAAACATGCACGTGCAGGCTTGCCAACATGCGTGCCCACATTGGTTTGGAAGCAGCATCCGTCTGCGCTTTATGTCTCCCACGCAGAGTCGTACCCCTATTGCCAGTCGACATGGCGTACTGTGACCTCCCCCTGCCCCGGGCCCTATGCATGTGTGTGTGTATGTGTGTGTGTGTGTGTGAGAGAGAAAAAGAGAGAAGGGGGAGGGGACCGGAGCAGACGGGTAATGGGGGTTGTCACACCAGGGAGGCAGAGGCGCTTGTGTATCCGCTGTGCCCTAGAAGAGGCAGAGAGGGAACTAACTGGTGCTATTATGAACATTCACGCCCAAAGTCAGACAAAGACGGGGAATGGTGAATGATCGATCCAATTTAGCAACATTGTTTGTGAACTGTGGGCCACATCGACTCTGCTGGATGATACAAAATAAAAAGTCTACTACAGAGTGCAGATGACGAACCTCAAGACACATAAGGAACACATATGCACGCTTCGATTTTGTGCTATTTAATGTGAATTGTAGTTAAATGGAAGCGTTAAACAGTTTTGTAAAGTAATGCATAGCCCATCATCTGCAATGGGACTCACACACATCCTAAATCCACTCACAATCAATGCAACGCAATGACAGGTATAATGTATGTTGTTGTGTTTTTGTTACACTCAAAATGAATGAAAAATGCAATTGCTATTTTTAAAGAAGGGGTATTGTGTTTTTGGCAGGTAATAGTCTCAAACAAACAGATTTGTATGATCTCACCGTGAGCACCTCCCATGTCCCTTCTCCTGCTCCCCTTGGCTGCACAGCTGCTTCCATGAAGAAGTAAGAAATAGTGTTTTCACTTCACGATAACGATTAAGCTTAGCAAGAGATCAAGAGGTGAGGTACACATGCGTTTAAGACCTCTGGAGGAGCTTTTTGTGGGCAGCCACTACCTCAGTGCTGAGAACAACCACCGATAAAGATCCAAAGATTACTCAATGATGCACAAGTGGATCAAAACACCAGGTATGTTTTTGATGAGAACAATATTGTAATATGGTGAAAAGCTCAAAAATGTTAATTTAACATAACCGCTTTAACCTCTGAACCCCCGCCTTAACCAAGTGTATTTCTCCAGTTCGACATTACCCAAATCTAAAAGCTTCTCGACTGGAGCTTGCAGCCTATAGGCCACGGTAATGCCTCATTTGAAAGCTAAGGCTTGTCGTGTTTTAGTTGCTTTTTCATTGCTGTTTTGTCACATTTGCGTTTTTGTGGCTTCTTTGTTGCTTTTTTGTCACTTTTTAGTTGTTTTTTTTGGCAGTTTTGTTTTGCTTTGCCAACACGTTATCATTTTTACATTTACGTTTTTTTCAAGAAGCTTTTAGATTTGGGTAATGTCAAACTGGAGAAATGCAATTGGTTAAGGTGGGAGTTAAGACATAAAAAAACCTTTCATATAGACACTTGAAATCATAGTTTCACATTAAAATAACACAATTTGTCAGAAAGCTCCATTTTGTCATTCCGATCCAAAAAGTCAATCACACCCATGCCATATTTTCCATGTTGTTGCCATACCGATGATCAGAAATATTGAAATCGCAAAATTCAGCCTCTTGCACTTTTTCTATCTTGCAGGGCATTTTTTCTGAATGAGCTCAGTAACATTTGGTGGATTATAATCTTGAAACTTCAATAAACCTCAGTCACATTGTGGGCATCCCATTCTAAACAGTGGTGAGCTTAACTGGACCAATTTGTGTAATGCCGATGGATGCACTCTCTGGTTAAACATGAGACTACAGACTGTGGCAGACTGCTCATGATGCACCAAAGAGGTCACCAAAAGGACAGTGGATGACAAGATAGCTGGAGGTGGGTGCTGCGCGGCGCTTATGTGGGTGGGCAGCAGTCTACAGTAGGAGGCTTGCTCTATCAAGTGAACAATAGCGCACAGAAAGTAAACACAATTCTTTTACACCCACATAAAGTGAAAAGAAAACACTCTGGAGATCCCAAAATAGCCTCATAAATGGATGAACAGCTGCCCATGTTGTTGAGGGAAATCAAAATCAAAAGACGCAGTACAGTGAGTAACACTTTTGATCAAATTTATCAATACTTGGATTTTATCTGCATTTCACTTTGTACCACAACTTTTATCCGATTGTAAGGAGCTGTTGCCTGCATGGACCGTACTGCTTCAAAATGTACTGTAAAAAAAAACAAAAAAAACAACTTCAAGCCTCAGAGGAGACAGCGGGAATGGCGCGCTGCAGCTTTTGTCTCAGTGTGCGCTGGTGTGAAGATTCAGATCAGAACCGAGGCAACTCAACAGGACGCCCAGGGAACGCCACTGCAGGCTCCGTCTGCATAAGGGAGAACGCTCACCAGGGCTTCTCCTGCATCCCCGCCTCCGATTCAATGGAAGCAGCTTAAAATAAAAAAAAAGTTGGATGTTTTTTTTTTCTGGGAACAGGGTGTATCTATGTCTTGTGTGAAAGGGGTGTGAACCTTGCAGAAAATAGGTTGACGTGACCTACATGCAAGTGGCTGCTTATTAGCATACACCCATATTTTATATAGCCTATCCTACACAGACAACAGTGACATGCCATAAAAAGACAAGAAAAATAAATTGGACTGGGCTTGTCAGACTGATGTATAAAAATTGCTATTTACAAATCATCACCTCCACTTAAGTTAAAGGAATAGGCCACAGTTTTTAAATGCTGAGATACGTTCTTACTTTAGCTTAGACGAGTTGATATGTAGCTGTTTTCTTTTCTTTCTTTTTTTTTAATCTTTATTTGAATTGGGACAGTGCACATTAATTAACATGTGTTTTTTCAACATGTAAATATGCCCGAGTTAGCCATATAGGCTAACTTTCATCCGTAGTCCCAAGGCAGGTTGATGTCATGACAGATAAGACAAACAACAGGCACAAACATACAGCAAAACACCATCACAGAGACATAAAAAGGCAGTGAATGATGAAAGACAACATATAGTTAAATATGTAAAAAAAAATAGGTAAATAACCACAGATAAAAGATCAGAAAGGGACAATTCACAAAACACAACAATCTTCCACACAGCAAGACATGTATCAGTGGTTGGTGACTTTAAACCATGGTGGGTTTACATGTCCGATTGTCCAAAAGCCACTTCTTCACAGAATTGTAAAAGTGTGGAATGAGGTCAGGTTCCTCAATTCTGTTGGGATCAAATCCCAGGAGTGAGCTGCACGTACTGAGAAGGCAGATTGTCCAAAAGAAGTCTTTCTAAATGGGATTTTACAGTCTCCTCTGCTTGATGAGCGTGTGTTTGTATTTACATTCAGCTGTATAAACTCCTGTAATGGGTGTGGGGCAAGTCCATTTAGGGTTTTATAGACCATAATTACATCTGAATATGTTATTAAATTTTCCCACTTTAAAAAATTATGTTTGGTAAAGACTTTACAGTAGTGATAAGAATTGTTCTTTTTGTCCAATGTTTTTACTGTCTGCTTATAAAGTCTTTCTACAGGCAACAATGTGGTCTTGTTGGCCTGAGACCAGCTTGTACAGTAGTTAATATGTGAGAGAACTGTGGCATTTAGGTACAGTTTTGAAGCATCACTTGTTAAGTTATTTCTAATGTGTTTAAAATTCACTAAATTGAATTTAATTTTGTTCCTCAATTTCATAACATGTTTTTTAAATGATAATTGGGAATCCATGGTGACGCCTTAATACTTGTATTCTTGCACCACTTGTAGTGCTTGCCCATCCACCAGAACTATTGGGTCACTCTCTTTGGTTGCCTTAGAGAAAAACATACACATAGTTTTGCTAGCATTTAGGGGAAATTTTGAATTTTTTAACCAACCTGGTCGTTATCCGTGCCCTCAGTTAAACTCAGTCAACTTAAACAGAGCACAGACGGCATTAGCATTTAGCCTCTCCTCTTCTCATCTATGGATCCAAGTGGAGGTGAAGTTTGAAGTAACCAAGCTCCACATTTCCCCTATTTAAATATGTTTACATGAGCCTGTACACGATCCAAGTATAGTCACACAAAATAAAACATGTCGATTTTCTAAGCGGATAAAAGGGGAACTATATTGCAAGGCATAGTAATATTACTACACCTTGGAATATAGTTCCCCTGCTCTGCTTAGAAAATTGACATGTTTAATTTTGTGTGACTCTACTTGGATCGTGTACAGGCTCATGTAACAATATTTAAAGCCACACCGTGTCACATTTCACCCAATAAATAGAGTGAAATTAGGGCTGTCAACATCGCATTAATTTAATTATACTATTTCAACAAAAAATATTTAAATTTGTCCTTATATTCTACTTCATGAACCTAAAAGTTTGCAGTTTCTGTCCAAAAGGTTCAGCACAAAAGAAAATGTCTCTAAAAAGTGAGTTATTAATCCCGGTATGAGAAGAAAATGGCTGAAGATCCCGGTTATCAGCTGTTGGGTTTCACATAAATATGAAACTGTGGATTTGGTCAATGAAATGTGCAGTCAGTAATTACATGCTTTAAATTGAAGTGTTTTATGTTGGATAAGTATTAAAAATGAATATAATTATTAGAAAAAAATTAACTGCGATTAATCGCATTTCACAAGTGCGATTAATCGCAATTAAAACAATTAATCTATTGACAGCCTTAAGCAAAATACTATCATTTATTTCATGGCAGATAATTTTTGGTTTAAAACAAATCACAAACAAATATGTCAAAAGAGCATGCATTTGTCTCCTAAGACCTGATTGTAACTTCACTGGGAGCTGGGATGTCTCCAGCTCATTTCCATGGAGATGTTGAGTAAAGGCAGCCAGATATAAGATTTAAATAGGTTAGGTCCTCATCCAAATCCATCCTTTGATGACCCACAGCAAAAATAGCATTTTCTGGGACTAACTGGTCATTTGGAGCATGTTTTGTAGTGGCAACAGTAGAATCCAAAATGTTACGCAGTGTGCCTTTAAACAGGGAAGACGTGGAATAGCTTGGCTGCTTCTAACCTCAACTCCGTTTGGATCCATAGATGAGAAGAGGAGAGGCTAAATGCTAACTCCGTCTGTGCTCTGTTTACGTGACGGAGGGCCAGACAGCTACATATCAACTCGTCCAAGCTCAGGTAAGAACATATCTCAGTATTTAAAAACGGTGGCATATTCTTAAGTCCCCTTAAGAAATAAGAACTAGAATAATTCAAAGGATATTTATTTTATACAAAGGATATTCGCAGTCTTCAAAATGCCAATTAGCTCCATTCAAATTACAATTTTAATTTGTTTGTGATTAGTTGTAAAGCCCTAATTTACATCATTTTCATAGTGTCCATTGTTTGCCAACACTTTCATACACGCACACACCAGAAATACTGTCAACAATCTCCACTGGTGCAGATTATACTATAAACATGATAAACAAGATCGGCACATGTTGATACGGCATATGGCATTCGAGCAGATAAATCCATATTAGCATGATACAGATGTGGATGGCAAGAGCTGTTCACATGTAGAATATTAGCAAAAACAAGTGATGTTTGTGTAAGCC